>NW_025335568.1:23034284-23416946 GCF_004798865.1 Varanus komodoensis | reverse complement strand
AGTTCTGCTTCTTAATTTTCATCACATGTTGCTGATCCCACCACTCCAAGTCACTGAACTGACAGCGCTCTCCAAGGTAGCCTTTTGCACAGCTGTCAAAGGAACAAACACAGGGCCAATAAAGACAACCACAAATATCATCATCTTGCTTTGATATCATCAAATGAAAGCTTTCTGGAAAGATTGTATTAGGTTGATCTAAAGCCTTTAAAATCAGTTCCGGTTGTGCAATGAATACATAGGCAATTCAAATTGTACTGGCTCGAACTATATTGAAGAAGCATGCATCCCAATGATCAAGGAACACGCTCACATACCACAGCCTGTCACATTCAGTCGGGTCCCCCAATCAGCTATGTAGTCTTTAATGGGGCTAAAAGGAGTGCTATGGGGAGGAGGGAATAGAAAAGTCTACTAATGTAGTCCAGTTCAGTGTGCCTAAAATGGATTCAGTCATTGACCTCTGTGAACTCACCTTAATTTTCATTCACCATTACCACCAAACATCCCTGAAAACGAACTGAACTTTGCAGTGTGGTTTGTATCACAAGACAAGAAACAGACGTACTGATAGTTAAACTCTGATTATGCACTGGGATCTGTGAACAGCACCCCTTGCTGTGAATGGGCTAGCAGTATCCACCAGTAGTACAATGTGAATTGAGAAATTCCAGAAACAAAGGGCAGTGAGCTGAAATATTTATTTCCAAAATAAGGGAGATCCGTGGAGTTGCAGAAGGGAGCTCTACTGACCTGTCCTTTTCTAGAAATCTGCTTTCAGCTCATTTTCAGGGTTGTTTGGGAGAGAACTAGCTTCTCATTGCACTCATTATGGGCCCAGTGGCCACAGTATTACATAATGCATGAATCATTCCACTGTCTTGGCATTGTGAGCATATGCATTCATAGTGTCCCATAGTTCATACAATTGTGGCTATATGCTAAGTATGGAAAGTGGGCGAAGCGAACAAGTATCTTCCTTTAATTTTGAAGTGGAATAGAGTGTGCAAGCCTGGGTGATGAATGAGGAAACACTGCCACCTAATGTAGAAGAGCAAAAGCAAGTAAATAAAATGCAAGTGTTTTTCTCAACCCTAATTCTCAGAAGGGTGCACCATCTTAGAACAAAGTATGGACTGGTGAACACCAAAAATGGCTTTAACAGCTGAAAAGAATACATAAGAGAAAGATGTCCTAATGGTACATGCATAATTAAGTACTAATGTACAGTTCTGGTGACCTAGATCCCAGAAACCTGAGGGTTCAAGTTCTGGCACAGTAGTGCCCACAGGTACCAGCTGCCACCAACAAAGTTAAACAAACCCAGTCTTCTCAATTCTCAAGTGCTCTTAGTTCCTTGGGAATGACTGGACTAGGGTTGTCGTCCTTAGGAATGCACAGCTAAACTACAGTTTAGCATGTTGTGTGCAACCAGGCTGTTGAGACAGCATAGCATAACCCAAAACATGGCATGCCCCCTTGTGAGCCTGCCTCCCTTTCACCCCAAAGCACACAATCTGGCTTTGGTGAAAACAGGATGAAAGATTTATTAAGTATTCAGAAAAAAGTGCAGGTTAGGAAAAAGGTTGGTCCCATTATGAGATCACAGCAAAAAAGTGTTTTAACAGCCAATTGGTAGCAAAGGGCAAATACAGGGAAAAATACAGTCTAGTTGGCACAGTCCTGTGCAACCCAGCTACCTGGTTCCTTGAAGGCACACTATGTCTCTAGGATAGTTCTCCTGGTGATCATGTTTGTTTGGGGTAAAACTACACCTGGGTCCCTGCACTGAAGAAACCTGGGTTCAATTTCTTCACATGCCTCCCTCAAGGTTCCCTGCTTCCACTCATGGCATCTGTGCTGGAAGAGAAAGCCATCCCAATTTCCTTTTCCCCTGGAGTATATCTTTTCTGGTCCCTCACCCATTTGCCTGGGTGGAAACTACAGAAGAATTCTCTGCTGACGGTCTTGATAATGGCTCACCTCCAGCTCTAAGATGGATTCTAGGAGATTCCTGTTGTTCAGGTACCTGAGCAATTTGGTAATTCATAGTTTGACTATCGGGCAGCAACTGACCTTCAATCTGGCAATCTGTATTGCAACACCAGTGTTGTGTGTTCTGGCCCTTGCTTAAGCAGAGACCTGAAGCTGATTGCAAATGGGAATTTTCTGCCTCTTGGACCTAGATAAGAGGGTGCCAGATAAGAAGGCCACTCTGGGCCAGCCGTAAGAACAAATTCAGCACAAATGACTGTGGTATGCCCAGTGTGTGGTATAGAAAATATGAAGTAGCTTTGAGAAGTATCAAAAAGGAATTTGTACTTTCAGGAAATAAGAACTCATGCATATATGAGTACAGGCATTCTAGAAATGTGTGTGGGCATAAAGCTTGAGGAAAATGAGGGCATGAACATCCTTTGCCAGCTCTATTAAATTGGTGGTCCCAGTTGACCTGATTTGTACATAATGACAACCTGGCATATGAACTGAGTACAGGCTGTCATGGAATTGTGGGTTCCTATTGAATTATGGGTTGTTGTTGTTATGTGCAAACCCAACACTGTAGTTATAGGCACATAATGATAACCCATATTTCAATAACCCATGATTCAATAACTATCTATACTTGGTCCATACTCAGCCCACATTCTGGAATGTCATCATGTGTGAACAAAGCCATTGACCAGGAAAGCTTGAAGATAGATTTAAATGTGTTTAACTGAAAGTACATAGGATCACCCCTTGAGATCTTCCTGCTCAATGCTGAAAATATGGAAGTGGAGACAATATATGTGAGGATGTTGGACTCTTTTTGACCTATGTATTATTTCACTAGGTCCTAAACAAAATATTATATCTCACTTACTTGCATGTACTTACTTGCATGCAAAAGTTTGTAGAACTGAAAAATAAACACAAACTCCCCCATGAAGGCAGTATGATGATGGGCAGTTAGTCAGACTATCTTGTTCTGATAAAGTGGACTTATCTCTGGTTGGAGAGGTGGGAGATGTGGCAGATTCTGAAACACAGTATTCCACAAGGCTTTATCAAAAGCTGGTTTTGACAAAGTGGTGAGTTTTAGTACAATATACCATTAGGTTTATGTAGCAGAATCTCTGCTAGTGCAATGATAATGTCATAGAATGTTTTCCAACAGTCCTAACGCCAAATTAGGCATGATGTGGGAGATGTGTAACACTGGTTCCCCTCCTTTAAGGAATAACAGCCACTGCTGGAGAGAGTATAGAGCAGCATTCTGCTCACACAGTGGCCAACCAGCTGCTCACTGGAAGCCCACAAGACAGGCACAAGTACAAAAGTGTCCTCTTGCCCATGTTCTCGTGAATATGTGCATATAGGCATATTGGCTCTGATACCAGAAGCAGCACAGAGCCATCAGGAGTCACAGCTTCCACATCAAGCCTTTTAAAGCTGTCCAGAGTGACAGCCCTTGGTCCATCCTGTGGCAGCGAATTCCACAGCTTAACTATTCCCTGTGGGAAGTAGTATTTCTATTACTCTGAAGCTCCCACCAATCAGCTTTACAGAATGGCCTCTCCAAGATGGGGAGAAAAATGTCTCACTTCCATCATAACAAGCATAATTTTGTCATGTTTCCCCTTACTACTTCTTTCCTAAGCTAAAGATTCCCAGATGTTGCAACTTTTACCCATAGGAAAGTTACTTCGGCCCTTAATTGTTTTAACTGCTCTTTTCTGTATCTTTCTCAGCTGCACTTACTGAAAGTATCCATTAGAACACAAGTATCTGTCCTACAGCTTCTCCAAAATTTCCTAAACTTCCTTTGGTGCTCCATTAATTCTCTTGTCATCCAAGAGTTCAACTACCTCCCTTGCTGATTTTCTGCTCCTCATATATTTAAATAATTCTTTCTTGTTGGCCTTGATTTTGTTAGCAATAACATCTCAAAATGCTTTTTTGTATCTCTCACTGTTTGGCTGAATCTCCTTTGTACAGGTTTGTAATCCCTGTATTCTCATTTGGGTAAGACTTCCAAATTCTGAAGGAAGTCTTCGTTTCTCTGATGCTTCCTTAACTTAGCTTGTTGCTTGTAGTTACAAGGTGTACAGGTAGAGAATCGCTTCAAATATAAGTAGTTATGATTTATTTGAAGCATTTTGCACTATTCCTTTTTGCCAAAAAGATCCCCAAAGCATCTCTTAGATAATCAGCATAATTATCATCAACAAACAAACAGAATCAGTTCCTGGGATGAAGAACAGAGGATAAAGCAACTCAGGTATGCGTTCTTCAAATTACAGGCCTTATAATGAGCAGTTATGGCAGAAATAGTTCAAATGCCCTGATAAAATGGCTGCTGCTGCATGGTTATTGATGAAGAGCCAAAGGTAGTTGATGTCACAGCAAAGCAAGTGTAAGAGCCCTACTTTCATTTTTTCAATTACTTCTGAAATATCTTGAAAATGGATCTTTCACATCATGTATGGAAGTTACATGTTTTCTCACACCAAGAAGAACCAGCTTGAGGTGCCATTTTAACCAGAAAAACATGGGGGAAGGGATTTCTTTTTTCCAGTCCAATTTACCTACCTGCCACCACAGCAGCTATTAACTTTTTCAGGGCACCGTACTATGGATTGTGCCCTTGATGTTTTATGCTACTGAACTGCAGGTTTACAAACATCCAGGAGAGAATGAGAGGAGCAGCAGAACATCTTTGCCTCCCCGTTCTTCTGCCGCTGCATTTTTGCTAGGCAGTTGTTTGCAGGCTTCTAGCTGATGTGCTTCAGAGAAGAATGTATGGAGGCTAACCCACCATCAAAATATCCTATATCCTCATGGCCCCGGTCTTCCTGACCTCAGAATCCTTCCATTGCTCCCAAGATTGTGCCAACTTCCCAGCCGTGGGGAAGGAGTTGGTATGGTTCTTTTCCAGTCAAAGTGTGTCCCAGACATTTTGATAAAGCACAAACATAATGACACCACAGTTGTTTGTTATCAAACAAACTGCTAAAAATGCTGGTCTCCTTACTTATTGCCATGCTGGGGGAATAATACCCATAAGCAGCGTACTGTAGATTTAACATCAAACCTCAGTTCCAGCTTTGCGGAACAGTGAATCTGATCATGAGCACAGCTTTAGATGTACTTGGATTGTAAATGTTAGCTGTCTGAATCTCACGGCTATGAAACTAACATAAAATTATTTGATGAGTACTATGATTGACTCAATACTTGCATTAGTTTACACGCATGGTAATGATTTCCAATAAATCTCAATGGGTCATCCATCTCACCACTCCCATCCCCTCCTTCATGTTAGAGTTGTCAAACAAAAGAAGAAAACATCTGCTAACAACTAGAGGCTTTGCGTATTGATGAACTAATGCTGCTGCACACATTATAGGAAGGGCCAACAGGGTTGAAATAATGTCGATTCAAACAATTTCAAAATTTAACAGGTAAAGCTGTATCATTTTCTCCCTGCCTCCCCCCCTCCCCTCTCTCTCCTTGAGAGGAAATAGTTCCTGTAAGATTTTTGCCTGTCATAGCTTGCCTTAAAAATTCCACTGCACGGCATGGATGAATCATCCCAAAATGCATGCTGTTAGAAGCAAGGCTGAACAGCTCCAACTTGCTAGCTTACCAGAGCATTGGAGTCCATCCTCAGTAAATCCCACTTGGAACTCACAGAAGTAGCTGCCTTCAGTATTGAGACACCTAGAAACAGTGCGATTGCATCCATCCATGTTAAAACTACACTCATCGATATCTGCAAGAGAAGCAGCATTGTAACAAATGCAGAAAGGAAACTGTGTCAGAGCTGAATAGAAAAATAGATTTCAAAATTCATATCATATGATACCTTTATTTTTTTCTCAGGCAAGATGCAATAAAAAGCAGGTTGGCTGCATAAAAATCAATAGATGTCAGCATGGTCATAGTCTGCAGCCTCTCCTCCATTATCAACCCCAAATGTAGTCATCCTGACAACAACATCTAGTCAGTTTTTTCCCCAGTGATCTAATTCTTGTAGCTTATTGCCTAGTTAGAAGCTCTTGTGATCTCGAAAGTTTGTTCAGGCTGTGCAACACTCCTGCTTTCCATGCATTATGCACTACAGAGCATTGTTCACCCAAAAATGTATTACATATGACTGACAATTTATGTACTCAGATAATATGGTCCAGAATTAGTATTATTGTATAATGTTGGCTGGTGCATAAATAATTACCATAGCACAATTGGTTTTCCCTGATGAACCCTATCTGGCATTGACAGGTAGCACCATCTTGATTCAAAATGCACTGCGCATGGACATCACAGCCCAACCATATGCAATCATCCTTGCCTGTGGCACAAAATCAGAAAGAAATCATTCAGCTTCTCCAAAGTGATCAGAAGAGTTAATTCTTTTGGACGAACCAATTAGAGCCAGTTTTGCAAAATGCAGTGACATTAGACATCATCCCAACTAGTGGCTGTGTTTAACCATCCACTTTAACCATAAGCTGCCTTATGCTGAGTCAGAACATGGGTCCAACTAGCTCAGCATTATCTACATTAACTTGCAGCAGCTTGCCAAGAACTCAGGCTCAGTCATCTTCCGCTCTTGCAAAAGATCGCATGGATTAAACATGTGACATTCTTTATGCAAAGCACATGCCCAGCCACTAGACTGCTTCTTCCACTTTGTTGCTATATCCAGTCACGTTCTCAAATGCATGGCTATTTTGTCTTTTTAGAAATAATGCTGTACTTCTTTTTCTGTTGGGAGTTAAAATTGTGTAATGCGCCATGTTGCAAATAGGGCTATGATAGTCTAATGAGCAAAGTTTGAAATTAGTCATCAGGTTTTCATGACATGACAACCCTTCCAGTGTAATCAGCCATGGTGGGTTGTCCTGTCATCCACACCCAATACAGTTTCTCCACGCTGGCTTATTTTTTCACAAACAAGACAACCCAAGAGCCCAAGGCTTGCTCTAGGGGTAGTGTAACCCACAATTGGTTGCCATTTCATCTGAGCCTGGCAGCTATGGAGCCATTTAACAACAGTAGCAAACCTCCCTGCTGCACGCTCTTGCAATCTCACCAGTGGCTACCTGTCCAGTCAATAAATGGCGCTTGGAAGCCTCATTGCTCTTCCTTTTCCTTTCTTTCTTTGAACCTCAAAAAAGCATAGCTGAGGTAACATCTTTTTTCAGCTCCTGTAAATTCCACTTTTAAATGTGTTGTTCCTTCTGTGGCGCATAGGTTTGCAAGTATGGCTATCTGAAGCAAGGTGAAGTTGCATGCAAGCCAATTTGTGCATTGCTGGAAGCAACCAAGTGCCTAGTTGTCAATAAAATGGTAAAAAAGTACAGAAAGAGTGTGCACCAAAAGAGTGGAAAAATTTATCACCCCCTGTATTCTTCTCAATTTAAAATGTTGAACCAAGTCTTATCACCCTTTCAATGCTTTCCCAAGTTGACAACTGCTCCAAAAAGAGGTGATATCAACTCCCCCTCCGCTTATTTGAACTCAGTTCTGCAATTAAAATTGAGAAGACTACATTGCCAGATGATATTTCCACTATGCTCTTTTGGTGCAGCTCCTTGCCCCAGTTTTCCTCCATGGACCTTTCAAGCAACAGCTAAGCAATGACAGCTGGCAACTGTGCACAGATTAACCTATATGCAGTTCAATCTTGTCTTCCTTTGACAGTTGAAACAGACAAGGGAATTGACCAGATTAAAACTACACATAAAGGATAGCTGTAAGTGCGTACCTGTGAAAGACCAAACATCAATTAATCAATGTGCAATTTTCAGGAGCCACAGAAAATAATACAACCACAATTCTCCTAACAGCAGCAAAGATGGCAGTAAACAAACCAAGGTAGTGATTGGAGCATGGCATAGCCAAGACAGGTTCTGCCACAAAAAGCACTGTGATATGTAGCAGATCTGACTGGAGGGGAAGGAGGGGAAACCCCCATGATGAGCACAATCATCTGTTGGGTGTACTGTGGGTTGTTCATGGAACAACCAACCTACCATGGCTTACATGCATAGTGGCTTAGAATGCCCACTTATGTGAGTATGACAAAAATCCATGAAAAGCTTAGTCTAACTTGAGCACTAGGTATTTCTAATTCTGAGAAAAGGCAGTAGTACAGCCTTTCCCAACCAGACGCCTTCTGGAAGTGTTGAACCGCAACTTCCTGCATCTCCAGACAGTATGCTCAATGGCCATGCTGGCTGAGAAGTCCAACACATCTGGAGGGCATCTGGTTGAATAAGGCTGCAATAAACACTCTGACCTTACAAAAGGCATGGATTCAAGAAAAATACTGACATATTATCACATCAGCCACTTGCATTTGCAGCAGACAAGCTATGTGGAACCACTTTGCCCAGCACTAGACACATCAGCCACCCCTGCCATTGAAAAAGAGGAAACTGTGGTCTTTACTAGATAGCACCATTTCAGCAGTCAGTGTCTCCTTCTGTAGACCATCTCCACTGCTGCTTCCAGATTCACTCTTACTTGGCGGATGCTGGTAGCATGTGAATGTGGTGTTTGTTGGCACATCCTTCTTGGATGTGAGTGTAAGTCCTGAAAAAATAAGTACAACAGAGCAGGACACTCTACACCTCAAAATTCCCATAAAGTCTAGTCATATAGTCAACTAGCAATACACAAAAATCACAGCACAATATCCAGCTCCCAATTTAAAACACAAAGCAAATGTGCAGTTGTCTTGTCTGTTCTTGTACAAGAAGAACGAATAACGGCTGTAGGGAGTTGGATTTCTTAAATCATAAATATTTGGACCACTTTGAACAGTCATAAAATTCAGAATACAGAAGTCTGTTCCAGTGATGACTTGGCCAGTCTTTGGGTTGCAGTTATTTACCGCACTCACCAAATACTGCTTGGTCAATGATTCTGCTTCTGACATGTTCAGTGGAACTACTTAGCAGGCACCTAACCAGATGGTACATGACTGCAGAATGGAGCCCCAGAATATACCTGGTTTTGCTAAAGGATGAACAACCACCAGCGAGGAGGGCCTCAGCATGCTGCCTCCAAGGCGCACCCTGTTCAGGCCAGTCTTCTTGTCCACTCTCAGTATCGAAGGCCTTGTCCAATCAGAGATCCAAATGTGATCTTCAAACACTGTTATGTCGAATGGATGACCTGAAGTATAGACATATGTACTTTTAATAACCCACTACACAAATGCATTGTGCAATACTTCAATGGATATGCATAAATATCTATTCTTAGCATCATATTTCTGTTTTACATAGGCTAAACACAATGTCATAGGGTGGACTGGACCCACTGAACACCTAGATAGGTGTTCTAGCTGTAGACAACACAGCTACAGGCAACACCTTGCCCTCCAGATGTTCTAGACTAAAACTCCCATAAGTTGTAACCAATCATAGTCAATGGACAGGGATTGTAGGAATTGTGAAAAACATCTGGAGTATATTGGTTTGGCTAATGATGACCTAGTTCAATTTCTTGAACAAGGAAGGACATTCAACAGTCTATATCCAAAGGATCACCAAGAACTACTCATCCTATCTGTAAAGCAATGAGAACTCTCAAGCTCAAGGACAGATGGAAAATGGCCTTGAGACAGTCTAGCTAATGTTCAAATTAAACTGACCTCTATAGTTAAAAACTGTTTTATTCACAGTGAGTGAGTAGGAAGACAGCAGCGCTTCTGTGAAATAATTGCGGGGACAATCTACCAGCATATTACCATTGATTTAATTATTTTTTCTAGACTAAACTTTCTCAGTTGGTCTTCTTGGGATTTTGACATTTTTACTTGATATTCCTTCTGCTGATTCTGCCTAAAGCTACTAGATTTGTCTTCATCCTTTCCAAACTGGTGTGCCCAGAACTGATCCTGGATATGGTACAGTGCTTTTCCTTGTAGCATTTGGTTCTTCTCACTTAGTTAAATCAACTTCAGCTAAATATCTTGCAGCATTTTGTATGCTGAACCTAGTTTGCTATTTGAATTCTCCCTTGTGACATACTACGGTCAAGATTTCCAGGATGAATCTTTCTGCCCTCTTCCAGTCCTATGATTTTATGATCCCATCCTTTGGGTTTCTAAACTGATTTATCCATTTCTATGGGTTTATGGAGAGACTCCCATGGTTTTGTTTTGTTTTTTTGTGACCTAATGCCATAATTCAGGGTGTGGGGGCAGGCCTTCACAATCAAGGCAGGCATTTTACACTATATTTTCCACCAAACTTAATATAGCAGGGGAAAAAGTGTGCAACTGATGAGAGCTTCTAATTCTTCATTATTAACAAGAGCAGCACCAGGTGGCAGTAAAGCCACGATGAGAAGCTATGTCCAAATAACATTGTAGCCAAGGCACGTACCAGATTCATAGGGATGTGGAGCCAAAATGGGGTTTTCAAACCTTTTTTCTCCTGTAAGAGCCTGCCCTGCCTTTCAAATTTTTCACATCTCTTTGCAGAATTTCTTGGCCTGGCTCTGACACTATTTCTTCCTGCATCATATAGACTCCTGTCCTCATCTAGCTGTCCCCACAGTGCTGCTGGAGCAACATCACTTGACCTTGCTGCATAGCAGGACCAGCCCTGGGAATAAATGTGGGGGGGGGGGGGACAGATGACCCACAAAGAGATGCACCCCGGATGCAGATGCTGTCCATCTGAGCTGGATTCTTTTCCACAGAATGAGGACTTGAATGTGCACAGTACCACCCACCTTCTGTTCCAAGAGTTCTTGTGTAACTATCCACAATTACATCTACATGAAAGTGAAGCTCTTGTCATGCCACACTGGTGAGCAATGAAGTCCACAGTGTAACTTGGCAGGACAGTGGCATCAGTCCAGTCAACCAGGGGCTTAACCAGGGCCGCCTTAACAGCATTATGGGCCCTGGGCAAAGCAGTGTACTGGGGCCCCGATGACAACTACAGCTACTGTTAATTTTGGAAGTTTTCCAATTTTCCAAGGGTTAACATACACAGATTAGTATGGGGCCCATGGGCAAATGCCCATCAGGTCCATACGTTAAGATGGCCCTGGGCTTAACTCAATGCCTTCTGCTGCAGAGACATGTAAGCCTCCAAACACAGAGTCTTATGTGCATGCAATGCATGGAACAAGGTGCAGCACTGTGCATTCATCCATCTAGACTGGGGTGTCAACAGAAATCAGTGTGAAGCATTGGCCCCAGTCTTCACACCCCATCCCCTTCTCCCCCTTCTCTGAGGCCCAGTTCTGTCCTCGGAGAGGCGTCCAGTGCTGTTCTTTGTGCGGCACCAGCATGGGCAGCAATGCCTTCAAAGTGACAGCTGTGAGGCCAGAGAACCTCAGAACCAGGCTCTGAATAATCCTATGCCCTCAGATGACACTGGCAGTGGCGATGCATTTTCCTATCACGCACAGTGCTCATCACCACCAAGCTGCCCACTTAAGTGAGAACAATCAAAGAAATTGCCAGTTGGATCGTGCAGTGATGTAGTCTAACAAGAATGGCACGGAAGTGTGTATGTCAGGAAAACAGGTTCTGAGCAAGTACAAAAATGCACAAGAATGGGTTTGTCCCAAGCATTTTTGCACCCCCGATGCAGTAATTTTGTACTAAAAATTTAACCCTAAGACTATCTAGCACAGCACTAATGACTACTGTTAGTTATGTCTCTTACCTTAACATTGTCCAGAAAACTTGCTTACTTATTTCCATACTGATTCGTATTGCTACATTGTTCATTAGCAAACTGTCATATGTCTTCCATATAATAGCTAATTATATTTGCTTTTTTAAAAAAGTCCTCTTTCCTTCCAATTTAAGAGCATTTCTCTTTTTTTTATCTATTTTTCTTTTATTTATTTTGTCCTTCTTTGTCCAATTTACCAAAAAGCTCACAGTCCAGATTAAAAACATTAATAAAAATATGAAATAAAATCAGAGAATAATAACTTTTTTTTTGAAAAAAAAAACCCATCATCTTACGCAGTAGTCACTTTAGGGCAGAATTCTATTCAAATTTAGATAGAAAAAAATTCTATAGCTCTCATCAATAGCAGTTAGCTATTCTTGTATTATTGAGGCAGCAATAGCTTATTACTGCTGTTTACATGTGCACAAGATCTTGACCTCAAGCAAAGTAAGCTTAGACACATTAACATTAACATCTGAAGTACATTTGTTGAGAATCCAGGAGAGGAACTGCTCGGTGGCTGCTCCCAGGAAAGGTTGTCAAGGGAGAATCATCTTGTCCTTTTCCTGATTACTGTCTGCCAGCAGGCAGAGATGTTTTTGATCAGGCACATCTTTGGCCTCATAAATTTAATGTTATGACACTGTAAATGTTGTCGTTTGTTCAAATTGGATATTAAGTGCATTGATTTGATAAAGTCTTACTGATGTTTTAACCAGCTGTTTTTATGCTTTGATTGTTAGTATTTCACCTCATATTTTGTTATTGTTACCACCTTGAGAACCGTCAGGTTGTAAGACAGGAAACAAACAAAGCAAAGCATAAATAAGAGCATGTGTTGCTTCATTTCAGCATGACTTCACTTGCCTGAACTTTCCTATCTCTGATACTTTATCTGTTTCTTTTGCTTTTGCAAGCAATGGGGAATGGGCTCACCATTTATGGGCAGAAATCCAACATACTCCACCTTTAGGATACTTTTTAAAAATCTGCACCCAACAGCCATGTAGCATATGTTATTAAACAGTACATTTGAGACATTAGGACAGAGATGGGTAACATGTGGCCCTCCAGATGTTTTGGCTATAGTTCCCATTATCCCTTACCATTGGCTATGCTTGCTAAGGCTGATGGAGTTGTAGACCAAACATCTGGAGGACCATAAGTTGCCCTAGCAATTGTCCTATACAAAGTTTTTCTGGAATTGCACTAAGAGTTTATTCCTATGGAAATTGACTTCAGTATCGGGAAACTGAGAACTTGGCCTTCCGTGGATATTTCAATATGTGCAATTTGGCCAGAAAACTGTGACTCCCAAAGCCTCACCTACATCATTCTGTGTGAGTATCTGTCGTTTAGAACCATCCAGATTTGCCATTTCAATAACAGACTTTTTCGCGTCACACCAGTACAACTTGTCAGCCAAGTAGTCAATAGTTATTCCACTGGGCCAAAGTAAGTCTGACTTTGCTATAATGAGACGATCAGAGCCTTGTAAGGAAGATCTTTCAATCCGTGGGTTGACTCCCAGGTCTGTCCAAAATAGTTTCCTTATTTGAAGGAAAATAGAGATAAATCATTGTATATTTTTCAAAATACACTTTCATCTTGCAGTAAAGAGTATTGTAGATATGTGCTGTAGATATGACAGGGTTTATTGTCAAGTATTGTGCTTATGACAGAGTTGAGTGGGTTTTATATATACATGCAATATTGACAGATCATGATTTTCAGTGTTGAAATTCTGTATATTAAAATCCCTTCTCCATGAGCTATTATTAAAAGAAAAACAAGCAGCCAACTCATTTGCACAGTCACACTGCAAGTGATACTGTCCAGTGAGAGAACTGTGCTGTTATTTTGCTAGTATGAATTCAGTGCATGGTAGCTGAGAGGAAAGATTTTGGCATCAGGTCAAGTGGTCAAACTCACAACCACATGATGAATTCAACTTTGGCATGCCACTGCACTCCCTCCTCCAAACATGGCTTGGTGGTGTCCCACCAAAAGTAGAATCTAACTTACAATGGTAGTTACACTTGACCAATATGGCATGCACTGGGAGGAACTGAATTAAACACAGACTAACCATGTCTGGCCAGTATCAAGAGTTGTGGCTGTATTGTGAGAAGACCTTAGTCCAGAGATGTGAAATCTCAGCCCACATGCTAAATCCAGGACCCAGTCTAGCCATCCAGAGTTCACCAGATGGCCATGTTCCATGTCCCATTCACTCACTTTCTCCTGACCATTGATCCTTTTGTAGTTTCCTGGGTTTTGCATGTTTTTTCCTTCTCTACAAGGCTGAAATGCTTCTCCTAATACTGAATTCCTGGCAGCAAGAGCTCTAAGCTAAAATAGGTTGGCATTTTTGTTATTTTGGCCATACCTCCTTTGCCCCATCATGTTTTGCCTTTGGCAAACCCTACTCTGAAATGTAGACCCAAAGATCTTCTCTGAAATTGGGTTCAATTGCATTTTAGTCCTTGGGCTTAAAGAGGTTCTCAGTAATATGTTCTAAAGATTGTATACATTACCAGATTCCATGGGGAACTACAAGTAAAGCCCATAAAACCAGAAAATCCATGGTGCAGTGGCAATTGGCCTGCAAGCTGCAGTTGCCATTGTTGGAAACACTGACTCAAGTTGCCAATAAATACAGCCGGCTTGGTGTTGTCTATAGAGCATAGTATCCCTTTCTTTCCCATGTGAACACTAATCCCTGTGCTTCTAGGTTCTACAATCCTGATGTCATTCTGGATGTTCTAAAGCAGTCTATCTCAATCTGTTGTAGAGGATGAAACAGCATTGGGCATTGTAACTTTGGAAACATGCACACAATTTTATTTTATTTTTTTGTACTCCATGAGCATGCAAACCTATGCATGTTTAAACAGAAATAGCCTACAATTCCCAAACAGCCTTTTTTATCCCTATACATGCATAGGATTGTAAGACGTACAGCTGGTGGCTCCAATGAAAGCAAGGGAAAGAATCCACTCTGGATTGGGGTCCAGGCTTCTAGGGAACTATCCTTGGTGGTTTGGGGGGGTAGGGTTCAGCAAAATGGATAGGTCATCTCATATCTAGACTAACATCTGGAGTGGATACACCACCACTGACATGGGAGCTGCCAGCATAAAGATGTTTGTGTCTGTACATACATGTGTGCAGCAACATCTCTGTTTGAGCAGCCAGCTCTATGAAGGTAGAGAAAAACCCACACTCAAGTGAAGACAACCCAAAAAAAGAGCATGAGCTATAATTTTACATAAGCATTCTGCAGAATCTCTCCACCACGCGTCATTAGTTTCATGCTTGATATCTTACTCAATGAATGGATGAACAGCAATTCCCCCAGGGTGGGACACATCCTTCTGGACAACTATTTTCCTCTGCATGCCATTGAGATTGCTGCTTTCAATGCAAAGCTTCCTGCAGTGGGCACACATGTGGATGCATTCAGTACTACCACAATTCTCACTCCATCAAAATAAGTTGTTACTGTTGATGCTGAGATGATCCATTAAGAGCACAAGCTACAAGTTGATTCATCTTGGTTAAATTCTCACAATCAGCCAAAAAGTCACTGGTTGACTCAGGCTGCAATTGGATACAATTACCAAGAGGAAACCCTACTAAACTCAGAGGGACTTACTCCTGAGTAAACATCTCTAAGACTACACTTTTAAGCAGACCTCCTATGTTCTGACCCTTAATCCAAGAATATTACAGTACTAACCTGCCAGCTATATAAATTAATTGTTTTACTTATATGTTATACTTTACTTTTACATGTTATTGTTATACTTTAAAAAGCACTGCAGAAATACTCTCCATTATTGGAAGATGCACCTAACATAGTTTGTCCTCATGGTTCTTGGGACCTGGCTCCAGAAGAACAAGGTTTATTTTTTACCATCTTCCTTATGTAACTCAGAAATGGTTCCCTTTATGGGTGCCCAGAACTAGGGGCCTCTACAGATGAAAGATGCAGCTAGACTAACACCACCAGCTCTGTTTCCATTGAACAGATTTATGTTCAATGTAGATTCCCTTCCACAGCCACTTTTATCCAACGCATTGTTTAGCCAAAGGTCTACCTGACCTTTCTACACTGCATGATGGCATTTTCTCTGGCTGAGTCTTCCCATTACAACTTGCCTTAAACACACAAAAGTGCTCTGACATTTCAATTACTCCCTTTCTGACAGTCATTTATTTCCCATAATGGCTGTTGCCAGCATTAGCCATTCTGTGTTATCTGCAGAAGAAAGCATACCCTGGGTCAGTCCAATACAATTTACGGTTAATCCAGTCCACAGTGAGCCCCTCAGGTCTCTCGACTGCTTCACGGATAACTTTTTCATGATCTGTGCCATCCAGATTAGTTTTCTCTATCCACTTCAAAGCTGTGTGGGCAAAATAAATCTGTAATGGAAAAACAAAGGTTTATATTTCATTCTTGCATTTCTTATTTGTGGGTAGGTTTTCTTTATCTCATGCCTTTACCTTCAGCAATGACATTTCTTCTAGGAAAAAAAAGTAATGGAGTTATTTACAAAAGCGTAACCCACGATTACAGATCAAATAAGTAGACACTTATCCTTCAACTAGAATGACTTCTGTTACCTGAGCTTGCTTAGCAAGTAAATCCTAGCTCTCCTATATAGCATCTTCTCAATATCCTACATTTCTCTTTAGCCAGCTAGCCAGCTTATAATATAAAACACCCGTCCTGAAGTATGTCAGGGTTTAATATGTTTTTGTTCTGACTTTTGAAAATGGCTCGTGAAGCAACTGCCATGACAAACAACCATTTCTAATGCAGTGGAAGACCTAGAATGGGGCTAATATTATGCAAAGCATGTGGTTGAAGCGTTTTTTTCTGATCCCGCAAGATTGCGTCTGTGACCTCTTGCCCTTAAGAAAAAGGTGGGCATTGTGTTTCCCAATCAAAGTATGAGCCAATCATTTGGGTAATGTACAGGGTTAGAACAAGGAGCTTGAAGAATCTACTCAGCAGAGTAATTCAAGAGAGCTTGGGGTTTTGCATTTCACTGTAAATGCAATCTGGGTTGCATATTACATATAAACATCACTTGTTCACTACTCCAACATTACGTGTAGGCAGACACATCTAGAACATTCCATTTTAAAAATTGAAAATAATCCCTGAGGACAAGAAAGTATGTGTCTTGCAGCATGCTTGTCTCAATAAGCTGAGCTGATCGATAGAAAGAGATACATCCTGTCAAGGTACTTATGGCTGGGATACCAGAAGGATTGCTGGTCTCTGCATGTGCTTTTCCAGACTCAGGAGTGGGCAATTTGGGGACTGACTGTTCTCATGTGGCCCTCAGCCCAAGAGCCTCTGTGTACAATCAGTTCAGACCTCAGGCAAGATACATCAGTCCCTCCCTTCCAGCAGAGGGTGGGAGGAAAGAAGAGAGAGTGAGAAGAAAGAGGTCAGCAGAGGCTCACCCACTTTAGCTCAGCCCTGACTACCTCTGGCTTTGGCCACACCACCCTTGGCATGCCTCCCACCAGCAGATTGCCCATGAAGGAATGTGCCCCTTTCCATAAAAAGCCAGCGGTGCAGTGAGAAGCTGCAGAGAAAAGAGCCGGTTCAGGGCAGAGTACTCTCCCTTTTTAATCCTCTGCACACTGGTATTACGTCACTTTATCTTCATCTCAGTTTCTGCTGACTGCTTTTATATTGCATCTTCCAGTGTTTTTCTTTTAAGTTTAATGCAATTTAATTTTTTGGTAAGCCATATTGAGAACCTGTTGAAGGGCAGGTTCAAATAAATAAATTAATGATGTAAATCTATACGTTTTAACACAAATAAGCCCACAATTCCCAGCATGCCTCACTGAAGTGTTTAGTGTTCATATAATAGAAGGAAACATCTAGTTTTCAGTACATTTGTCTATGGTTCATAGGGTTGCTCTGAGATGGAGATGACTTGACAGCACATAGCAACAAATCTCCAAATTCAGACCCACTGGAAAGAGTAGCTAGTGCAGCACACCATGTATGCATTTTGAACTAGACAGAGATCCTGAGAAGGAGAAACTGAGAAAAATTTTTTTGCCAGGTTTGTATTTTTGGTAAGATAGCAATCCTAAATACACTTGCTACAGTGTAAATCCCACAGAACACAGTGGGATTTATGTTGGGACAAATGCATTTTGAATTGCCTCCATATATGACATATAACTGGAAAAAATGGCAAAATCCTAAATTGTATGACCACACTGCCATATGGAATATGTAGGCATGATTAAATTTAACAGAATGCTTTACAGTTAGAGAAGACCTTACACCCCGTACTATGCTATATAAATGGTTATTCAGACTATTACTTACTTGGGAATACTTGTCACCACAGATCTGTCCTTGAAATGATTAAGCTAAATTTGAGTGACTTAATTTAATAATGAGAACTCCCCAGACATTTATTTTCACATACAAAAGTAACCCTACAGGGAAACTTGGACTTAAAGACTGGAAGGGGAAAAAATGAACAAACAAGCAAACATGTACAGCCAGGCTGAATTTTAGCTTGGATCAGCTTGTAGGTCCTGATAACTTCCTGCAATTCTTCATTTTGCATGCTAAATATAATTTGCCAGTTATGCCTGAATGACAAGACATGCAATTGAATCATTCATTAGAAACTAGGTTCAGCCCTGCCACTTTCTTAGCTTCAGAGTCCCCTTTGTTATTGGGAGCATTCACTGAATCATTGCAGCTACAGCAACCCACAATTCATGCCTATACATTTTTATTTGTTTGTTTATTGATTTATAACCTGCTGAATCAGCCCAAAGGCCCTCTAAGAACATTACAATCCATAAAACATATAACAATAAAAACAGTGATTAAAAATACAATATTCAAAAAACAATGAAACAAAACAGTGCACAGCTGAGGGCACATTATCTATTATCAACCAACTAATATGATATATCAAGCCTTAAACAAAGATGCAATAATGAATTAAATCATCCTGTTTTGCCAGCAATGGAATACCTCACTGGCATCTGTGTGTGAAGGGGTAATGGATCTTCAGTTGTGTTTAACTCGGCAAAGTGTGGTATTTCAAGGTTATTGGATGCCACAATATCTTTCCAACAAAGCAAATCAAAGCAAATTTTATTAAAACAACTAATTGTTGAAGGTGCAATACACTTAGCACTTAGTTTCATATCTTTTGGCAATGCCAATGATTGCTTCCTCCAGAGAGAGGGTAATAATTTGTTACACAAAGTTCTTTAATATGTACCCATTTCCTGGAATTTAGTGTTAATAGGCTGTCCATGCCCTTTTGACAGTTAAAAGACTAGGTTTGCCACAATATTAGTCTTTTAGGTTAAATGGCCAACTGCAATAGTTGTTTTGAGTTCTCTGCTCATTAACTGTACAATGACCTAAAGATAATACGCAAGATGCTAACAAATGTTCTGTAAACTGTGGAAGACTTTTTTGTGGACTTTTCCAAGAAGGAAAACAACCCAGTTCTGCCAATGACTGGATGAGGGAATGAAAGTTTTTTGCCAATCTGTGAAGCACAAGCAAATAGATTAAACAGAATCCATATATTCTTAACTGTGTCTGAAGGCATTCTGTGAAAGGATAGCAACTGTTCCGTTTTATAGAGCACCAAGAGGTTAAAATGCAAAGAAGCAAAGGCCATATGTCCTTGCAACCCTTCAAAATCCCCTCTTTTTTTAAATGCCTTACCTTATTTTCAACGGGGTCATAGTCCAGAGCTAAGACTACTCCCATCTGCCAGTCGAGTAAACTTGAATAATCTGTCCCATCAAAACCAATCTGACGGATGTCTTGGCTGTTTGCAAACAACAGAAATGGCTTGGGTCCTGTTTGCAACAAATGTCAAACCATATTAGTTTTTTTAGTCCCATAACTATCTGTAGATATGAAAAATTTAATGGAAAGAGTCAGGCTGCATTATTTCATTTTTTGTTTTGTGGAGATCCACATGTGCATTGAAACGTGTGCGGATGTGTTGGTCATTTTACTTTTGTTTGGGAAAATCAGTGCTGAACAATTTGCTAATCACTTTGGACAGAAGAGAGGTGAAAAGATTGTGACATCATAGCTATCACCCAATCGATACTGTGCACAGCCAGCTTTAACTCCTACATGGTAGCTTTCTCTGAGATCAACTGTAAATTGAAATAGTTATCCAGAGTGCTTCCAGAGGAGATACAAGCATGTCTGTTGAAATGCAGACAAAGATAGTGATACTGACCTATACGGATGCAATGTCTTTTATCTTTTTGGAGACTATAGCCAGGAAAGCAACCACATTCCCATGTTGCTGGATCCAGGAAAGTACAGATCTGACTACATCCACCATTATCAGGAGAAGTACAACCTTAAACAGATTGATGTTGCTGTATTAAAAACTAGCTTTTTATTATTAATCTTAATATTATCATTATTGATAAGTAAATCAATATAGCCAAAGAGAATGTACATAGCAAAAGCAAAAAACCAAGACTAAAAGAAATAATATATAATACAGCATTTAAAAGAGATATCTAATTGAGTCTCAAAAAACACAAGATGATTTTGAAATGCAGAGTTGTGTAGATTAAAAATGAAGCAGAGAATAGTTAAAATGCTTTCAAAATATTTTAAATTACTTAAAATACCAGAAAATTAAATGCACATTAGATTATTGTGACATTGTACAAACCTCTCCAGTGAAATATTCTATAGAAAAGATTCTTTGTTAAAATAAGGCATCTCTAATTTAAATAGATAGAATGTGACTACTCCATCTGCTGTCCAGGTAGCTTCTAGGCCTCTGCTCTTCTCATCTTATGGCTCTCTATCTGTAAACCAAACTGGACTGAGCAGACCTTCATAGAAAGGGCTGCTTCTATTAAGTAGGACACTTGGCTACCCTACAATAAGAACAATGTATTTTAAAAACTATTCATGTCACAAAGAAGAACCACAGTATGATCCATAAAAAATAAAAAGTGATGAATTCTGGCAGATATTAAACAGCTGAACCTCATTTAATGACACACCAAAATGAACAACATTCTCACACTTCAGTATGAACTGACTTTAGATAATAAAGCAGCGAGACCAACAGTCCTGAGACTTGGCCAAAGAATGCTTCAAGTTTTATTCTCCTTGCTTTGGACTTTTGTTTTTCAATGTGTATCACATGATTAACACAAGGATATTTTTAACCTTTTCCCCCACCAGGTTTCCACAGCAATCCATCCCCTAGAAATGTTCTAGTATATCAGTAGGTCTCCTACTTTACAGAGGGCAGTTCTCTATTTGGAGATCTGGCAGGGGACAGTTCTCTATATGTAAGCAACCTCTATTTGAGGAGGTGTCCAGCCCAAGTTTAGTTTGAAACTATTAATTATTATGCGCTCCCCAGAGAGGTCCGCCTGACACCGTCATTATTTGTTTTTCGGCACCAGGCTAAGACCTTTTTATTTCAATGATATTTTAATAACTTTTAGTATCAGTTTATAGGTTTTAATATGCAGCCAGGGTGGATCTGGATTTTATCTGTATTATGTTTTATTTTATTTATGTAAGCTGTCCCGAGGCTATGCGATGGGACGGCATACAAATGCTCTAAATAAAATAAATAAATAAAATTTCAACCATTCTCATTTGGTCTGATATCAAAGAAATTCAAAGGAGAAAATATTTTGGAAAAATTCTCATGGGTTGGGTTCAGTATTTTTCTACTTATGGAGAGGCCTAGCACTGCGTGCATTTGTACTGCTTTTCATCCCTGAGGCAGCCCCCTCAGTTTCCCATACTTTAATTAAAGCACATGGAAAGGCATCATGAGTCCATTCCTCCCATAGGCTGCAGAACAATGGAAAGATGTAAAGCAAAAAGAAAGCCCACACTCTGGACCACTGGCAAATGTTCTCCACCATTTTTCTGGAGGCCATCTTTCTCTCCTTCCCCACCACAATGCCCTTTGAACGGCACTGGGTGCAAAGCATGGCGAAGAAATCAATGCTGTGATCAGGCTGCCAACAGAGTTGCTGGTTTGTCACTTGTGGTGGCAACCAAAAAAACAAAACCCCTAAAAAGAAAGAGCGAAGCCAAGCTCTACCTGCAAGAAATTATTTGAAAATTGCCCCTTCCCTGGATAAAGGTATTCCAGGTCACCTGCAGCAGCACAACAAAGCAGGGTGTGGTAGAGAAGGGAGGTGCTAGTTGCACTGTATTCCTTCTGGGCTCAGTTCCTGGAGAGCATTGTGTGAATGCTAGGCATGGTTGCCAGGAACTTGGATTCACAGCCACATCAAAGTGGCCTGGAGCTGAACCCTGGAAGTCAGATCCAAAATGCATTCCTCCCACATCCCTATCCTGCAATAATGGATCAATCACGGACATTCTGAATCATGGAGTAGGCTGGGTGGCAATGATCCTGGTCAGGAAGCTGAGCTACACTTGATCTTGACATCATCTACACTCTCTTACGCTTGCGCAAAATTCATTTTTTTAAACATTCCTTGTTGCAGCTTTGTGTTGCTTCTATCAGGCCTAGTTCAAGCAGACAGGAGCCACCTCCCAGAGGTCAAGGGGCAAGCCCTCTGCACAGCTCCCCTGCCCTTACATGCTCTCCCCACAGCTGCACCCTGCAGTTTCTTGCAGGAGTGGACCTTTTCATATAGCCACCTCCATTACACTTTTGTAAGGAACATGATATTTGCATACAGCCAGCGTTATTTTCCTCAGTCAATGCTGTGAGAGTCAGTAGCAAAACTCAAGTGCATTTGCTTACCTGTGCATGTCCGTCCATCTGCTTTGAGAACTGATCCTTCAGGGCAAAAGCAAACAGGCCCTGCAGGGGTCTGTGCACAGCCGTGGCTGCAGTGCATGTAGTTGCTGGTGCAGAAAACAAGTTCTGCAGGAAATGTAAAAAATCAAAAAGGGTTGAGGAGAAAAGGGCTAAGAAATACTAACTGAATTCAAAAGCAAGCCTACATCTAGAGCACCAAAAATGATTCTGAATGGATGCAGACTAGTCATTTTTCTTTCACAGCTGTTCCCATATATAAGAGACAGGCCAAACATTTGGCTTCCAGGTAACTACAATGCAAAACTCTCTATTTTTGCAAATTCAACTGCTTGCAGTTTCTATAGTCAGAAGTTCTATAGCTATACTGAGGGCAAGAGACAGTAAAAGAGGAAGCCAACTGGAGGGATAGAAAAACATAGATGCTGGAGATAAATTGCATGTCCTAAAAAGAGAAGTAGTGCATTGCCCACATGAACCATGTTTTAAATTGCCCTTCTTCTCTATTTTATGGTTGCCTTCCCTACTGTTATGCCCTCCAGTTGCTTTGGACTACAATTCCCACATCCCCTTTCAGCAGGGCCAATAAGTGGGAATGATGAGAGCAGTAGCCTGAAGGAGCAACAGCGGGATGAGAAGGCTGGGGTCTGCCATGCAATTCTGCTGCTTGTTTTCTTCCAGCATCCAGAGCACCATATGGAAACATCTGCTGAGATGGACTCTAAGGCTGGAACAAATTATGGTTGCCCACAGTAGTTTCTTGGAATCCATGGTGGGTACTGACTTCATCAGTCCAAAGCAAAAATCAGGAAATATTTTTGTCTATGACAACAGTCCTAGTGTGCAATTCTAAATATTTTTATTCAGAAATAAGTCACACTGAGTTCTGCAACTTACCAAACAATTTAAGTATAAGTGCAGAATTACTATCACAATATCTACTCAAAGAATGTGATAATAAGCAGGAAACTGTGCATTTGAACAAACCCTAAAATTAAGGTGTTACATTAAAGTGGTACCTAAAATGGCTTTGTTCGAGTTCTGCATCTTTTATTTGAACATAATAATGCCTTGCCTATCATAGTTGTTTAATTTTAAAATATCTGGCTTTCACATTTATCTGGCTTTAACCTGCATTAACACACCTCAGAAATTCTTCCTCCCAGGAGAAAAGGTGTGACAATAACATGCCCAAATGCTGTTTTCTTCTAAAGATGTCTGAAGATATGATGGAGCTGTAGTTGGCCAACCTTGTAGATACAGGTTTATGATGTGTTTTCAGACATGAAAAAGCCTTTCAGATGTTACAGAAATTGGAGTCAGTCAACAATGCAAATGCAGACATGTGGTTTGCTAGGGCCCTGATATTCAGCCCTTCCTAAACTTAGTCTAACAACTCATCCTAAATATGCACATTTAGAAGTAAGTTCCACAGAGTTCAGAACTCTCCTTTTGCAAGTATGCTTGTAATTTTTGATGCAGCCATACTGAAGACATAGTTCAGTATTTTGCCTAGCATATCTGGATCCAGAGAGGAAAATTTATCACATTTGTATGCCGTCCTGTAGCCGAAGGTTCTCTCTGAACATTACATATTCTTTCACATTATTTGGAATACTTATGTCTCAAACCTGTGACCCAATGCACGAATTACATCATTTTAATAGAATTTTAGGAATTTGAAAAATTGCTATTATCAGCCATCAAGTATATATTCTTAAGAAGAGGGTAACAAGAATGAGACAGTGCTATAAAATTTCCACTGATATAGACGAAACCTTATGGAGAAAAATAAAACATGCTACTCTTTATGTTTGATGGATACCTACCATGGCAAGTTTTCTTATCAGGCAGTAGAATAAAATTTCTTGGGCATGTGCAATAATAGGATCCGGGGATATTCACGCAGCCCAAAGTACATCCATGGTTCCATAATGCACATTCATTGACATCTGGTGAAGAAGAAAAACAATTATGACAATATACTATCTTTATGAAAAACAAAATCATTTAGACATCTCAAATTACATCATTTAGACATCTCAAGCAAGATATGATAGTCATGATACTGACAGCTATGGAAATGTTAAAAAACCAATGATTTTAAAAAACTATGGGAGATGATTAAGTACATATGTAACTTTCTCAATGAAATCAGAATTTAACATTGGACAGAGTGTAACTTATACGTAAATGCAGTGCTTTTTTTGTTTAAAAAAACGGTGCCGGAACTCATGTCTTAGGATCACACTTTTACACAATGGTCACCACCGGCAGTAAGCACTCAGCGCGCGACCACATGACTGATCCCAAGCCGAGTAGCATCCCAAGCCGAGCAGCGCCCTCACAATCAGCGCCGACACATAAGCAGCCCGCAGGCACTATGTTAATGATTTTTGCCGACCTGCTATGCCCAACAGGGCGATTCACAATCACTTGGAAAAATCCATCAAAAAAAGGTGGTGGAACGCAGTTCTGGTGAGTTCTATGACAAAAAAAGCCCTGTGTAAATGTAATATGTGGGGTGTTCATGGCCTGTAGACAGCAAGTCCTGAAGTTCAGGAGGAAAAGCATTTTTTCTGGTTGGCCTTGTTTCAGTTCCAGAGTCTAATCATGCATGTCCACTTACAAAAGAAAGTAAGGGTTTAGAAGTAATAATCAGATTTGCATCAAAAAGAACTCAAAGACAATTTGGTATGTATGCCATATGAGTCAAGGCCAACCATTCAAGAAAGAAAAGATCAGAAATTCCAAAGCTCTCAACATACAGGAAAATTACAGATGACTGCTTTATCGCTTTTCTGGTTCTAATATGTATTCACTTCTGGATAAAAGCAATAGTCTTGCTTGTGGCACCTTAAAGACTAACTAATTATTCTAGCATGAACTTTGGTGGCTACTCTCCATTTCAAAGAATGCATTAAGTGCTAACCTGAGATTGGCCTATTTAGACACATGTGTTGGTGGATGGTGGGTGAAGGAAGGCATTGACCAGGTCTGCCCAAGCCTTGGTTCTACAAACTGAGACCCTGCATGGCAGTTGCATCCTGATCAGGGGTCAGTAGGATTTGTGTAATTACCCTCACAGGTGCCATTTGCTGTTTTGTACAAAGCTGGGAAGGGTGGCATGCTCCTTAATGCTTCACCAGCCCCTATTTTAGGGTTTTCGGGTGGCTTGTTAATGATGGTAACAATCCATCCTTGCTGGATTTGCATGAAATGGCAAGCTGCACTGAAAACAATAGATATGCAAATTCCCCTACCCTGGCATGTGCAGCAAGGGAAATTTCTACAAGGGATTTTTCTACTGACAATTTTCTGCTTCTGTCCCTAAAACATATATGAATATGTTATAATGGAGTATATTTGCTTATGGTTTGCTTAAAGACCAAAGTTTGCTAAAGTTTGTTAACAGACATGCCTGTATTTCCATATTATGCACTTATTTTATCATGCATTCTCCTGCATTACCTTCACAATGCTGCCTATATTTGCTTAAGGTATATCCAGGTCTACATTTGCACTGACGGATTCTGTAGTCTTTCTTGCAGATGCTTGGCTTGCAGCTTTTTTTTCTTGAAAGACAAGGTCTCTCTAATGGAAAAGAAGATTAGATCAAGATAAAGCGTGACTTGAAATCCACCCGTCCTTACCTACATACACTCACATGCAGATCTGAAGCTTATGTATTTACCAATGTTTACACAACAATTTGCTGTTTTACCTTACTACATTTTCCAGTTTTAGTACAGTTTTAAGAAAAACGCTACTGAGTTCAAGCAGCTTTATGTCAGGTTTGCAACATGTCTTTAGAAAGCCATGCATATTGATTAAACTATGAAGCACACAACTAACATTTCTCTCTTCCACATATATTCCACAACCATCCCATGCTTTACAAATGCTTCTGCTTTCCTGGTATGGTACTGGGGTGGAGAGGAACTGTTTGTTAGCCTTTAAAAAAAAATCCTTGAGCATTTGTGGCTTCACTTTTTCAAGCTCTTAAATCGAAGTATCAACATGACTTAAGTGAAATAGGGCATTTGCTTCTGCTGACCCAATGTAAAACACATTTGCTTGGGAATAAGCACCATTTCTGGTGGAAAAGAATAATAGATAACTTAAGGCACTAATAGCAAACCACCCATCTGTAATCCTGTACGTTACAGTCACTTCCCTAACTATATACATGCATGTGTGCATGTATTTGAAAATGCCCGGGGCTGTAAGTCTTGTTGGTCACTGCCTCTATCATGTGACATTCTCTGGGTGACCATTTAGGGGGGAGTTTGGCCCTGAGTTCCAGCTGTGGCTGTACCACTACTTAGAATGCTGCCGGGGGATGCAAAATCAATCTTGCAAGGATTGCAGTTAAGGGTCTTAACTGACCCTTTGCGTAGCATAAGCACTCCAGATAAGCAGCTCCTGCAGAACATAAACATTCATGGTAAGCAGCAACAACTCCTTATACATGGTCCAGTACCACTTACCTGACATACCTTTAGAAACGGAGGTGGCAAAGAGTTTGGTTGAAAGTGGGCACAGTTGAAGATGCTGAATGATTGTTACATCCCTAAGCAATACTCTGACACTGCAAAAAACTCATTGTATCAGCTCTCAGGCCAATGTAATGCTCTGTAGGCCATGAAAGAGCCCCAGCAGGAATTAAACAGAGGGAGGCATTCTAGGTTGACTTCCTGCAAGCAGAGCACTAATCTAGTGGAAGGAAAAGCCATGGAATCAAGAATCCAAACACTGAAGAGTTAAAACAGTTCCTGCATTGTACGTAAAAAGCATGGCAGCTACTGCTTCTCTTGGAAAACAATGTGAGATTGTCCACGTCTAACTCTGGCTCATGTTGACTTGGCCTCTGCAGGGCATCTAATGAAAGCTTACTTGATTCCATTCCCAGGTTTCCCTTGATGCAAGATCGCCTTATAAACCTCATTTGTACTTTAGGCTAATTAGCCTCCCCTCAATCCAAGTTCTCGGGCTGGATAAGCTAAAACAACGCACATGCGAAGGGTTCATCTGGATTGGGCAACTTAAGCTTCTTTCCACCTCCTCAGTGTTTTATAAGAATCCACTTGGAGTGGGAGGGAGCAGACAGGTGGGGGGAAACCTATATTGCAAGCATTCCGCATTCCCATGCTTCAGTCTGTTCTGCTGAGAAAGGAAGGTTTTGGAGTCAAGGAACAACATAGCTGAAACACTAATAAACTCTTAAGGAAAAAACCAAGAGGGCCTCCTGTATTAGGAAGTACCAACTAGGGGTGGAGCCCTAGCTTTCCCACCAGCTTTCCCACGCTGCCATCCACAGGCACCGGCTGATGTAAACTTCCAGGGGTCCTGAAGTTCTCTGCTGCAACAGATTTCCTAGATTTTCTAGCTTTTTGCCCACAGGCATGTCACCTTCTGCTTCTCCCACCTAGAATCATTCTACCTGAGGTTATGTTTTTATTTTTCTGAAATCAAATGCCCTTCTCTCCCCTGCCCATACAGCCTTTTTAACAAAGAATGCAGAGGATCCTAAGAGAAAGGTTCATTTAACGACACACTCTCACAACCTGTAGAGCATATGGATATTTGCCTAGGCAAATTTGGGTTTGGTTTGGTTTGGTTGTCCTGTGGGCTAAACTCCTAGAGCCTTTTGGTGTCCCTGGCCCTTCCAACAGCAGGGAGAAAGGGCTGCAGCTAAAAGCTCATGGGTGAATAAAGTATGTCATATATGTGCCCTGGTGAGGCTGCCCCGCCTTCCCACTGAAAGCCCTGCCATTCTATTAAAGGCCATAAAACCCCGTATTATTTCCACTGTTGCTTGCCTTTCCTTCGGTAAACAGACACAGGCACTGCAAGGCCTCCTATTGACACGAGCGCCAGCTGAGGTGAAATTATGCAATGACTTCTAAGCTTAGTTCAACAGATTGCATCAGCCTCCGCGGTGGATTGACACTCTGGCATCTACCTGCACTGGTCTTTACGTATGGTCACGTGCACAGGACTGATGAGCAGTGCCCTGTTTCTAAGGTTAAACAGTTCAAAATGCAATCACCATCCCGCTGAAAACAGACAGAGCAATAGCAACCTCCAAGAATACAGGGAAGGACTTTGTGAATTTCTAAACTGCACAAATGTTTTAGGTTTGCTCATGCCTGTTTCTGCTCTTAGAAATAACATACAGAATATCTGTAGTTCTGCAACAGCAGGGGGTTGGGCCCAATGACCTTCATGGACCCTTCCAACCCTACTATTCTATGATTCTATTGTTCCATGTATCCTCAGTGACATATTTTTTTTTATAGAAGGGATGCTTGAAACAAGAAATATGGACAATTATTTGAAAAGTGTAACATCTGAGATAAATTGCATGGCAACATTTGGAGTATGACGAAAATGGATCATGTTATTTTTATAATCAATTTAAGTTGTTGATTATTATAGAATAATGCCCTGAAGAATAAGGTGACTGCAATCCTATGCATGGTTTCTTGGATGTCAGACCCATTTAAAACAGTAGGACTTTTGTTTGAATAGACATGTCTAGGACTGAGCAATATGCAACATAAATATGTGGCATGCTATCAGAGGAAGAATTCCTTCAAAGAACTACAAGTAAGTTGAAAAAGACTTTGGCATAGTTAGTTCTTTCACATTACTGGAAATTGAAGCACAATTGCAAGCAAGAAGAGCGATTGTGTGCTAACATGAAGGAAAAAGGGATAAAGATCACATTTGACACTAGGCATATCTGTATGAATGAGGAAGGTTAGTGATTGTATACCTACTGGATGAATATGCCTAGCTAAAAAACTGTACTGTTGGTAGAAATAAGAATGATTTCTAGATATAATAGACTGGAAAATTCAGTAAAAGCAATTTTAGGATATTTGAAAAGACTAGTTGAAGAAGGTAATTGAAAAGTAGCAAGAAACAAAGCTAACCAGTACAAAACATCGAAATGTGCTATTAGTACAAAAATGATACCAGCCCAATGGAGTTTAAACAGTCATAATTATTTGACAAAGCAATTACACTGAAAATTACCAAATGCTTTAGAATCCATCCTTTTGCTCTGCTGTTTTAAAGGATATACCACAAGTAACTCAGCTGGTGGAGGAAATGATGGTTGAAGGTTGATTGCAACTATGTCCTTTCCTGTGCATTTATTGGCTCTCCGGATAGTACAAGTTTTTGAGTCAGAGTAGTACATGTGATCAGCAAAGAGAAATATATCATACAATTGATTTCTATGGAGAAATAAAAACAAAGGGTTCCATCCATTGCAGCAGTTACATCCAAGTTGCTCATGTTCATGGAAACACAAGGTACGTCAATAACCCACTCAGCTAGATGGTAACCCAGAGAGAATTGCATAAACATCCATTGAAAGCCAACATTTCCCTTTCCTTTTGGGTGTTCCTGTAAGCCCCTGTGTAGCGTACCTTACCATCTTATGCAGATATGCCATATTGTACGCATTCGTTTATATGATTCTATTGAGGTTCTATTGTGTACGCCACTTTGAAATCTTTAGATGTAAGTGATTTATAAAATGTTTTATTTATTTATTTTGTCTGGGTTAGGCATTCACTCTCCCACACTACTTATTATGCTGTGCAAGAGTCAAAGCTCTCTGGGAGGGTTTGCAACACAGAAAAATACAATATCAAATACAAACAGCATTGTTGTTACCAAGAGCTGACTAATGGTAACCTATGAATGAAAGCCCTCCAAAATGTCCCAGCTGTGACTTCCTCTATGAAATCAAGCCATCTCTTATTTTGCCTTCCTTTTCTTCTGACTTCAACTTTCCCTACCATGATTGTGTTCTCCAAGGAGTCTAGCCTCCCTGGAGAAGACAAAAACACCATAGAAAAATCACCATACAAAACTTAAAAAGACATATTTATTTATTTAGGGGACTTCTATGCCGCCCCATTCACCGAAGCCTCGGGGCGGCTCACAACCATAAATAAACTTCAAGATAGAATAATATAAATTAACAATATAAATTAAGTCACCCAAATGAACATATGAAAAGTTACAAATTCCTTCCAAATGGCCTTCCACCCTTCAAACAGCCAAGTGTCAGCAATGACAGGGAAGAGGAGGAGGAGCAAGAGAAGCTGGTGTCAATGGCACTTCTTGTTCTGCAACGTAAGGAGCATGCCTAAGACTAAATCCAGCCCCTCTGCTTCCCTTCCCAAAGAGTCAACCAGCAATATCGCCTTACTAGGCACCATGCATGAAGCACAGCTGGAGAGACCTTGAGTGAAATAACTCAAGCAGCAACATTTGCACACTCTCACCCAGTTCAGGGGCTTTGTGAGCAGGCAACAGCATCAGAGCAATCTTTCCAGTTCAACATTTTATATTCGTAAACATACCGTACTGACGGTTTATGTATATGCACAGAACTACCATCATATTTGCAGGTTCCAATATGTGAAATGTCACTGGCATCATTCTCATACTGGATCCAGAAGAGCCTCACATCAATCAGATCCAATGAGATAGCTTTGATTTTTCCAGGGCTCTGTAAAATCCTCCATACTTCTTTTCCACTTAGAAATGTTCTGTAGATGCTGTCAACGGCTCCTTCAGAAGACCAAAATAGAAACCTGTTCATAAAATCAAGTATTGGCATTGATTATTATTATTGCATTGCCTTTTATATCCCTCCCTTTTCCTCATGTGAAGAATCCAAGGCAGCTTTCATGGCTCCATTTTGTCCTCAAAACAACAACTCTGCAATGGAGGTCAGGCTGAGAGTGAGTAGCTGGCCCAAAATCACCCACTGAGCCTCATAGCCAAGCGAGCACTAGAACCCAGATCTCCCAGGTCCCCAGTGCCCTAACCATCACACTACGCTGGGTGGTGCTGTAAACGGAGTTGAAATTGCATCAAGGCCAGTTGAGGAGGCCATAGATCCCTTTCTTCATTTTCTCCTTATCCAGTGTTCTTCATCTTATTTATATCAGTGCTTGAAAAACTGCCTGGGCACAAACTGATTTTCAATCTCATACAAACCATCATTTGCCATTTCAGATGTAAAAGCAAACTCTGATCAAACCAGTAAGTTAATTATTTAGTGGAACACACAAGGGGTGGAAGGGTGTGCTAATGCAACTCCTTCCCAATCCTAGAGCCTTTGTGAGTCCTTCAGAAAACATTACAGTTAAACTGCCTCTGTCCTGATTTAATGTCATGTTACTCCAGGCGCTAAAGCCAGCCTGTTACCTTTTGCTTGGATCAACTGCAAGGCTTGTGGGATGATGTTCATCCTTTGCAAGGATTTGGGAATGGTTTTCATCCATGCTGATAGCTTCAATGGTGGCCTTCTGGTAGTGAGCCACATAAAAATTTCGGCTTATCCAATCTACTGCAAACCCTGATACATCTTTTCCTATGAAGCAAATGGTCTGTAACAAAAAATAAAGCCAACAAAAAGTTTCATTGTACTAGAATACAACTGAATCACTCCTTTGATGACACGTACCTGAACCAAACAACTGGTAGCATATAATAGGGTATTCTGTCTCTACTGGTTTTGCTGCTCTCCTGGAAGCTACTGCTTCCACAACAGAGTTTTTTTTGCTTCTAAAAGTAACCTGGACACATGTCAGGGGAACAGGAGGACTTTGGATCTGCTGGTCGAAAACCTCCCTTGGTCTTTCCAGTACTACCCTGACATACCACCTTTTTGCCCTTCCTGCCATTGGGGCACCCATGCTGGAATAGCAAGGGTGGTGGAGGTTTCCATCAAGGGAGGTGATGTGACGGATTGTGAAGGCTGACCTCCTGTTCCACCCACAGATCTGTGTTTCAGCATGCAGAGAAAGAAAGCAATCTAATCTCTCAAATGGTCTTTCCCAAGGATAATGCATGACAACTATGCTGCTCAAAAAGAAATGTCAAAATCTGCAATGTGCAAAATAGTTTAAGCAACACTGCTGCATCCTCTTTCATTGCTCAGAACTGAGCAAGGAAAAGCAATGCAGTAGCGTGGTGGAGTTGCTAGTGTAATTTGACAACCTGCACTGTAACCCAACACTTTTTGTAAAGCAGCCTTCCCAACCTGGCGCCCTGAAAATGTGTTGGACCAAGTCTGCTCTAGAAGACCTCTGCAGTAACTAGAAAGAAACAGATCCACCATGCAACCACTAAATGAATCACTTCATGCACAATTAGCCAAAAGTAAATCTCTAATTTCTAGAGGCAGAAATGCAGTGGAGGCAATATTTCCTAAGCACTTTATGTCTTTCTTGCTAATGTTAAGAAAAGTAGCCCATTACCTCTTGACTTGAGCCATTCAGGTACACTTGTTTGAGAAGACCTTCTTTGGTATCTACCCAATAGAGATGCTCTTCTTCATAATCGAAATCCATTAACACTGATAGTCCAGCATCAGCCACCAATCTTTCATGATTGTTTCCATCTGTATCCACTCTAAAGATTGCATTTCCTCTACTGAAAACAAGTGATGGTGTAGGAACTACACATTGGAGAGTGGGTGAAAAGAAAGTCTGTGCTCACAAATCCATGTTTTATTAGTCGAGATCAGGAAAGCAGAACCTCAGACTAAAATGTGTGCTCCCATGGATCCCGGTGCCAGGCTTCTCTGAAGGCCACACCCTTTCTTCTCATCACTGACAGGTTCCTGGTTTCTGCTTCACTGCAGTTCCCCCACTAATGCCACTAACTTTCCCCTGCCCCCCCCCCCCCCGACACACACATATTATAGAAGATTGAAATAGCTCCTGGGGTTTATGTATTGGCAAGAAGGGCTTCCAGCTAAACTATGCTGGTTGGGTTTTCTGTTTTGATTTTTTGATCCTGCTCATATGGCTGTTGGTTCTACTTCTTTTGCATTGAGACCCACCCACCACTGCATGAAGGACCCAAGAGCTTGCCCAGAAGGGGTTTCTGCCCATGATTGTGCACCCCCAGTCTGCATTGTTTTATTTGTGCATCTGGATGGAGGTTTTGCTTTCAATTTCTTGTAGCATATCCTTCATTTCCAATTTCCAGATCCAATACATCATTCAAAGACATAAATTATTGCAAATAATTTCAATATAGCAAAAAAAAAATCATGATTTTAAGGATGATGAAATGATATACACTGAAGAAGCAATCAACAAAATTAAAGAGCGATAGCTTTTGATACTGAAATTAAGCATGTGCATTGTAGTGCTCCATATGAAATTGGCTTTACCAATATTTAGGCTACAATTGTATATGTGTTTTTTCTTCCTTTTTGTACTTTATTTACTTTAAGAAAACAATTAAAACATCCCAAAGTCTTGGCAAGTCCTAGGTACACCTGGAAACCAGGTAACAAAGTGCTAGAAAGAGGCCACACCTCTGCTGGTAGCACTGCATCTGAGTGCATGTTATAATGTCTTAATGTTCACCTATAACAGAGTTGAGTAAAGCTTTGGACCACAATCTAAATAAAGTAAGCTTAGGGTTTTTAAAAGCATACTACAGTATTAACTGAAATTGATGATAATCTTCTTGTAGTCTTACTTTTTGTGTCTGAGATCAGACATAGTCATAGGAGGTTGCTAGGCGTATGCTTTTCTGTGCCCAACTCCTCTTATCTTACTTTTGTTTTTACATAATCTAATAACTATTTTCAAAACTGTTTTAGTTTACACTTTTTACAAATGGGGCCTTGCTTGGTTTGTGACTTCTCAAGAAAAATCCAGCTTCCACTTTAGTACAGATCACAAAGAGGAGTTGGTTTGTGTTTTTCGTTTGATTGATTTGCATGTCGAATGCTCCTTTGCAAGAGCTGCTTCTGCATTTGTAATAATTCCAATGCTGCCATTTTGCACTGTGTGAGAGACGATTAAACCATGTGGCCTTGTAATAAGTGAGGTTTGGCTCAGGAATATGACAGCTGTAAAACTTGCATGTTTTTTCCAGTTACTCCCTCAACTAAACATCCATGTACATTTCATTACTGAGTTGTCCAGTGGTGGAATTTCTCACTAAGGTAGTTGAGTCCAATATGTCTTAAGAGAAACAATAGTTACATTGTGAAAAGTCATTTTTGGTTGCTGCTGGAGAATTTAATGAGCACCCAGAAACTGTTTTAAGCATTATGACTATTGTTACATACTGCTGTTATAAAATAATCTATTTTATGGTTTTTAGTTATTGTGCATTCTAAAATTTGGCTGTAGGGTACATTTAAGAATATAGCAAAAGTGACATATAGATATTTATAATACATACATATATTCATTCTATAAAATTCTTTCTCTTGTGAACCCTAAAGATAGCTATAGTGGCCAACCAGCTCATTATAAAAAGATGATAATTTGTCATCTTTTCAGGTTAAGATGGTCCTCTTCTCCAAGGCTTTTAATGATTTACTTGGCTGCCCAAGGACTTGAGGGGATTGGCCATTCCACATAATTTGGATTTACAGAATCATTTTTTTGCTATTGTCTGTTTTAGGTGTTTTAACATTTTTACTGTTTTTTTTCCTGATTTTATGATAATCTTATTGTATTTTTTATTCTCTGTTTTTATTGACTGTTGTAAACCTTCCAGAGGGATTTAGCTGTGGGATGGTATAGAAAAGAAATAGCAATCATAATAATAACTTGAATGGATCCTAACAGGTGTGGGTCAAATTATCTCCTTTGCACAGAGCTTTGAACACAGAAGAACTGACATATCTGTAGGGCGTTTCTCCTACACATGTTTTCAGCTAAAGGGACACTTTCCATGTGATTCAAAAGAGACTGGTCCCGTGTGATTTCTTCTGGTGGAGATAAAAAGAAATTACAATCCATAGCATAGGTCCTTCATGGGCTAATTCCAAGGTTTTGTGGGAACTGGCAAGCACAGTCTCAGAGCCTTTCTACACAAAGCATTTACTGTGTTCTTGTGGTTGTGTGCTCATGGTTGTGTTCTTAAGGTGACATTTGGTCCATTTACTTCATCTGAGGGATCCAAGGGTCTCTGCACTTTCTTTCTATCCTCCTTCACCACTTCCTTCTTCCCACTATTGGCAGGGCAAGGCATTGTATTGTTACTTCAAGAGCAACGCTGCTGTCCACCGCAGCCTGGCTGAGTTCCTGGACCATAAACATCATGGGAGTGATACTGAATAGTGGAATAGCTTCATTCCCAAGGATATTGTTTAGGGAGGGAAGATGGCTGCCCCAAAGTGGAGGCTGGGATTTATTTAGCAGAGAAAAATATACAGTTACTTTGCATAAGTTAAGAAATCCCACCTCCTGAAATGCATGTTTGCCTTGCCTCCTATATCATCTTCAGAGAGGGTCACTCCTCCTCCCCAAAACAAATCCATGGGAACTTTGATGCTGATCTTCATATGTGTTGGATGATACCCACAATGCAGATTTTCATTGAGGTTGCAATCCTAAAGCTCAGAGGCAGGGAATCTCCAGCACATGGGTTAACTTGAACCACCCAGCCAATCCACCTGGCCCATGAGGCCTCTTACCCTCCTGAAGCCCTACCTTGTGAAGGCTAACAAGGATGGGATTCCTCTAGACATACCAATTCTCCCAGATGGGTGGGTCTCACCTGCTTCAGGGGCCACACTGAGACTGCATGTCATTCACATTTGGCCTTTGGGTTATAGATTTCCCCTCTGGCTCTATCTTAAAAGAATGAGACTCCATCCCCTTTTCAAGACAAGTAATGGCAAATCTCTGTGTAGTTTCCTATGCAACATCCAGGTGGTGATAATGGAAATGCAGCCTTTCCCAATAAGCCAAAGACTCTGCAAACTCCTGAACTCCCAAGCCAAATTTAGGTCATCAAACACATATTATGGGCTGCCAAGTGCCTGATAACTATTCAGTTTCTACCTGCTTCATTAGATAACTAGAAGCTTTATCAAGCCCCTTGTGGGGGTCATATCTGTGTTTGTGATAGGAAGTTCAGCAATGCTCTACCTAAGAATTGCTCACAAGGGTTGGTTCACACATGTAAACATTTCACTTAATTATTGTGTGTTTGTTGGTCCCAGTTAATTATGAAAACAACTCCACTAAAAGCTTTGTGTTTGCAGTTGCATGTGTGATACAGAAGTTTTATCTGTGATGTCATGCAAGTTATCTTGTTGCTGAAATCCCAAAGTGATGAATATACATCATGATCCAGCTTATGTTTATTCACCCAGACATTTATCCCAGTCTTTCTTCTTCTGTACTGTTAATCAATCCAGATTAGAGATTCCAAAAATATTATTTAAAGGAAATGCACTCTGTATGTGATCAAGCCACTTAGGCTGCATCAAAAGGCAAATTCAGCAACACAGAATGAAGCTCTCTGTTCAGGGTCCATTTCTTGGTTTCTTTCCAAACCACACACTATCAAAGCTATTTCAACACAGGGTACTAAAAACCACACTGATGTCCCATTAAGAAATGTCCTAGCAGGCACCCAGCTTACAAACAAATTTTTGTTCACCTGTTCAGCCCTTTATATAATCAGCCCCTAGAAATCTCCCTTGATAAATATGAGTTATATAATAGAAGTTAAAGCAAAGGGGTGAACTGGGATCATTTGGGAATAGTGATAGTTATTACTAGATACCATGATGTTGTTTAGATTATAGCTTTCCCACATTCAGATAGCTTTCCTACTTTCTTACATTCAAAGAATTTGTGAGAGGAGAGCAGAATTGCACCTACAGGTCACATCTCCCTGATGTTAATAGGACCACTGGTCGTGCACACAAGAAACACAAATGGTGGGGTTGAACCAGTTTGTGAAATGGAGCTTCATGCAGCAAAGCTTCATGAGTCAAGGTCTCTGCTCCCATGGACAACCCATAGCCAAGTCCAGCTTTCTGAGCATATGATCCCTTCCACTTAACACCAAATGCATGGCTGCCAAAAGGCCTGGCTAGTGAGCGTGTCAGTGCCAGGGGAGGTGACCATCTTACTCTGTGCTATCCTGATCTCTTCCCAGCCCTACATGTGTGGAATGGCTTTTATTTATTTAGCATGTTTCGGGATCACTTGTTGAGCAGTTCAGGCAATGTACATATAAAGATAACAAGAATAAAATATGCAAGCAACAGAACTTTAAACAAGACAATCTGGGCAAACTACAATGCAGTAAAAGTAGGGAAACATGATGAACTCAAACAGTAGCTTTAATTATTCAAAGCCTGGCAGAGCAATATTATCTTCAACAGCTGTCTAATGAACAATAAAGATTATTTCCTTAGGGAGTTCCAGCAGGGTGCTGCCACCAAAAAGGCCATACCTACCAAACTCATCCAGGAATTGGAACATGTAAGAGGACTTCAGATGATGAATGTAAGTTTGGGGCAGGCTGATATGAAAGAAAGCAGTCTTCAGCTTCCATTTGGACAAACCTTTTGGTCAAGTTCCATATCCTCATAGAATTCTGTTCACTTGTCCCTAGAGGAGATTCCAGATATTGTGAACCCCACAGATAGCGCATATATGGGCTAGTGTAGTGGCGTACAAATCAAAATGCGTGCTAAGTGCTACTACTACTGTTATCATGAAACTTCTATCTTCCCAGGACCTAGTTCCCCAGAAAGAACCTAGGGAGCATCCAGGGGAGGTTACATTGCCATCTTCAGAGTCTGAGGAGTCCAGCCACTACAGTATTTGCATGCCACAGCTACTGACATATTGCCATAGCTTGAGGCTGCTAATATAGCTTGGGGCCCTTTGTGAAACAAACCCTCTGCCAGTAAGACTAAGATGACCAAACTCCATGTTAAGGCTCAGTCTAGATCTGCTCATTGTTGGAGCAGCCTCCAGGCAGTCTAGCTTCCTGGAGCTGTCCGTGGTGCTGATCTATTCTGCTCCTAAGAAACCTTATTCCTATTAAAGATCTGATCATAGCAGAACCCTGACACCCAGGCTTGATTACAGAGTTCCATTCAAAGCCATGGCCAGAAATGGCCTGTTGAAAAGAAGAAAAACAAACTTTACTGCTAATATAACAAGGCCATTTGTCCTTATCCAATGTGTGGCCCGGAATACAGGAGTAGCTGTAGGAACATGGTGTATTGACACGCAGGTATCAAATACTATTCTAATAGTATTAGAATACCGGTACCTGGATGTCAGTTGACCATTATGATTTGACCTATAAATGGTTGTTTTATAGATATTGATGAATGTCTGCCTTGTACATTGTCTGAGACAGTCATGAGCACAGCTCCATCCCCCCTAATTCCACAGGATGAAGAATACTCAGATCCCACACTGGTAATGTTGCTGATTGCATTGGATCTGGCACACCTGGGACCATCTTAACCATCAGTAGAAGAAAGCACAGCATGGAAAGCTGGCGTGGTAGTGTGTCTGGATGTTGCACTGGGACTTGGCAGTGCCATGAATCCTACTTGGTGATTATGGGCCAGTCTCAGCCTAACCTACCTCACAGGGTAGTTGTGAATATAACATGAAGAGGAGGGCTCCTTTATTATCAAGGAACACTCTCTTTTCGAAGTTACACAGCAGGGGCCTTATTCTTAACAGTTAAGGCTATTCTGAAACAACAAGGTGTCACCTTGCCTTGGGCATCCCCAGCAGCCAGTCTTTCGTCCCTTAAGGGTATCACCTACCATCTTGCTGCAGCTGCTTTGGAGCTCCTGGCAACCATTTCACCGCAATGAGAGCCTTCCCTGTGTTAAAGAAATCCTCTTAGGGAACACAAAGGCTGCCTACAATGCCCTGTCAGGCAGCCCTGAATGAAAGAATGGGGGCTTGCCCAGAGCTCAAAGGGCTCTTTATGCCACCTCAGCAGAGGCGGTCTTGAGAATGAGTGAAAATGATGAATCATGTCACTGCAATGCTAACAGAAAGTCCTTGACGCCATTAGAAACAAGCAACCCCATTTACCAAGTGTCCAAAAATTGTCCCAGTTTCAGAAAGGGAGGCATTAGCATGCCTAGCAGGGAGGCTGCCACCACATTGGGGCATTGTGCTGTGCTTCAGGGTCAGCCTTCATTTATTGCGTCCCTTCCCCCCTCCCCAGCCCCCTATTGGACCTGCATGGAGTTTTGCAGTTATGCTACAGATAGATACATGCAGTTATTGGAGGTGTGATGAAAAGCATCTAGTGAAAGGGATTAGAATCTAATGGCAGCCTACTAAATTTTAAAAATATATTCTCAGCATGCATTGCTAGTGGTACTGTCAGAGCAAGTTTTTGGAGCTGAGATCTGGGGCTCCACTCACGTGAATGAGCGGGGAAGTTCCAAATGTAGCAAGGCTTGGCAGATCACATTTTGCTTTGCTTTTTTAAAAAAGATTAAGTCGTTCTGCTAGTATAATTATCGTGGGCCATTTTCCCACCACACAGGAAGAGTAACACAATAGTTATATGTATGTTTGTTTGTATGCATGTATATATGTATGTAGGACCTCCCTTCTTTGAATAATTTCAGATATATACATTTTGCCATTCCCTTGTATTTACATTATACATTTCCTAAGTCCAAAATAAAAAAATATTTTCTCTTATTTATCTATACATTATGTAAATAATCAAGTTACTGAAAAACAAAATGAATATTTGGATAGTTTGCTTTATGTCTACAGAAATTACTAAGGTATGTCCACTTTATCACATTTTGAAATAAGTGAAGTAAGGGCAAAATCCTTAGACAGAAAAAAGTTCTGCACATATTTGACAGTTCAACAACTCCCATCATTCCCCAGCCAGCTGCAAGTTGTATGTTCTTTTTCTGTCTAAACATGCATAAAATTGCACCCAAATACACATTAACATGTAAATAGGTGGTGGGTGATGCATAGACTATTATGTCCAGAGGCTAAGTTTACCTATACTATGTAGAACAGAAAGGACAGGAGTGGGACTTGTACCTGACAGGTGAGAAATCCAATCCATTCACCTGGAATGAGCCCCACAACTTTTGTGTTCAAATTAGCACACCTTGAACAGCTCCTTTTCTCCCTTCAGAATCAATTTCCCTGAGTGCCCAATGCATGCTGGTTCCAAAGGTGCACAAAAGGGAAAGTAAAAGTGGAATAATTATACTGGTGGAATCAACATTAGGCTCTTCAAACTACAATTCTCAGGAATCTTGGGGGGATGTGGTAATGAAATACAAAATCAGCATATATTTGTAGTGCAGAATTGCTCTTGGATTTTAAGTAATTATGTTGATAATAAGCAAAAGATCCTTACACACAGCATCTTCAATGTTGTCCTAGCCTCCCTGTTACATGCATCCCACTGTGGAATTGGAGTAAATGTTGAATTCTTTCTGAGACCAGTGTTCACAGGAACCTGGTCCTATGTTCACAAACCTTAAATATATAGTAAATAAACAGTCAAGCCATCATATGTCAATCCATCTTTAGACTAAGAAACTTGAGATAACTTTCAGTGCACACACACCAATGACAGAGAACCAAATAAAAACATTTCAATTAGTTTAATAATGATTATTAAATGACATTCATTGTAATTATGCTTTGACTTTTATTGGCTTTGCAAGAGTGTCCAAGAAATTTCCACCAGAGGTAGGAAAAGGTAGAACTGAATTTACTGATAGACCTCCAGGTATTTGCATTAGATTGGCAAGGTTCTTTGGACTTCCCATTTTATAAAATTAGCAGCAACAAAATGACTGACCTGTACCCTAAATTATCCAGCTGAAATGAAGAAAACTTGGAGGTATTTTTGTGTGTGTGAAGAAGTAAATATTTTGATTTTCTTGCACTAGGCTCTGGTTAGTGTATCTTGGGGTTCTAACATAAAGTAGACCTTTTTATTCCAGCAATATTTTAATAAGTTATAATATTGTCTTTTCTATGTTTTTAATTGCAGCCAGTGTGGGTCGGGAATTTATTTATGTTATATTTTATGTTGTAAACCATCCTGAGGCTTTTTGCGACAGGATGGCATAAAAATATTTTAAATTAAATAAAATAAATAAAAATAAAGTAGCTCCCAAAAGCCTAAAGTCAGCAGACATATTCTAATTTAACAGTCATTCCCTATTCACATTGAAGCCTAAGGATTGTTGTTGTGTGAGTTGATGCTAGTCAGCTCTAGTAGACAATTATACTTAAGAAACTACAATTCCCAGGATCCTTTGGTAGAAATTGAGGATACCTGTGGATGTTTAACTAATCAATCAAGAAAAAGTTTCTACAATGTAATTACTGAAATGTAGTTACTATAAGGCTCATGTAAGCCTAGCATCCATTAAATGTATAATTTTGAATCAATATTGAAATGCAGTTATCAAACTTTTCATCCAGATATCTCTCATACCTGTTTTTGTGGCAAGATTCCTCTGGCAAGATTCTTGAAAGAGGTCTTGAGGCACTGTTATTATCCCACTGGTTATCAAGACTGGGATCCCAGATCCAGATGTATTTTTAAGAACATAATACCCAAGACCAAGGGTGCCTTCAGCCCAGCATTCTGTTCTGCATACTAGCCACCCACAAGCTAGAAAACTCACAAGCTGAACATAAATTCAACTTCAGTTAAGTTGCTCCTTAGCAACTGGGAATTTTTAACTTCTAAAAGCATATACCAAAATTGCAATAAGATTTGCAGATCAACCATAAAGTAAACACAGTTCAAAACAAACAAACAAACAAACAGAAATGGTCATTAAAATGCCCAGAATCACTAATCCTCTTAACAGAGCTAAAATGGAAAACAAATTCACTCACCAATGCACGAGGATTTTTCCTTCCACATTCGGTATCCCCTGGGACAGTCCCATGGCTCTTGAGCTGATAGACTAACCAAAGTGATTTTAAAAACCAGAAGAAAAAGTACTGTGAGAAAAAGAAACATAGTCTTGAGCTTTTGTTTCTATGTGTGTGTTTAATGCCTGTAGGGGGAAAAAATAGCTTGTTCAACTTCAGTCATCTTCAGAAAAAAACGAACAAGTGCAATTCCCAACCTGCATCATCTCTGACAGCCAACTGAAAGGCATCTTCTCCAAGCCTGATTCTGCGTTCTTGCCTTTCTGGACACTAAAGCAGTGAGGTACTCACTGTTGCTTCCTCTGACCCTTGAAGAAATTCCAGGGTAATTCTTTCATGCAGACTTTTTTTTTTTTTTTTTGGAAGCCAAGTATGAAATGCCTGACCTTCTTGTTACCAATTTAACATGGCTTTAAACCGAAGATCATATGCACCACTGCAAAATTCCAAAGCCAAAAGAAAACCGCAGAATGAATGTGCTGTTGTTTTAAATGCATTAATTTCAAAATATTTTTTAAAATAGCATTTTTATTTGTATAAGGTGGGACATTCTATTTCTCCATACACAAACTCCTTTTACCCAGACATTAGAATAAATTGCCTTCCCTCTCTACAGCTCATTCCCCCCTTTCTTCCCATTTTAGTGCCACTTGAGTGAAGCTTGTGTTTGCAAATAGAAACATAGCCAGCTCCATAGTCCAGGGAAACTAGCCAGCATGCAGCTTACCAGCCCAGTCCTGTTGACAGCCTGTCCTTTAAAAACAGACAACGGCAAGATAGCCACGCTATACGTATTTTTGCTCAGTGCTTTTAGTGTTGTAGGGCACAATTCTATCACCCCACCCACAGGGCATGTAAGCCTCACCATACAGGAGCTCACGTGCATTCTCTTTCCCAAACAAGGTGCAGCAGTGATCCCTGGCACATCTTGTACCCAGATTTGTATCTAGATGGCTATTTCCAATGGTTAAAGCACCAGGAAGAGGAAGTGGAGGAGACCGGGATGCCAGTCTGAATTGTCCTAAGTCCTTGGCCGCCTCCTCTCCCTGATACTGGGGTTGCCCCTTTTTCCTCCTCCCAGGTTGCATTTGCAGCTCAGGGCACACAACCTCTGTGGTTCTTTGAGTGCTAGTTGCAAGAGGAGTGTGGCAGGTGCCCAGCCGTTGGTCTCGTGGCTTTGAGATTGCAGGATCTTGGCGATGAGAGTCCAAGTAATTCTATGACCCTCCGCTGAGAGCAGTGGAAGGCCACACGATTTGCACCCTTTGCCTCCTAGCATTTGGAGTAGCATTCAAACTGTGTTTTAGACACTAGGCATATTTATTATTTCACTGCAATTCTTTTATTCCTATTAATCCTGTATTGCAGCAGCTTAAGCACAGAACAGCCCTGTGACGTAGACTAGATCCAAGATAATAATTTGCCTAAAGCTACTCAGACAGCTTCTTTGCTAAACAGAGATTTGACCATGGAGTATTATAGCATCCAGTTCCACAAACAAAAATGGAAAAACTGATAATGACTACAAATTCCATGTTCTGAGAATTTCAGCTTTAATGTTCAATGGGATGACTTCTTCTAGCCATGATGAAGCATTTCCTACACCCCACTGATTTGACTGAGAAAGATTTAGGAATCTTTTCCAGCATTTGAAGGTACCTGTGTTTGGCAAGAACATGTTCAAAGAGTCAAGACATCAGATAATGCCCAGCTAAGTTGAAACCTAATTGTTTTAACTTTACTTTTCGATGTGCAGTAAGTATCTTGTGTGATTACCCTCTGTCAGGGTGAGATCTGCTACTGCAATGGAGGGAAATAAGGTGGACGTCCAACTTGGAGTTGAAATAAGTCACAACTCAATTGAATAAGAAGCAATATAGCCAGGGGTGGGGGGAACCTGGAGCCTGTGAAGGGGAAATTTCTATTAATTTTTCTATTAACATTTCACAGGGGAAACTGATCAAACTATCCAGCTGCAAAAAATACCTTAACTCAAACCTGAGCCACTTAATTATTGGGAATTGATGCCCTACAAGATGGGTAGCTGTATAACACCCCCGTAGTGCAGGGGTTAATTCTGAATTGCAGAGAATTCTGAACTTTTCATGACAATTCTCACAGCTACATCCCGAAATGTTCAAAATGCAGTTGCTCCATACGTGTGTGTGTGTGTGAGAGAGAGAGAGAGAGAGAGGGGGGGGGAGAGAGAGAGAGAGAGAGAGAGAGAGAGAGAGACTTTTGTAGGATTTATGTAAGTCTTTTTTTAAAAAGCTAATAGACCTTATGTGTTCAAAAGCGACCCATACCAAGATAGTTTGCATTACAACAGTAGTACACAATTGTATGTCATTGCTGAGAAAATCAGTCCCTCCTGCTGCCCAGCTACACTGAGGATTGCAGCTAAGCTCAGAGGGAACAGAAACCTAAGAAGGAGATGCAGAGGAAATCAACAAGTCAAAATTGACTTTTTATAAATAGTATAATTTTGCCAGTCAAAAATCCCAGAGCTTCAGCCCTGCAGAGCTGGGCTTTACTGTGTGACTGCTCCCCATTCAGCTGCTGCTCGAGTCCTCCGAATGGCCCCTGTCTTCTCCATCCCAGGCGGCAGCTCATTCCAGAAACCATGCCCACCTTCTATCACTGACAGACCTGTAGTGGATTATCAAATCCCTTCTCCATCAATTTCCCAAGACTAAGGACTTTCTACCCCTTCCTCCCAGTCTACCTGCCATAGGAAAGGGTTTAGAAATAATTATAACACTTTAAATAGAAATGCAGTACATTGCACCATGCATCGAGACAGTGACCAGGTGACCTTTGCAACTACTCAGTCTAATGTTGATGGGCTACTTGTTGGCAGGCAACTTTCTACCCCAGGCTCACAATTGGTTGTATACCTTATATATAAGTTGGCCTACTATCTAGTCCTTCCAAGGCATTGTCCCTTCAGGGTTAGTAAGTAATGCCACCAATTTGCAGCCACCTGCCTGTTACAGTTTTTATCAAAACACAAAATATTTATTTATTTAAAACTTTTCTATGCCATCCCTTATGCATGGCATCTCAGAATGGCTTAAAATACCTCCCAATCTGCATAACAATAGGCCATGGAGGGTGCTCATTTATTCTCAAATATGTGGAACAAAAGGAGGCTATCTAAAAATCATCTTGGTCTGATTTACATTCTGGAAAAGGAGCAAACCTCTCCCTCAAAAAAAAAAAAAAAAAAAAAAAATCCTTTGGGAGAAAGCACTGTTATATTGACCATACCCTGAGGCAGGAATGAATCAGACTGAAATTACCTGTACTAATTGAAGCCTGAAATACACTGTTATACTGACTGCAATCTTCGGGGAAATATTCTGTCAAGGAGTGGAATATTGCGGAATATTCATATGGAATGTTTGCCTTGTCAGAGGAAGCCAGCAACAACTGTGTGTGTGTGTTTGAGGGTTAATGCAGGTTGACCTGAACTTCGACTTGACCACCCGTCCACTAAAGCAGCCTTCCCCATCCTGGTGGCCTTCAGAGACGTTTGGACTGCTATTCCCAGAATTCCAATTCAGGAGAGTCATTAACTGGGAAGTTTGGGTGTTGCAGTCCAAATGTGTCTGGAAGGTACAAGGCTGGGAAAGGCTGCACTAAAGGACTGTCTTCTGTCAAGTAGGACATATGGTAACCTGCACCAAACAAAAGCATAACATGGATTTCGAGGAAGGCTTGATTTATCTCTCAGTTAAATGCTTTGCTATGACCCCAACCTTTGGATCACTGTACCAACTTGGCCAGTTGATAACCTTTTATCAACACTGCCTGTACAGCATGCCTTGTTTGCAAAATCTCGATTGGACTGTTCTATCATTAAGGGTATTAGACTGGAATAGTAGAAAACAGCAGCTGGTAATCCTGGCAGGACCCAGAAAACACCACAGCTGTACATGAAGCTCTTGCTGGGAACATTGACTCTGTTGGCCCAAACTGACAAAAGCTGATGTTGGAAAATCAACAGCATGAAAAACCAATTAGAAGCTGTGCTGCTCTTTCACATCCTAAAAGCAACTGCTGTTTCCTTGGTGTTTACCCTTCTATGACTAATAACCTCCTTTTTGCTGTATCCATCTTCTCCATTACACTAGGGTCTAATTGTATCATCCCTGAAAAGGTTGTTTTCCTACTTTACACAGGAAGAACTATAATTGAAAAATGTATGACTTTCTATGTATACCTATGTTCTTGCCCAGCATTGACCAGGCTGCCAAAATTATTGAGCAGTTGCGTTCATGTAAATATGGATTTAGGTTGCTGCTTCTATGCTTCTAAATTCTTTTATAGTTATTTTATGTGATTAGTCCATCATTTTGAAGTTTACCTGTTTAATGATCTGTACTATGCGACAGCTGTCCTTCGCAGACTGGAACACACATCAGCCAAAGCTTAAAATACAATTTTCTATAAAACAGGTAATGTTTGCCTGTCTGTCCATAAGTTCCATAATACCAAAACCATGAAATGGAGACACCTGAAACTGGATGTGTTTACAAACAGGACCCCAGTTAACTTCCTGAAAGTTAACAGATGGTGATTTCCCATGGATTTCCTGAAACCTTTTGACAGCTAAAAGACTAAACATTAGAACATTGTAAGGCTAATTTATTTATTTATTTATTTATTTATTAAAACATTTTTATGCCGCCCCATTCGCCGAAGCCTCGGGGCGGCTTACAACATAGATAAAACAAGTTAAAATCCATATAAAATAATCTTAATTAAAACTCACATTATAAAATAAGCCGCCCTGGCCAGATAAAATTCAATTGTATTTAGCATTTTAGTATTTAGTATTTAGTATTTAGTAATGCTCATGTCCTATAATGCAATTGCCTGCAGGTCTAAAGATGCTTTCAACATCAGAACGTATGGCATCTAGACACCACTCCTGGAGAGATACGTACATGGATATTTTTATCTATTGCATATCTACTGCAGATAGACAGCTATTCCATTTTTATGATTTTATTTTGTTGACATTTACGATAAAACAAATGCTCAGAAAGGGGGACCCTAGAGCCATGCACTTCAGGGTTATTTTGCTTTTTACATGTATTCATTAATTTAAATTAATTTAAGTGTGTCAGTGTGGCTGAAGCCTGCCCTAATCTGCCCTAATCGTTTTACAGCTTTACAGTCCCTACAGCCCGAAGCCAGGAGAGATTAGGAGGCTGAGGGACATTGTCATATGTATTGCTCTATGAGCTGCCAGTGAATAGCTCTCCCCACCCACAAGAATGGAATGGACAGAACTCTGCATTAAGGGGCTACAAGGGTACACCTGGGAGGGGCTGCGCGGAGGGCTGGCAGCACATGGGCTGAGCGCAATGCATCCCATTCTCTGTACAGCTGTATAGCTTTGCTTGAAAACTTTGATCTATCCAGATAAGGGCTATTTAGTAGCTCTAGAGAGGTATATGCCTGCTCCCTCCCTTCAGCTATGGGGCAGTCCCCCTTTGAGGAACTGGACAAGGAATACTTCTCGGTAGACTATGGCAGTACTCTGCAGTACAGGACAGGCTTAGGAGTGCCAACAGGTTTGGCCTCCCTCAGAAAGGATGGACACGACGTGTCCAAAAGTGTCAGCTGCATCCGTTTGCTTGCAGTCATTGTTGTATCAGTGTGAGGGTTGTCCCAAAGTGGGGTCCATTGTGAGCTGTAAACAAATAGAACATTATGCTAAGTATGGTTAAAACTGTCATCGAGTGTCTTGAGGACCTTCCTTCCCCAGGCTCACATTTGGTTGCAGAATTTACACGTAAATAAACCAGGAACCTTGTCCTTTTAAGGCATTGTCACCTGCAAGATAATGAATAATGACCCCCAATTTGAGCCACTTGCTTTTTTCAGTTTTCTTTTTACAAACCAAAATACACCTGGGACATAAAATATCCAGGAATCCATTGATTTTTGACATTGGGGGATGCTTGTTACCCCACACAATGTAAATGCACTGGGGTACAAATGCCCCATACCCTTTTATTGTTAGTCCATTTGGAATGGTGGGAAGAAAAGCAGACCCATCCCTCACCCTAGAACAGAGAACTTGAAATGTTCTAAACCCTGAAATCCAGAGTGATGCTGAAGAGGGAAAGTATTTTATGGTGGTTATAAGCTGACAGTGGAAAGATTCCATTTCAAGTGTCCTGCACCAGCTAGCTGAAACCTGAAATTCATTGTAATTCTGGCTGGTGCTGATGTGGGAAGAGTCAGTCAAACATGAGACTTTCACAGGGGCAATTGCTTGTCCAGAGACCAGTTTGTGTATGGAATAGAAAAGTGACCCATAAAGTGGTGCTAATATTCAGAATTATACTTTTGTTCCCACTTCATACCAGTTTGTGAGGGTGTTCTGCCTCAGTGGTTCAAGCATGTTTTCATTGTTTCCAAAGGTATTGGCATTTGAAAAATCATCAATCTTGCTGCTTACTCTGCATGCAAAACAGGGGATTAATGTGCATTCAAAACAAAGATTCCACTGTGTATTTTGTATGTCTTCTGCATCTGGATGCACTGGTATATTTAAAACACTTCCTCATGATGAAAATAAACAAAAATGGGGGACTAGAGTAGCAGCACGCCCCCCCCCCCCCCCAGTGCTTGGAAAAAAAGGACTGTATATGGTACACAACCCTTTCCAGTGTAGAGACATCGCTTTAAACATTTCGTGCAACAAGAAACAAGTCCACAGTTAACTAACCATTCACAGTTTCTGTCAGCCACTAGCCCAGTCACCACTTCAACTTTATCTTCTGAAAAAGAAAAGATTTTAGAAATGATGCAGAGGATTTTAGCTGAAAATTGATACCTACAAAGGATTTGCATCATCTGCATTTGAAAATTATGTGCACTGGTTGAAACAAACAATTTCTGACATCCTTCAATATCTAAATTTCCAGTGTAAAAGACCAAGTTACCACTGAGAAAAATCCCTTGGAGGAAGTAGAAAGAATGCTTGGATAACATACCACATATATTTTTCACCTAACAAATTAAGTACGTATTCACCTATATAAAATCCAGCTACATTGAGTTCAATATTGAAATAATTGCATTAATACTGCACTGGAGAAGTGATGCTCAGAAAGTTGCAAATGTTACCAGAGAGATGCTTATCTTTTGAAATCTAAACTTTGCACAAGTGAAGCCATTAATGCATAAATTGAACTGTACACTGCCACTATGTTCCACTTCGTAAAAAGTTCAAGTCCAGGCATTTACCCCTTTCTGTTCAATGGTACTTATGCTCAGGCCATGGTTGGGGCAGGGGGTTTAGCCTTGTAGCCACATCAGGAGGTCTTGAACCATCCTTCCCTGTTCTCCGATAGAAATTGGGCCCTACAGCGCCAAAGGAAAAGAAGAAAGCACATTTCTACTTGCTATGGCTTGCAAGTTGTTTGGCTTTTTAAATACCTGCTCTTTGAGCGTAACAGATGTGTAAGTGGAGCCCCATATAATTAATGAGAAAGACCAATAATTTATAATGAATGTTATAATTGCAGGGACTTCAACAGTATGTGAAGCAGCTTGACCCAAGAAAACCTCGGAGACAGCAATGCCATGTACCAGAGCACCAGATGCCACTGTGAAAACAACACAAATGTTGGCCTTTATATTTTGTAGATACAAAAATTACTTTCCAGCTGTCATTTCTCTTTCAGGCTGCAAATAAAAGAACTGGTCTGCATGGGAGTGGGAGGAAACAAAAGCGCAAGAATCGAAAGCCAAGGCACAGATCATGAGACCCTTGGTATTGGACCGGATATAAATGTTTTAAATAAATAAATGTGTGATTTTTTAAAGAGTCAATATTTCTGTAAGCTTGAAGCTTACTTTGATTCTGTATACAACGGAATAACACAATCTTAATACTATCCATCTACAAACACTTTTTCCTCTGCTATAAAAGTTGGCACTCTTCTGTAGCAACAGCAGTGGCAATACAAATTAGGAGATTGGATTCCTTACAGCACAGTCCTGTGCATATTTACTCAGAAGTAAGTTCCACTGTCTTCAGTGAGGACTGCTCCTGTGTAAGTGTATGCAGGGCTGTAGCCTCAATATTTAGCTGACTTGCTTGTACTTTAGACTAGAATTTAACCTGATTTCAACATCAATGCACAAACATTTAAGAACACGAGAGACATCATGCTGGATCAGATCAGGGGTCACTCTAGTTCAGCATTCTCTTCCTACTAAGGTAAACCAGTTGTCAGTGGGAAACCTACAACTGGGCCTTTAGTGCAACAGCAACCATCTGCTATCCCCCAGTAACTGGTGTACATGGGCATCCTGCCCCTGAGCAGGCAGGCGGGTAGCTATTGACTCACAGCTGTTGATGGACTTATCCTCCCTAAATTTGTCTAATGCCCTTTTAAAATCAGCCAAGTCAGTGGCCATCAAGATGTCTTGTGGTAGCCATAGTTTCATAGAAGGGCAACAAAAATGACCAGGTGGCTGCAACTATTCCCCAATGAAGAGTGGCTTCCCCTTACTCACCAGTAAGGGGAAACGTATCAGAGCTGGTTAAAATACTGCATGTGAAGAAAGTGGAGAGGCAGACCGTTTTTCTCCCCATCCCATATCACTCAAACCTGGGGTCATCCCATGAAGCTGATTGGTGAGAGCTTTAGCACAGTTAAAAGGAAGTACGTCCTTACACAGTGCATAGTTCTTTGCCATGGGAAATGGTGATGGCTGCCAAACAGGATGGCTTTAAAGGGGGATTGACAGATTCATGAGGGATCAGGTTATCAGTGGCTACTAGCCTTGCTGGCTACGTATTACCTCTTTTACCAGAAGGTGGATGCTTGCAATTCTAGAGGAGCTTAGGCAGTTGGAGTTCTTGCACCAATCCCGCTTGAGTGTTCCTGTGAAGGACCTTTGGTCTTACCCAGCATGGCTTTTGTTGTGTTCTTATGCACTAGTTCTACTTTTCCTCCTGATTTGTTAAAAAGCATGGTGTTTACCAATACTATTCAACATTAAGGACTTCATAACGGCTGGATGTCATGCCATCTTTTCTTCAAATCAGCATTTTTCTTTATATCTCATAGTGCAAGCATGTTGAAGAGTCCAATTATATCAAATCAATATGGTTATATTGAAAGAAAATCAGATGCAGCAGTTGACAGCTAATAATATTTGACATCTGACATGCATTAGCAGGCAACATGGAGCAGCACCAAACATTCCTGACAACATTTTACCTCATTTTACAGTAAGAGGTAGCAGACATGTAATAGTAATCAATATTTGACAGCTGACACAGCAAACATGTTGTTTAAATTAGGATCACCCATTCAAATTGGCCACCAATGTAGACAAAATTCAGCATTCACCCACAGTTTCCAGTTTCTCAAATATGAATGTCAAGGGGCAGAATCAGGTCTTGGCAGTGAAAAATAAACTTGGGAGATTTGCACTCTTGTGTTCCAGTTCAAACTTATTCTTGTGAGAGGCCCATAAAAATAAGGCATAATTCCTGTGCCTGTTAGGGTACTGTTGCTCTCTTGTCCTGCTTGTGAGATTCCCGTGGGCAGCTGGTTGAACTGGACAGACCTCTGGCCTGATCTAACACGATTATGTTCTTACTCATTTTGGCTTGGTTCCCAGTTAAAATTTAAAAAGTATTCTTCTCCTTACCCCATGGCCTGAGCCTAGGATTTGCTGTGCAAGCAAGTAAATTTCGATGCTACTTCAGTACTATAGGCAAAGACAGCTCCACAAAGAGGTAGGTTTAGTCCATTTTCACTGAAATCAATGACATTTCCATGGATATGCCTGTAACTGATAGCAAAGGGATAACAACATAGTAATCCCCTTTCACAATATGCAAGGAATAGACAGTGCATGCAAAATAACACTCCCAAAATACCTCCTTCAAAAATTTAAATGCTATACAAAGTTCATGCAAGTCATCACTTGTCAATGTGTGTGTGTGTGAATTATAAAAAATAGCAGTTCAGAAGTTTTGTCTTACTAGTGCTCACCTTGATCTTCCCTGGAGAAAATGGATTTAAAAAAGAAAAAGCAGGAACTACACAATTCTTCTGAAATGAGTCAGTATTAGCTTTGAGTATTAGACTTTTTTTTAAATTAGGTCAGTAAATCCCCTTACATATGAACAACAGGTGGTATACTTTTACCATCTGAACTTAAATTGCCACTAATTGCTATCAGCTTTAATTACTACTGATTAAGCTCCCTTTTCAATTAGAGGAGTTTAATGTTCCTTCGCATGGATACAGGATACTTCTGCTGCCATTCAGAAGAGGAACTCAAATTAATAGTGTACTGGGATTCCAGAATCTCCAGGAAAATGGAGTTGCTGCCATCTGCAATATTTAAAACATGTGATACTTCCAGCAGCAGAATTTTACTGAATGAAGTCTTTCAATAATAAAGCAGGTGCAGTGTTCCTTTGACCAAGAGCACAGGCATGGCCAATCAAGCTTTCATTTACTGGGCTGAATCGTTTGGTTGTCCGAGTACAAAAAAACTAAGCCTTTTGAGTATGAGTCACTTCTATGTATCAGAGCAGTGTAGTTGAATGAAGATGCATATTGAATGTGAAACATTGATTTTATGCATAATGATGTTTTAGTACGCATTGTGACTTCCCTAGGATCAATTTATAATGAAGAACAGCAAGCTAAAAATGTCATAGATGAGTAAAAATATTGATTTGTAGAAATCTATATTTTAACAAGTTGAAAAATGACAAAGATGAAATACTGAGAAAACAGAAGCTCATTAGTCCGATGTGTACGTCTGGCCATAAAATGAGAAAGGGTTATGGGGGCACACATGCCAGCCCTCTCCTAAGTGTTCCTGCAAGCTCCACCCCACCTACCCACATTAATTAGACTTGTTGAGTAGCTGGGTTCAGACAACACAATAACCCACACTCATGGACTGAGTATGAGTTGAGTGTAGGTCGCTGTTGAACTATGGGGTCTTCTATTGTCTGAACCCAGCTGCATTGACAACCCATATGCAACCCATGAAGAAAACAAATGATTTGTTGTTGGATTGTGAATGATGAGCTGTTAGCTCCACTGTGAGATTATCCACATTTCAAAACAACCCATACTCAATCCTTGAGCATAATTACCTTTTCTGAACCCAGTGAATTTGTTCATCTGGGATTGCTTTGAATTCTCACTATGATTGGGGTGCCCCCATACTGCAAGGTTTAGTTCACAAGGAGAATTCCAAGAACATTTAGCATAGTGCATGCAGAATCCCCTTTGGACTTTCCCATTCAAAACAGAAAGGTTGGGGGGTGGGGAGGGGGACAGCACATGCCAGAACTTTGGGATGGGGTTGGCAAGTGCACCGCTTCTCTACCCTATATGAGCACTTCATTCTTTGAATGCCTGCATTGGGCTAAACACAACTATCAGAAATGATGAAGCAGAATCTCTCTTGATTCTCTCTTCACCATCTCGATCATGTCCCATTCCCAGCTGTGCAGATTCATACAGTCAAACTTTTCCAAAGCCATTAGCTGAATAGTCTAGGCATAATCTAGTAGCCTTGGCTTTACAAATGTTTGCGTTGTCCATCACAATAGAGTATCTATGCAGTCAAAAGAATGTGTCTTAGGAATTATCTCTCTTAATCACAGTATTATCTACCCCATGCAGCTAACATATTTAGTTCAGCTCAGATGAACCAAGTGAATTATCCAAGGCGCTTGGAAGCAGCATTACTTAAAAACAAAACAAAAACAGACAAAAAAATGAAGACAAAACCAACGATTGGCTTGTTGCCAGAGTCAACATATTCAGGTTCATGCGTCTTCAGGTTTGCACTGTTCCTAACACAAATAAATAAAAATAACAAATTCTGTATTCATATGCATGCACGTAATCCAAGTTGAGGTACAGAGCTACTGCTACAGAAAAGACCTTTATTGTGGTGGCACCTAAATTATGGCATTTCCTCCATGGATATATTTGCCTGAGGTCTTCTCAGTTATCTTTTGCTGCCAAGCAAATCTACCTTATCCACTTAGGATTTTACATGATTTTTCTAAATCTAATTGCTCCATTTGGTTGTCTAATCTGCTGCAGCTGATCAATTGTTTTATTCTGTTATATGTTATGGGAGCATCACTCCACTCCTCAGCCAAGAAACCTCCCAGGACAGCTTCCATAAAGTGATATAAAAACAGCGTATCACTGAAACAACAGATTATTAAAAGGGGCAGCAATGATGTCCATTCATGGCATCTTCCTCTCTTTCTCGCTGGCAGTTGGTTCTAATGGCCTCTGTGAAGGGAGAAGGACTTAGAGTCAGTTGGTGAAGCAGCTAACAGATGTTCATCTCACTGGTTTCTTCCTCTCATGCAATCTGCTGCAAGCTAAAGTCCCACTAAATTCAAAGAGACTTGTTCTCAAGTAGGAGTCTCGCCTCCCCCTGCTTTGCATTTGATGGTACTTCGACCGTCTCCCTCTATTTTCAGGCAGAGCACAGACCTACTGCGCAAAGGTTCTAGGCTGTTCTATTAGCCAGCTGAGTTCTGGTGTGCTGTTATGACAGACTTGAAACTCTTCAAGTTTTATAAGTGGGAAGAGAAACATTGGATATAAAATGCATTGAGAGGGCACTGTGAAAGAGCTTCGGGTTGTCTCAACTCATGAAGTCAGCAAAAAAGCATGAATATATATTGCACCAACAATGATCATGTCTTGTTCATTACTAGACAAGCTAGATTTTTTAATCTATGCAAAGGCCAAATTTCCTAGCCATTGTTCATTGTGAGTAGCTACTTCCTGCCAGGAATTTCAGTCTAAAAGGGTGAAACTTGACACAAACACAGAAACTTAATGCTGAGCATAATTAAAGCCAATTTGAAATGAAACTGTACTGAAAAGGTGTGCTTTCCTACTGTGGCCTTCCAGGTGTTATTGGAATGCAGGTTCCCTCAGGGTCAGATCCATCAGTTTTAGCCAGTGTGGTCAATGGTGAGTGGTGAGAAGAACTGCAGTCCAGTAACATCTGGAGGACCATGTATTTTCCATCCCTACTGTACTGCCCATCAGAGAACAGAAGAGGAGAGATGCTGTATGAGTGTAATGTCCAATCTGGTTCAGAATTCTGTTTCTACAATGGACAGCCAGATACATCTGGGAAGCCCATAAGCAGGGCACAAGGCCAACGACCCTCTAGTCCTCTTCCCACTCATGTACCCCAGCAACCAGTACTGAGCAGAATAGTGCCTGTAATTCTGGAAATAAGATGCATCCTTCAGGACTATTGACAGCTTTATCCTCCATTAATTTGTCAAATTGTCCTTTAAAAGCCATCCAGGTTGGTGGCCATCGTTACGTCCTTTGATGGCAACTGCCGCAGTGCAATTAAGTCCTGTGTGATAAAGCAGTTTCTAAGAAGCAGCATGTGCCATGAAATGTTTTCTGGACCACTTTGTTTGGCAGCGACTAAACAACAAGGGTCAGTTACTTAGAATTCTACCAGAGAAACTCAAAAGGGTTGAAAATATAAAATAAACCTCTGTCAAGAAGTTCAGAATTTGTATAGATAAGCCTGGAGGCAAATGTTTCGACATCAAATGTCCCCAAAAGACTTGCAGTTGGTGATGACTATGTACAGAAGTAACTATGCACAAAAGTAACTGAATGTTTTCTGCGATTACATTTTCTGTTACTAATCATTGCAAAATGCTAATGTACAAGTCTACTATGTACGATGGCTGTTGTAGCTGGTTTTGGCTGGAGATGGACACACTCTCTATTGCTAGTGTGCATCTACAATAAAGATTTTTTATACAAAATTGCTTGGTGGTGGTGTCCCTCTCAGGGTCCGACAAGGAACAAGAGGGACTTCTTTCTGTGCCCAACAGCAGCATCCTCTGCCACCTCCCGAGATCTTTATCAAATCCCATCAGCTTCATTGGATGGCTCCACTTTCTTCACATCATGCACACTTCCATAAGCTTAACCAGGTTTTGCTCAGCTAGAAAGCCTTGGAATCGTTCTTCATGTGGGATTTGACCAGGCCCTTGATCATTTTCATTGCCCTTTTCTGGTTCTGCAGTATCATCATTTAAACAGAATTATGCCCAGTATTCCCAGCATGGTCACACCAAGAGCATTCAGATTTCGGCAGTTTTGTTTTCAATTTCATTCCTCATCCCAAGATGTGATTTACCTTTTTTACAGCAGCTGCACATTGAGTAGATATTTTCATCAAACTATCAGCCACAACCCCAGCATCCCTTTCCTGGTCAGTCAGTACCAGATTAGACCCTATCAGCCTATTATGCATAATTAGGGTATTTTTTGTCCAATGTGCATCCCTTTCCAGTTGCTGACACTAAAGTACATTTGTTATTCATGTGCTCATTCTCACCCCTTGGAGAAACCATTTTTGCAGCTCTTTTTTGCAGCTCTTTGCTGTCCTTTTCGTTTAAGCACCCTAAACAACTCAGTGTCATCACCACGTCTTCTTATTGCTCCTCCTAATTCCAGCTTGTTTTATGAACAAGTGAGAAAGCACCAGCCTTGGAGGTCTGCCTGCCCTCTGTTTACATCCCCCATTGTGAGAAATTCTCTTGGGCCATCAGGATCACTCCTGTACCGGATGATGAACTAAACCTACCTTTGTCCTGCTCTTGCAAGGCTCTCCTCACATCTCTCTTAACACCCAGTTCTAATCATGTCTATCACTTAAAATCTTTAATTGTATCTACTTCATACACTCGTATGGTCACATACTAGCCTTGTGATGAGACATTTACCTTTTATATAACTGTACATATTAATCTTACCTTAAATTCATAAATGCAGGTAAAGTTTCTTCCAGATATATCATACACTGCTTATGCATTCTTTGATATTGGGGTGTGGGGGGATCAAATAGTTGAGATTCAACTGGGTTAAATCTAAGGTACATTGGTCAAGCTTGATTTCAACTGAAATCAATGAGCCTAGTTTCATCATAACCAAAGGCACTTAATTGATCCCATTTATTTGAATGCAATTCAAGCATTACTAACTTAATCTGGATCCACTCCATTAATTTAGCTTTGGCTAGCTGCATATCACAACCTGGCACCGTAATATGTTTGCCAATAATCCACAATCTGAGCCACATTTTCATCTTCAGAATCACGCTTAGCCACAATTTAAAAACACAGTTCAACTTTTATTTCAGTGGGCTGCACTGGATTGAAGCCCTTCTGTCTTTCAAAATTTTCAAGAACAGTAGACTAATATTTTGGGTTTAACTGGCTTTTTAAGATTTATTCTCCTAAATTTAGGGTATCTTAAAAGACACAGGGATCATGCTGGATTAGTAGCAGTAGGAAAATATTTACACAAAATATTTTGTTTAAACAATAAATAGCGAATGAATGAATAAAAAAGAACAGAATATAAACCAGGCAGAATTGCTTCAAAAATAATAGCAGTCACAAAATGTTAGCTTCTGAAGTGGCATCTTCAATCCCACCATTGAAGACTTTTGATTTCTATCTAGTGCTGCTGTGTGTGGTGCACATGTTTCACAAACGAAAATGGTCCAGTATAAGACACAAGGATGTGGTCATTTTCCTCACACAGTCAGGGATCTTCAGAGGATCCAATGAACATCCAGAGTCAGCAGAAGTACTCGGACCTTGAACCTTCACTTTTGAATGTCATCTGAGAGTCCATACTTGACCTAGAACAAAGAAGCAGACGTTCTGACTCGTCAGTATTCCGACGGGCCCAAAGTTCTCCACCTGTCCCCACTGAACGTGGTTTCAGGGAAAGAGTTTCAAATTTGACATAAGTTTCTTTTGCAAGGTCTGCTTCCCTGGTAGATTTGGGTTTTCTGTGAAGCATTAAGACTTTATATAGTAAAAAAAATATTAATGGCAGAACAACTGCACAGGCAACCCCACTGGCCACCAGCAAAATGGAAACCTGAAAATCATCTTCCATTCTAACTCCATCTGTAGAGAAAATGATGCATTGGTCTTTTGTAGGAGGAATCCCTTTGGGACAGACGCAGGCCATGTACTGGGTACTGGGCTCCAAACCATCTATTGTAACTTTGTTTTTTGTGGGGTCTGTGCTCAGTGGCAACATGTCCTTCTCCCCATACTTTGAGTACAACACTGTCAGAGGAGAATTACTGGAGGCATTGACAGTTTTCCACATTAAAGTAACTCTTTCATCCGTTTCAGGAATTACTCTTAGATTTTTTACTGAAACCGTCTGTACTGCTGCTGTTGCTGGGCCAAGTGATACGCCACCATCTTTCTTATTAGTATCACCAGGCTGCTTTTTGCTTCCATTGGTAACTGCTTTGGGAATCTTTTTTCCATCAGGCATGGACTTGATTTGCTTTTTGTCAGGGGCTCGTTCAGTTGTGGTCCTTTCAGTGGCAGCTACTGTTGTAGAAGTAGTAGTAGTTATAGGCAATGCTACGGAAGAAGAGGTAGTCACATTTAAGGGTTCTTCCTTGATCTCTTCTTGGGTGGTGTTTTGCTGGTCTGTGCTGGTCTTTTTTCCATACTTTTGTGGTGACACTGTTGTGGTGACAACACCAACAACAGTGACAGTAACAGAAGCTTCTGACATTCCAGCCAAATTTTTGGCTTTACACCTGTAGTCTCCTGCATCCTTGTAGGAAATGCCTGTCAAGCTAATGATAGACCATCTTACACCCTCTCCTGGGCTTTCTTGAATAACTGGAAAAGAAGCAAATGCAAATAAGAATTTGGACACAGAGAAGCAGCTGTTGTACGTTAGTCATGCTTTTTGTGGCATTTGAAGAAACATTTCAAAAGAAAAGCATCTTTTTCAATATGGCTTAATTAGTTCAATTAAGTTTTTAATTCAATTAAAGTTAATTTAATTTTAAAGACTGTATCTTAGAAGGTGCATTTCTCCTTCTTCCTTGCAGGATAAAATAAAAGATGGGATTTCCATGGTACATCATCCCCTGCTTGTACATTACATACAATGGTAGCATTTGTGGGTGGGTGAACACAAAGGAATTTCCAAGGGGGATTACAATGTAGACCTACTGTAGCTGATAAACTGGTTCAATTCTATATCCTGTCATTTACATTAGGATAAAGGTTTCTCTGTCATATTGCATCTGTTTTAAAGGGTTTGCCAGTGCCAGAACTCTGTTATCACTATTTCTATGAATGGCCAATATTAACCATGTAATTATCACTTTCTGTATTTTCTGCATTTCATATTCCTCTAAATATAGATATACACACATCGTATTTGCGTGCGTGTGTGCACATACATGCGTGCACCTGCAACTGAGGCCAAGGCTTCCTGCATCTGATTCAAGGGCCTGGTGTTAATGTAGAAAGCCCATCAGCTTGGGGTCACTGAATCTGAAGGACTACCTCTTCCCGTATGTTCATTCCCAGATGTTCTCTGGCATCATCAGCAGAGATCTTCCTCCAAATGCCCCCACACATTCTCAGATTCAGCACATGGGTGTTCATTAACAGGCCTTTTCTGTGGTGGCTCCCAAATGCAAGAAAGTGCTCCCTAGGGAGATCTGCCTAAAAACCTACTTTTCAGCTCCAGAAAATCGCCATTTAATTCACTCAGGCTTTTTAATTTTTGGCTAATGCCTGTTTCTCATTTAATGATATAAAACTGCACTTTAAAATTGTCCTTCTTTGTATTTTATCCATAATGACATTTATCCCTCCTTTTAAAATTATTTTAAAATTACCACTACTGAAGCTTTTAAACTCGTTTTGTTTTACATTAGTTCATTTGTGTTTGTTTTCACCTTGCATATCACCCTGCAAGCCTTAGCTTTATTCAACTCAAAATGGGAATATATGAATAAAGTGGACTGCAGTCTTGTACGAATACTATATTTTTCCAAGATAGGGTTAAACACACTCATGTTATGCTTAGGGACAGGGGCTGATACAAGTGGTTAAATGTGGAACAGAAAATCTCGCTTCTGCCTCTTGGATAGTCTACATGGAATGCCAGAACCCGACCAGCTGATCATTGAACTGATGTTGCTTCTGATTTGTCAAGGAGACACCAGGCTTAGGGGAGATAGCTGCCTTTTGAGAAACGTGGCCTCTTCTGACTGGTCAGCGTCTGGACATTCATGTTCTTTCGTTCTTTATGCATTTGTTAGATCAGAACTCTGTCTGTCTATCAAGAATAATGGCACCCAAGGTAGCTTACAATCATTAGTGAAACGTGATTAAAACAATAATGAAAAGGATGAGGAGAGATGGAAGAACTGGGCATGTTCAGCCTTGAGAAGAAAGACTGAGGGGGGACATGATATCCCTCTATAAGTACCTCAAAGGCTCTCACAAAGAGGAAGGTCAGAATCTCTTCTTGCTGATGCCAGAGTGTAGGATATGGAATGATCAATTCAAGTTGTGACAACCCAGATACAGGCTGGACATCAGGAAAAGCTTCCTCACTGTCAGAACAATATGGCAGTGGAACCAGCTGCCTAGAGAGGTGGTGGGCTCTCCCACACTAGAGACATTCAAAAGAACCTAGGCATCCATCTGAGTGGGATGGTATAACATGGTATCCTGCAACAGCAGGGGGTTGGACTCAATAGCCTTCATGGTCCCTTCCAACTCTACTGTTCTATGATTCTATATATTAAAACACAATAGAAAACACAGCAATTACAAAATAAAAGCAGCATCCAACCCAGCAGACCTGTTTTCTCATGAAAGGCCTGCATGAGTAAATCAGTCTTTGCCTGCTGGTGGAAGATCAGAGTGAGGACAAATCTAGCCTCCTGCAGCTGAAGGTTCCAGAAAATGCAAGCGGCCACCAAGAAAGCCCTCTTTTTGCATCACGATCAAATACACTTGCAGTCTTGCAAGAAGGGCCTCTTCTGAAGATTTCAAGGTGCACGCATGGCATGGAAGCTAGTCCCAAGCCATACAGAGCTTTATAGATTATAACCAGCACTTTGAATTCTGCCCCAAGACAGACCAGTAGTCATGGAAGCTCCTGCGGCAAAGGAGTTGCATGGTCCCTGTCACTGGCTCCAGCAAACAGTTGAGCTGCAATCCTGTGGACCAGCTCAAGCTTCTGAACAGTTTTCAAAGGCAGCCCTACGTCAACTGAGGAGTCCAAATTGGATGCAGCTAACTCACATGGCCAGATCAACACCTCTAGGAATGGCCTGTGGTGGGCAAAATACACTCCTGGCCACCACCAAAACCTGAGTTTCAAGGCTAAGCCTTGGAATGCACCCAACTTGTGAGCCTGAGTCTTTGGGAGGAGTGTCATTCCAGCCAGCACAGGTTGAATCTCTAGGACCTGATCTGCCATTCACTGAGCAGGAGCGCCTCTGTCTTATCTGGATGACTTATTTATGTATGTAAAGCTTTTATATACTGTTCTTCGCTAAAAGTCCCAGGACAGCAGTACAATGAAATAGAAGTACAGCATCAGAGGACAAAATTCAGATAAACTTCATGCAGTCTGCTAACTTTTGAGGTCAGTGTGTTTGTGTGTGTGCATATGCCCCCCCCCCTCAAACACAGAAAAAGAGATAGAGAAAGAGATATATATCTTTCATTTATTCCAGAGGTATTGCTGTGTTGTTTCACTACCTCTGGCCATATCCTCTAGATGAAGCTGCCCGAGCAACCCAGTGCAATTCATGCCTGAGTAGGGGTATGAGCCTGGGTCTACCACTCCAACTGCTGAGGCGCAATGACTCTCAGTTATCTGACAGAGCATTTCTGCCTTTGTGAGAGCAGATACCTGTGTAGTTCACGGGGATGTTGTCTGACCTAACCCACGTGAGCTGTGGGGTCGGATAGCCCGTTGCGTCACAACGCAGTAGCACGTTGCTTCCAAGAGGCGAGGTGATTTTTGTGGCTGAGGTCATCACGGATGGTTTCAAGCACTGTTCCAGCTCCGCTCTCTGAAATGTGATCCCAGCCAGGCTTTCAGGTCCACTGCAAGCCACAAAGGGGTCCAGAAGCACAACAACCGTATCCACAATTTTGGACAATTCAATCAGCTTGGATATCCGACAATCGCAATACCATGGATTGTCCTGCAAACCTTAAAGTAGAAAAATTGCATACTTGTAAGCCTTGCCAGCATTTCAACTCTGCAGTTAGACTAGGGTAGCACCATTTGTCCATCTTTACCCTTTCAGTGTTGATAAAAAGTTGTAGAAGCAGCTTTCGGCAGCATATGAAGCCAAGCCAATCATACTAGATTTCCAATGCACTTTCCCAATCCGCAATATCTTACTTGAATCTTTTCCCAACATATGCACTACTTCTTTTCTTAGCAGTCTAATAATGAAAAACCATCCAGAACAGCTTCCCCAGGACTGAGCATTCCCAGGGAGAATGGAATGCTGACTGAGTTTGCAGAAGAGAAGGAATGAAAATGGGGGAAAGGAAGGGAATGAGAACCTTGGAAAAAAGCACAGCTGACTGGCTGCATCCGGAGCAGGCACGTACCACCCCCTAATTTTTGGATGCTGGTCATACTTAAATATTTGAAATGCCGAAGTTCATTGCTTTGTGTGTTCTCCCCCATTATGCCTTTCCATGCATGTCTGAAAAATTTCTCAGCCCATTTCAGGGAAAGTCATTAAAAGCAGCTTTCCGTAATCTAGTGTCATCCAATGTGTCAGACTATAACCCCAATCATCCCTGGTCAGATGGCTGGGAATGATGGGGATTGTAGCTGAACACAGCTGGAGGAGACCAGATCGGAGTAGGCTGCTGAAAGGTAACATGTCCCACTGAGAGGTTCTGCTCAAGCTTTGATGTACCACCTCAGTGCATCCCATCTTCAGATGCCATATTGCAATGCTACTGCTCCCATCCAGTCAACATCAGATTAAGAAACATGGGATTAGTCTGGGTGCTGCAATCCATACACCTATACCAGGGTTTACATATTGCTACCCAGATGCTTTTTATTTAGTAAAACCAGAATGAAGGGAAACTCCATTACTGCAACTGTAAGGTCAACCCAGACACAGAGGTGTTCCTCATTGAGGCAAAGGAGTCAGAAACAGCATCCTTCCTGGTCCCGGTATTTATTCAGAGACACCATTGGCTGGCACAGATCAAAGAATGAAATGTAAGATTTTCAGCAGCTTACCTAATATGATCCTCTGTGCTATGGAATCTGTGTTCCTGGGTGAAGCTATTTCAGAAAAAGGAAGCCAGATATCCATGAGGTCTGATGGCAAGGAGGTTAATTTATTGCTAGAAATGTCCAAATAAGTGAGATTTCTCAGATATTTGCCAGCCTCAGCTGGGATACTGGTCACTTTGTTGTTATGTAAGTCAAGGGTTCGGAGGTTAGGCATCTCAGCCAAAGATTCCCAAGGGAAACTCGACAGTAAATTTCCATCAAGGCGCAACTCATGCAGCTGCTTTAAATTGTAAAAGCTGCTGGTGTCAATGTTTGCCACAGAGTTATAGGTGAGCCACAGGTATTTTAGATCCACCAGGTAGTAGAAGGATTCTGTTGGGATCTTTCGGATGACGGTCTTTTCTATCCGGAGTTTTACAGTGTCCACAGGAACATTTACAGGGACCTCAAACATATCAGGATCATTACACAACACAGACCTAAAATGAAACAAAAATAGTTAGCAATTTTCACATTGTGCTAGCTAACCATTTGTTGTCCAATTCAATTAACATGAAAATTGGGGAGCAATCAAAATAGAGAGGGGAGCAGAAAATATTGTCCCCCACTACTGCTTTCAATCAGCATAGCAGTGTACCCAATGGATAGCTACACAGAAGGGGCTCCTGAACCTCAGGCTCAGGAGTCACATTCTGGCGCTCCAGGGTCCCTTGGGGGGCCACACCCCCTTTCCTTGGCCCCAGCCATTGGCTGTCTGCGGTTTCACAGGTTTTGTTCAGTATTCCAACAGGCTGCAATCTCCTAAGGCTTAGCTACTGACAATAAGAGCTTTAAGCTGTGCTTAGTTTTGCATGTTGGCTCCACCCACCACTGGGATGCTTCTCCCAAGAGCACCTCCAGAATGGAATCCCACCTTCAACTGAAAGATGGGAAATAGCATCTTAAGAAGATAGCATGGCAGTAAGTTGCACTTGTAATTACACGGTGATGTATGTATGCATGTATGTATGTATGTATGTGAGGTGTATCTATACTGAGAATATATACTTTGTTCTGACACACACATACCTTTCACAGCATTAGTTAACTATGGTGTCTGTTTCACAGGCATAGAACCTGGGAGCTCACAAGGACTAAGGAGAGAATATAATCCAACTCCCTGCCAGGCCTCATGCAAGAACTTTCATGGTGAAGAATTTCATGTGCCAGTAATACACACCAGTATGCACTGAATGAAATGAAAGAAGAATTTTTTACAACCTCCTGTAGAGTGATTCTCCTGGCCCAACCATTAAGAGAATAAAAACAGACTCAGTCTTAAAGTCTGCTCCTCTGTGTCCTTCCTCTTACAAAACATATTCAGAAAGTGGTACTGACAAGACTTGTATTCTATACATTTATGTGTATCCGTTGGCCTATAGCAGCTTTCTCCATCCTGCTACTCTCAAACTCCTCTGGAAAATACTTCTATAAAGTGCTCTTAATAAAGGCTCACCTATACAAATTTTTGTTTTCTAAACTGGTGCAGTCCTGCTGCCATTTATCAAGATTATAGCCCACTTCAACATGAGCAGTAGATTAGGTGGTGACACTCTGCTTGTATCACAGCAGACTGCAGGTTCGGAAGGGAAAGAATCACATCAGTGAATTTCAAACAAAATGACATACAGCCTTCACTGTGCATCAGTGAAGGCTGTATGTCTTCTACCTGACATGCTAGTGTTCTACATGGGAAGCTTATTTCCTCTCTATGCAGTGTGAGTAAGCCAACTGATTTCCCCACCTGGATTCTGAAGCGGCCCAGTCCAGACACAGGGTTAGCACCTCTCCTACCATGTATGAAACCATGTGCCCCAGGCTGAAGCTAAGAACAGCATGCAGAGGAAATTCCAGATGACTCATGTAATATCTCGAACAGTCATCTTTATATCCTTATATACATGTAAACAATGTAACTCAACTGCATTTAAAAATACATATAATTTCTCAATCTAATTTTCATTCAGCTATTTCTCATCTTAAGCAATACACTCATAAATACATATTTAGGGTGGATTCACAGAGGACAAACCTCAGTTGCAAAGCTTCCTGTATCCAAAGGACAACCCATTGTCAGGTCAGCTTCAACCATAAGAGGAGATAACCAGGACCTTGATGTTCCCTATTAACAGTTAGCACCTGACAGCAGACTTGGGCAGGCATACCTGTTCACCTGGTCTTAATCTGCTCTGCTATGACAAGATGTAATTATTCCTAAACTTGTATTTACAGTATGTGTGCAAACCAGCATATGCAAATCTAAAGCAACTCAATTATCTCATTTTTGGCAATGCACAAGTGCTACCCTGGACATATGACCATCAAAAAACATACTTCTGAGCAACAGCTTTTCATTACACTTCCAGTGTTTCCTTCACATGTTGGAATCCCAGGTTGTTCACCCAAATATTTAAAGGGTGCCATTAGTAGACTCTGTGTATAATTCCATGACCTGACTGTAAAATCAGAGAAACTCTTGTAAGGTCAGAATAGGATTATTGCAGAGCAAGTAATGAAAATGAAGCTGCAGCAATAGTTCTGCGTCAACATCAGAGTCTCTGAAAACACTTGGCAATACAAGCACCTTTTTGACATGGGATCCAATGCACAAAAATAAAAAAATATATATAAATTTTATTGTCAAAGGAAACATTTCCAAAACTGCTGAATCACAATTGAGTGGATTTGGCATTTTACTCCTTTCCCGCACCCAATGCATGCAAAAAATTAGAAAAGCATTAACAGTGGAATCCTATACATGTCTACTCAGAAATAAGTCCTATTGAATTCAGAGAGGTTTATCCCAGATAAGAAGAAATAGGATTGCAGCATGAGAAAGAAACTGCACAAGCCACAAAGAAAAAGCCTTTTCATCAATTATGATTATTAGAACTGGCTTTAGAAAACTAGGCATGGCTACCATGTGACAACTTTCAGTAGCAAATAAACAGAGTTTAAAGAATTTGAAACTAACCAGTCCCTCCCAGCTGAGACTGAGGCAGGTTACAAAAAGCAGTTGTATTTCAAGTGCCCTTTGCAGATTTACAAACCTCAATGCAGTTTCTACACAGATAAATTATCCTCTTCTGTTTGTGTTTTACTTTGTTGTGCTATCACTTTCCATTTCCTAGGTGAGACTGACAAAATATAAACTTTTATTTCTTAGGCAGTTTGTAGTGTGTGTCCCAAAGGGACGCAATGATACAACTAAGTGAATGTGCAATTTGCAAAAGTGAACAAAGAAAGAAATATATGTTATCAGGCTACAGATGATAGCAATTTCAAGGATTCCAGATCGTGTCCTTTCTCCAGTGATGGAGGCAGTGGGGAGAGAAGAGACAGGTGCAAAAACAAGCTTCTGGATTGCTCTAAGGAAACAGAAGAGATATCACCAGATTTGAGGAAACCCACAAGAAAAATATTTGGGAGAACAGAGGAAATCCCAAAAAACAGCCCAGTCAGGATATGGAATTCTGAATGCTTGGAGGGGAAAAGAGAAAACCGGAGGGAAGAAGAGAACAAAGTTCCTGGCAAAGACATGGCTGGCTGCCACTCCGAACAAAAGCACTGCCCATGGCAACATTTTATTGCAGGTCTTGTCTGTCTTTTCCTTTTGTCCAGTGAAACTACCCTGCTGAATGGTGTACCATAACTATACGGAAGTGCCATGCTATATGGATTTAAAAACTATTTTCAAAACCCCAGCATTGCATTGCAGTAAAGACTTCACTGCCAAGAAAGCGAGTTCCTTCATTCTTTTCCTCTTGCTATAGTCCCCTAAATGCTACATACAATCCAATTAAACCAGATTTCATGGCCACCTACCCTTGTCATGCATGTAGCTTAGTGCAATAGTGCAGCAAAGCATTCTAGTTTCTTCCCTGGTAAATGAATGCATGACAAGAATAATGTGCAAACCAGATGTAATGCTTGAATTAACATCAACTGCCAGCATAGTTCAAAATGTTATCAGCCCTTCTTCCACTGATCATACTGCACAACATTTGCTTTAAAACGATATAAAGAAGAGGCAAACCTACCTTGTTCCAGTGCCGTCACTCCTGCCATGGTAAATGCAAGTACACTGAGAAGGGCAAAAACTATGCACTTCTTCAAAAACGCTCATCAGCATGCAGACAGCAGTAATCAGATACATGACTTCCTTCAAAACAATTGATATATCCAACTTCTAAATCGTTTATTCCTAGGCACTCATACTGTGTGTCACGGTTGTGAATGTAGGCATCCATTTAGTAAGAGCAGATTACCCTGGATTAGCCAAGATCTGCAGTTACATAACCTTCAAATGTATTCTGAAAAGGATCAGTTGAAAGAGCTTGTTCTTTATTGTGTCAAAGGAGGAATACATTTCCTTTAAATTACATCCACCTTGAAACAGGCCTACTTTAACAGCAACTCAAATACTGATTTAAAAAAAATCTTTGCAATTTAGATAGGCAATGTGAGTAAAGCAGTCCTAAAAACACACACAAGCCATTCTATCATTTAAATAAATATACAGTGCAAGGTATGTATATAATACAGCAAAGATTTTGGATTAGCAGCAGTGCAGCAAGGATCCAAACATGCCTTTTGCATGATTTGCCTAGGTACTATTTTTAAAATCCAGTGGTTGTAAAATAACAGACTAAAACTAGCTATCTGGGTAAGCAGATGAGAGCACAGAAAACAGAAAAGGACTTGTAAGCATTTAATGAAATTCACTGATAATTATTAGCAGATGGCACAAATAATCAGCTAAATGCAGTAATCTTGAAAAGTGCCATGTACAGATTGGGAATTTAAACAGTGTATCCTTTGTTCCATCTTTAAAACAATTAGATATTTGCTTTTTAGAACAAATTAACTATCAGTTTAAATTACTGTACTTTATTTCACAGGATTCTTTCAGTGGAGGTTAAAGTGTTTATTAACAATCATTTTTAAACAAGTGCATATTGAATCACACTATCTTTCTGGTGATATTTGTTTTAAGAGAGTCAATAATTCTTATGATTTTTTAAAATATGTGTTACCATAACACAACTTGTGATAATGTTTCTTCCCACTGTACCTTAACACTGATTTCTTCACTCAGCTAGGACAAAATTTGCTAATAACCATTTAAAAATACACAAGTATAAACTGTTCAAAAGTCCCAATTTTGTTTCATACTGGCAGAATCCAGTGAACCATTCTGCTGGTACGGTCAAGCAGAGGACTAAGCGCAAGGGTTCCTGGGCTGATCCGATGCTGCAGCTGATGCCACAGCATCTGGGCAAAGTATGGGACACGATGCTTTGATCATCACAGATCCAGATATGACATCAAGTGCTCAACAGGCTGCCAAGTTATTGTAGTCAATCCACAGAGTCTACTTTCTTGCCAAGGTATTCCACATGCAAAAGCAAGTCACTGTAGTGATGGCACTTTCAGGCAACCTCTTTATGCGATAGTGCTTTGCGACAAGCTCATTGGCAAAACATTGTTGATGGTGATCTCCTGCCGCGTTTGACATCGGACCATTGCAAAAATAGCCCTTCGAAACCTGCAGGAGGGAGACATCTTTTTAGTGCCAGAGGCTAGAAATCGGTGGTGGTTCCTGGGTTTGCAGGGCCTTTAGGCAGGATGCTTTTGGGGGGACCTTCCCTCTGTGTGCTCCCCTCCTTGCCTTCTTCCTCACTGTTGCTTTTGCCCATTTGCTTGGTTCCCTTGCTGGGCCCAAACCACACCACTTCTCAAAGAGGGGGGCAATAAATGGGAAAATGACTGCCCCTCGCAAAGAGACCATAAGTAGCAACAGCAAAAAGCAGCAGCAGGCCAAGAAGCTCCAGGGATTGTTCTTTTTTTTTTTTAAGTGGGAGGACACCTTGGAGAGTGCTGAGAAATGTGTCATTAACAACTTAAAAACATAAGAAAAGTCGTGCTGGATCAGACCAATGGTCCATTCAGTCCAGCACTCCATTTACATAGTGGCAAGCAAACTGTACACATGATCCCTCAAGCAGGATGGATATGAGACATCCACCTGCCCAAGCTCTTCAAGCAATTCATGCATGCAGTCATGCTGCCTCTGGTAATGGAGGCAGCAGATATCCAGCAAAGCTGGTAGCCACTGGTAGCCTCCTCCATGGATTTCTTCAATCCCCTTTAACGCCATCCATTTTGGTGGTCATACACACTTTTTCGGACAGTGAATTCCACAGTTTGACTAAAAGTATATGAAGTACTTCCTTCTATCTGCCCTAAGCCCCCCACCAACCAGTTTTATGGAATGACCCTGGGCTCAAGTGTTATGCAAGAGGAAGGAAATGTCTCCACTTCCACTTTCCCCAACCCATGCATTATTTTAAATGCCTTTATCACGTCTCCCCTTCCTCAGCATCTTGCTTAGCAGTCCCAGTTGTAACTGCTCCTCGTAGAATTGCTCCAGGGGACGCACTGGTGTCTACAGGCACACATTGCCTATTACTATCCCACTCAGTATCTGAGGTCTTATAGCAATGGTGGTGAACCTATGGCACGCACGCCCCAGTGGGCGCGCAGAGCCCTCTACGTCGGCACGCGAGCCAAGTCGCCCCAGCACCCCAGCAGCCAAACATCAGATAACAGCGCACATAGGGGCCATGCACATGCTTGGAAAGGAGTCGTGGCACCAGGCGATGATGTGACAAGTTGCAACTCATTAGCCAAAACTTGTCTGAGCTTTGGCATGGCCGGTCAGTGGCTGCGACAGATATGTATTTGCTTGGACTGGCTGTGTGTTATTTTTTCTAAACTAAACCTGTTTTCAGGTTTGATTGCAGTGTCAGCACTTTGCAATAAATAGGTGGGTTTTGGGTTGCAGTTTGGCCATTCGGTCTCTAAAAGGTACATGATCACTATGTTAGGGTTAGAAAAATGAGGTGTCTTGGCACGATTGTGATGGTTGGAATGTGTTTAGAATGCGCAGAAATGTTAAGCTGTGCAGAAAAAGCTCCTCAATGACAGCTATTTCAAAATCGTCCTCTTTTCAATGGAACTTTAGCCCTATATTAGGGTTAGGGATGTGCACCAGGGTCGGGTTAGGGTTAGAAAAATGAGGTGTCCTGGCACGATTGTGATGGCTGAAATGTGTTTAGAATGGGCAGAAATGTTGAGCTCTGCAGAAAAAGCTCCTCAAGGACGGCTTTTTCAAAATCATCCTTTTCAGTGGAACTTTAGCCCTTTATTATGGTTAGAAGTGTGCACCAGGGTAGGGTTAGGGTTAGAAAAATGCGGTGTCCTGGCATGATTTTGACGGTTGGCATGCATTTAGAATGGGCAGAAATGATGAGCTGTGCAGAAAAAGCTCCTCAAGGAAGGCTTTTTCAAAATCACCCTCTTTTCAATGGAACTTTAGCCCTGTATTAGGGTTAGGGGAGTGCACCAGGGTAGGGTTAGGGCAATGGTGTTGAACCTACGGCCCGTTTGCCACAGCGGGCATGCAGAGCCCTCTCTGTCAGCATGCAAGCGAAGTCACCCCGGCATTGCCCCAGCATCCGAGCATCTGATAACAAGGCACATGAGGACCTTGCACATGCTCACAAAGTAGTAGCGGCACCAGGCAATGACATCATGAGCTGTGACTCATTAGTTGCGGCTCATCCGAGCTTTCGCATGGCCGATCAGTGCGCTGCCAAGGATATATATATATATATTTGCTTGGACTGGCTGCGAGTTGTTTTTTCTAAACTAAAACCTCAGTATTCAGGTTTTATTGCAGTGTTGGCACTTTGTGATAAACAAGTGGGTTTTGGGTTGCAGTCTGGGCACTCGGTCTCTAAAATTTGCACTGTCACTGCGTGTAGGATGCTGGAGACCAAGATCCAACCTCAGAAGCCATGGATGTTGTGCCCCTTGCCAAGCCATTCTGAGCTGCTGAGGAAAGCACAGTGGCTCCCGCTCCTGAGGTTAAGGCACTAATCTTGGAAAGGGAGAACCTGGCTATGGGCTGCAGTGTCAGGAGGTGAGATATCGCAGATCTGCTGGATTCAGTGGCCTCTCAGCCGTGCGCAGTGCAAGCAAGCTAAAGGGGTATAATACCCATCTAACAAAGTATGGAGGGGTAAAAATAACCTTCTCCCAGGTTTGCATGGACAGAAAGCTCCAGGATCAAAACCCTCCATATGGGCTTGGCACCCAAACAACTGAGCCGCCCTGAGACGCTTTCACATATAGGGCGGGGTATAAATATTTTAAATAAATAAATAATTGTTCTCTCACTCGCCTATCTTTAAAATTAAAACATTTTGGAGCAGTATGCAAACTATTCTACGACATAAATTGGGGAACGGGAAAGGGTTTTCTACCACCACCTCTCTGTTAATAGAATCACTTACTTTTTGTTTGCAATTACATAAATACAAGGATTATAGAATGTAGATGACTTAGCAAATAGTGGTGCTATGATCGCCATGGCAGGGGAAATGTTCTTTGGGTCTCCAAAGGAAGACCACAAACACACAATAGAGTATGGAGACCAAGCGAGCAGGAACATTAGAATCATGACAACAGACATCTGTAAAGGAAGATAAACATGTTAGGCCATGAAATGTTTGTAGATTTATATCAACTTCTTTCTATCAGTCCCTCAAGCCTTTGTAAGACATATCAGCCCAGACTTTCAGATCATCTTCAGCAGTCCTTCAGAAGCCCCAGCTCACATTCCTTGGATGGGCTCCTAGAAAAGGAAGCCGCATCACAAGCGAGAGAGAGACATGGGGCAGTGCAAAGAACCCGTAGAGTAATGCAGGTATGAGCTAGAAAAGCATCAAGGGCCAACTAGAGTGCAGGTAAAGGCAATGAGACTACAGAAATCTCCCAAAAGGAACTACCTGTTTTTTCTCACTTAAGTCAGCCAGTTATCTTCTGATTGCCTCACAACATACAGAGAGTGAAAGCGCACAAATTGTCTATATTCTTTTACTGTTCCACTCAGGACCTTAATGTGCAAAATGCACTGAAACAGAAAAAGAAAGATGCATCGCCATGGTTTCCACTGATTCCCTAGGTGGAAGCACTTCAGACTTTTGCCTATATTTTTATTAACAAAGACCTTGTTCCAGTGGACCTTAGCGCCTGTAGAGTCATAAGATACTTCAGCTTCCCAGATCCAAGGTCCAAGATAGTGCTCTAACCTCAGAACTGAGAATCCCATGCCTTTGCAGCGAGTGTGCAAACATGCTTCCTGTTCTTCAAAGTCAAGAAAGTAACCTCAGTGAAGGGTAAAAGGAGGTGGAGAAGGGAAGAGACTACAGAGGCCAGGCTATGAGGTGACCTGCAGTCCCAGCATCCTTCTCCCGCCCCCTTCTCAGGTGCTCCTGCTAAATGGGTGAAAAAGAATGTCTAGCAGAAAATGGAGGGTGGGTGGGTGGGAAAAGGAATATTTTCTTTTTCTGCAGAAGAGCATCTGAATTCAGGGACTTATAGGCATCACAACAGGATTGCACCCTAATACATATACAAACACAACATAATACACACTCACAAATGTTCCTTTTATATACTGTATAGTATTTTTTTCTTTTATTAAATGTCAAGCTACTGCTAAGGTGGTCTTACTGTGGATGTTCTAGTAACATATTGTTGATAGACTAAGAACTATAATTAGAAAACACTTTTGTTTTTTTAGTGATCTTGATTTACTATTCCACGTGCTCTTTTCCATCTTTTTGTTGCCTTTCTTTTGTTAATTTTATTAAAATCACTTTTCATGATTACAAGAAGGGACTCTGTCAAAATGATCATACCTTTGTTACATCCACTTGGTCAGACCAGTCTATATTGATGCTCTCGAGACATCCATTTTTGGTGTACCGCTTCATAGTTCGTGAAACATTGTAGTAACAGTAAAACATGACCGATAGAGGGAGGACAAAATTAACAGCAATTACAGACATTGTATATGAAACAAAGGATCTGAAAGTGAAAAATACAAAGAAGGTGACTTAAAAAACACTTCCCATTCCGCTTGCATTGTCAGTTTAGAGCATGCTCAAACATTTTAAGATGTTCCAAACACATTTCAAACTTAGGATGCTGCATTCCAGGACAGGAACCACATTTTGGTTCAGTTTAGATTATCTGATGTATTGCAGTTGTTTTGAACTACAACTCCCAGCATTCTTGACCATTAGTGATGCTAATCTGGGGTGATGGGAATTAAAGTCCAAAACATATGAAGGGTGCCACGCATTCTTGGAGGAGAAAGCAAACTAGAAGTATTTCTCACAGTTCATCTCTTTGCTCTTCTACCCTGCTACCCAGACCACCTTCTCAACACTTGTCCTATTCATCACAAAGGTTCACTGAGACATGTCACATGGTGAGCTCCATGGCTGAGCAGGGACCAGAATCCAGGTCTCCTGAGGCCCAGTCTCACCACTAAGCCACACTACTTTCTGAACGTACATATGCTATTCCACCATTAAAAACATACATGTCATTCTTCCTCCAGTTTACAGTACAGGTGGCTCCAGTTGGATCAGGGGCATAGCTTGCCCAGCCCATAACAGGCATGGAGGCCCAGAAGACTGCATTGATCCAGGCAGCAAGAATCAGGGCTGTATAGTTGACGGTAGTAAGTCTGCTTCCTACGGACAAGGACAAAATGTTACTGCTGTTATCATTGCACACCCTTGACAGTCTGCTTTGAAGCATGCACAGAATTAATCCTAATGATAAAAATGTGTCCATAAGCCAGGAGTGTTAAAATGTAGGTGCATGGGGGAAAAATCTGCCCCATTTGGAGATCCCAATCTGACTCTCTGAGGTCCACTAGATGACCAGGCCCCCTTCCCCAATTCCATTTCCAAAGGCTCAAAACCCTCTCTAAGGCTCAGCTACTCAGTTTTAAGCTAAAACTTGCTGGGACTTTAGATATTCTGCCCTATCCCCTTTGCATCTGGTCCCAACACTTTGGGCTTTGGTCTGATCCAGCACAGGGATGGAATTCAGCTGTTATGTGGAAAGAGGTTCTCAGACCATTTTAAGAGGACAAATACATTTTCTGAGGCTCAGCTATTGGCAGGAAGAGTTTTAAGCCAAGTATTCAAGCTGGTATTGGGGGCCCTGCCCTTTTGCCAAGCGAAGCGGCAGTCTGCGAACACCCATGGAATGAAGGTTGCACAGCTGGCAAACTTCTACTGCCTCATATGCAGCAGGACAAAGGCCGCTGCACGTGATGCAGAAGCTGGAAACCACCAGCATTGTGCTCACATGGGACATGATTCAAGAACAAATAACCCAAATTTAGTTTGGATAAATATCAAAAATAATCCTGGATTGCATAAATGTGAAACAATAGATTTCTATGCAAGAATATGAAATGCCATACCTATATGGGGCTTGCAGATTGTCAGGTAACGATCAATTGCAACAACAGTCAGCAAACCAATACTTGCCATTCCAAAGAAGATATTTAGAGCAGCATAGATCTGAAATTTGAGAAACGATATTATTATTTTAAAGTATTGGTTTAAAGGTTTGGAATCCAGCTCCTATTTACCGTTGCCAAGCATTTCTGCTGACTGCACCTAGCTGTGTATTACAAGAGCGTTTTGTTTAATGCACTATGAACAATGTCTAACAAGTCAGAAATGCCAGATGATGATGAACTGGTAAGATCTCAAGGATGGGACAGTTGCCAAGGAGCCATTTATGTTCATACAGGCACAAAAGAGCTTCTTAAACTTGTCTGCAAAACTAACCAAAAGGGCCTACTCGGCCTGCCTGAGGAACACTTTTGCCAGAGACACTCTGGCACCGGCATTTATACTGTGCTACTTTCAGTACCAGATGAAGAACTTTTCATTTTCCCATATCTTTCAGCTGTAAAAAGTTTAGTGCTTTTAGATGTTTTGCACCACTGCTAGGAATTTAAAAGATTGTTCAGGTCTATATGACAGAAATCCATATAAAAATCTGCATATACTCATGTAGATTTTATATACAAATTTAGAAAGATCAACTAGGAAGAGTTCTTAAATTTCACAGGAGAAAAACCAGCCAATTAATATCCCATCCAAGTGACCTGAAACATTTTTTTTTTCAGTTGATGTGTGCCTTGACACAAATAAGGTCAAACCAGTCACAAACTCTCCCCTCCCAGCTTCCTTGCCATGCAGGAGGAAATGTGTGGAGTGGTGGATGATGCTACAGCCCATGGAAAGGAGAGGGCTAACAGTCCTTTTCCCTCACTGTATATTTTTTTCCCCTGCACAGAAAGCAATGAAGTTGCAGGAAAATCTTCCGTTGGCAGATTTTTGGAATTCCTTCACTCAGAAATTCCCATCTAGTCACAGGCCAGCTAAATTCACTCAATATCTCTCACAGACCCTGGCCTCCTTCCGAGCCACATTTTTGCACTATGCAAAGTCAGGCAATTTTTAGCCCAGTATCTTGTGCAGCATAGTTCTGGCCTATGATCACCGACTACCTGGTCCTTTTAACCAGAGATCCTGGAGTGTTACTTTGCAAAATGAGGGCATTCAAGGGTTACCGTTCTGTGTCCTTCTCCCCATCAGGTCCTCCAGCTACTGTACAGTAAGGCAGTGTCCTAGCTTTGGCACTATCTACTCAAGGCAGCCACCTGGTGGCCAAACTGGTTCAGTCCGTTTCTTAACTTGCATGAAAGACGCTCAGTTCAAACTTCTAGAAGGGTAGATGCGCCATGCTGGGAGAATTGCCATCTGAAAGACTAACAGATCTACTGTGTCATAAACTTTGGTGGACTAGACCTCACTTCATCAGCTGTTGACTTCAAGAGCATGCTACTTTATGCAGTTCTGGTTCAGAGTGCTTTGATACTCAAGTGGAGGTTCAGCAAATAATATATAAGGCTGTTCAGGGCTGTAGGACATCTGCTCTGCCACTAGTTCTCTCCTACTTGTGGAGCAACACAACTGGACGAAACCTAATGAGTTCAATGGGAATTAGTCTCAGGTTAAATGTGTATAGCCCTAGGCTGCGGTTCTATATTCAGTTTCCTGAAGATAAGATCCACTGAGAGGGGTAGAGGATTCCACTGTTATTATGGTTAGAGCCTGTGGTATACCTACTCGTAAAACTGAAAATCCACACCTGGATCTCTGGCGTTTTAAAATGTAGGCCTTGCCTGGCATAAGTGAACTTGCGTTGCCTTGCTTATGTTAACAGAACAACGGAGCTTTAGTTACTAACTTCCTGGCCACCTCTGCCAGGGGAGGTTGCCAAAGAAATGGATCAAAGGAGTACACATGTAGGTACACGCACACACACAGCTGTGTTCCCTCCATTGGCCATACTCCTTGTCAGCCCAGTACAATCATGCCCTCAGACCTGAGGTAGTCATGAGCCTCTGCCTGTAGGACTGCACTATCACTGTGGCACTTTCAAGCAGGGAAGAGACATTGGCAAGACTGGCAGAGATACTCATCATTTAGCTCATTGTGCATTATTATTAGCACCCGCCTAAGTAATCATTGTACTCCTATGTTATGATTGTAACATAACGTAGGTTTGTATGCATGCACCCTGCTTTGAATCATGTAACTTATTTAAGTTCACCATTTTCTTTGTGCTTTTGTTTGGACTTTCGTGGTGACCCGGCTGCCCATCCGTTCCCATCGACTGGGGGTTCGCTTGCATGCTATCTGTGCTGTGCACGTAAGTGTTACTGCTAAAGCCTTTGAAACTTAGCTAGTGCTTGGTGCACTGCAGAACAATAAACTGTTTTGATCATCACAGGACATTAAGCTGTTTGGCCAAGTTTGTTGTGTCATTGCAGAATGTAAAACTGTTTTGACAGTCACCAGGAAGTAAAGCTGTTTCGTTCATCACCAAGATGTTAAATTGGATCAGTGTCTAGTTAATGAGACTGCTGGGTAGTGTCACTGAACAACACCCAGCTTTTAGCTGGCAAACCCAGAGGCGGCCTCTCTCTTCCTGGGAACTGCCTCACCCATAGCCAGGCCTCAAGGTGATAGAAAGCCAGGGAATTAATTTGCCAGAGCTATTTTCATAATGACTATTATCATACTGCAAGTGATAATCAACTGACCAATGCAAGGATGCTGGTGTTATCACCTATCAGCTTTTACTAATCACCATGGTCTGTACTTTCTGCATTCTGCTGCCCACTGAACTCACTGTTTACAATGCACAAATAGACTTGTAACTCAATATTGTACCATCATCATCTGATGAAAAGACTGCAGTCCATGAAAGCTTATGCCAAAAAAAATTTTGTTAGCATTTGAGGTGTCACAAGACTCTTGGTTCCAAGTACCTAACACTAATGTCCAAACAGACGTGAACAATCAACATTAAGAACAAACATGTGCTTTAAAGTTTTGCTCTGTGGTCTCTTCTCTCTATATAGCTAAAATCCAGCAAATTTTAGGGCAGATTTTGTACCAGCACCAAAGCATGCAGTAAAGCTCTTGTGTACATTTGACGTGCCAGTTTGCACAGAATTGTTCTGGGGTGACTGCCATGCCATTGGTGTAACAGATCAAGTAGTTCTCAGGACTGTAGCAATTGGAGGCAATTATTGCTATTGTCCAAACTCAGAGGATAGTATCTGTTGGAAAAGCCTAAGGACCACTCACAGCAGATTCATTCAGTTTCTGTACCCTCTAAAGAGAGCTAACCATAATATACTTTGTTCTTTCATTTCTACAGTCCAAGTACCTGGCAGCCTGTGTAGCCAAATTTCCAGCTTCCATGAAGATCTGAAGCCGCGGACATTGGGTAACCGATCCCACTTACTCCAATATCGGTAAAAGCCAGATTAATAATGATCGCATTGGTTGCAGTCCGAAGCTCCTTATATTTAACAAAGATGCCTAGTACAACTATGTTACTGAGAAGACTTATGACTCCTGTCAAAAGAGGAAAAGGGAAAAACTAAACAATGAAAGGAATTATTAATGCTATGCATTTGTTCAGAAAAATCACGTTATGAATTTCCATTGGCTTTGGGCCAAACTGGAGTCCCATATTATTTGCAAAAGGATTACTAATTCACTGAACTCATCATCCATCTCTCAACAAGATTTTCTTCTAACATTGCTACAAAACTTCAAGATCCAATAAGAAATGCATTTATAGAGGCATACTGATGTGAATCTTGTTACCACAGCATTAGATATTTGCTGATGTCTATGGAATGCTGTTGTTTCTGCTTTGAAAATGAATAAAACAGCTGACTAGGTTTTCCTTCTCCCTGTCAAACATTTTAAAAACTTGGGAAAAATTGAACACATTATCCATATTTTGTAAACATTACACAAATAATCCATATTATATAGTACATGCCCTCTTGAATTACGGCCATATACTCTATGTGAGGCAGCCATCAGAAATGTTTGGAACCTACACCTTGTTTTCAGCACACTCAAAATTAATCATGGCCCATGGGTAAGCAAGATGTTCCTGAAACATCAAGAACAATACGTTCCTGAAACATCAAGAACAATACCAAATAGCTGAACAACTTTGTCACCAAGATCCATTTACAGTAGCAAAAAAAAAAAAAAATGAAGCTGCAGTAAAAACACCTGCAATTCTCTTAAGAGGAAAAGCTACGATCTCAATGAGAAACTTCTCTGCTTTTCACCAGACTACAATTTCCTGAATTCTTCAGTGTGAGAAGCCATGAAAACTAACCTGGCATAAAACCAATTTAAGCTTGTAGTGCAGCTAGAACCTGTGTCTTTCTCTTTCTCCTACTTTTTCACTTCTCATAAGCTTCTTTCAAATTGTAATAGGGAAATTAGATTGTCATCTCCCAACCCCTACACATTCATAAAATTCCTGTACACATGACTTTCTCCAAGATATTAAGACCATGTAAAAATCATCCCATGTTAGGTGAAAAAGAAATCAATTATGGATCCACGATCTACCAGCTGAAGCCCAGCTTTGGGAAATATCCCTGGAGTTTGCATAAAGGAACTGGAACTGTGGTGAACAAGAGTTTATGCTGTGAGCTGACTGGGGTACAATTTTGTTTAAAAAAAGAAAACAAAACACCAAACTGGTATTGAAATAAGGCGGGGGCGGGGGGTTCACCTCACAGGCAAATTGATAACACAGAAAACTAACTCACAGGCAAATATTAACGTGTCAGAGAAAATACTAGGACACAGTGTTAAGATATGCCATGAAGGAGTTGCAGTCCAGTCATTTCTCTGAAAACTGCTATCAGCATTTTGTATCTAAGTCAATAAGGCCTGGTACAAACACAGAAAAAGCCCCATTAATTTTTCACCGTCATCTATCTTATTCTTTATTATAAGCTGCTCAGGCTTTCAGCAGATAACCATCCATTTATTCTCATCCTGTGTCAAATGTCTTAAAGAGAACACAGAAGGTGTTTTGTCTTGCAAACAGAGATTCAAACAATGGTGCAATTAAGCAGTAAATCCTCCAATGTTGCTGCTCCTGTTCAATTTGAAAGGTGAAAGCAATAATGATTTGACATAGAGCAGAACACTCAGCAGCAGTGGGTCTCAAAGGAACATTAAGTCCTAGATTGTTTCAAATCTTTTATGAGAGCCTTCACCTAGAAGGAAATTCTCTAACCAGGAAGAGTCCTGCCTTTAAGAAAGCCCCTACTTAATGGATTGTGTAAGACTGCTGGAGCAAGGCATCCCTCTGATGACTTTTGAAGCATTTTTGATCTTGTTCTTGTGAAGGAAAGCATCAACAGAAGCTCATATTATTCATAGAGTCAAAACGACATTTTCCTGGGAACACTTTAAAATAGCGGAAATTAAACTGGTCTATCTAATTTGCTATTTTAAAAAAACCTATTCACATCTAGTCTCAGAATTCTGAATGTTAATTTGGTAATATAAGGAAAGCTGTGGGAACAAGCAGGAAGCTCTTGCTACTTCAATCTCATCTGGTAATTTCTAAAGATACTACCCGAAACAAAGCCCTGGGCCTTCCAAGAGACAGTTCTACTCTAACATGGTATCCCTCAAGCTGGAGTTCTCCAAATATTGTCAGTTTGGGTCTGTTGGCCATGCTGGCTCAGAATAATGGGAGTTGTACTCCAACCCATCCGGAAGATACCAGTTCTGGAAAAGTTCCTGTAGACATTTAAAGGCCAACAACATAATCCTATGCATGGCTCCTCAAACCTAATTCTTAACGGCATCCAACAAAGCTTACTTCCCATTAAGTACGTGTAGGATTGTAGTCTAGTTGAGCTTTTATAGATAACAGGCTACCTCGGAAGCAAGACCATATGCCAATGCCCCAATAAATTGGTCAGTCTTCAAAGTAGCAAAGTACTCTGTCTTCTTACTCTCACAGAATGCCACTATTACCTGTCTGGATGAGCACAACTGATCTTTTTCAAAATGTTGCATATAGAAATTCCAAAATCTTTTATTAGTGAAACATATAGCTGAAACAGGAATCTACAGCATGGGCATCTTTTTTTTAGCAGTTCTAATTACTTCTCTTAAAATGCATATAATATTAGGTAGCAGTCAACGGCAACCAAAGTACAAAGTACAGCCATATGCAAAGCTATTTTTTAAAAAAATGATCCTGGAAACAAGGAAAGACTGATGTCCAGGAGAACACAACTAGTGAAAGGAACACTAAAAACCTGTATTCTTGATACTGAAGAATACAGTTCTGATGTTCTCCTACTTAAATTATCTTTTGAATGGAGCCAATTGTGGATGGAGCAGACAATAGCAAAAGCAAGGCAGAGAGTGTTGCAAAATTGAAGAACTATCTCCAAGTTATCACAGTATTTTTATTCAGAGTTAGTAAAAAGACACTTGATAGGAAGACCAGAACAGACATAGGACAGAGAGCCAGTACTCATTCTGTTTATCCCTGGAAGTTACATTTTTGGGGAAAGGGCTCTCAGAAGAATAAAGCATGAATAAATATTAATTCGAGTCTTTCATCCAGGATATCTTTCCTTTGAAGTTAACATCTCTAAGAGTAAAACCTATACATGTAAGCTTGTAAGTCCTACTATGTTCAATAGGGATTGTTCATAGATGAGGATTGGGCCTAAGAGTGCAATCCAATGCATGTTTACTCAAAAGAAAATCCTACTGAACTCAATGGGACTTACAAGTAAGTGTGTACAGAATTGTGGCAGCACTACAGTGCATCACTTGCGCAAGACTACAGCTTTAGATTACATTTTCACAATTTCACACTTGATTTTTCTAATTTACCTACATTTAGATAAAACCGAAGGAGCATCCATTTTGACCACTCTTTCTGTGCATTACTCACTGCCCCCATTCACATCCTAAATCCTGTTTTATTTTTCAATCCACATTCATACCTGCTGTTATCAAATAAGCTGCAACTATGTTGTGTTCAGTCTGCGAAAAGGCCGGATGAGGTTCATTCTCACTTTCTGAAGAATTTGAAGAATCATTCAGAAACATTGCAGTGGGGGGAATTGAGAAATACCCTCCAGAGCTTTCCTGCAAAAAGCCATTCACCAATAAAAATAAAATACAGCAAGCCTTTTCATGCAAATTCGTGACCTGTAAAATTTCTGTACTGAAAGGGTCCCAACAGGATTTCAATTAAAGAGCAAAGGGGTTTACATTCCCAGCCTTTGGAAGAGGACGGCTTGTTAGTTCAACAAAGAACAGCACAGAGCTGTGTGTGTATTTTCAACAAGATGCTTATGTTTCCTGGCCTCATGACTAGAGAGATTAACAGTCTCCTTGGTCACACTTTATAATTCAAACTTCTTTTCTTAGTTCTTTTCTTTGTCTTTGCAGAAAAAATGGTCAAGTGTTGCTTGAGAATTCTGAACAAATAAAAAGCAATCAACAAGATGCACAGAGTAAGTCCCAAGATGCAGAAGCAAAAGTCTTGTTTTAATATTCAAAAGCAAAATGCTTCACAATGACAAGCAAAATGAGGTTTCTCTCTATTCAAGTAAAAAAAAAAAATTCTGAGGATTTTTGTTGTGAAGCCGCAATTTCAAATCACATCTTGGGTTGTCCACTTGTGAACTAGGGAAGAGAAGGAGGAAGATGGAAGAAAGAGGTCATGCATCATCAAAGAAGAGGTCAAAACAGAGCACCTACTTGCTTATGCTTATGTATATGCATAACTGCGCATTTAGAAAGCATAATTTCTAATACTATATAATCATTATAAATTTTAACTTCATGTAACAGAAATACAGAATGTCTCACCAAATGCGGAAGACAGTGATCAGGTGACCTGTGTACCTTTGCTCACTCTGCAGTTCAGGTGCTGTTGATGGAGAAGCTTAAGGTCCAGCTCTTCCTTCTGATGGTTCTTGAATTTTACATTAGGCTTGGCCTGATAAAGCCCTTCATACAAGGGAAACCTCCAAAGCAAAGAACAGTTCTCAGGCAGTCCTTCCAACAGAAGGCTGCCCTCTCTAAAAAGGACCACCACATCCATTTAGAAAACCAGAAAGCTGCCTTCCACTCTAGCTCAGCTGACTTGTCCATCAATCTTAACCTTGTTTACTCCACCAGCAGTACTTCTGCAGAGTTTGATCCTTTTAAGTGGAGATGCTGAAGCCAGAAGCTGGGACCCTATGCGGGCAAAGTGTGTGCTTACAGAAGTCCACAAGCACCCCTCCATTCCTAGGCAGTAAACAAGATAAAATGCATTAAAATACCAACCCTGTGCTTCCCTTTCATGACACTCAAATTCAGTGGCTTGAGCCAGCCACCTCACTTTGCCCAACAGTTGGGATGGCCTACAAAAAATGATGCGTTTTACTCTTGCTGGAGAACAGATATTCGTCAGGCATGACATCGTTTCACCCACTTTCTCCCGCTCCTCTGCATGCAAATGCTCTGGGTCCACAACCACAGCCTGAGAGCACTGGCATTTCTAAGCTTCCTTCAATAGTTCACTGTACTGGGAACCCCTTTCAGCACTTCAAACATGCTTGCATGTTTGTTTGCTGTGTGTTGTTTTCGCTTTTCCATTGGTCCACATGCAACAAGATGAATAACACAGCTATCTCCTGTTTCCCGACTTTGAGATGCTCTGACCACTTAAGTCACACACAGGCCAGACACATTATACTTTCTGATCTCCTTCACTGTCTTTTTACACCCTAAACTCCCCAAGATTCTAGCATTACAGCCATCACTTGAGACTATTTGCTTCAAAATTGTAAAGGTACTGTTTTCTCCTGTTCTAAAACCTAGATGGAACATTGTGCAGAGGTTGGGTAGAACCAAGCCTGAATCGTGAACACTTGCAAACTGACCTGGCTTCACATGGGTCAGAAGAGCCCTTGCTCTGATACACCAAAGCCTTCACACATACTTAAACATTGGTCATATGTTGTCAAACATTGGACATAAGCAGCCCAGGCAGAGTGCCTGCCAGCAGCCCTATGAAGGCCTCCTCCTATGGTGCACCCCTACAGCTCCCTGAGGGAGAGGTCCATCCACTCCTTTCCCGAGAAAGGGCTGTGTGAGGATGCAGCAAGCATATAACTCTGTCCCTCATCCTAATCTTCCCTGGCTTCAAATTGTATCAGCGGCAATGATTAGGGAAGTGTGCTCCTAAGGGCTGAAGCTACTACTGCAGGCTGTAACTGCATGGTTTTCAAAATAAAAAAGACATAACCTCAGGTACACACTCGTGAGACTTCCTTAGCAGGCATACCAAGTCTCAAGTGTCTTGGCACCATGGCACCAATGGACAGACAGACAGACAGAGGATAATGCCTGATAGCAAACTTAACTGTTCCAGTCTGTTTGAACTACTACTAGAGAGCTTTGGCTATGAACTCTCATAGAAATGAAAGAGATGGTGATAATGCAAGGCTTTGTCAAGCTGATTTTAACATTTATATGCAAGATTCGATTTAACTTGCATACAGTTTGTTTTTGTTCTGTAATTCACTAATGCCTTACACCAGCAGAAGGGTAGGCAGAAGGCAATTTGGGATTACTGACAGATCCTTGGGTGACTTGTGAGGGACTGGCAAGGATTTTTTAATTCCTATTGTTAAACTACAGCAACAAATGACTCACAAAGACATGCACAAAATAGATCTGTGTTGAAACAAAGCTTGAAGTGCCCGAGAACAGCAGTATGCTCAACTGTAGCACTTCACTCCTATGCTATGCAGCTTCTCAAAATCACTAGGTTCTTTCAATTCTTATTGTCCATCTTTTGCACCTGGTTCCAGCAAAACACAAGGCAGATCCCGCAACTCTCAAGGCTGAGTTTCCAGGCCTTAGTGTAGTGTTCTTCACTGAAAGGTCTACGGGCCACTGGTTGCTTCCAACCACCTTGAGTGCAGTTCTCTGCTCATCCCTTTTGGCAGGAGCTGCTAACTCCCAGGAGGGGCTTTCCAGCGTTTCCTTGTTTGCTTCAGTGGCAGGCCAGCTGCTCTGATCTGGGCTACCAGAGCTAGTTTGCGGGTAGGGAATCAGAACAGCTTGCCATTAATCGGTTGTAAGGTAGCCGCAGGTGGGAGAAGACAGTCCAGGAGTGACTGGGCAAGGAGCTATGATGGAGGAGCACCCAACAGGCAAACAGTGACCTGGTCAGCCAATGACAGCACACTGCACAAGCTCTCAAGTAGCCTCAGCAGCAGTGCCCGGAGTTCCCACTGGAAAGTAGTTAAGATCACTGCTCTAATGTAACCCAGCCTAAGTATATGCAATTAAACTAGCTGCAAGAGAGACTCATGCAACTACCAGCCAGAGTGGTGTAGTGGTTACGAGTATGGGACTGGGACTCAGGCGAGTTCTAGTCCCTGCACAGCCACGGAGCCAACTGGGTGACTTTGGGTCAGAGATATTCAGCACAACCTACCTCACAGGGTTGTTGTTGTGGGGAGAAGACTGAGAGGAGAATGATGTAACCTGCTTTCTTTAAAAATGAAAAAGGTAGGATATAAATCTAATAAATAAACTCTCACCCACTTCATCAGCTACACAGAGTATTACAGACTCAGCTTTGTATGTAGTATATCCTTCCTGTCTAAGCCCTGCCTCAAATTCCCTTCCTACGCTTCATCTCTGCCACACGCGCTCCCTCACCACTCCATTTCAGGCAGCTTCCTTTCTGCTTTTTCTTTTTTATTCCTGTCACTGGTCTTGTTATCTGAAAATTTACTTCTGAGTAAACTTAGATTGCTTTGTAAATTATTTTTCATCAATATGGCAGAGCTTCCATTGTACAGAAGTCATATTCAAAAAAGTTTTATTTCTTTGAAAAGACAGCATTAAAAACTGGGATTCAGCACATGAGATTCCTTATCTGCATGTGGAAATCCATTCCCTTCTCATATATACAAGCAACAAGGTGCACACACTAAAGATGGAGAAACATTCAGCTTGCATATAAATCTCTTGGCAGAGCCTGGACCCACACATGTACAAGTTTAATATTTTGTTTACTGTCATAGAAACATCTTCAGGATGCTACAAGTAACACCTATGAACTGTGATATATATACCAAAACCCCAAAATCAGGCGCATCTTACTAAGTGCCCCCTCTCTCAAGAAATGGAAGAACAAATTTAACTAGCTGCCTATTGCAACAATCCTCCTAAATTGACAGCTTCACAAGTTAGAAGCAATCAATATGGGAGTTCAGTGCTGTTCTTCATTTCTTTCATAAAGCCTGCTAAATAAATTCCCAAGCCTCTGATATGCATCAAACAGCATACTGTTCACCAACCAGGGTTGAACATGGCCTAAGGCACCACAAGTCCAGTTTTAGAGCTCTGTGCTATTGCTTTCAAAATACATTCCTTACTTGGGTATATTATTCACAGAGAGCTTAAATTAAATGTTATTCTGAAATCATATTCAAGTTTTTTGAGACCTTTGTCCATGAACTTGCAAATCACTATTCTAAAAGTAACAAAACCAAAATTCAAAGACTCGGGAGAAAAAAAATCCAAAAGATTTGTGCAATGTTATTTGGGCCTGCAACATGTTATTAAATTGTTATTTAGAGGTTCAATGGTTTCCAAGCTTCAAGATGAAGTTTTGATTTTAAAATAGCATTAAAAAGTTGTACAAACATTTTGTATAATGTCTGCTAAAGACCAAGTATCTGCAGTCTTCTTAAATTGTCCCAGCTTAGCAGAAATTCATGACCAACACAGGCGATAGCAATTCAGTCCTTTGGACAACAGCACAATTAAGTTGTCCACTGTGCAGCATTCAATTTCATTAGAAATCCTTTCATTGTGTTTTGTCATGAAACCTTAAACGTGGTGTTTCCCAGAGTTTCACTTAACGTCCTCTGCCTAATTGAAAGAAAAACACAAATTAGATGAACAATCTCTAGGACAGGATTTAATGGTGTTATCCCATAAATCTAAATAGCATTGGTGTATAACACTGACTCTTTCTCTTCTACAACTGCTTGGACAAACAAAACTAGCTGGATTCTCTGATGGCACCCTGTTAAGAACCTAGTCTCCACTACTACAATCTCATTTTCATGAACATAGTGATGCAGTTGGAAACTGTCCCTAGACTGAAAAAAGTGTTGGTATATCCCATGGTTGGGTGCAGACATGCTTTCTATCTCACATTTGCATTTATGACTTTCACATTCTTTTGAAACACCAAACAAAACATTGGTAAAATTAGGCTGGGTCCTTTACTCAAGGGTGCTTCCAGCCATAAAGCCCCCATCCTCATCCCACACTCAATGCCCCGACAGCTGAGGAGACTATTGCTGGTTCTTGCTTACATAGCATCAGCAAGATCTGCAGCAGCACTGGTGAACCTCTTGATATTTTGACACAGCATCTCTCCAGGACATCATGAGAATGTCAACTGGGTTGCTTCCTAACTGCCCACAGAAGTAAAGTGAGGTAATAATAATGAAGGGACCCAGGCCAAGCACAGTGGCCTCTTGGGGCACTGGATCCCAACAGCTGCCCAAGTATGCCAGGTGCTCCAACCAGCCCTGGCTCCAGTTTTCAAGCTTCCTAGCATTATGGAATCATTTCCAGGGTGACTTTTCTGCAAATGACTGCCTGTGCCAATTGTTCCACGGGATTTTTCGGTGTTTCCCGTTCATCCTCTGAGTTGCAGCTGCTCTGCATCAACTGACTGCAAAGCACAGAACACGCCCAAGCTTCTCTTGAGGTTGCACAATGCATGGGGAAACACTACTAGTTCTGGACCAGCTGTCCACTAAGGGAGACATCTCCCAGAACTGATGAGGAACCTCTCACAATTTCTAAGGAAATGTACACTTTCCTGGAACATTCCCAAAGCTATCATTCAACTACATCAAAGAAATTAATAGCAAAATATTGCAGGTATCTTAGTAAATATGCACCACAGACTATTCATTCTAAAGAGAACTGTGTTTGATTGAACTCCAACCTGCCCCATTAGCCACACATCTCCCATTAGCCACACATTATTAACTTAAGCAGATACATGAATATACTTACCTCTAAATCCTCGACCACCACCTCCACCTCGTCCTCCTCTGAAGCCTCCACCACCTCTGCCGCCTCTGAAACCACCTATAAATAAGTAGGGAGGTAGATCAGATTCTTACGGTGGCAAATAAGAATGGCCATCAAATATGATTTTGGAAATCTAAGCAAAATTATGCGCTAAATTCTCGGGAACATCTTGCTTGCAGAAATGAGGTTTTGCTATTTCCCAGATGTTGCAAAACTGCACTCTCGACTGCCTTATTACATGCAGCTAGACCCACCTTGCAAGACAAACGCCACCTACCTCCTCCTCTGCCACCTCCTCTTCCTCCACGACCACCTCCTCTACCACCTCTTGGAGCTCCTTTCTCTCCTGGAGGTCTTGGCAAAAACCTTTGCAGAGGTAGCAGTTTTGCAGGATCAATGTAAAACTGTTAAAAAAAAACAGTGGTGTTAGGCTTTGCCAAACAGTTTTCTCTCCCACTTGCATACCGAAGTTAAGAGATTAAGGATGCAATTCTATGCGTATTTAGACCTTAAAAGTCCTTGCTGGCTGGGCAATGCTGGGAGCTGTAAGATTTTCTCTGGCTCAACAAGCATAGGATTTGATATGAGATATGACTTGGTATGAGACAGCACCTAATTTTCAATGCAAGACTTTCCTAAATAGTAACACTTTTCCTGATTCAGTTCGAGTGAGCCACAACCAAGTCACATGAAACAAGGGCAACACATTAGCCACAGCTACTCAAATGCACTGCTTTCAATCGGACATCCTAAATATGTTTCCTCAGAGCTTGGTCCCAATGTGCTCGACAGGACTGCTGCCTAAGTCATGATTATAGTTTGGTCAGTGAGGGAAAGTAAACACGATGCATAAGAGAACATAATACCCACATACCCTCTTGCTTATTGGTTAAAACACTAATATTAAATTAGCAAGCCTAACACTGCGACTATGCTAGAATTTCTGCAAATGGCCTGTACTTGTCTAATGAGCAATATTTAAATAGCATATGCATTTAAGAAGCCATGCTTATATTACATCCAACGGTGTAAGATATTTGTGCAACTTATTCAGCTTCATATTTAAAAGAAGCTTGCTGTTTCGTGTTTCACAGGAGGAACTACATGTTATATTGATTGACCATTACAAAAGCTTACCTTCTGCAGCTTTTTGAAGGAAGAAGCCTTCATATTTTCTGACAGTTTGACTGAAAAATACTATTAGCATTGTTTGAGGAAGATAACACCAAATGCATTTCTCATTCTTCTCAAACATATTAATGGTGCTGCATATACAATGCTCTCACTGCTTTAGAATTTATATTAGAAAATAATCCCTAGAATATTGGAAGAATCAGGGAACCAATTAGCTTCCTTTCCTTTATGCATTTCGGGCCCATTTATCACAAATCCCATTCCTTAAAATTTAGCACAGAAAAGATGTAGTTATGGTACCCAAAAGATGCAGCATACACAAAATAGTCACCATGAAAACACTTCCCTTTTAGAAACATTGAATGTCACAAGTCAGAGTCACACATGAGAAATCCTGCCTCTGAGATAGCAGTAAGCTTTACAGCCCACTTGACTCCTCTTTTTAATTAAGTAATTTCATCCCAAGTGGTAGAAACATTTCTTACCTAATCACTAAAGACTTTTAAAGTTCAATTAGAGCTCTTTAATTTTCTTAGCTAAACCATAAAAACAGATCAGTTCTAGCTAGAAGGATGTTGACAAAAACATTCCCTTTTCCATCCAGATCATAAACTCGAAAAGTTTTAATTCTGCTAATCAAAATACCCTGTGCCCATAATCTTAAGAACTCCTGCATCAAGTAGGACAAACAGCTTGCAAACTGAATCAGAAAACTTGAGATGTATTTTAGATATTGGTAGTGATGTCCTGGTCACTCAACTTACCCTAAGCATACACTTAAAAAGGCATTTTAAAAAGAAGCCAGCTTAGGCAATTCTTCTGTCTGAACATGTATAGCATTGTGCCCTGAAGGCTCTATCATTCAAGTCAGTATATTCGCTGATATTTCTTCCACTCACTCAGCAATGGACCTTGTGTACCAAACACAAAGTAGAACTAACTACCAGGTCCCCTTTGGTGGAATGCCTTCCTGAAGAAGATATGATTAGTGTGGACTTTTCTTTTGGGCACTCAATTTGGGACTGAGGTGGAGGTAAAAGCCTGCACAGTTTAGCCATCTGGAAGCTGCCATCAGGACAAACCTCATTATATTAAGTGCCAGAAACCGGATCACTTGCATTAAGCTTTATTTACTGCACCAGTTCAAAAGGTTTCACTTCCAACACTGCAGATGAGCAAGCAAGCAAAACCACATATTTCCATTGTACAACCTACTACCAGAATAATGAATTCTTCCCACAACAAATCTGTGTGGCATGGAATAGCTGGAGAAAGAAATCGTAACATTTGTGAAACTAAACAACCAGCAAAATAACACAGATCTATAAATATCTATTCAGAAATCCCACTGAGTTCAATCTGTGTTACTGCCAGGCAGTTTGCAGCCCAGTGGTTGAATCTGAACAACTACTATTACTACTACTACTAGGTTCATGGAAAGGGGGCACCAGAAGTTTTTCATCCCAACTGAAAAAGTATGTGTGATTGTGCCTATTATCAAGTGGAAAGCAACAGATACAACGGGAATGGTTTCCCAGCATCTGCACTGATACAAAGGTCCTGTCAATCAGCTTGCTTAGGCCAAATGCCAATTAAGAGCCAGTTCATCCTCAATCACAGGGATAAGCAACTTCTGATCCTCCAGATGTTTCATCCCACAACTCCCACCAAGCCTATCCAGTACAACCAATAGTGATGGATAGTAAGAGTTGTAGGACAAAACATCTGGAAGATCACAAGTTGCTTACTCTTGCTCTGGTTAGTAAATGGATAGAACAGCAAAAGCTGCTGAAACTAAGTACAGTTCTGATCTGTTCTTTTACCTCTCTTTAGCTTGTTCAAACACAAAAAAGCAATCATAGAATAAAAATAAGAAAATAAAAAGTAGAAGAGACTGTTAGTCATTTTTTCTTAAGGAAACTTCAGATGTACATACAAAGGATACAAAGTCTCTGAGCTGCCCAAATATTTCATCCACTTTCCCAATCTGCTCTTTATTTTCTAAATAGACTGGGGCATTAAAATAAGGTACTTTGTTTTCCTGAGTGACACATTTGCAAACAATGTCATCTTCACAAGGGTGCAGAAATTCTCCAAGGACTACAAATAAGAAAAGAAATGTATCAAAACTAGCATGTCACTATCCAAACATTTTTTAAAGTTTCCATTAGAAACTAAATATGACTTACTGACTACGCTTTCAGGCGGTCCTTGATCATATCCTCCTCTGTTGAAGCCTCCTCGTCCTCCTCCACGGCCAAATCCACCTCTTCCACCACCACGTCCTCCTCTATTGAATCCTCCACCGCCCCGATTGAATCCACCTCCTCCACGGTTGAATCCACCTCCTCCACGGTTGAAACCTCCGCCACGATTGCCACCACCTCTTCCTCCAAATGACATGTCTCCCTTCTGTTCAGAAAAGCATCCCCAAAAGTTAGTCGCAATTCCAGCAAGTTGTGAAACTTGGGTCATTCCACACAATATTGTGTTATTCATGCTGCTGTACACATTAACGAAGGCTATGACCAGCCCATATACTCTTATGAAGTAAACTACAGGTAGCAACTTTTAAGCCTCTTCAAAAGAACGATTACCTTGAAATAATAATTTAAAATTTACTGAAATTTAACCAAAACAATGTGTACATAATTTCTGTCAAATTCCTGCAGGAAGATTATTTATTCTTCACATAAAATCCACCATTTCAAACCTCATCATTTTGCAATGACCATTTCATAACAGGACAAACAGATCTTGTATTTTGGATTAGTTAGTTAATAGATTTATGTTCTGTCACATCTATAATGTAAGAAACAGATTTTTGTATCTTGAGGCAACAAAACCTACCATTCAGGAGCTGAAGGAGAAAGGGCATAAGGGTTCTAGTTTACCTACTGTCTACATCAATTCCAAGAAAAACCAATAAAAGAAATAATTTCTTCCTACATTCCACTTCAGTTATATGGCAAAATCAGTTTTACTGCAGCAGCAAAAGGTTAGGCTTAGAAGAAACTGGATGTTATTCAACAGAGCAGTGAACAAAACCTTATTGCACCATAATTCTTTAAAACACTATAACAAGCATATCACAAGCACAGTTTTAAAAAAAGAAAGGGAAAAAATGTTTGCTACTTCCACAACGTATTTGCCTCTGTAATAACCCAATGCCTTAAATTGGGCTCAGAAGTTATTTCAGGAACCATGCATGAACATCTCCAGTGTTTGGACACAGTGGAATTAGCACTTGATTTAGATTCCTTGCAAAGGAGGAAATAAATTATGTTCTCTTTAGCAATAAGCATCCATGAAACTTAATTATTTCGTTTCATTTTTATTCCATGGCAACAAATGAAGGCAGGGAGGCAGTAACAGTGATTTAATGTATCTGTTCCTCACCATAGGCCTCCTGCTGCTCCAATGTTCCATGGGTAACATAAGGAAAGCCCACCCAGTCTTTACCTGTCTGCACAGCTACATTCAGCTAGCATGTCAAGGCACTGTTGCTTAGCAGGACGGCACATGCTTGCAGTCAGATGGGTGAACACATGTAGAAACAAAGCAGGGGATTGGGCTTGATGGGCGTATAGGCCCCTTCCAACTCTCCCACTATTTGACCATTCTATTCTATCTACTGGCTCCTCCCAGTGGCAAGAATGACCGATCATGATACCTGAGGGGCACGGGGTAAAACAGCCTTCCCCAACCTGGTGTCCTCAAGAAATTCTGGAGTATAATGTCCATAATCTCTGACCATTGAAATTACAGCCCAAAATGCAGAGCACTACCTGACTTAGACTTAGGTAAACGTCTACTTTCCAAGTCGTTTTAGTTGCTCATCTACAGTATCTCCTCTAGGATTGTTTTCCTTCACTCACTTTATTTCTCAAAATGCACCCCCCGCCCCCCAAAAAAACCCACCTACACCTGCCATAAACCCTTTCAGTCACTCTTCCAGTAAATCATTTGGAACCATGCCAAAACCCACAGGAAAAGGAATCCTAAAAGCATGATCAAATGCGTCTCCTCAGAAGTCAGCTCCACTGAATTCAATAGGCCGTACCCACCCCCACCCCCACCATAAGGGATTGCTAAGAACAACCAGTTACATATACAGGTAATTAAATTTAAATTTTAGGTGGGCGCGCGCACCCTCGTCTGATCCATGAACGACTTCACGGCTGAGGAAAATGCTAGCCCTGCAGCTGGACCACAACCTCCATTAACCCCAGTTAGCATGGCCACTGATGAGGGATAATGGGAGTTCCAGTAGAACTACAAGATCCCTAAAAGATACCGTGAATGGCCCAAAGCCGGGGAGAAAGAGAACCAGGGAATATGCGACGCCACAAAAAGCTCCCCAACCGGGGCTGAGGAAGCTACAACGACCCGACACCATCACGACGCCCCAAGACCGCAGAAGCGCCCGCGCTGGCTCCCCCACCTAACTGAGAGCGCCCCGCTCTTCTTTCCCACGTGGCCGCTCCTCTTACTCAAAGGACCCGCATGCCGCCACTTCCGATGACGTCAACAAACAGCGCTTGCCGCCCGACCAATCCCGTCCATGCCGTAAAAGACACTGTCCAGAGAGCGCCACGATTCGCTTTACGGTTGTTTGGAAACAGAAGGCGTAACCATAGAGACAGCGCTTTGCGAGTCTATGGTTTTCAAATGTCAAGGAGATAAGAAACAGAGTCAGGCAAAGAAAAAACATCCGGTATTCAAGGCGCTACTGAATAACTTTTCCTTAAAGAGTAATCCCAAATTGAGTGGGACTTGCTCTTGATTAATATGTATCGAACTGCAGCCTTACCTAATTAATTACTAAACAGTGTTAGTTTATTGACGTATTTATATCCTACCAGGTAGATATTTCGTTCAAACTCTGAATGTTATCTGCCTTTATTAAGTTATTGTAAGCTACTTGTCTTAAAAGTGGGATATAAATAAATTTTGAAAGCAATGATTAAACAACAATTTTATAAAAAGTAGTTTAACTGTAATTGCTAGAATGCAGCAGCAAAGGCTAAAAATAAACTGAAAGCACGATCCTGTGCATGGTTAGATAGAAAAAGGACTGCAATTCTCAGCATGCCCCAGCAACGTAATCTTTCTGTTTAAACTGGCATCTGTTGGACCCTAAATCTTTCCATTTTAGTGTGTGTGTGTGTGTGTGTGTGTGTAAAAAGATAATACTTTTTGCAGTGAAATGAATCATGAAAACTCATGCTACAACACAGTTGTTCATTTTCAAGATAATAAAGGAGTTTGTAAGAACCCGAAATCTTGTTCACGTTGTGTCATTTTGGACAATGCAAAGCTATTAAAATAGTTTCTCTAAACCTTTCCTCCCTCTCTTGTATGCACATATTAACATGTTGAAGATTGATGCTTCCAGCAGGCCAGATTCCTCACTAGTCTGGTCTCTTAGCAGGATTCCCCCAAAGCCAAATGTTCAAAGGGGAGATCCCAGATTTCAAATGGTGACAGGACAGAGAAACTCTTGAAGGGTACTGGGCAGAAGCAGCACTTGAAGGAAACAACAGGTGGAGGTTCTTTTGCAGACAATGGCAGTGACAGTGTAGACAGTGTAAATGTGGTTAAGGTAAAGGTAAAGGTTTCCCCTTGACATTAAGTCCAGTCATGCCTGACTCTAGGGGGTGGTGCTCATCTCCGTTTCCTAGCCGAGGGAGCCAGCGTTTGTCCACAGACAGTCTCCGTGGTCATGTGGCCGGCATGACTAAACACCGAAGTGCACGGAACGCTGTTACCTGCCCACTGAAGTGGTACCTTTTTATCCACTTGCATTTGCATGCTTTTGAACTGCAAGGTTGGCAGGCAGGAGCTGGGATGGAGCAACGGGAACTCACCCCGTTGTGCAGATTCGAACCGGCGACCTTTCGATCAACCAGCACAGCAGCACAGCGGTTTAAACCACTGCGCCACCTGCAGTCCTGCACAAAAGAAAGCAACAGTAAACAACTTCTGAATCTTCTTACCTTGAAAACCCAATGATGAAGCAATCCAAACTGAAGCAAGAGATAGTGCTGGATGATAAGACTCCTGGGTTGGAAAGAATTCAACTAGCTAATGGGGGAGAACAAAGAACATGCATGGACTGTGCTGTTCCTAATGTCAAAACTAGTTCAAAGCCAAGGAAATCTAGTGGCTGACATGCACAGAGGTGAAAGGAAAGTCCAGTATTGCAGAACACATACAATTAAAACATGGAATGTGAGAGCTATGAATCAATAAATCATTGAACAAGAAATGGAACAGTTAAACATTGCATGGAAATCACCATATGGCCAATACAAAAATCAAATAGGGTACTTAAATCAAAGTAGACAATGAAGTATTGGCATTCTTGCTGCCAAAACAAGACCATGAACAGATTGTTCTAGTGCCCATGCACTGTGTATATCAAAAATCCAGGTAATGCTGAAAAATAACTAACAAAGGGATAGTGCCAAAATATGACTTAAATAGCATTTCTGAGGAATTTCAAGTCCACATAAAAGTTGTTTTACTGAATTCAATTGACCATGAACCAGAAGAACTGTGAAGTGAAACCAGGGACATTGTTAGGGAAGGATGCAAAAAAGCCATTCCTGCAACAAAAAGAAAGACTAGGGCTAGATGGGAAAATCCAGATGAATTTTTATAGGAAAAGGTTGCTTATAGGTACCCTTATGATATAAAATCAAACCTGCAGTATCCCTACTCCTCTTGCCCAGAAGGAACCAGAATGCCAAGCCAGATTTTCTTTGATTCCCTGAAGTGTTATCACTGACCCATTCCTTTAAGGAACTGGAACTATTCCCAGTCTGAGGTGGCAGCTACATTTAGTGGCAAAAGCCTTTGCAGAACGGGACTCTCAAGGAAAGCTAATCATGTCTATTCTTTTGCTGATAGCAGTACAGCTAATAAAGCTGTCAGACTAGTTTTTCTAGCAGTATTGCAATTACTCTCATTTACATGTTGAAACTCACAGCCAAGACCCACAATGATTCCTGATTGTCATGCCACTATCCTGTAATCACCATTACTTGCTACACTATTGTATTAAGTTCCCTCTGCAGATTTCTCACATTCTTTTTGACTATGTTCCCATTATTTTGTTATCATCTGCCCTGCTCCTGTGTATATGTTGTAAAAGCTGGTACTTTGTTGCAGACCTCTATCTGGCAGTGCTGTGGTAAGTTTGCACTCTGCAGAGGATTTACCCGGGTCATTCTCACCAATAAAACTGCTGAGGTTCAAGGTGCAAGATGCTTCCCTGTGGATCTGAGAGTTCATTCTCGCACTGGTATTCTGAGACTTCCTGAAGATAGATGAAAGAAGAAACACTCACCATTGCTAAGGACAGGCTAGAAGCAAAAGTAAGAGAATACAAGGAGCATCAGAAATCTGCAACTTTCTGAGACTGGAAGAACTCTTACAAGATCAGTGCAAAGAAATAGAACAAGAAAAGGGGGGGAACAAGAGAGTTTTTCCAGCAGTTCGAAGAAATCAAACAGAAATTCAAATGGAGAAGAAAGTACTATTGCCAAAATCTTACTCCCTTTATACAAATCCTTGATACAACCATACTTACAATATTGGATTCAGCTCTGGTCACTCTAGCTGAAAAAGGACATTATTAAGTTGGGAAAAAGTACAGAGAAGGGCAACCAAAATTATCAGTGTGGTGGAGCAACTCTCCTGTGAGGAGCAGCTAGAACTGGGACTGTTCAGTTTAAGGGGGGGAAAGCAAGTAAGGGGAGACATGGTAGCGATGTTTTAAATAATGCATGGTGTAGGTAAAGGAGAAAGGGAGACATTTTTCTCCCTCTCCCATAACTCTTGAACCTGAGGTCATTCCATGAAGTTTGGGAGGTTTGGGACAGATAAAAGGAAGTAGTTCTTCACATAGCATATAGTTAAACTATACAATTAGCTGCCACAGGAAGTGGTGATGGCCACCACTTTGAATGGCTTTAAAGGAGATTGGACAGATTCATGAGGGAATGGGCCTGGAAGACATGGATGTGCCTCAGCACTGGGTTGCCCTGGCAGGGACAAGCGTGTATTTTATCTCCTTATCTGTTCAGTCTGTACACAGAACATATCACAAGGAAAGCTGGATTAAGATTAGAAGACAAAGGAGTGAAAACTGGTGGAAGATAGATCAGTAATTTAAGATTTGCCGTTGATACCATATCACTGGCAGACAGCAGTGACTTGAAACAGCTCCTGATAAAAGTAAGAGAAGGAAGTGCAAAAGCAGGACTGCAGCTGAACATTAAGAAAACAGATATCCTGACTACAAAACAATTGTGCAACTTTAAGGTTAACAATGAAGAAACTAAAATTGTGAAAGACTTTGTCTATGGATCAGTCATCAGTCCAAAGGGAGACTGCAGCCAAGAAAATAGAAGATCCGGACTTGGAAAAGCAGCTATGAAGGAACTAGAAAAGATCGTCAAATGTAAGGAAGTTTCACTGGAGACCAAGGCCAAGATCATCCACACAACTGTATTCCTGAGCACTATGTATAGGTGTGAAAGCTGGACAGTAAGATTTGTTTGAAACAAGGTCCTGGTGAAGAGCTTTGAAACTTCCCTGAACTGACAGAAGGATACAAGTAGACCTAAAATTCATCCAGAACTTTCCCTGGAAGCCAACAACTGAAACTGTTCTACTCTGGGCACATCATGAAAAGGCAAGACTCACTGCAGAAGGCTGGGGAAAAACAAAGGCAGAAGAAGAGGAGGAAGACCAGCTATGAGATGGATCAATCCTGAAAGGAACTAGAGTACAGAAGAGCTGAGCTGGGCTGTCAAGGGCAGGGCATTTTGGGGGGGCTTTCATTCATAGGGTTGCAGACAGTCTGATGACATGCAACAACAACCAACCTTAACTAAAATACTCATGTTAGCCTTGTACAGCTATTTCAGCTTCTCATATTTAATGGATTTTCCACAATAGGAAAAAAGGACAGGAAAGTGGAAGTGCTACAGATGGAAAATGACTTCATCCAGAACCCCCATAAAATTCCATGAAGGTCTTGAAGCACCCAGCATCCAAGGAAACACAGGCCTCCTTAGCTGTCCAGTTTTTACATTCCAGTAGAGCCTAGAAAAGGGTATTGAGGAGAAGGTTGGACATGGAAAACCGTCTGTGGCTTTTGCATGAGTGAAGGAGGTACCCTGGCTCACAACATGTAGGAGGGAGGGGGTCCTCAGTGTAAGAAAACCAGTCCTTTCAGTATGCACCTTTTCTGCCTCTGCAGGTGTGTAAATGTTTTCTGTTTACTATTGGAGCAACTATCCTTCCTGCTCATCAGCTGCTTTTACTTCAAAATCAAAGAGGCAGTGTTAAGCACACTTTATGGTTTCATGCAAGCAGGTTGCAAACATGTAGCCCTACAAGAGAGTGCCTTGCCTGTAGGAAAGAAGGCTCCCTGTGATCCACACTCTGTGACCACCCTGCCCCCCCCCACACACACACATGACAACTTACAGACCTGTCCTATGGTGCTTGCCCTCACTACCTGCCTAAAAGGTCACTCAAGTTTTTCCACAATCTCACCCTGCAATATATTCTGTTTTCATGGATTATGTGATTGTTTTTATCTGTTTCTCCTATTGCATCGTTATTGCGATGTAAATGTTGTCCATTACCACTGTGGCATTTTTGTTCATCAATATAAACATCTATGCCAATAAAACAATAAACGAACAAGTACCGTTATTGGGAAACATGGTCCCATCCCGCCCAGGTTTCCTCAAAAGTAAGCACCTCTGTGCTCAGGACAGGAATCTTTCTGTGAAACAAGACAGAAAGTTTGTGTTAGGGATACATTAGCTGATTTCTCTGCAGTTCTTCTTTCCAGTTTGGTTTGGAAACAAGGAAGTATGCAGCAAAATAGGTCTGCTGATACTGATCTTTTTTTGTTTGTTTGTTCTGAACAAAGTCCCAGGAATAAAATCCAGACTCAAGAGAAATGTCAATACCATCAAGAACCTTTAAGCTCAAACACTAGTCTTAAAACAATTCTGAGTGTAAACTCCAAAATAACTGTAGAAGTCTGTGCCAGTCATTCTTATTCTTCCTGCTACAGTTAATATAATTTTATTTCATGATGATTTACTATATGATGCTGCCAGGATACACTGAAAGAATGTAGAGGAGGGGATTCTTCTGTACGTACAACATTATTTATTTATTTATTTATTTATTTAAAACATTTTTACGCCACCCCCTTCGCAACCAAGCCTCGGGGCGGCTCACTACAGGATGTTTAATGTTTCTGAGGATGTATTTTGGTACCAGTTTTCATCCATCTTTTTTCCAGGCATAGATATCCTATGCATGTCCTTGCAGAAGTAAGTTCCAATGATTTCAGTGAAACTTATCCTAGGTTGCAATTCTAATTGCACTTTACTGAGAATAAGTCTCACTGATTTTGGTGGAACTTACTTCTGAGCAGACATGTATTGGATTTCAATGTAGGTACACTGACTGTAGAGAAAATCTCACCAAGGGGGTTGGACTTAACAGTATTTGCATTTATCTTACACTGGTTTCCTAGGAGTGCAGGTTTCCCTGAGGCAGTTAGTGTCCTGAACTTGAGTTTGTCAACACCAGACAATATCTTTTCACTGAAATTCAGTGTTAGGCCATTCCTCCCCCCCCCCCCCCGTCTTTTGAAATATCTCAAAGAGCAAAAGACATTCAGTTGAGAATGAAGAAATCTGCGTATTTGCATGAAGAGACAATGCTGTTGGACAGAAACTTGGAGCCTATGCTGTGGCACATGCCACCTTTAATCACCTACAGCAGCCTCAGGTTGTTGAGTTGTCTGAATCCAGCAGCATGGCTTGCTTGAAGGGGAAACAATCCTCAAATAACCCAGGGATTGTTTTGGGTTATTTGAAAGTTGTCTCACACTCAAACAAGCCATGTAGTCTGAGATCAGATGATACTAGAAGTTGAAGCCAGGTGTGTAACTGTGCAAATCGCATCTGCTAAGGACCATGATTTGTTTATGATAGTCTGAACCAGGCCTCATCTGAGTTTCTCTTGTCAGACACTTCCAGTAACATAAGAGTGGTGGCTGTCTAGAAGATTTGGTGTGGGTGGAGTAGATTTTGTTTGACTGTTGGAGTGTTTAAACTGTGTCTGCCCTATGCACTACCCTGTATTTGTGGGGGAAAAAACCACAAATGTTACAAAATGACCAGAGGCCTTCTTTCCAAAGGAAGCCAATCTTTTCTCAGTGCTGGGTCCCCTGAAGTCTCACAGATCAAAGAAGCGGAATAATGTATCTATGTTATAAACAGTGACAGGCATGGACAGCTTTATCCAGTGCATCCATGCATTTCAGCATGCTTCATCCTTTGATTTTGGAGAAAAAGTAAGTTAGGAGAAAAAGTTTGCATTTTGGTAAGTTGGTAAGTTTTTGGAAGTTTGGAGCACCTAGCTCCACAGGATCAACCATGCAAGACCAGTGTCCATGGGCAAATTTAGTACCATACCAGTACTGTTTAGTTTCATTGCCATTATACAAACAGCCATGCATTCTAGCCGCTCAGCAAACAAGGTTATTTTCCAGAAAAGATCCAATATTGGAAAACAGATATTTTATTTTTCAATTCCTATACAGTCCAACTACCCCTTTCTAATTCTTCTCACGGGCCTCTCTCCTAATCCTAAAATCTACTTCTCACACCAGTTTGTATGTTATGTGTAACAACACAGGTGTGAGATGTTCCTAGGTTGTTTTACTTCTCTCACTTGTGGAAGGAATGGTAAGGTAAGAGGAACCAGCACACTCATTTGCTTCTGGTTCATTCCCCCTCAAACCAAACAAACAAACCTAGATTGTTGTGTGAACCAGGTCACTACTGTAAATCAGGATCATTGTAAACTGAATCTGAACTTTAAATTGTTGTACACTTTGTGAAAGAAAGCTTTGACTATGGGACAGTATAGAAATGCAATGAAGAAATGGACTGGATCTTCCAGGTATGTCCTTTGTTCATATTTCTTCTACTATAGATGCAAGCTCTCAATCAGCATCTTGATCACTCCCCTGCCTCATACTACTGACCTTATGATCTTGAATAAAAGGGTAAAAAAGGAAACATAGCTGCTAGATACATGTCTGAAGTAATGTTTTCTGCTTTCAAGATGCATATGTTGCTCCAGACCCTGTTCTTAAGACCAAATACAGTGAAAACATGAGGACTAGAAGCACTGTACATCCACCCCTCTCCATTATCCTAGGCATCAACCTGTTCATGCAAAGGGCAGTGATCCAAAGAGGAGGTCCTGCTGTATCCGTAGAGGGTCTCCATATGCTTTAGAACCCTGGGAATGTAGAGTGATTGCTCCTTGGATTCCAGAGATGGTCCTCTTTACCCTCTGCATATACAAGGTGACAATGCAACAATGGAGCAAGGTAGGGCTGCAATACTTCTCCACACATGTTGACTGGATCTAGCAAGAATGTAAATAGAGCTAGTGTCTCTGCAAAGACCCAACAAACAAAATCTGTCTACAAGTTTAAAGAGAAAAGCTTATAACCACAACCGAACAGCAATCATGAAGACATGATCTCATTATGCTTGGTTGATGGCTTCACATTTCGGACATGGTCATTCTCTGCAATGAACTCTTCCATTTGGGGAGCATGTCCAGGTTGGTTTTCCATATCTCAAGGACCCCTTGTCCAACCTCGTGAGGTTCATAAAGGACAGCTTTTCATCAGTTTCCTTCTCCAGTTAGAAGTTTGACTGAATCTAAGCAATGCTGCCTTGTGCTGACACCCTCACACCCTTATCATTTTGGAGCGTGAGTTTTACGTCATCTCTTTCTGCTCTTCTGAAAAGCATGGTAGCCAATGGTGTGGTAGGCTCACAAATCAGCTTTTGCCGGCTTGTGTGTCTCTTTCGTATTCATGGGAACATTGTTTATTTGAATGAGGAGGTACAGCTCCATACTTTTTGATCAGATCTACATTCACTTTCTGCCCTTTATTCACGTGAAAAGAGAGCAAGGGCATACAATGACATCCCAATGTATAAGAGATCTCTTTGGTAGATCATGTTTCACTCTGTTTCTCACTTGCATGCACATGTGTTTATCATTCTTCCTTTTTGCTTGTTAAATAAAGTGATACGATCCATGTATAATGCCTCATTTCTTAAATAAACTTGCTAGATTTCATTGTGTTATTCTGTTGGCCCTGGAAACTGTCACTCTCAGAACTCAGCACACAATCTTTAATCCATTTTCCAAAGAATTGAGCAACTGACCAAACATAACCTTGAAAACCCAGCCCCTCTCAGTCAAATATGCAAACCAGAGCCAGTTTTCATTTTGATTTAATGACTGCTCCAAAGAATTAGGTACAGGGAGTAGCTACCGAATAATGTGAATGTAAGAGTAAGACAAGGTATGTAAGAGTTAAGCACAGAATAGTACATTCCTTTTGGTTTCTTGTTTCTTACTGGTTTGCTTATGTTTTCTTGCAGTTAGAGTGAGGCAGGAGTATCTTCACAAGGGGTTGGAACCATCAAACACATGTGGCTCCTTGCACTGATTTCATAATCATCTTTTTAAATATTAGCAGTCAGTTAAAAATTAAACACAAGCTGCAGACAGAAAAGAAATCTGGAAAAGAAATTCTACATGTACAGACAACTCTCCACCATGAAACTATTAATAGCTTTTGCATTTAGTTTAAGCCTATCACTTTCTATTTTTGGAATCAAGGTAAGATTTTAGTTTACATAAACTAACTGGTGTAACAAGGAAGCACATTTTATTTCTTGAATTTTAAGTTGCTATTTGTCTTTTTAAAATGTGTCTGTCACTGATCTGTGTTTGTTTAAAAAATCTGACATGTTATATGTTATTCAGTAATATTTCTTTTTCTAGCAAGACTCATATCTGATAGAAGACTGTGTAAACCAGAAGTATACTCACAATTCTTGTGAAAAAGTTTTTTGCGAGCCATGGCAGAAATGTGTACGGGGTGCCTGTGTCTGTAAGCTACCCTATCAGTGTCCCAAAAATGGCACTATGGTTTGTTCTTCTGACCGTATGAAGTTTCCAAATTACTGTTCTCAAAAGAGCTTTGAATGCAGACATCGAAGGAGCAAATTTGTGCACAGAGGCATTTGTAATGAGCAAGGTAAAAAATATTTTTAGGCTCCTTTTCTGCTTCTGAACTATGCATCGCAGTGAGAAGGGCCACTTTTAAGGATGGAGGGTATTCCAGCATTGATGTGCTCTCCTAGAGATTCTGTGACATTTGGGGCCAAACTAGCAGTTTCACAGGGTGCTCACCATTACCAAGTTGTTACTTTCCTTTCCTTTTACAACTAGCTAGCATGTGCAGGAAAGAGCCAGAAAAAACTGGGGGGGGGGGCATTAGCTCTGCTATGGTCCCCATTGGGGTGGGGGCATGCCAGCTTTGCAATGGAAGGAAAGGTCCCTTTGGCTCTATATTTGATTTTATGTAGAAATTGATTCATAAGGCTCTTTGGTTTAACAAGGTATTGAAAATGAGGTAAGTTAACTATTGATTAGAAATACTTTTGCACTGCCCTCATTTGCAAGTATCTTAAAACAGTTTATAGCAACAACATGAAACAGTAAAACTATCCAATCAAAACATTTCTCATACTCCACTCCTATAACCTCAGGGATGTTGCCTCAGTATGTACTATATCATAACCCATTAAGTTCAGAGCTAGCAGGTTTTATTCACATAACTGCATTTTGTACAATGAATGGACATGCACATGAGATTTTGCTTGGTTTTCTAGAGAGTTTTCACATTTTCTTGGATTCTGGAAATGCATCATTTGAGGGAAGTGGATTTAAACCATCAGAGGGAATGGTTCAAGTCAAAGTGAATCAGTTCCAGAAGACATTTCTCTGTGGACATGGATGGACTATAAATGAAGCTAATGTAGCCTGCAGAGACCTTGGTTTTCCAGCGTAAGAGATTGTGGGGTAGAATGAAGAGTCTTTCATGCTAATATATTTGATATTTAAAGGATGGTGCCAGCACTAATTAGCAAAGTCCCAGCATATTCTTAGACTCCTTCATTATAAATTAGAAGGTCAGGGCCAGAGGTCTGTGGTGGAACATGTGCTTTGCATGCCGAAGGTTTTAAATTCAGTCCCTGGAGCTTCTCGTAATACTAATAGGTTTCAAGAGCACCTCAGGAAACAATGCCTTCTTGTTGGGAAAAGCCTTGTCTTGGATTCACAGCTACTGCAAGGATTCTACTCTCTTTTTATTTTTTGCTTTGCCTTAATGTTAGTACTACATTTTAAAATATTGTACACTGCTTGGAGAACGTTGGCTCCTGGGCAGCTTACAAGTATGATAACTAAACAGATAAATACTCAGCAGGAACAGGACATCTTGGGTGGGGAATTCTAGCTAATAAAGTGTCAGCTGCCCCTAGCTTCACTATCGCTCCTCAGACCAGAATTACCCTGTTCCAGCTCAGTGTTATCTCTACTCTGACTGGCAATGGCTCTCCAGCGGTCTCAAGTAAATAATCCCCCCTTCATACAGGAAGCTGCCCTATGCCATATTTGGTTTCTCTAGCTCAGTGCAATCTCAGCATGGATGGAAAATCAGCTCTCCAGGGTACCCTGCAGGTCTCTTTCCTGGCCCTGCCTAGAGATGCTGAGGCCTGACTTTGGGACCTTCTGCAAACAAAGCCTGTGGTCTCCCAGTGTGCACAAGGGTTCAAGTGCTGGACTGGGAGGCAGGAAACCTGCGTTCTGGGCCCGGCTCTTCCTAGAAGCTCACAGAGTGATTCTGGGCAATCGCCAACTCTCAGCCGAACGTGCCCCCGGTGAGCCGCCATCTCTCATCCTAACCTACACTGTGAGGATAAAATGGAGTGGAAGAAGATTATGTGAACCACCTTGGGTTCCTTGCAGGGGGGGAAGATGAGATAGAAATGTAACAAAAATACACTACAGCACCTCCTGATGTAAGGCAGCATTCCTGTTTTAAGGGAGATGAGTTGTCCTACTAAGCAACACTGGGAAACACTTATTTATATATTACACCTTTCCTTTCACAAGCTCAAGGCAGCACACATGGTTCTCCTCTGCACACACCCCATTTTCTTCTCTCAACAACCCCGTGAGGTAGGTTAGATGAAAGATGGTGGCTCACCTAAGCAGCATTTCATGGCTGATGGGCAATTTGAAACTGGGTCTTCCCAATCCTACTCCAATACCAAGCACTACACCACACTGATGAGATTCTTGGTGTTTTTAATTAAAATATCACACTCTGAGTCACTGTTATAGTCACAGATTTGCAGTGGTATAATCTTACTATCCTATGCATGTGTCTTGTTTGGAAATGCAAATTGGTTCTATTGCAGTGAAATCACCACAATTTTACTTGTTTACTTTATTAATGTACAGCTTTATTCCTTTAGTTCTACTCTACAGCATCCTTTAAAACTCTTCAGCATAACTTACTTAAACTTCAGTTAATTCTGTTAATTAGAAAACATAACATAAAATCAATGCCATACAAGAATATCAATTAGAGATAAAAACAAGTACAAGTTGCCATTAGAAATCCATTATAGCAGTTGTTGAAATACAGTAGCACAAATCTAGAACATTTCCCAAATGCTTGCCAGAACAAGATGGTCTTCAAAAACTTGTCAAAATCAAAAGTAGGCAGGTCTGTTGAACTGAGTTTCACAACAGAGACATAATTCCTGGCATTTGAAGCAAAGTTCCTCCCGCTGACCCAAATGCATGGGGAGGTTCACAAAGGAGATCTTCTCTGAGATTCCATCACATCAATCTACCCTGGCCATTTGCTCCTTTTTGTGTCCAACTTGGCCCTGTAAAGACCCACACTTTACTCCTTATCTGTTGGGAAAATTACAATACAACATAAATAAAATGTGGCTCTCAGGACAGTGAAAGTCCATCATGCAATTTTTTGTTGTTGTTGCATTGCACAGAGGGGCTGTTTCCACGGAGGCGGTTGTGCCATCCAATCTCTCCTCAGAATGCATTACAGCAACGTGCCGAGGGATAGAGATGACCCTAGCCGAATGTGCTTTAACTAGACTGAATCAGACCAGCCTGCCCTTGGCAAAGGTGGTGTGCCACCAATCCAATAGAGGTAGGTAAAGTATGTCTTATGGGGAAACTGTGAACCATCAGACATTATAGTTTAATGATGGAATTGCCAAGTAGGGCCTACAATGGATTGTTGGAGCACAAGTGAATCATCTTCCAGAATACCCCTTTCCATAACACCACCCCCTGCCCTGTATGGGGGACCTACTACAGACATGCCACACTCTTCAGCTACTAAGCATGGTCAGACCTCACAGGGTGCTTTCACATTAAGATGCTTCCTTCAAAGGCTTTTTTTCCCCTACTGCTGCAAACCTTGGGGTCCCCCTTGGCAATTTCTTTTCCAGCCATAGCCCCAATATGGGTGCATAGCTGGTATAGCTCAGCAGTATCTGAGCTCACTACTAGGATGCAGATAAGCTTGCTTGCTCCACAAGTGCCCAACTGGGTAGTTCTAACAGGAAAGTGAACCATTTCAGACTCAGAGAGGTGCTGCACTGTATCTTGGCCACAACTTGACTGGTTGCAGCTTGTACTGATTGCATGGCATATAATAGCATCCCTTAATCGGCCAGGCCACCTGCTGCCCAGTCTGCACCCCAACCTGCATCCTGGGTGGCCTCTTAGCAAAAGGAAGTTTTGCCAGAACTTGAGTAGATCTGGCTACAGGAGGCCCCATTTCCATGGCCCCCTGCTTCCCAGAAGTGGTGCTGGCAGACAGCCTCAGGCTGGGCTGCAGCCCTGTGGACCCACCCCCAGGAACAACCTTGGTCCCTGTTTCTTTTGGGGGGGAGGGGGGCTTCCTTTCCCATTGATTTGGCTCCAAGCCAGTGCCAACAAGCTATGATAATTCTGCCTGGCCATTAACTTCCTACCCATTGGCATCACTTCAGGAAAGGCAAAACCCCAGTGAGCCTGGCCAGTGAGGGAGAGAAGCCAAGCCAAGGCTGCAGCTCCCTTAAGCCTTCTCTGATGTGCGGACTGAAGGAAAGTCTCTCCAGGCTGCGCCCATCATGTGTCCTTCAGCTGGGTGCAGCGGGAAACTGGACGAGCAAACCCACGACTGCCTCCCCTTTCCCTGCACTGACACCTTTGCCTCTGCACAAGCCAAAGCTCCCAGGGCAGCCAGGGAACCAAGCCTGTTATTTTCTGTGGCTGTGAATATAGCCAGGCAATGCCTACTCTCTGTTTTAGGTCTTTTGTTGCTATTTGTGTGCTTTCTATGCTTGTGAATTAAAGTTTTTCATTTTCCTTTTGTTAGGATTGTTACTGATAGAGAGGGAGCATTGCCTTGCTGTTTATAGCAATAACAGAGACAGCCAAATATGAAAAACATTAAGACTCCAAGCCTTGGGGTCACCAGTGCTATTGTGAATTTATTCTAGAATTTGTTTGGGGGCGGGGGGGGGGGACTTCCAGGGATCAGGACAGCATATTAGCCTCTGGACCCCAGAGCCTGCTGCACTTCTGAAATTCACTGGCACACCAGCAGGGGAAATAAGCCCCCTTTAAACAGGAAAATGGATAGTTTGCTGCTGAATTTCAGAAGTATGGCAATGGCTGCAAGAGGGAGCATTTTTTTGTTTTGTTTTGTTGAAATGGACTCATCTACTGCCGCTGCCACCATACCACCAAAATTTAGCAGCAAACTATTGATCTCCTTTTTAAAAGTCTATTTTAATATTTTTTTCCAAAGTGTTTTAATATTTTTCCAAAGTATTATTTCTCATCCTCATTGACAGAGTGCTTCCCTGGAGAATTCCTTTGCGTCAATAGAAAATGTATCCCTTCAGAGAAAACATGTGATGGGATCGATGACTGTGGAGACTTAAGTGATGAAGTCTGCTGCAGAGGTACGCTAAATAGGACCATTCTTCTTTCACATGTTCTCAATTGTATACAAATGAACAAGTCTCAAAAGATGATTCCAGGCTTGGGGCTGCCAAGCAAATTCATAAAGTACAGTCTAATTAAGCTGAGTTTATGAATTAGAAGATATTTCATATTTCCTGGGACAAGCTAGGTATTAAATCTATATATTGCTTTTAAATCAAAATGCTCACAGAACTTTACAAAAGAATCCAATTAATAAAACAACAATAACACAAAATTGATTTAAGCATTGCAACCCATATCTTAATCACATAAAACAGATACCAGAAAGAAAGAAAGAAAGAAAGAAAGAAAGAAAGAAAGAAAGAAAGAAAGAAAGTCTATCATAAAATGCAATAAACATAAAGTTCAGTCCCTTACTTAAGGCCCCATTGGTGAAGGTGTTCTAAGATAGGCTGGACATGCACATGGTGGGTGTGTCGTGAGTGGAGCCGGCTGGTGCTGGAGGTCAGACTAGATGGCCCGGGAGACCCCTTCTGACTCGCTCTGTTTCTGTGTTAATCTCTAGCATAGAATTGGCTTCTCAGTGAAGCCCAACCATTTGAAAATATTCCCTTTTTATTTTCAAGTTGAGGATGCATTTAAACATCTTCCCAGTCTATGTAAAAGCCATTCATCTACAAAAGATCCTGGCTGGAGGCTGCATTTAAAAGGTTTTAGTCACATAGAGAGCGCTTATGTCCATATATGCTCTCCTGCCCCCTGAGATCAGCGGGAGAGGCTCTTCTCCAGAAACCCTCCATGAAGGAAATTAGGAGGGTAAGTACTCGGAGGAAGGCTTTCTCTGCGGTGGTGCCCAATCTATGGGACCTCCCCAGAGAGGTCCGCCTGGCAGCAGCATTATTTGGTTTTCGGCACCAGGCAAAGACCTTTTTATTTAAACACCATTTTAATTGCTAATATTATTTATTCATTTTACTTCTCTGGCCAGGACGTCTCCAATTATATTGTTTTTATATTGTTATTATTTATTTATTGTTGTGAGCCGCCCTGAGGCTTCGGCGAATGGGGCGGCATAGAAGCTTTCTAAATTAGTAAATAAAATAAACTGTTGTATTGGCATTTCTTGCAGGAATCTGCACGCACTTCCCAGGGACATGGCAGTTTTTTGACCAGCCTCCACATGATGGGGCTCTTTATACACAGTGGGCAGGCTTTATTTATTTATTTATTTAAAATATTTCTATGCCGCCCCATCGCAATAAGCCTCAGGGCAGCTCAAAACATCAAAAAAGTTAACCATACATTAAAACCCCAATACAATAAACCCCCAATACCATAAAACCTCAATAAAACCTCAGTGCATTCTCGGCTAAAAAAAAAAAAAAAACCCTAGTTAAATAAACAATTAACAATTAAAATAAGTTTTAAATAAAAAGGTCTTGGCCTGGCGCTGAAAAGCAAACAACGACGGCGCCAGGCAGACCTCTCTGGGGACCGCATTCCATAAATGGGGCGCCACCACCGAGAAAGCCCTCCTCCGGGTACTCACCCTCCTGATGTCATTCACAGATGGTTCCTGGAGAAGGGCATCTGCTGCTGACCTCAAGGGGCAGGAGGGCATATATGGGAGCAAGCGTTCCTTTAAGTATCCAGGTCCCAAGCCATTTAGGCCTTTATAGGTCATAACCAACACCTTGAATCGGGCCTGGACTTCAATCGGGAGCCAGTGGAGCTGACGGAGAACTGGGGTTATATGAGAACAACGCCCAGTCCCCGTCAGCAACCTGGCAGCTCTATTTTGAACCAATTGGAGTATCCGGACTGTCTTCAAGGGTAGCCCCATGTAGAACGCGTTACAGAAATCTAATCGGGTTTGCATGACATGAGAAGCCATGATGAAGTCTTACCATTGTGTGTCTTTTGTGTCAATGGGATCCATTTTCAGAGCTCCTGCTTGGTAGTTTTCTGAAACTATACAATCTGTTCTAGTGTTTCCACCCTTCACTGCAGCTTTTCCAGTTGTCCAGACCTGGGATTGTCATTTGATATGGAAATACCATAGAGTCTCCTAGTAAGAGTGGCCACAAAAGTGGCCACCTCTAGCCTTCAACTGTTGCTACTCTCAGCTCCCTAGTAGCAGACATGTTTGGAGGGGGAAGGGGGAACCCACCTCAAGACCACAGTGCACAGGAGGCTGCAGTGATCCATAGGCAAAAATAGGAAAAGGATGGGCATTTTGCTTCTGGGGACTGCTTCAATTCATGGTGAAGCCAGAAGGGTAGAGTGGGGACAGAGACACCATGCTACCCCAGTAACCATGTGACCATATGACTTGTAAATTTGAGCAAAAATCATTGGATTGTGCATTTTTGGAGACAGTACAGGGTTGCCTGCCATGTCACGTGAACCCAGCTAGATTCTAATCACATGGCGCCCACTCGTTTATAAGCAACTCCCATACCATTGACAAAAAAGCTTAAAGACCACCTCATATAGGAGTAAAATTCATTAAACCAAAAGCTATAACTAGTAATAGTTAAGTATTACTAAATTATTTACTCTTAAAATAGTATGTACTATTACTACCATAGTAATAGTAAAAGGGAAGTAAGTTCCACTGCTCCACATACAATTATAAGAATTGCATACAATTCTTGGGAATGGGTTAGGAATGACAACTCTTCCATGCCTTTGTGTGTGTGTGTGTGTGTGTGTGTGTGTGTGTGAGAGAGAGAGAGAGAGAGAGAGAGAGAGCGAGAGAGAGAGAGAGAGCGAGCGAGAGCGCCTGCAGTGACTAGAGGTGTCTTGCTCACCAACTTTACCCATACTTTATTTACATCCTTACATAGAAGAACACAGAAAAGTTTCCATTCCCAAGAAGAATATATACAATTTTATCTTTCCTTTTTACACTGTGTGTGCAATACACATGCTCACCTGCACACTTGAATCTGATGTATTATACATTTGATATATTCTTGTGCTGTTCAGGAATTCATATCTTATATAAGGCAAACGGTTTCTTTTTAATAGCATGTCGGGCAGGCAGCTTTCACTGCCACTCAGATGTCTGCATTCCAGAGTCCTACCGCTGCAACAACGAAAAAGACTGCCTAACAGGAGAAGATGAAAGTCGCCGATTTTGTAAGCACACACTTTTAATTATCTGTAGTTAGAACCAGAGAATCATTTTCTCCCTGTGCAAATGGATCTATACATTTCTGCCTAAAGAAAGCTGTGATGGCAGCTGAGCCCATCACAAAGTGGGGATCTTCACAGAACCTAACTGGATTCCCACCATGTGGCAACTGGGTGTGACCAAGGAGCATGACAGGGGCTCGGCACAACCCTTGTTGTGAAGGATGGCTGCACCACAATGCTTAACCACTCTATCAGCTGGGCCTGTCCCACTCCTGCAAGAGTGCCGCCACCCTCCGACTCACCCTTTCGAATACCTAGCGGGATGGGCACCAGAGCTCCATCCTGGGAGACTGAGGCAGAAAGAGGAGAGCTAGGCACACTCGCCATCCTAGCACCTCCATCTCAGTCTAAGAAAACCAGATATCCAGCTACTAGGCCTGAGCACTGGACTTGGCATTGACTCGCCCACCCCCCCTTGAAAGCTACATAACTAGGACAAGAGCCATGTTTATTTTCAAAAAGGGCCAAGGCGAGTAATACAAAAGCACTAGATTGAAAGTGAAAAAGACAAGGAACAAAAGATAAAAAGAGCAAACAAAATCCTGATTTTCCAAGCACACACATAAACTTCTAGTGCATTACCTGGAAAAGAAAATAACCAGTGGCCTTTCCAGAGCAGAAGCCTAGCAGCAGTTGGTTAGCAAGGCACTTCCAGTCAGTTGCGTGCTAGGAGGGAGACAAAATGCCCTTTTTAAATTCTCCCCTCCTGCCCTGACAACAGTTGCTCCTCAGCCTGGGATCTTCCTAGGCGTCCATTGCCAAGGACTCCGACCCAGCGGCAGGCAATTGAACAAAGTTTGGGCTTAGCAGGAAGACAAGCCTGTTGGCCTTGGGAGTGGAGCTGCCCACATTCTCCTGATAAGCCCGGGAAGTAAATCAATTGAGAACCACTGCTCATCACTGGACTTCAGCATCCTTGTCTTGCCTCAGACTGTCCCCTGTAAAAGCTCCAATGGCTCCTATCAGCAGTCAAACAATGCTCAAACCTAGGCAGTGCCCTAACCGTGAGATGTTTATCATTATTAGGTAGATCACTGAATCTGAAGTTTGTTCTTCAGGTATAACATTTCCAACAACATTTTTTGTTCTTGTGACTTTTTAATATACAGGCAGTCCCACTAAATGGGCTACGGAAGCTCAACCTTCTTAGAATAGCTCGATGAGGCAGACAGCATTCTTTCCAATGGAGCTCAAGCTGGTGGACTTCAAACTAAACCCTTAATTCTGATAATGGAAGCTAAAACAATTTTGCAAGCCTTTCCATAAAGTTTCTCAGCAGAGGGGCTTGTCCTCATTCGGGATATAGATACTAACTATATTTTACTACCTGTTAATAATGAAGAGTCCAAGCCAAATGATATTTTTATGTTTTTTATGAGCTGCTTTGCAATCTCATCCAGAAAATCACCTTCAAACACATTTTCTGTTATATAAATACATTTAAAGCTAGCTTTATCCCACAACATGCATTTGTAATTTTTGTATATTTTTCATATCTTTTAGTTTTGCATAAATATGTTTCTTTTAAATAGGTGATACCAGACCTAAGGGAAGGGAAATAGGTAAGATTTCATGTTTTTATGTTATTTTATTCCCATTTATTTATGGATCCATATTTAAAGGCAGGAGGCTCCCAATGTTTATGTAACCTTCACAGAGGCACTTAGCATTGTGTCTAGTTTGGTCTTAAGATTAATTGACTGAACGTCTTACATATGGAGCTCTGGGCCACGCCAGCAATATCTCCACGGGGCAGTGACTCCCACCTAGCTGTTGTGAACAATATTTCTAGATAACGTAGAATGTTTGTGGTGGATGGCAACATCCATCAGGATAATGCTAAAGAATATTCTGAGTGCTAGTCATTAACTTAAGTTAACTGGACCAAAAAAGATGTTTTGATTTGTTTTTGAGCCTTTAAAAGCAGATTTAGCATGGAGGCATTAGCAGGTCAAACTTTCCACAAAACTGCGGAGGAAAAAATTATGACCTGCTATCAAAGCCAAAGAACTATTAAAGGTCAGATGCAAGGAATAATGCAAGAGTTGGCAACTTTGTGTCCTTCCAGGGGGAAAACTGGCAACACTGGGATATTCCCTACAGTAATAACATAATGTTCCCCAGTCAGAAAGCACTTCCGAACAATACTACCTTTGCCTCCTTAATAGATGTTATTCTAGTATGAAAAAAGATGGAAGAAGTTGTGAGGCAACAGGGGAGAGTGACAACTGATGGAGGATGTCACCTGCATCCTGCTGAAATTGTGTGACTGAAGCCCCTTAGTAACCAAGGGGATTGAAACAAACACTTGAATCTACAATTGCAGCTACACCAACTTAAAGCTAGTTGTACATTCTTGTTTTACTGCAGAAGTAACAAAAGAAGCTGAGCAGTCCATGGATGAAGGTAAATGTGCACTTCATCACAGCACAAATAGAACAGGTGGTATGCGCTTAGATTACTTTCAGAAAGGCTTAACAGCCTAGTCTTATTTACTCACAAGCAAGTACGCACAAGACAGGAACCTAAAGCTGATTTCACACATACAGTCACTGATCACCCTTGAAAATGCCTCTTCACTGGATAAAAAGCTTGCATATACCACTGTCTGCATGCATGAATCAGTCCAAACAGTGTGTGTGCTTGTTTGCATCACTGTCCTTTTTTCAAAACCTTGAAACCCCTGGGACAGTTATATTACTACCCCACCTTCTTTCCTGCAAGGAACCCGAGGCAGCTTACATCATCTTCCTCCTCCTTTCCCTCCTCTTCTCCATTTGAATCTTATGGCAGCCCTTTGAAGTAGGTTAGGCTGAGAGTCAGTGACTAACCTAAATCCAGTGCAATTCATGGTGGAGTGATGACCAGAACCTGGAACTTCCAAATCCCAGACATTCCCAAGGAAATTTTATGCCTCAGTGGGATGGAAATTCAAAGTCAATTGCTTAAACCAAAATATTGTTCATGATGAAATATGGCCCAAATGTCTCCGAACCATAACATCTCTAATCCCACTCACCTGTCATTAAAAAGACTTTCCACGGGAACTGGGTTTGGCAAAAAACCTCAGCAGTACAAGTAGGTCTATTGCTATGCTTAAAACAAACTTAGTGGCAACCTGGGACTGAACCCAAGATCTGAATGTTCCTTGATGGCTTTCACTTTTGGGAAGTCCTGTAGCCCATCAAAGGCTGAGGAGGGCAGAGAAACAAATGGTAGAAGGGGGAGCTAGGCCAGGCAGAGGTAGGAGGTTTTGCCAATTGAATGTAGATGCACAGAATTGTAAATCAGTTTTAAGTGAAGCAGTGGGGCTGCTGTCTTTGGGACTGTGCTGCAGGCGTAGCAGTGTTGCTTGCTTTAGGAGTCTTCCTTGTTTCCATTTCCACATTCGGAAACGAACTGGTGCGACACAGATGCCATATATCTCTACAGTACTCTCTCACCCAGAACAAAGTGTAGTAGCGCTGTTTCATAATTCCTCACCACTCGGGAATTGAGAAGAACGTGACAGTACGCTATGGCCAAATTTGCCCTTCAAATACAATCATGAAGTGTTATTGTTTTAAAACACAAATATAAAAATATAAGTGAGCATATATTACAGGCATAACCCTGCAAATCTGTTTTCTTAAAGAAAGAAGAAAGTTTAAAACATTTTTACCTCAGCTACACTGCGGCATTTTAAACCGCACAGTTACTCGTCGGAAACGAATCCTAGGTGGATTTACTGCAGAAAAGGTAAATGGAAAAAAGCAGGTGAAATGGTTACTGTACTGGTCTCTATCTTTGGGCTTAAGGCAGAGCCTCGACAGGCATGGGATAATTCAGTCTCAGTTCCAATCTCAGAAATTTGCTCTGAGGTCAGAGCTGGGACTCAGAAGTTTGAACGCCTTCCTCGTGCCCTTGCAGCCAGTGAAGAAAGAACTGTGCCAGTTGTGGACAAATTAATGGAAGAGAAGACTGTCCGTGCCTACTAGTTCTGATGGCAGTATGCTTCCTGCAGTATCGGAGGTGCTATGCTTTATGCCCACACAGGCAAGCACATGGTTTTCCCTCCAGCTTCCATGGCTTCCAAGCTTTGGCTACAGAGGAAGGCAATCCTTCCATGTCCAAGGGAGACAGTTGCTAGGGACCTTCAGCAGGACAGTGCTGCCCTACTTGTGGGATCCTGTAGGGACCTGGCTGGCTGCTGTATGGTTTGTCTGATCTGGTATGGCTTTTCTTAGGTTCTTATGTACTCATGGCTCCAACCTCAGAGACATGCTCTTTGGGGTGGGGGGAACTGAAAGGGCAGCAGACAGCCTCTGAGGCACCTCCCATCATGCATAGGATGTCCATAATCCTGTGAATTTGGACAGTTACAAGCAGTCTCATTGGATTGCACTGTTAATATATTTATAGTCATGGAGAAGTTGTAATAATGATCAAGTAATCCATGATCCAGTATAATGCTCTGAAAGCGATAAACATAAGAAGCTGGGGGTTCATTTTTAAATTATTGTCTTAAATGTAACACAGAAACCTTGTTCCTCTTTCTCACTTCTCAGTTCCTTCTTACCTCATTCATAAAGTAGGAAGTCAGAATGGACAGTAGGGAAAACTAATGTAAGCCTTTAGTTACTGGATTGGACTGGTTCAGTAAGCCAAAGTTAGGTACAATAACAATAACAAAAGTTGTGTTGTTGTTTCTAGGCTTTTGGGGTCCCTGGCCCAAATCTATTCCCCTGAACCCTTGATATATTTATTAGAGCTATGAGTTTTCACTGGTGCCAGCAGATTATTATTTTTTAATTGCTGTTCAGGCACAAATTTTTAAGGGGGAGAGAAAGGGTAATTTTACCTTCCCTTCATGTTGCAACACCACCATTACCGCAAAAAATCTCTCCCTGCATACCAATTCAGCTGGGGAAAATGTTTTCAGTTGGCTTGGGATAATCAGGGGCAAGGTGAAAATCAGTTGAAGGATTTGTTTTATTTGAGATGTTTTGATGAGAAATTGTTTGGCTGGCTCAGCCTGCAGTGAATTTGTCCTAGCAATTATCAATGAATTTGTGGTTGTAGATATAAATATGAATATGTATGTACAGATTTATGAAGAATTTTGTCTTATGAGACTGGTCCCTGCATCTTTAAAAGATGGAGCAATGCCCCGATCAACAGCAACAATTTGGTCTATATGCAAGTAATATGACTAAGAAGACAATTCTGTTAAAATACTGTAGTCCCTGTGCATAAAAAGAGGTTTGGGATGACTTAATCCACTTTTTTGCAGGATGAATTTCCATGGCAAGTAGCAATTAGAAGTGAAACACAAAAAGTGAGCTGTGGTGGAGTTTATATTGGTGGCTGTTGGATTTTGACTGCTGCTCACTGTGTCAGGTAATTGATTTGGGGGTTTCTGAATGTTGTTGTTAAATGTACGTGATAGTTATCCATACATTTCAGGTGAGATGAACAGAACAAAAGCAATAGTTTAAAATAAATTGCAAATCCTTAGTAGAATAAAATGAAAAGAAACAGTGAAATAGAAGTATTTCAAAAAGTTATGGGACAGCACCAGTGTTGTCGCTCTGCTTACACATCTGAAGTAGCAATAGTGACTTCCAGTGCTCAGGAAGTAGTGTTAGCTGGCACGACTGGTTTCCCCAGAAACCAGTTGCACCATCTTATACTACTGGCATATTCCAGAGGTTGTTTGTGTTAGTTTTCCAGACAAAGTAGCAAGTACTGTGTTGTACTTTTGGAAGTCAGTGTGTTAGATTTTCATCAGCAGTTTCCAACAAGCTACATTAGCTACCTTTTCCCAATTTGTGTCAAGTAATAGTTGGTTGGCCTGGAATATGTTTCCATTTTTCTTTTATCTTATCTTATCTTATCTATTTATTTATACATACATACATTTATAGGCTGCCTATAACTGCTGAGGCCTTCCTAGGTGGCTTATAATACATTAAAACCTTAAAGCCAAGAAGCTTGCTCTCCTCTTAATCTATAGTTAGACTTGGGCTCAGACAACACCCCAAGCTATCATGGGTGAAACTGCTCCTAGAATAAGTCCTGGGTTTGGTTTAGTTTTTGTCTCATGTGAAGCTGTCCTGCAGGAAACGGTCCAGGTTAGCAAGAAAGCTTGCCATCCATGTTGGGCTGTGGTGTCCTGGGAGCATAGTCATGTGGTATCTTAGATGTAGTTGCCCTCAAAAATTTGGCAAAATACTGTCTCTGAAAGTTTTCATTGATAGCAACCATTTGACTGATTAGCTGGCAGCTGGAAATTTATCCTGAATCAAAGTTTACATTTTAACTATGTTATACTTTTCTAAAAAGAAAAAAAAATCTTCTTTGCAGGTCAAGCCGCAGGCATCTTTATCGGATATGGACTGGAATGCTAAACACGGTGGAGATGAATACTGGAATAGATACATTTCTTTTAGATGACATAATAGTCCATGAAAATTATAATTCCAAAACATATGAAAATGACATTGCTTTGCTGAAGCTGACACCTAAGAACACCAACCCTCCATGTACTCCACCTGGTTCCGTCCCAGTATGCATTCCCTGGTCAAAATACATGTTCAAAGGTGGTTCCAAGTGCAAAGTGTCTGGCTTTGGACTTGCTGAAGGTAATTAGAATTTGATGATTGTTTATGTTCTCAGAGCCAGAATGAGAGAAAAGTGAATGAGGAGGTTGCAACCATGGAGAGCACATCCACAGGTTCTCAGTTAACCCCTGCAGGGGTGTGTGCCTATGCTTGACGTTGGCCCTGGAAAGAGACATCAAATGCATTTCCACATCATGGCAATAAGCCATGGTAGATTAGTTGTTATGCAAACCTCCTGCAGTGTGCCTGACAAATGATCAGGCTCACTATGGGTTGTTTCTCCATCCCTCTTTCTCCTTCTCCCTCAGTCCTCCCACAAGTATCCCAGAAGACTCTGCAGAGGACTGATTTCCTTGCTCCTTTCTCCCACCATGGCTTTTTGTGGCTTTTTTGTAACTTTAACCATCACTCCCCCGTAGAAGATCATGATCTCCAGTTTTTGTAATTTCCAGATTGATAGCCAAAGCGATCAAGTGCCCAAGTGGCACATTAAAAGGGCTGTCAGTGGATAGCAACCATTTTTTAAAATGTGCAAACAATGTATGCAAATATTTTTGCTTTTCTTTTAAAAAGCAAATCAGTCATACTTGCATACCTGTACAGGTGCACAGTTCTGCAAGTACAGAAATAGGGAGTTTTGGATGGGCAATGTTGGAGAAGCAGGACACCTGCTGTCAAAGTTCAGTGGGTTCCAGTCCTGGTCATTGACTCAAAGAAGGGCCAAATAAAGTTTTCCCTCACTTCCTCCTGAGGACTATGAAAAGGTGAACTGCCAAGGGGAAACAAAGGCATGAAAGCAAAATGCTTATACAGCCAAATGCTTATGTCCCTGTCAAAAAAGTGTCCATTGCACTGTCAAAACCACATTTCAAAGGGAACCCAAAGTTTTGGCAATGAGCTTTCAAAATTCCTTTTCCATCAAAGGGGGGGGGGGGTGGAATGCACTTTTGCACTTTTCTGAGAAGCCAGAGTCTCAGAAAAAAAGTGAAAAATACTCGGTACCCTAAGAACAGTTGGGGCAATAAAGCAGCAGCAGCAATAATGAGGATCTCACTGAAAAAAGGAGGTAACTCTCACCACCCCTTTTTGGAAACAAAGATCCCTCATTATTCGTTTTCCTTCAGCAGCTTACCTTTTGACAGAGGTCAAGAGAAAGCAAAATACAGAGAATGCTACCTGCTGCATTTCAACATTGCAGAGTTGAGGCTCCCTCATTCTGTACTCACAGAACACCTTCACAGTAGATATTAAAAATAGTAAAAGAAATGCCTAAAGAAATTATTTACCAACCATTGTTTATGTGCTTTGAAGGAGCGCTCAATGGTTTTCAAAACACCGACTGCCAAAAAAACGACTGTCAAGCAAGGTATCCTGATGTTGGAGGGTGGGGCTAAAGAGTTAAAAAAAACTGGCAGCCATGACATGGAATACCCAGCCAATGCCAGTTACCCCAAAGTGTGATTTGCATACTTGGGTGGCTGGCACTGATGATGGCCCAGGTGAATTTGGCAAGTGTGGCAGGAAGTTCTTGCCATTTCTGCCAGACACTTTGCTGGCCAGTTCCAGCTACCCATAATGGGGTCAGTTACCTAGGTTCAAATGATGTGAAAGCCCATTGTGGATAAAACAACCCCTTTGTTTCCTTTCCATAAGCTACCCTGCAGGAAATGGTCCAGGATTACATGATACAATACACCATGGCTTGTCACTTACAATGGGGTTGTTGAGTCATTCTGACCCCCTTCACCCCACATCATATATAACAAATAGTCATGATGTCATAGTATCATGACTAACTATTATTGCAAATCATGCAGCCAGAAATGTAAAGAGACTGAACAAATGAAATGAAAGATGTGGCAGAGCACTGACCAACCTTCCAAATCTTCAAATAAGAAGGGGCTGGTGATATAAGTTTGTTGCTTATACTTGACTAAATGCTTTCACAATGCCTGCCATTTTCCTCTACTACCTTACAAAGTTGCCCACTACAGCTGAATTTGAGAGTCTCCTCACCTTCTCCATCAGCACTAGCATAACCTCTTTAGATACAGAAGCATCCATAAAAGCATTGCAAACTTTTTGCAATATTGTTTGAGTAGGCCTTCATAACCCTTCTTGGTCACTGGTTTGCAGTAAAATTGTGAAACTGATGTAACAGTTTGGGAAGCTGATTCTTGCTGGCAATTTGCATCTCACACCTTTTATATATGTATGTTATAATCAGCTTAAGACACAATGCATGTCTTGTTCAGACAGAAAAAGGTCCTACAGATGCCAGCATTCTACCAGCAATATACTTATGATTGTACTATTGGCCTTTAATATGAAGAAGGCTATGACTTGGCAGAGAAGGCTACTCAATCTAGACACTAGGGATCTGGGATGGCTTTTTGATCAACTAAAATCTTGGTGGGACATGGTCACATATTGGATGCCTAAAGGTAAGATAGCAAAGCTCAATGGCAAGAAAAAAATGTACTAAATTGTTTGTCTTGCCTTTTTGTTTTCTTGGCCACTTGTTTTTTCTTCAGGTTTTACAAAACAATTTGCCCTTAAGTGGGGCCGCATTTCTATAATGGAGAACTGTTCTGATATCTACAAGGGCCGGTATTTTGAAGGAATGGAATGTGCAGGTGAGCATGCATTTTGATATACCTGTCTGGATGTAAATTTGTAAACTATTATTGCAACTGCCCTCTCTACTTTCTGGCACTCCCTACAGTGGCAACACTGTGCAAAACAATGTGTAGCACAATCCTATGGCCACTAGCTCCTTTCTAAATGCTCTCATGGTACAGCTGGGACTTCACTGTCAGGGCGCTCCCCTTCTGCCCATGGCTGGTTCCCAAAGAATGGCACTGGCTGCTTCTCCAAGGTTGCAAAAACAACTTTGGATGGGGTGTTGCTTGGCTATGCTGGGAGGCTGATGGGAGGAGACAGGGATCACCATGCTATGAAGTTTCCTGGTGGTGCCTCAGCCTCTCTGGCTCTGAAGTGGCTGAAATCACTGGCTAGCTGAGTTGCCAGGTAGGAGCAGCAAGGAGGCAACCTCACCTCTGCGCGCCTCTTGCCTTCCATAGGATGCCTGTCATCCTCCAGGCATCCTGATTGGATTGCACCCTGAAGGCTTCTGAATCTGCTGCAGGAAAAATACAGGCAATTCAGTCATAAGCCTGGTCTTACTATTCATGGAATTTTAGGGGCAGGGGTGGGGAGTGGAATCTGGACTACAGAGAGATAAATCGGTCCATTCTACTTTGTCCCATATTCAGATGTTTTTAACCTCATGTTCTTTTCATCACATACATGAAGACATTACAGTAGATTGTTAGTGAGCAGTGAACCAAACCAAATTCTCACCAATCTGCACTGGCTAAACGCCATGTTCTCCATGGAGAGGATAGTCCTCTTACCTGCCATTCAGAATTAAAGATGAGGAATCCATTGGGAAAAAAAGAGATAGCAGCCCTAATTCAGCACACAGGCATTTACGATGAATGACTCTGTCAGATTCACATTCTCCCACATTCAAAACTTTTTAATCTCAAATTCCTTCTATCCCACTAATGAAAAAAAGTTACGTATGTTGGAAAGTTCTTATCAAACCAGGAACCCAATGGAATTCTCAACCATCCCTTCTCCAGATACGGTTATCATCCACTTCTAATCCCTCTACTCCATTTTCTCCCACTTCTTCCATCATGTTTTCTTTGTAAAGAAGAATCTGTTCTGGTGAAAAACACAGTTGATTGGTAGCACTAGGTATGTTCTGTCTGGAAACATCCCTCATCTACCTGCACTTTGGGTTGTCTACAAAAAGTTTTCTTCATCGTCTTTACTGGCATCCATATCAAGATTGTTACAGTGGTTTAAGTGAGAATGAAACTGGCAGTTATAGTAGGAGAATCAACCTTTGCTTTGTCTCTTTTCAGGTACATATGATGGCTCTGTAGATTCCTGTAAAGGTGACTCAGGAGGACCTTTGGTTTGTTTTGACGCCGATAATGTAGGATACCTTTGGGGTATTGTGAGCTGGGGTGAAAACTGTGGTGAAAGAGGACACCCTGGAGTTTATACAAAAGTGGCCAATTATTTTTCTTGGATTAGCCATCACACTAAACTGAATTTCTTGCCTTGACAGAATGTCTGAGTTTTGGAATGGAAATATTCCTTCTTTCTGCCTTGTAATAACACCATATAATGATTGGCTAGAAAACTAGGAGCTCCATCCAGCCAAAGTTAAACATTTTAAATCTCATTAGTTGTGATAGGAGCAATGTTCATTGCAATCCTAAGCATGTTCCCAAAGTAAGTCATGGTGAATTCAGTGGGGCTTTCCTTCAAGTAAGGGTATATTGTATTGGAGCCTTAAGCTAGTTGAAATCCATGGTACTTACCTCTATCTGAATTATGCCTTGGAGGATCAGCACTTAGTTAGGACTTGCAAAATTTTGCATTTCAATAGTTTGAAAATTCTGTTGGTCTTTTATGCACAGCTCTTGTATGTTTCCTTGTACTTAGACAATATGCACAAATAAAAGCGATCTTCCCATCAAATCATTTGTTTTCTATAATTGGGCTTTTATTGAGATTTGATCAGCTTGCTACACTGTTGGGTAGATGACAGAATGATGAACAGAGAATGTTCTATCATCTTAGCAAGCAAAACTAGAATCCTACTATTTCCTTCATTTCAGAGCAACTCAGATGCCTCAAAACTCGAAGTAATTAATGCACAGCAAGCAACACAAACATTTTCTTCTGTAGGAACAAAGGATACACAAAATCATAAATAAGCCTCTGTTGTGGACCTAAGAACATGGGAAACACCTTCCACTGAGTCAGACCGTTGGTCCATCCAGCTCAGTTTTGTTGACACTGTCTGGCAGCCACGCTTTAGGGCATGGGTCCTCAAACTACGGCCCGCGGGCCAGATCCGGCCCACCATGCCCATTTATCTGGCCCACCTCAGAGGTTTTGAACTCCCTGTGCCTGCCCCCACCGCTGCCTCGCCGCACGGGTGGCAAGGCAGTGGCTTGCTCGCTCGGAGATCGTTTTGGACTCGCTCGGAGATCTTGCCGCACACGTGCACGCCTGCCACCGCCTCACCAGCCCTTGCCCGTGGGCACCCCCACCTCACAAGAAGTGTATTTGTCTGTGTATTTTATTAATGGTGTGATATATTTGTAGAACATAATCATATTCCATTCTAGTCCATTCTTTCGATTTCTTTCAGAAGACACCAATTCCCTTCCCATGTGCCTGTAAAGAGAAAAATGCTTGTTTCTGAGATGAAACCTCACACTTTTTCTAATCACTCTGTCCCCTTATTCATGTTATGAACACTAAAAAGGAAGAAAACATGCCACACAAACTTGTAGACAAGTATCTCTTGTTCAGATCTTTTCCATTCCTTTTCAATAAACCTTTTTATTTTCCCATTATTTTAAGGCTTGAGTGTGATTTTATTGTGGGGTTTTATTGTATAGAAAATCATTCTGAATGCTGTGCTCAACTCTGTTGTGCTGTAAGACTGTCTCGAGACCTTGGAAGCGGACGGTATATAAAAGTTTCAAATAAATAAATAAATATGCACTGTAGGAAAATGTCACTGCACTCCCTTTATTGCTAAATAAAGAAGATATACTCTAATAATAATAATACTTGTTGATGTTTTATTAATCTGTTGTTCCTAGAAACTGACATTTGGAGAGTGGACCATGCCAACACTCTTTCATGTTCAGTCCTATGCATCTTTGCAATACACCAAGAAACAACATACTATTGCTGGGACATTTCATTCTCCCTCCCCGCAGCTACTCTGTAGATTATAGTTAGAGGGAACAGGGAATCTTGAGTGGGGTGGCTGGCAGGTGATGGCAGCATCCGTGCTAAAAAAAAGTGCCAGCACTGCATCCCTGCAAGCCCTGGCTCCACTACACTGCTGATTCCTTGAGCACTGAAGGACGAAACAACCATTTCTCTTCTCCCTACAACCCCCACCTTTCCTGCTTCATAGCCACTTCTACATTACTGATATTTCAGAGCAAGAACCCAACAAAAGCCTGTTTGCCAGCCCTGATAAAAGAAAGGAATCCTCTGCGCATTTGCAGCTGCACCTTTCACACTTGGAACAAAACAGCACTGGGATGCCGTGGAATAAAATGGCGTTACCTTCTGATGCCGTCATGCCGAACACAAATACTTGGAAATTTAAAATCAGAAAGCTCTGGGCATCTTGTACATGCCCAGTTGGCTGCTCTCAGACTATTCTATTTTATTTTTAAGGAAGGAAGGAAGCTGCTACAGCAAGCTCTCTATTATCCCCACTCAATCCGAGAGGGCGGGTTGGACTGTTGGTCTATGGACTTTGGCAGACCAAGGACTGTGAACTTGGGTCCAGCCCTAATTAGATTATTATTATCATCATCATCATCATCATCATCATCATTATTTATTAAGTTTCTATCCCGCCAAGTGTCTAACCCATTAGCCAAGATGACTCTCTGAGTGGATACCAAATCACAGGTTAAAACCACCACTTTAAGTTGAGCTCAGAAACAAATAAGCAGCCAAGTGGAATGATGTAAGACCAGAGTTACAGCTCTGTTCTCTGGATTTTAGATAGTAACCTGGATGCCAAACTGCAAACCAATGAAACTTTTCAGCCTTTAAAATCAGCCCAAAGGGAGCATTGTACTAATTCAATTTTGAGGTAAAAGGGACATGAATAACTGAGGCCAAGTGTGTGTTCTCCGGATCAGGATGTAGGTATTTTATTCATTCCAAATTCAGCTGGCAAAAAGCCATCAATGCCAACAAAAGAAATCAGGACAAGCAGTGCTCAGATGCTGCATACCTGCTTCTTCAGGATGGAGCAACCAAACTGAGAACAGGCTGGACATGGTGGTTTGACAAATTTCCTGGCCCTTTGCCTTTGTCTGTCCTGGATTACATTTCAGTGTATCACTCCTGTCAACTGCAGATCAGACCCTGATTTGTCACTTCTGCTAAAAGTCCAGATGACCCGCCTCCCATGTGCTGAGATGGTGTGTGGGGTTGTAAAGCTGGGTGGGGCAGCTCCATTGCTAATGCACCCCGAGGCTGAACCCATGCCATTTGCACAGTCAGAGGAGGTCAGAAAAGGCTCCGCATGCATGCAGATCTATAGAGGTCCTCTATGTGAAACGTGATCATGGCCCCATCAGGGCCCCCCTGTAGAGCCCCTTCTGATGTTCTTCATGCACCTGGGCAGCAGGGGTGTGGCCTCTGGTCATGTTGCTGCCATTCATGGGGGCCTTTTAACATGTCAGATTTTTTGACAAGTGGTAGAGGGCCTCAGTCCTCCTTCTGCCTCTCGGGAATCATATCTTGGGAATGAGGTGTACAGCTGAGAATCATCCACGTAGCATTTAGGCCATCAAGTCCAACACTTGGTTCGGAGCAGGACTCCATTTTAAAGCATCCCCAACAGACGCCTTTCCAGTTTCTGCCTGAATACCTCCAGTAACAGAGGGGCCACTACTTTCCTAGTTGTATGGTCTGAAGACTCGGACCATTAGGACCCTTTTTGTGCCACTTCAAACTAAATATCCAACAGTTTCATGAGAATTTAGCTAAGCCTGCCTGGCTGGATGTGCACCATTCCTTCTAGGACCACCTTCTTGTTTCTGAGGTTCTTCAGCCTCTTCCTCTTCCTTTGTTCCTGCCTTCAACCAGCTATCTGGTGATGGCATCTCCCATTCTCCCTTCATGTCTCACTAACTCTTGCATGGTGCTGTCCCACAAAGCAGCCCCTCGCCCTGGTCTTTTCGGAGGCTCTCCAACCTCCACTGTCATCACTGCCCTCTTCCTGCAGTAGCTTTTCTAATTTGTTTCTTCCTGCCCAAAAATCCTATACAAATATAGTCTAAGGAAAGGAGGAGGAGCAAGTTATGAGTGGAGGGGGGGAGGAGGGAGAAAGCTTTAAAGCCACTCCTACTGGTAACAGCTGTAACACTGCTAGGTTGGAACACAGCCATGGGCTCTTCACAAAACACCACAAAGTAGTTTGGGAACAAGGGAATATTGAGTGAATGGTGTGTGTTGCATCCTCCACCCAAGGGCCAGATGTCACAGTACCAAGTGGTCCTGACTATCCAAGAAAGAGAATGCCCTACAAGTCAAGTCCAAAGGATAATGTGTCTGTTGGTATCAAAGGTCACTGAGAGTTTCAGGAGAATCAGTATGTTCACACTAGCTTTCTCCACCTCTCTCTTTCTTTCTTTTCAAGGCGACTTTGTATTTAGATCTGTAAAACCACTGCATTGTTGACATTTTGCCCAGAGCTACATGGAAAGGAAATTTCAGCCTGTTAATTTGCACCTCAATCCGAATCAAACCAACAACATAAAATAGTCTTTACTTGTTTTAATTTGAATGATTTTGATTTTAGGAATGTATTTGAATGATTTGATTTTAGGAATGTATTTTGTTATCCCTTTATCTGATATGTTTGTTTAATGTTCCAGTTTTTGTGATGTTGAGCTGTAGTTCCCAAAAGTGGCACACCCACAGCTGAACACACAGTACTCCCCCCCCCCCCCTTTAATCTATTTGCCAAGGAATTGGTAACTGGCCAAACAGAACCTTGAAATCTGAGATGTCTATTAGTTAAATTTGCGAACCACCAACAGTTATCATTTGTGCTTTACAACTGTTCCAAAGAAGTAGATAGAAGAAGCAGCCATCAGCTAATGTGAAACTGTAGAGACAAGATATGTGAAAGTTTAGCACAGAACAGTAGATTTTATTGGGATCTTTCAGTTTTTTCCATCTTTACTTTTCTTACTTGCTTGCCATTGGAGTAAAATTGAGACAGGGAGACCTCCTCTAAACGTTTAGAATCCTCAATACCCATAGAAGTTCTTGCACTGATTTCAAAATATCTTTTAAAAATATTTGCTAGTAGTTAAAAATTACCCAAGAACAGAAATCGGAGGCTGGGGGAGGAGGGATTTGGCAATGAAAATATTCTTCATGGTGAAACTATTATCAGCGTTTATGTTTATTGCACTTGTGCTCTCTTACATTTTGGGACAAAAGGTAAGGTTGTCTTTTGAAAAAATTATTGGGGTGATAGAGGAACACACTTTTATGTATAATATTTAAGGGGTGTGCCTACGTGTGTTTTAATATACTTATGAAACAGTAAGTATTCAGGATAGGCAATACTTTGGGTCCTTTGGACCCATTTGAAAGTTTGAAAGGCTGCCATGAGTGCCACCACAAAATGACTGCAGTAGAAAGTCTGGCTAGTCACAAAGAGAAAGAAATTGGTCTTCCTAGGAATCGTCTGCCTGGTGGACACATATGGGGTACTTGTGATGAAGAGGTTCTAGCAGTAGTAATCAGAAGGCCTGGGGCCCTATCCTGTCCTTCCTACCTACTTGGAATTTGTGTGGTAGGGGGACAGATGAAGCTGTGGAAAAACACTGGAAAGTTGCAAGTGGACAATAATATCCTGAGACAAGGTAAAGCTGCAATAAAAGCTTCACCTGGAAACATTCTTAGGGAGCCTGTCAGCTCCAAACACAGAGGCTTGTGGGCATTCAGTGCAGTGTGGGAGAAGTGGTAGAGGCTATCTTTACCTCCCCTCTCTCTCATGCTGTGTTCTTGTTCATGCATTTTCAGTCAAATGCATTTTGGAAGGGGAGGGAGGAGGCCACGAAACACCCCCCTTTAACTTCTCTCTGAGGTTGGGAGCTGGAGTGATTCTTTCTAGGTGGATGCAGCAGGGGACAGTGGAGGGACCACAGAGTGCAGATTCCCATCTGGAAGGTCAGATCACTGTCTCCAGCCTCGGAACTAGGAATCCAAACCATATTGAAGGGCAACTGGAGCATTCACTTAGAGTGAAACATAGGAAACATTGATCTGTGTGGAAATTCTTGTGGTAAAATGTCTTCTTTAAACATATTTGCAGGTAGTTAAAAATTAACAAAGGCAAAGGTCAAAGGCAAAGGAATGCAAGGGAAATTATATGAAAAGAAAATCTCTTAATACACAGACAAATACTCTTCATCATGAAGCTATTATCAGTGCTTGGGCTTAATTTATGCTTATCCCTTATTTTGGCACAAAAGGTAAGGTTTCAGCTTAAATAAAATGTTTGTAAGTTTCTACACTTTATTTGTAGGATTCTTAAGCCTGTCCTCATTTTTTAAACATGTGTTTTTATCATAAATGTGAGCTGTAAAACCTCCCATTTTATCTGGTTTATGTCATGTGTTACTCCTTTTTCTAGCAACAGACATTCCTGATTGAAGAATGTTTAAAGCACAGCTATACTCAGAATTCCTGTGAGAAGGTTTTTTGCCTGCCATGGCAGAGGTGTGTGGGTGGTTCCTGTATGTGTAAGATACCCTACCAGTGCCCAAGAAATGGCACCTCAGTTTGTTCCACTGACAAGAAGACTTTCCAAAATTACTGCCAACTAAAGAGCTTAGAATGCCAAAGGAACAGGGGAAAATTTATGAATAGAGGAAACTGCAACCCTCAAGGTATTAACTTGTTACATCTCCTTTTCTGCTTCATCGGTTGTGAGAAGGAGCAAGGAAGGGTAGTTGGGGCATTAGCCTAGTTTGCCCAGAATGCTAACTCATGGTATGGGTTGTGTAATTCTGCATTGTTGTTCTGTGTGAATGCAGCTCTGCTAAGAAACCATGGTTTGTTAACTATGAGCAAACCAGAAAAAGAAAATGTGGATTCTTGGCATTTTTTCTCTCTCCCATAATACTAGAACTTGGGGTCATCCCATAAAGCTTACGGATGGGAGATTTAGGACAGATAAAGGGAAATGCTTCTTCAGATAACACACAGTTAAACTATGGAATTCACTGCTTCTGGAAGTAGTGATGATCACCAATGTGAATGGCTTTAAGAGGACAAGCCCATGATAGGGCAACCAGCTATGGATTAAATAAACTACACATCTGGATTACGTAGAAAGGAAACCAGAACAGTGTGGCATTAACTGTGCCTACCAGGAATTCTGGGTGCGTGCATCTACACTAGTACATCTCTCTGGAATTACAATCTGCTGTCCACGCACCTTTGTGGAGTACCCAGATGGCATTTTTCTTCATTCACACCATGATGTTGCTTTCAGAATAACTGTCCCATGTATTTTTAGACCTCTGATTTTGCCAGCATTGTGCTAAAACCCAGTGATACTATGAGCCTGTCTACTGTAGTCAGACCAGCTGTTATTTTCAGGGATCCTATGCCTGAGCAGGGAGATGTGCTAGATGGTTCATAAGCCCATCTGATACTTTCTGATTCCAACACTTGGTCATCGCCCATTTGGCCCATTTAATTGCTACCAGTTGACCCAAGCTATGGGAATAAACTTCTCTACAGTTTTTCTTCCACCTGTGAGGAAGCGTTGATTAGTATTTTTTCTCCTCTGCAATTATGGTTAAGCCCCCACCAGCTCTCCATAGCTACAGGGCCAATTAGAATTTAAGCATTAATAATCCCACAATCTAATCAACACAAAGCAATAATACATGGAGAACCTGCAAACAGGGACATTTCAATTACTATTAGGCAGGTTCCTTGTTGAACAGAACTTGTAATCAGTAGATATAATAAAAAGACCCTGGCCACAGGGAAGTGGGTATAATGCGAGATAAAAGAACATTGCATAAATGCGAGTTATGCAGCACATGTGTTGCTCTGGGCTATGCTGCATGGCCGCAAGCACATTCAGGGACTGCATCACCTATGTTTGGACAGCACCTGTTATGGCTCTTGGCTTTGACTTTTTGCAGGTTTAAATAGAAGCATACACAGCAGATCCTATCCAATGCCTAAGACATAATACAAATCAATAACAGGATGCCTACTCAGAGGTAACTCCCCCTGAGTTGAATGGGGCTTACTCCCAGGTAAATGGATATAGGATTGCAATCTAAACACACTAGGCCATCTGGGCTGAAATTCCGCTACTATGCAATTGTTCCATGTCTCCTGAGGTATCTGGGCTGCAGTGCATTTAGTATCATTAGCATATAACTGAAGTGATGTAAATGTCAGCAGAATTTGTTTTGTCTTCTAGACAGTTTCCATTTATCGTTGGCCTCTGGGAATACATCATCCGAAGGAATTGTTGAAGCTGAAATTAATCATGGGCAGAAGATCTTTTATTGTGGACGTGGATGGGGCATGAAAGAAGCAAACGTGGCCTGCAGAAATCTTGGTTTTCCAGAGTAAGAGGCTCTGGACAGAATGGAGAACCTGAAATCATAAGCCATGTGATATTTAAAGGAGGCTGCCAGAGTCTAGCAGCTTCCCTAACTTATTTCCGGGGTGCTGCCAGGATTGAGGGGAACATGGGCAAGATGCCCTGTGGAGGCCCCCGCTGCTTTGGCTCTTTGCTGACCAGCCCACGCTCCCATTGCCCTGGTCATTCACTCTCTCCCCACTACCTTTACAAGGCAGCAGGAAAGGCCCATGCAGTTCAGCTCCACTTTTCCATCCCTCCTCCTCCTCCACCCTCCACCACCAACTTCTTACAGAGGTAGACCAGTATGCTGGGCAGGTCAACAAACTGGGTAAAGAATTATTTTAGAAGATAGAAAATGAACTATTCCTACTACCCAGTTGTTCTCCCTCCCTGCTCACATCCATCACCTTCTCAGTTTCTGTCTATTTAACTAGGTGGTGGCTACAAATAGTTCAAATGCAGATTTGATCAATTACATGGGTGGTGGGAAGGCCAGTGTGAGATAAGGTCCTCCCTCCTGTGAAAACCTGGTGATTTGGTCTCTCCAGCTCATTTTTTGTTCTTTAAGAGTGTTTATGCAAGTTCTTTGGTACACTTTGTAGCCCAACTATCTCTGTATAAATACTGTAAAAGCCAGAAAAGAGCCTTGAACCGTTACTTTCCCAGCACTTGACCATCGTCGCCCCCTGGTCACTCAGCCTCCACACATTCTTGACCCCTCACTTACCATGTGGTGGCCGTGATGTGTATCTCATGAGACCCAGAGAAACTGTAGGCCAGTGAAGATGGTGGACGCTAGTGGAGCGTTGCTAGGAATTGCTAGTTTCTGCTAGTATTTTCTAGGAAAGATAATGGAAAACATCACCACTTGCTCTCACTGTCATTTGAGGACTCTCAGGGCTGTGAACCTCTGGTTCAGTGCCTTGTATCTTTCGGTCCCCGGTAGCTCAGGAATGCTGGGAGTTGTAGTCCAAAGTATCTGGAATGTACCAGGTTGGGGAAGACTGCTCCACATTGTTGTCAGCAGGACGGAATCAGTACCTGCAATTAATTATGGAAAGTCAGTCCTCAGAGCTGCTCTCTGTGATTCACTCTGCTCCCAGAATATAGCCTGGGGCATTTGTTCAAAAGAGCCCTTTCTCCTTGGTGGCGGGAGGGAGGAGTCAGATGTAGGGAAGATTGCTGGTGTTCAGGGCAGTGATAATGTACTGTGCGGTTTTGGGTTGCTTTGGACAGAGGGGCTGATTCCACAGAGCTGGTGGAACCAGATGGTGTTTCACGGACGCTGGAATGCCTGTCAGCGAATTGCAGGGGGACAGAGACCAGCCTGGCTGAATGTGCTGTAATTCGACTGGTCCCAAGGAATGAGAAGCTGGCTAAGGTGGTGTGCCACGAACACCACAGAGGTTCGTACACTGTGTGTCGTGTGTCTGCTTAATAACTCTGGGCTGAACATCTGGCTCTATAGTTGGGCAAGAGATAAGCTGCCTCCAGATAAGATCATCAGAGTCCCATGTCTTTGGGTCACTGTTGCTATTCACTGAAATCTAGAGTGAAAATATCCTGTGAAGACAATCTTGGGGAGTAATGACAGGATTAAGGGAAGCAAAGAGAAGCGAAAGGCCATACTGCAGTCGCACAGGTGATGCTCTGTTTGTAGAGGGTTGGCCGCCCAACCAACTTCTGCCTAAAATCCTGGAGAGCTTCTTCCAGTCAGTATCAACAGTGCTGGGCTGCCTGCTCCACTGGTCTGACTCATTGTAAGGCATCTTCCTTTCTATTCCTTTTTCTGTAGCACAGTGTTTTTACCAAAATATTGTTTTTCATCCTCACTGACAGTGTGCTCCCCTGGAGAATTCTTTTGTGTCAATGGAAAATGTATCCCTTCAGAGAAAACATGCAATGGGATCGATGACTGTGGAGACTTAAGTGATGAAGTCTGCTGCAGAGGTACACTAGGCTGGATCCTTCTTATTTGTACATTGGCTGGATTCAGACCCCACGACAAACCGTGTGGTTTTTTCTTTTTCGATCTGTCGTGGGATCTGAACCCATTTACTGTATTTCACCATGATGAGTTTGGTCTTTAGAAACCATGAAAAGAACCAACCATTTGTTCTGTGGTTTCTCCATGTGTTTTCTGAACCCAAGCTCATAGTGTCCATGCTCCTGGCATGCAACTACCAGAGTCTTCTAGAAAGAGTGGCAACTGCAGAAACCAGTCCAGTCATCCACCCTCTATATATGAACTAATGAAGAAGAAGCACATGATATAGGCAGGGGATGATGCATCTCAGGATTGGGTTTCAGGCACAGTGGCTAATGGAATATGTGCCAATAGTGGGAGGACCGAGCAGGAAGGATGTAAACCAGGATAATGTAGAAACTCCTTGATCAAGCAGATCATGATTTAAAAGACTGTGAACCATGGTAACTATGCCAGGTTGCTTGCTGTGTTGTGCTCAGTTCTATACTATTGAATGATTTTTAAAGATGCTTCAAACACTTTTGACTCTCAGACAAATGCTTATTTATAGAGGGTATCCTAATTGGTGTTCCATTAATTCAGGGAAGGAATCCTTCCCCTGGAGAGAAGACCATCAAATCTTTCAGAGTCCTTTTTCTTTAGTAAGAAAGGTGGAAAACTTCATTGACTCCCCACAATATCTATTCTGCTACCTCTTGTGCTGTTATGGAATGTCTCCCAGTCCTTTGGCACACATGGGGAAAGCATTCCAGGTGATACAGCAAGGAGAAATGGGCAAAAATCACACCCCCTTCCACTTGTGAGTGGTGGGAATCAAGATCAACAGTCAGTTTATGTTCCCTTGAGGAGGACATATGAAAAGATGTCATGTTTCTTGAAACACATCAGATATTAATTATCCATCTCAGCAGTCAATATTGCAAGGAGGTTATCATATGCAACTTAACACACACACATGCATGTAGACACATGCACAAAGTTGATATTCCCAATAAGAATATATAGAGTTTCCAGTTGCAATGCATAGATTGTTTTCCTTGAATGAGATATACTGAGTGTTTGGTATAATCTTGTCCTACTGATGCACTCTTGTTTTTTAAATCTCTTTCCAATAGCATGCAGGGCAGGCAGCTTCCACTGCAAGTCAGATGTGTGTATTCCCAAGGAGTACCTCTGTAACAACGAAATCGATTGCCTAACAGGAGAAGATGAAAGTCAGCAATTGTGTAAGCATAGGCTTTGTGGTTATCTATGGCTGGATTCAGGCAGTCATTTTCACCCTGTGAAAATGGATTTGGACATTTCAACCTTCTGGCTAACTAAAATTGGAATGGCTTCTGAGTCTAGCACACAATGGAAGTCTTCACACAACTTAGATTTCCACAAAGAGTATCATAACATAGTGCACCTGTCTTACAATCTGTGGAAGATATGCATGTTCTAATCTAACCATTGACAATTTGGGTTTGCAAGCCAGTTACAGACATAAAGTTTCCAACTGGCTTTTCATTCTTGTTAGAAATGCAAGGTGTACCATCCAAGTGGCTGTAGCAGTGGGGAAAAGATTTAGTACAGCTCAAGCAAAACATCAACGCACATTTCAGTGGGATGTGCAAAGGATATACCCCATGTGCTTTACTCCCTGAACAATTTTTAAAATCAAAACCTTAAGCCTTATAATGAAAGACGAAGAAGTTTTTCAAACCCAGTAATAGTAGTAATAGAAGCAATAGCCACAGCAGCACATCCCCATTCAATATGATGATGCAGAAATTCACAGCCTCTTATCTACCTCTAATTTGAAGTTCGAACCCATAACGAATCATTATTTTTCAAAGTTCTGTTAGTGTTAGTTTTAAATTATTCTTTTAGCTTCTCAGTAGTATAAGCAAGGAAATTTTCCTGCAATAAGAATACATATAGAGCAAGGCAAACTTGCTCACAATCCAGTGTCATTTGGTAGTTTTATGTGTCAACCATACTTACCTTATGAGTGATTTATTTTTATGCAAATGTGTGTTCATTTTACATAGGTGATAAAAAAGCAGAGGGAAATGCAAGAGGTAATATTCTATGTTTCTTTATTGCTCTCTTAGTTTTATCACTCATCTTTCAAAGTGATCGTCTTAAAAGTCTCCTGCTTAATAATGCCCTGCTGATTATTAAGGAGCCCAGATGATGGTGTACTCTTGACTTCCGAGGTTTCATTCCATCAAAGCTTCCTCAGCTTCTTGCTTGTTGGGCAGAAGGAATTTCAGAAGCATTATTTTCTTTTGAAAGGGTAAAGTCTCTTAGTGGGCCTCAGAGTTTTTCCTCTGTGCTGGGGGCCGGGAGAATCATCTAAGCATGGCTGAGTTGGCTCTTGTCATTAGCAGCAGATGTGTTATGCAGAAATTATGAAGGAAACAGCTTTTCTCCACATGGAAATATATGTCATCTACACCACTAAAGCCCAAGCTACAGGGACCAGAGTCTTGAATCTATAGTTTCAATTGCAAGAATTTAAATAAGCTGTAAACACTTGGGTTTTTTTTTTTTCACCGCAGAAAGAGCACAAGCTTCTGAGTCCATGGATGAAGGTAAATACACTGTATCATGGAGTAAATATGATGAGACCTGCTTAGATAGCTTCCAGGAACACAAAATGAGCCCAGTCCTGTGACTATTTATTTATTAAAAGCTTTTCTATCCTGTCCCCTACAAACATCTCATTTTAAAGTCTTCTTTGCGTACTGGGAATTGCTATCATTAAGTGTGCAGTAACTAACTAGATTGTAAAAATACACGTGTTGAAGGCCATTCTGCACTGCAAGCCCTTCATATGGAACAATTGCCTGAGTGCTGCCAGTGACTTTCACAATGCTGTTGTGTATTCTCTCTGATGACTCGTACACTAAATTGCCAGAACTTGTATGGGAACTTGTTTTTACCTGATAAACAGTATGTAAAGTCAATAATCATTGGACGAAAGGGTGCAACAGAAGCTCTGGATTTTTCTCAGTTTGCATTTAACATCCTAAGCATGCTTGAAGAGGATCTTGGGTTACCTGCCGCTCAGATACTCGGAAACTCACAGGCTTTCAAGATTCCTGTACCTTTCCAGGCTGAAGCCACAACGGCAGGAGGTTCAGAGGGCAACCTTTACCTCCCTTCTCCTGCAAACTCCTTCCTTTTTCCTAGATGGACTTTTCAGCCCATTTCATGACGATGCTTTGGGGGAAAGAGGAGAGGAAGCTAGAAGGAGCTCAGGATAAATCATAAGCTGACTTCTCTGCTTTTCTCCCCTTTCTGCCTAGAGGATCGCCACTTTTTTGCAAACAGTGCTGTTCCCTGCATGCTGGCTTTGAGATAGTAGGGGTCAGATCTCTTCCAAAGTCAAAAAGCTTCAAAAATCTCCAACTTCAAAAGGTTTCCCAAGCCATCCTAAAGTCCCTGGAATACTCACCCATGACCACGGGATTGTTTTCTTAACATTACTTCTTGCTTTTCCTTTTCAAAATCAGACATATATAAGAATAAAGCAATTTCTTTTAAAATGCTGAGTAGATTGCAAATGCACTGAAACTCCATTCCACTACAAATTAGGCAGGCAGCAACCCTTCTAGTTTTTGCACGCCTCCATGTTAGCATATGCTAATACATATGTTAGCATGCATCACCAGAAATGTACTCTTGTCCCCTGTATATTGACTTGATTTTGTAAATTGCTTTGAATTTCTTTATTATAAGTGACTCTTAAATACTGCTGAATAACAAATAAATATGATATTGCTTATCTATTTTATTAAAGAGAGAAAAAAGATCAAAATGTTATTACCCCAACTACACTGTGGTGTTGCAAATAGCAGAGTTTCTCGACGGAAGCGAATTGTAGGTGGAATTAATGCACAAATGGTAAGGTTACTGAAATTTATTGAAACAGCGGGGCTGTCTTTTCTGTATTTTGTAGTCAAGCAGTAACTGTGACAGTGGGTACAAGAGCTGAGTAAGGTGTGGTGAAATATGAAGATGCAGCAAGAAAGAAGGAAAGAAAAATAAAAAGTAAAGAAGAGAAAGGATTCTATTGGGTTGAGTGGCAGTTTGGTTTGGTTTGGTTTGGTTTTTTTACTGTTGCATTTTTAATAGTGCTTGCTATTTATTTATTTTTTTTACAATCATTTAAATTAAGTTTGTGTGCTAAGCTTGGTTCTGTTGTTAGAGACCTTGAGAAATGTTTTTGTTGACAAACATTGGGGTAGAAATCAACTAAATACATAAATAAGTAATTATATATACATAATATTGGGAGGTTACATTTATCATTGAAGGATGATTACCTAGTGACAGTGACACATGCATTGGTTACTTCCCGGTTGGATTTCTGTAACGTGCTCTATGTGGGGCTGCCCTTGAAGACAGTCCGGATACTTCAGATGGTGCAAAATAGAGCTGCCAGGTTGCTGATGGGAACTGGGCGTTACTCTCATATAATCCCAGTCCTCTACCAGCTTCACTGGCTTCCCATCGAAGTCCGGGCTCAATTCAAGGTGCTGGTTATTACCTACAAAGCCCTTAACGGCTTGGGACCTGGATACCTAAAGGGACGCCTTCTTCTGTATTTGGCCTCCCGCCCCCTGAGATCGGCAGCAGAGGCCCTCCTCTGGGAACCCTCCATGAAAGACATTAGGAGGCAAAGTACCCGGAGGAGGGCTTTCTCTGTGGTGGCGCCCCACCTATGGAATGCGCTCCCCAGAGAGGTCCGCCTGGCGCCGTTGTTATTTGTTTTTGGTGCCAGGCTAAGACCTTTTTATTTCAACAGTATTTTAATAACTTTTAACATCAGCTATATAGGTTTTAATCTGCAGCTAGGGTGGATCTGGATTTTATTTTTATTATGTTTTATTTTATTCTTCTAATTTATGTAAGCCATCCTGAGGCTATGCGATGGGACGGCATAGAAATACTCATATAAATAAATAAATAAAATGCAAACACAAGAAGAGATATTATCTTCCTTTTTAATCAGGGTGAATTTCCATGGCAAGTAGCAATCAGAGACCAAACAGGAAGAATCAACTGTGGTGGAGTTTATATTGGGGGCTGTTGGGTTTTGACTGCTGCACACTGTATTAGGTAAGTGGCTTGAGAGAGTTTTGAAGATGGTTTTGTCCAAGTTGCCCAGTGTGGTGTAGTGGTTAAGAGCATGGGACTGGGACTCAGACGATCCGGGTTCTAGTCCCCGCTCAGCCATGGAGCCAACTGGGTGACTTTGGGCCAGTCACAGACTCTCAGCCCAACCTACCCCACAGGGTTGTTGTTGTGGGGATAAGATAGAGGAGGAGAATAATGCAAGCTGCCTTGAGCCCTTTGTAGGAAAAAGGCAGGATATGAATCGATAAATGAAATGAAAATGAAATGAACAGTTTGCTGGTAGACTTCTCTTGCATCAAGAAGCGGAGCACAGTGGCCTTGTAGGGCCTTTAAATCTGCCTCAAAAACTTTCTTATAGGTGATGTGCAGTCTCTGTTATCTACATCCCAGAAAAGTTAGGATCCCAGTCACACAGTAGTGGTTGAGTTAAAAACTTTTCAACAATAGCAATAAAGCAGGATAGAAACAGAGTCCCTTGCAGCTTAAGAAAAACCTGTGTGAACAAATGTGTCTTCAAGAGAAATGCATGCAGAGAAGATCATAAAGGACTAGATCAGGGGTCGGCAACCCACGGCTCCAGAGCCACATGTGGCTCTTGAATGCCTCTGCTGCGGCTCCGTTGCTTCGCGGCCCATGCCAGCACAGCGCTTGGATAAATCGGAGAAAAGTTCTGAAGAAAACCAAACGTTTAATGATACTTGGGTAGATTCATTTGCGTTTACTGCTGACGAACTTATGGGGTTTGCTGTTTAATGCATGCAGCCCTTTAGCACTGACTTTGTTCAGGAAGCTGTTCTCCTATTCAAAATATATGAAAGGAGTCCTACTAGTTTATAATGTAAGATTAAAAATAACAGTTTTTAGTGACTGAACAAGAGCTGCAGCTAAATCATAATGAAGATAAACACAGCATTAAGGTAAAAAACAATATATGCAGTGTTATGTTCATGTTAGATGTCAAAAGGGTTTTGCGGCTCCTGGTGTTTTCTTTTTTGTGGGAAATGGGTCCAAATGGCTCTTTGAGTGTTAAAGGTTGCCAACCCCTGGTCTAGATTAACGTCTTTCTTGACTGACAGGTCAACAAAGTACATGGAATAGTGCAGGAACCTTTTGCTCTTGCATATTACTTTTGCTCATGCAGATAGATTTTAACATGTGAAAGTGTTTTTGAATGCTGATATAGCCATACAATGAATAAAGATGGGGGTAAATAGAGAACTATGAAAATTTGTGAGTCAGTAGCTCTGCCCAACAGTCTAGGAGAGATTTAGGAAAGCTGATCCAGAGCATAATAGTGCTGCGATGGCTACACCACCTTAAATATGCATGTGGGCAATCCTGTTTTCAAGCATTGCCATATATTAGAATCTACCTGAATGTGCAAAATGAATACATCACAGGCTTCTAGACTATTTGTTGTCCTATGTTGAATGGATTTTTGAGGTGGTAGACAGAAATGTATTATTGTCAGTGCTCTTCCATGCATAAGCTCTTCCCACCTAATTCATTTCAGAACACTCTGGGAATCATAGAGGGTTATTACTTTAACAATACATGTTCCTCTAGATATACTATACAACTAATGGATTTAGTAGGGAATTCATCATGAGTCAAAAAGTGCATTTTCGACTGTACTCTTTAAAACATGTTTCTTTTCCAGACAAAGCCATTTGAAGACATATAGAATATATACAGGACTGCTAAGTGCAGTCATTATGACTGGTCAAATCGATACATATCCTATAGATAAAATTATTATCCATGAAAACTATAATTCTGAAACAAGTGAAAATGGCATTGCTTTGCTGAAGATGGTAGAAAAGCGCATACATTTTGCCTGTTCTTCACCTGGTCTTGTCCCACTGTGCGTCCCCTGGTCAAAATACATGTTCAAAGATGGCCACCGGTGCCAAGTGGCTGGCTGGGGGTTGGATGAAGGTAATGAAAACTTACTAAGTGGTTTACTTTTTCATTCTCTGAATGACTATATTTCTCTTGAACTTTCCTCCACCAGGTCATTGAGCTTGGTAGTTTGCCAAGCTTCAGTTGAGCTCTTTATGATTTCTTTCTATTACTGTGGTTCTGCCTGAGGTGCTTAAGGCTTAATCTTATGCACACTCAGGCAGAAATAGGCCTAAAAGTGTGCCCATTTAGTTTTTCTGTCTAGTCTTGCAGAGGGTTGCATCCTTTAGAGCAGAGAAGTAGTCTTATCATACCATTCAGTCATACCATTTCTCCCCAGCAGCTGAACATCGGGTAACAGTGCACATAGGGGCCATGAGCATGCTTGCAAAGGAGTAGCGGTCCCAAGTGCTGGCGTCACAAGCCACGACTCATTAGCCGTGACTCGTCCAAGCTTTTGCATGGCCGATCAGTGGCTGCCAAGGATATGGTCTGGCTATGAGTTGTTTTTTCTGAACTAAAACCTCAGTTTTCAGGTTTGATCGCAATGTTGGCACTTTGTGATAAATAAGTGGGGTTTGGATTGCAGTTTGGGCACTCGGTCTCCAAAAGGTTCACCATCACTGGGTTAGGGTCAGAAAAACAAGATGTCCTGGTATGATTTTGATGGTTGGAATATGTTGAACTTTGCAGAAAAAGCTACTCAAGGAAGGCTTTTTCAAAATCACTCTCTTTTCAATGGTCTTTTACCCCTATAGTGGGGTTAGGGGATTGCACCCGGGTAGGGTTAGGAGAGTGGTGGCAAACCTATGGCACGCATGCCAGAGCCGGTATGCAGAGCCCTCTCTGTTGGCACGCGAGCCATGTCACCCAGCATTGCCCAGCAGCCGAGCATTGGATAACAGCGGACACAGGGGCCATGCACATGCTCGGAAAGGAGTAGTGCCGCCAGGTGATGACATCACGAGCCGCGACTCATTAGCCATGACTCGTCCGAGGTTTTCCATGGCCGTTCAGTGCGCTGCCATATATATATATATATATATATATATATTTGCTTGGACTAGCTGTGAGTTGTTCTTTCCTAAACTAAAACCTTGGTATTCAGATTTTATTGCAGTGTTGGCACTTTGTGAAAAATAAGTGAGTTTTGGGTTGCAGTTTGGGCTCTTGGTCTCTAAAAGTTCACCACCACTGTCCTATACATTCCCATGATTTGCTATCCCAAAGTTCACACATATTCCCAATTCCACTCTATACCACAGCACCATCTTGTGTTGGGTAATGGAATACATAGAACTATAGAGGAAGTCAGAGAAGGAAAAGCTTACCGAGTGGATGCACTCTTCCTCCTGCAAAGAAAATGGAAGCAGCAGCCTTGGTAAAGCACCGAGTTAAATGTCCTTTGTTGGCCAAAATCAACTGTCTCGTGCTCTGCAGGGGGTAGGGAAGAGCATGGAAACAACCTTCAACTCCATCCCCCTCCTGCCTTCCACAAGATGTCTGCAACCCCAGGTTTGGGGGCTTACAGGCATCTTGGAGTAAGACAGCACTGTAAAACACCACCCAGAGGAATGTATTCTAAATCAGTAATCCTGAAACCATGTACTTGGGAATAAGCACCAGTGAATATTCATAGGATTGTGGTTGAGATAGGAACCACCCCTTCTAACAGATGCCTTTTCTGCCTTAGCGGGAGGGGGCAGGGCTTTTAGCCGACCCCCAAGCTTGCTTTTGCGTGCTTTTGCAACTGCAAGAGTACTCTCCCACCCCTCAGAGAGATCGGACAAACCTCATCTAAATTTGGGGTTCCAATAGGCTGCCTTTGGGCCACAAAGTGCTCCCACTCAACGCCTCTTGTGCCCCCCTGCCTCTTTGCCCCATTTGATTTTCATTTATTTCATAAGGGTTTTTTTTTAAATCAACTTAGAAGCGGTGGGCTGCAAAGTCTAGTACCATCTTTATTTGGATCTGAAAGAATGGTCTTGTGTTTTAAAGCTCAGACTCCCACTTCTGCCTTAGAGTAAAGTACTTTAACAAATTATTTTCTGAGAAATATATATCTTTTTGACTGGCAATGCTTGCTATGCAAGGCATTTTATGAATGGGCACAGTCATCCATGCCCGTCATTTGGTCATTGCCCACAACATTCTCTCAAAATTCCTAATGCACCTGCCATTGAGAAAGCATGGGGACCCCTAACCAAGGTCAAGGGCAATCGTGTTACCTCAGTTTCCCATGCCATGAAATAAAGAAATGAACCTATGAGATCAGCTGCTTCATTGATAGCATTAGAAGTTGTTATAAATGGTTTTTAAAAGTTCGGCCTCTCCAATGTATTATTTTCCCCTTGTTAGCTCTCATCAGATAGAAAAACCATCAGATTATTCCAATTGCAATTGAAATAGGTTGAGTTTCATTCCAAATTAATTGTTAATTAATTGTCCTTAGGGCATCATGCAGTAAGCCTGAAGTGGGACAATTCCTGCAAGAAGATTCATTGTATGTGAACAATTGATAAATTATGTTTGGGGGTCTAAACAGATACATTCATTTCTTCTTTAGGTTCTAGAAGACAATTCAACCTCAAGTGGGGGTATGTTTCTTTGATGGGAAATTGTTCTGACATCTACAGAGAACGGTTTTTTGAAGGAATGGAATGTGCAGGTGAGAAGGAACTTCAAAACAGAAATACATGAGACAGTATCATTCATATTAAGATGATCCAACAAAAATTTTGAAATACATGGCAGTAAAAATGTTTAAGAGTGTAATCATGGGAGTCTGGCTACTCCTATGTCATTGGGGCACCTTATCCATTGCAGTTTTTATTCTGAGCTTTATGGGAACTATCCATGGTACTGAAATCTACCCTCAAAATGGGCTCCCCATAATGAAGCAAATATCTTTAACAAAATACTTTCAATTACTGCAAATTCTTCAATTAAATTGCAACCCACTCTATCATTATAGTTCTTAGGTTGATTTACCCCTCATTAATTTCTCATACAGATTCAAATCAAATTCCCTTTCAGTTATTTACCCCCATTCATCATAGCCCCCCAAATCACCTGAAGGTTTAAGCTGGGAAAAATATGCTATACTGTGGATGGCAGTCAGAAGAACTAATGGCCCTCCAAGCTTGCTCTAAAGGTATGTGTGGGTGTGAGCACAACCCCATCCAGGGCAGGTCAAGAGATTAGGTAAGTGATGTTAGGATTGGTGTCCTATCACTGGGAGCCCTGCATTATATGACAACATGCAGGAGGCCTTTCTTGGCTGTGGAATGTCTTTTCAGCATAGAGGCCTTGCTAGCACTGATGCCCATTTCATTTTGGTGCCCAGCTAAGACCTGGCCATTTATCCACTCTTTGGGCTTGTTTTGGCAGCAGCGCAGATCACCCAGCCTGAAGACTTTCTGAGATTCAGGGCAATCAAAGAGATCTGGTGCACTGCTCCTGTGTGCCTTTTCCATGCCCAGGGCTTCAGGTGGTTAGTTTTTGTAAAGAACAGACACAGCCCTTGATGCACCTTGTTTCAAAATGGGGAAGGAGACTTGAATGCAAAGTAGGGACACAGCCAATCTTCAGATTAAGTCTGAGTGCAGATCAGAGAACTTTGCTTTGAAATTCAACCGAACCAAATTCCTCTCCAGCCCTACCTGGGCTTTTCTACAAAATATGTTCATTAGTCAACATCAGTGACTGTTTTTACAACAGTTTAAAACTGGACTCACATTTACTTTAAGAGGGGAGGGAGGAGAAGGTACACTGCTTAGTACCAAAAGCAGCACATCTAAGAAATTTATTCTGTTCTTCTCCTTTCAGGTACTCATGATGGCTCTGTAGATGCCTGTCAAGGTGACTCAGGGGGACCCTTAATATGTTTTGACTCTAGAAACATTGGATATGTTTGGGGCATTGTAAGCAGAGAACGTTGTGGTAAACGAGGACACCCTAGTATTTACATAAAGGTGGCCAATTATTTTGACTGGATTGGCCATCATACTGGCTTCTCTGTGATTTCACGGCATAATGTGTGATTCTTGTGGTTTAAGTACATGGTTCTTGTTTTTTCTTGTCCTAGCAAAGCAAAATAAAAGTTGGCTAGAAGATTGAGCCCATCCCAATGGTTATTTAACCATTTTAAGCCCCACTGTTTTGATTTGATTTCAATATGCTTTTTAATTTTTTACTCATCTTTTCTATCAGTGGAAACACAAAGTGGTAAACAAGATTGATACGATAATGTATGGAGATCAAACTATTGCAAAAATAAATGGTTGAAGATATTAGCAGCACTTTCAATTGAATTCAGAAATGATTAGGTGGCTAACCTGAACGAAGTGGTATATCTTCTGCTATAATATCTAGGTACCAGACAAGAATCTGGATACCACTTTCTGAACCAGAGGCGATTTATAGAGTGCACTGCAATAATCCCAACTGGAAGTTATCAAGGCATGAATAATGGGGGCTAAGTGTGATTCTCCTAGATAGGGTCACACCTAGCAGAGTAGCCCAAAGAATGGCAAAAAGTGCCATCTGAAAATTCAGGGAAAGCAATGAGCATGTGCAAGCAGCATACCTGCTCCTTCAAGGCCACTGCAACCACACTGAGAACAGGCTGAACTTACCCCTGGGCTGCCAAATCTTCCAACCCAGAGCTTCCATCACACCTGCATTGGGTTAACTTTATCAACTTCTGAACTGAAGCTGCACTGATCTGTCATGTCAATCAAGGGTTCAGTTGGACTTCCTCATTCACTGGAAGAATATGTGAGGCCACAAGAGCCAGCCCCTCTACTAATGCATCCACTAGCTAGATTTCTACCATCTGCACATTCAGAATATATTAGAAGTTCCATGTGAGGAGGGATCATGGCCCAGTCAGGATCTTCCCTTATGTAGAGACGTTCTGATGTGTTCTGTGTACACAACAACAGGAGACATGGCCTCTAAGCACAACAAAAGGTAGACTACCCTGCACTGTTGTCATAGAGTTACTCAGCAACAAGAATAGCCTTACTGCCTCTCTGAAATCAGACACTGAGAATGATAATACTTCAACCCAGACCTCCCACTGATCTCAGTCATCAGTTCCTGGGACATTAAAAGGCTTGGGGATATGATGGCAGTCCATCAGTGGTGCTCCAAAGTTGACAGAAGAGACTGTGCCCACTGCTAAGATCCACCAGTCGGGAAGGAACAGGATCACAGAAACAGAATATCCTGCATTCCCAAGTATCTTAAAAACCACAGAGAGTTCCAAGAAAATCAACATGGCCACACTTAGTCCGGCAATTTCCCAATACAAGTAAATTCAACTCTCTCTTTTGTGTTGCTTTAAGTCCCTGCCCTAGAAAAGAATGGTGCCATCCTAAGAAAAATCCTACAATTCGCAGACTTCTCAGCCTTTGACATGCTGGGACTATAGGACTTGCTGTTCAAACATGTATAGGTTTGCATCATTACACCCTGCTTTTGGCTTTGGGGTTTGCCTTGGTAAAATGATGTTAAATAATCTCGATACGCAACTCCGCCCTCCTCTCAGAGCACAGCCTTACAGTTGCTTATACAGGTGGCTGACTGGGGAATGCAAGAAGCTGTAGGACTCTCTTCTGTCTTAAGAAGGGAGCAAACAGCAGGCACGCTAGCCCCGCTCCACCATTTGCAACTCATGTCGAGCCGACCGAGACAGAGCAGGTGAGGTGCTCGCAGGGGGCTGCCTGCGCGCCCGTCCCTCCGGGGACCGCCGTGGGAAGCCGCAGGCACGCACTGCCCAGGGAGACGGCCCTCGCCGGCTGTCTCTGGGCGACCCAGCGGCTCGGACTTGGGCCCCCTGCTGGGAGAGGCGACAGGGAGGAAGGCTGCCCCGCGGGAAGCAGGTCCCGCACTGCCGCAACCCGGCCCTCCTCTCCTCTCCTCCTGGGAAGCTGCGGAAGCGAGAGAAGCGTGCTCTTGTTGCTTTAAGGCTCCGGAGGAAACCGCCCCTCCGGCCTGCTCCCCGCGACCTTTCCTCTCTGCAAGGCTTGCCGCTGCGCCTCCTTGCGCCCCGGCCGGGACGGGTGGGGCGGGAAGAGGGCGGTTCTGGCTGCCGTTCTGCTGGGGAAGGAGGTCCCGACGTGTGCGCGTCTGGTGACGGGATGGTGGAAGCTGTTGGCGTGAGCTGGCCCAGGAATCGGGGACTCCGCGCGTCCGCTGTGTGCGCTGCGCCGAGGCGGTTGCTTGGCGCGGCGTGTGTGTAATGGGGCTGCTCGGCGCCGCAGGAGCGGGGCCCTAGCCCCAGCTGGTGCGCGCGTCCGCCAGCGCCCTCCGACTTCTGCCCTGCCCGGCGGCGTTCCGGCACCGGAGCCTTCGCGCGTGCCCGTTCTGGAGCTCCGGCCTTGAAGGATGACGATGGGGACCCGGGCCCTGCTGCCGCTTCTCGTGACTTGGGGCTGGCTTGGGAGCCAGCCCCAGACGGGCTGGTGCCAAGAGCCTCACACCCCCGACTGGAAGATGACGCTGAGGACCATCAGGAACGGTGTTCACAAGATCGACACTTACCTGAACGCTGCCTTGGATCTCCTGGGAGGAGAGGACGGTCTCTGCCAGTATAAATGCAGCGATGGTAATACTGAGAACTGCGCCACGAATTGAGGGAGGGTCGCGGGGGTGGGGGTCTGTATCTGCTATGATGGAACCAGATCTCGACAATGCTTTGTTTGTTGCTAGTACATTCCGGTTGAAAATGAATCCTGGGGACTCCTCGTGCACTAATCTTACCAAAAGGTCGGGGGCTGGTCAGGGTCTGCACGGGGGATCTCCTGGAGCCCTTTGTACACCTTGCAGAGCTTCATAATGAAGGAAATGTAGGCGCATCCATGGACTGGATACACGTATTCAGATCCAGAACTACCAACATGATGCTGCTAGTTGAGGCATACAGATAATTGAGGTATGACTCCTGGCAAGGTGGGCAGTGCAATCTCATGCATGCTACTGCAGTCCAGAAGTTACTCCTAATGGAACTTTATCCAGACAAGAGGCCATAGGATTGCCTCTTAAAATATGTTCGTTTCCTTATAGTTGTTGCACCATAAAGAGCCACATACATGCCTGTGTGTCTATAGCTTCCCTTTTGTAACACCACACAACAGTACTTGACAGTGACAATTAACATTTGTAGTTCTGGCTTCTTGCTGTGTGTGATTAACCTGTGCAGTTGTTGTTATCTGTTTTAGCATGACCTCAACCTTGTCTTTTTTCTATTTCAGTTAGTCTTACCTTGTAATGGAGCCAAGGATTGTATTACAGAAGGATTAGGCATTTATTTAAAAAACAAAAAACAAACTTGTGTGCCTAGGCACATGATTTGTTAAGGAGCAGATTGAAAGATTTAGAAATGGGGATAAAAATAACCCATTCTTCTGTCATCAGAATTGAGAAGCTAGGTTAACCAATTGAGGCTTTTTATAAAAATTGCTGCTACTTAATTCTCTTTGGGTGCAATCCTATGCAATTTTAGACTTTAAAGAATCCTACAACTGGCTGGGGCATGCTGGGAGTTGTAGGTCTTTTTCTGTCTCAACATGCATAGAATTGCATCCTAAATTTTACTGGGGTTAACTTACAGTCAGAGTCATTTCTGGTCAAGGAAGAGATGCTTGAATATCAAGAACTTGGTTGTTTTTAACAGTGGCCATTGCTTACAAATACTAATTCATTAACACGGTTGTCCTAAATAGTTAAAGGAGGTTCACATGCAGTTTTTCTATAATGATCACAACAACCCTATAAGGTAGTCCAGCATTAGTCACCATATGCAGTTATGGGGAATGGCAAATGCTTCAAGCTGAAATTTAAACTTAATTTAAATGTACTATTTGACCAATACACCATTTGGATTACAGTTTTAAACCCACTTACTTGGTATTGTGTCCTATAGACACAATCAACATATGTTTGTGTCAGCAGTCTCGCATAGCTCCAGGAAAAAGTTGTTGAATATAAGACTATTGCTTATTCTGATTGTTTCCAAACACAGAAGTGTGTCTGTCTATACTAAATCTGGATTTTGTTGAGCCTATTGAAATTAACTCCATTTGTATGTATTAACATAAAGTAATACATCAATAGCAAGTAGTACTGACTTGAGCTTCTGACCTGAAATACCAGGTAAGGGAAAAACCCAAAGCATTTAAAGCTTTTCATATTTTGCAGGATATAAACCTCTACCCCGGTATGGCTATAAACCGTCACCACCCAATGGATGTGGTTCACCTCTCTTTGGAGTTCATGTAAGTATCTTTGTACTCTAGTGCTTTCTTAAGTACATTGACTTAATTTAAAGTACAGAGTAAGGAAGAATGCTAAAATGGAAAGTGATCTCAGTTTACTTCTTAACACATTTCTTTAAACAGGCATATCCATATTTCTAAGAAGAAAATTAGTATCAGTGTTTTAAGAATAGGGTGCAAAGTCATGCCTGTGGCGTTTAGAAAGCACCGAAGTGCTATTCTATACAAGTCAACTCTGCAGTAAGTCACACTGAGTTCGTTGGGTTACTTCCAGGTAAGTCTGTGTAGGATTGCAGTTGTATAGAACAAGGACATAAATCTCCTATGTGTTTGAGAGCCACATTTGCCATCTAATAGGCAACTGTAATTTTTACCAGAAAAATGCATTTAATTTTATGGAAGAGCAAGTCAGTGGTAGGTCTTTTAGTTAAGTTGTAAAAATACCCCTTGTCATCAACCATCAGCCTACTAAATACTTTCATTAGTAGTTCTGCTATCTTCTGCAAGCTATTCCTTGCAACACGTGTACACACAGTGCAATTCCTAATTATCCACCACTTAATCTCCCTTCCCTAGAGGCAGTGTTTGCCTTCCATAGTCACCTTGCAAATAAAAACATCTGATCCCTCGACCCAGCTGGCCTGAACACCCTTGTTATCCAAAGCTTGCAGTCACTGCTCTCTACTGTTGTTTACGTATTGTGCACAACTCACACTCTTTGACACTACTTTTGCTAATTCAGATGAAATTGGAAGAGAAGCATGCTGGGGATGCAGAAACAGCTCTTTTTGTCAAACATCATGTCCTAGTGTTTGACTGACCTGCTGTGGGTGGCATTGGCGGTCTGATGATAATGTTGCCCCATATGGCTCAACCTTGCAATATGGAAAGTCCATTTACTTACTAGCCAGTGGGCTGCCTGTCAAAATCCATCTCTTATCTCTGAATAGGCAAGTTCTAGACTTCTAGCATCCATGAATACCAAAATGCCATATTTAAATTCTCCAAGCTGTGAAAAAGCAATCCTTTCCTGGCTCCTATAAGAAGCATCAGAAGACAAGTTGCTTTGGTAAACTCACCCAGCTGTTAGAATGAAATATATTTATTTGCTGTTGTGGTTATTCCAGGATGACTGTTTACAGTGTGGTTCTGGTTTTGGTTGGAAAAGGGTCTTTTTCAGACTTCCAGTGTAAATTTCAATGGACAGTCATTTATTGGTTTTGTACCCATGTTATTTTTAAGATGTGATCCTTGTATTATTAATAATAGCATGATGTATATTGTGTATTTGCAGAGTTTAACCCCAAATCCCTCTAGCTCCTTTCAGGTTGCTTTCAAGAGGACTATTTTCATCTTTTCTAAAGTTCTGTTAGCAGCTGATCTCTTAGAATGGTGTGTCTTGCAAGTGTTCTCACAAAACAATAACCATAAGAACTTGTTTCTCAGTTTGACATTGGCATTCCCTCAATGACAAAATGCTGCAATCAACATGACCGGTGTTATGATACCTGTGGCAATAAAAAACACGACTGTGATGAGCAGTTTCAATATTGCCTTTCTAAGATCTGTAGAGACGTGCAGAAGACATTAGGGATACCAGAGAGTGTACAAGGTAAGAGAAGTTCTCTTGTGAGGGATCTTTACAGAGTTTCTATGTCTCTGGAAATTATTTTAATGGCAATTTGAACTAGAGCTCAGATACTGATATGATTTCACTATTGACTTGTTTCCTCATGCATTCAGTGTCTCAGGTATATATGCATGTGTATATATGCATAAAGAAATTATGTTCTAGTATGTAAGGACAACCATTGTTCCTGTGGTGTGCTCTGTGACAGACAAACCCAGACCTTTGGGTTGTTCAGGAGACACAACCTGGAGTTATAACCCCACAACAAACCATGGGTTAGAACTCTGACCTGGTTCACACTCAACAACCCATCGGTTTTAAAACTGATGGATTACTGGGGATTTTCTTTAGCACAGTACCCACAGTTGGCCCCTTTATAGGCTCTGCAGTGGGGATGTCCTAGGCAGCTGTGCTGTAGGGGCTAAAGAAACCCCACTGGCCCAAGCTGCACAGCCTGTATAGGACACCACACTGGGGATGGTCCTTAAGATCTTCTGGGGAGGCCCTTCTTTTGAGACGATCACCAAGAGAAGCACATTTGGAGGCAACACAGGAGAGGGGCTTTTTGATGTCTGCTCTCAGGCTATGAAACTCCCTCCCAAAGGAGGTTAGGTTCCCTCTCTCTTTGCTGTCCTTCTGCTGTCAAGCCAAGTCCACTTTATTCTAGAAGGCCTTTCGCCTGTTAATAGGATGCTGCTTGTATTCTGTAATTGTCCTGTTTTATTGTATTTAATGTGTTTAATTTTTTTTAAATTGCTTTTGTAAGCTACGTAGAGTGTCATTTCTTGATAAAAAGGTAGTTTTTAAAATAGTTTTTAATGCAATTCAATACATATTTAAATTTGTTCTTATATGTCTCTGTGTTATATGAATTATATATCCAATCTTGGCTCAAGGAGAAGCCTGAATAAATCAAATGTCATTGTTTTTCTCTGTAATGATCTTTTTAAACTATTAAAATATGAATGGATTTGTGTTTTCCCCTTCTAGCCTGTGAATCAGCAGTCCAACTAGTATTTGATGCAGTTATACATTTAGGATGCAAACCATACCTTGATAGTCAAAGAGCTGCATGCATGTGCCAGTATGAAGAAAAGAGAGACCTTTAAAGAAGCATATGATCTCCTACAGCTTCCTATATACTAGTAGAAGCCTTTTGTTACAAAGCTGTTCAAACCATGCAGTTGAACAGGAAAATGGTCTGTACTTCTGTTGAAGACACTAATTTTATAAAATTTTGTATAGCATTTCTTCTGTCAGCTTTGCTGATATCTGTGACCTTTTGCATACATCGTATAAATGTTTTGACAAGTGGCCTTTAGAATGGTACATGTATGGATGACTCCTGCTCTAAAAGGAAGGAGGTGAACACTACTAAATACTGCATGGTCTGAAAATTAGGTCAAATTGTGGTTTTACCAACAATCACTATTTCTTCAGTGCCTCAGTAAAAATGCCTGATAAACAGATGTTGCAATCTGACTATCTTAGCATGAGATGTAAGATCTCGGAATAGATTTCTTCTCTGCTTCTGTGATCCTGTGTGTGTTTAATTGGAAGTAAGCCCTGCTGTATCCAGAATTGCAGCCGTATTCTTAAGCAGGAGTAAGTTCCATTGAAAGTGCATTTTGTTTCTGAAAGGACTAATAAATACATTTGCCCTGAATATCTGCCAGTAGTCATAGTATGGCTTCACTTAAAATGGTGAAGTATCTCTACCCATTTATATATCCATGCCTATGAGATTTAAGTGCCTTAAGTGTTTATGAGAATCATAAGAAGATCTTATCAACCCAAAGGAAATACTTGCAATTATTCAGTGTGAGGAAGTTTACTATTAGATCCCTTTGTACTTGTATTTTTAAGGGTCATGGCATGGCTTTGACAGGCCTGCTTTTGATTTGATGTTTAATCATTTTTATCTTCACTTTTCTATTTGACTGTTTATAGAAAATTTTATTGTTTATAGAAAACAATAAAATACTGTTTATAGAAAATTCTTCTCAAAACTCCTATTTTGGTATTGTTAAAAATGAAGTTATTCCTAAGAAACCAGTCCAGTTAAAGTTAATTATGAACGTCCCAGCATAACCTGTGATACTGCTGTCCTATTAATTTAAAAGGACTTGGTCTCAACTATGTTCACTCAGATTGAGACCTACAGATTTTCATTTATTTTCTTTGGGTACTGACACATTTTGTTTCAAAGACATGCAGAGCATGATTCTTCCTGACATATTAGAACACTCAAGCACTGCAAAGTGTTGAATGAAATTACTTGAAAAGTAGTTATATTTTCTTCTGTAGCCTTTGTTGAGGAAACATATTTTAAGAATGTTTTTAAGATGAAAATATTACTATATATGTGGGGGAAAGGGGAAGAAACAAACAAATGAAGGCATCAAAGCTTAATCTGAATCTGTACCATGTAATTTTTTTCTGTTAATAAAATATAACTGCGTCAGACATGACTGTGAGGAAAACTTGTATGATTTATTTAACAAGCTTGTTATTTAGACAGTGTTTGAATGTAACAAACTGTGGTTCATCCTGAAAAAATTAAACTATATCTGGGCCTTATGCTCAAGCATTTTCACCCTCCCCCACTCTTGTACAGATGGAAGTTGATTGAAAACTTTTGCTTCTGCCTCAGACTAATGACAGTTTAGTCTTACAGCTAAATATCAGTTAAGTCTCCTGAAATGAGCCAACTTTAAACCATGGTTAGTGAAGCTGGCTTGTTTCAATAAATCACAACCAAAGATTACCATAGCTTAGGACTGAATCATTAAACTGTGGTTACATGTTAAGCAAAAAGTTCAGATTTCTTGTGCCTATGCTGAAAGAGGAAGCTTAGGCATCTTAGGGTCACCTAGGCTTGCTATCATGATAAACTATAGGCTTATGTGGAAATATTGCCACTGGATCTTTATCAGTGAGAGCTACATAAAGGAACAATGCAAGAACGTGTGTACTTGGCTGTGGAAGCTGACTACTGCTAGGACAAGTCTTAAATGTACAAGGAATGCTGGCTGTAATGTTCCCCGTAGCTCTGATACACAGTCTGGAAATCACGGCACAAATTTTGGGGGGCACATCAAAACACAAACTGGCGATGGTCCCTTCAAAACAGCACTTGGGCATCAGTAAAAAGGGCTGTGACTGGTGGTAGCGATGGGGTTAGCGGCATACTAGCTCATCCCCACAAGCCATGATTAAATTACTTTCCTGGCTTCAGACAAAGCAAGCAACTCATTGTCAGAGGAACAAGTCTAGACAAGCCTTGGATGGTGGTGGCTTGTTCCTGAACCATAGGCCTCTTTTGGGAAGCAGTCTGGGTTCAGATGACTTGACAGCCCTCTGTGGCTGATGACGCTGTAGGTTGTGTTGTGCCAGCCTAGTCTCAGTGCTTTGTGTCACTGGGCGCATTTCACCTCATTAGGCTATTTCTGGCTTTCCCTTCCACTATGGCGTTCCCCAACTCAGAGGTGAGGAACTTCTTTTCAGCCCAAGGGCCAAATCCAATTTCAGAGAAGCTTGTGGCGTTGCATTTCTGGGCTTCACAAGGTCAAATGCAAAAGAAGCAAGAGTCACACATGCAAATAATGCCGGGCTGCTGGTGTTGAAAGCTCTTGCTGTCACTACCTAAGCTTTAGGAGAGGGATTTCAGCCTTTCAAATTAAGAAAACTATAGCAAGACCAGGATACCACAAAATGATGGGTGGTTAGGGAAAAGGGAGGGTGTATAGCTATCTTGGGATTCCAGAGTGCCAGATTTAGCCCCAGGTCCTGAGGTTCTCCACCCAAATCCAGCTGATGCTTCCCAGTGAATATTGTGGCAGCTATTAGCAAATGAAAAAGTGAAAAATTTGTTTGGGCATGTCCGTATTACGGTCTTTCCTGCAAGAAGCATTTATCTCTGTCTTTGTTACTGTACTGTAGTTACATGAAAATAGTGTTACTGGTATATGCAGTAACCCTGGTATATGCATGCCCCAACATGCATAAAATGGGGGAAACACACATTTTTAAACATCTTAGTTCACATGACTGAGTTGTTTGAGCTATTATAGTTGCAAGTAAACCAAGCTTTCAAACATTAGTTTTGTATGGAATTTCTGCTGTAGCCTTTGTACAATAAATTAAGTGCTCCGTGCTAATTTTAAAAATAGCTGCCTGAGTCAGTAGAATGTGCAGCTATAATAACGACTTCTAACATTTTACTTACAGGTAGGCAAATTTGTAGGCTATTAAATTATTCATGCCTCACAGCCACCCTTCCCATTTTTAGATTCACAAGAGTCCTGAGAAGTAGGACTGAGAGAAATCTAGGAAACTGCAAAGTTTTATATTTACTATGAACTGCTAATATAGCTCACAACTATGCATTATACCAACTGCCCAGCCTTAGGAAAACATTCAGGCATCTCAAACACTAAACAGAGAATACTGGGATGGTCCAATGATAAGCCATGGTTGAATGTTAAATACATGGGCAGAATAGCCCTCCTCCTCCCTTCTCCTATATGCCCAGGAAGTGGAATAAACTAGATCCTTCACCTTGTCCAGTTCCTGGCTTGTCATTAGATGTGAACCAGAACAATTAACAAAACAACTTTGTTAAGCAAGCCAGCTAAACAGCCTAGGCTTTGTAGTTCATTTCTTCAGCAGTTGGCTATTTTAAACCACACATGTAATAAGATACTGGGCAGAATCCTGCTTTATTTCTCCTGGTCACATGGGAAAGGGAGACAGTATGTAAGCCCAAAGCTTTGGACAGGCTGTTTTACCTTTCTTCATGTAGTGCTAAATTATGGTTTACTGTTACATGTGAATGCCATGTCCATATGTACAGACTATGTTAAAGAGAGCAAGCCCAATATTACTGCTTCTAATTCATATATTTTGCATGTCAAATTGAAATAGCCTACTATCATAGGTCCTTTTGTTGGCCTTCAAATGTAAACTACAAGCCCACGTAACAGTTTTTGCAGAACATCCATTTTTAGATGAATATTAGCTCTCCAAAATGTCTAATACCAATTTGAGTTTTATATTGTGTAACATGCAGGTGGTTCTTCTAACAGGTGACATGGAAGAGACAGATGTGCAATACTCAATCAGTGGTTTTCAAACTTCTTTCATGGAGTGCTTCAGTCACCCTTTTGGTCTTGCTACCGATCTTGGGTTGCAGAATATTCTGAGGCATGTTCCAAGATGTCTTTTCTGGTATCACTACTGCTACATACAAATGGAGCTATGTGCTGGAAGTAAAACTGCACAGATCAGTGGTAGCACACAAGCCATCTTTCAGGGACACTGTTCTGGCATTACCGATCATGTCACTGAGGAACTGTAAGACCTCCCTAAAATACTTTGTGTATTGAAAACCACGGCATTAAACAATTATAATAATTTTTGAGATGTCACAAAACCATGAATCCAAGTATAATTTGGCGATCTGGGGGAAATCCCCTCTGATTTCTCAGGAAAATTAGTATTTAGCTGCAGGTTTGCTTTAGCTGCATTTTTCACAAATGCTGCAACTCTGGTGGCAAGTATTGTAGACAAAACTGCATGGGAAATGCTGTTTTACAGATTTGTAAGTCAGTCAAATCTGAGAAATGAGATCTTGTTTATTTGAAAAGTGTTCATCATTGTGATTCTACAGAGAATCCAAATACACAATCGCAGAGAAGATAATGAATTTGAGAGTTGCTTTGGCCTGCCAACAGCATGCCCAACCAAGTGACTTAAAGCCAAAAGTTTATATGCATTAGCTTGCTGTAGGTACAAAGTTCAGCAGAAGCAAGTTATGAGAGAAAAACCAAGTTAGAAGAAAGGAAAAGGAAAGCGAAATAATGGCAAGTCAAAAAGGAAAGACTTTCAATTTAGATAGGCTGGAGGCAAAGCAAATCTAAAATCCAGTCTCAAAGCTGCTGCTGCCTTATGGAACATACCTTCTTTGCTTCACACACACAATACCAGTGCACACTTGGGTGGAAACAGATCATGTCTCATGTTGATCATGTCGACCTTTTAGTAATTGGAAAAGTGATGGCCAGTTGCAGAATTCAGAGCTATGTTTCCACTGCATTCACACACAGTGACTGGGATTTTCCCTCCAAACTGCAGAAAGTGTCAGAAATCAAAGTGTCAGGAGCTGTTCACTGACAGAATTTTATATTCCACACAATAGTTAACATCCTGAAAAAACTCACCTTTGTTTATGAAAAGCAAGGTTTCTGCCCTTAGGGTTGTTAAGATCTGCTTGAAAGTGCTGTTTTAGGTGCAGACAGATGACTCTGGCAGCTCTGAGGATAATTTGCAATGGTAACTAAGTTGTTAAGACTTCCATACCCTGTACAGCTCTCATCTCTTCAGATAATTTGGAGATGCAGAAATACAACAAACTGATCATAATAATTTAATGTAATTTGTGGGGGGGGTGTTGTGGGGGAGTTGCTTAGAACTGGTAAAGCTACGATGAACAGAAAAAAACAAAAACTGGATTCTAGTGAATCCAAAGGTGTGACTTGATTAGATTTGGGGATGTTTCCAATATTTCACACAAGTGGTAAACTACATGTATAAAAATGAATATATGACTGGTTGTGCAAAAGCTGGAGGGAGGATATAGCGATGTTAGGTTATGTCACAGATTACATTCTGCATATGCTGTTCATTTTTTCAAATGGAAAAATCAGGAAATACCTTAACAGCCCTAAGTCAAGACAATTCCTCTTCTTGTCGTTCCTCTCTCCTACTGGAGGCTGTATAGCAACATGGCTGGATAATCTTAGGATGCATGTGGAACCAGGATAAATATAATTTTAAAAATATATTATATGGTGGCTTTGCACAGACTTCCACATCACAGATGATGTGATCATAATGGCTACAATCTAGACAATTAAAGAGAGCTAGAATAGCCTTTTATGATAATCACAGAAGGAAGAAAAATACATAAAATATTCATACACCAAGGCTGAAAACTTAAAACGCATTTTCAAAATTCCTTTGTGTGTTCCCTACTTTATAGGGTATAAGTTTAAGATATGGCACACAAGTACTAACAATTTCAGTACTCTTATCCTAGTAATTACATCATGTGATATAGAGGATGGACTATGATACCGATATAACAAAGTGGGCAAAACTTTCAAACAGAGATATATTTTATAAAACCAGTATAGCTTAGCTAATTAATGTTTATGGAATCTTCCAGTAATTCTGAAAGAAATTCTTTGCTGATATCCACTTACACTGTGCGCAGAATAATCATCATGGGAAAATACAGGGTGTTTACAGAATTTCAAGCAGATCTTCATAATACACTTGATTCTACACTGCAGAGTCTACAGAATGGCTATTGGAGCAGCAACTGTTTACACCCTAGCTCTGTGATTTTACAGGCAGGTTTGATTTCATCCTGGGAAAGTAACTCCACCCTGCCCCAGGAGTATGAAATTGCATGCCTTATTATTCTGATGCTGGTAATTAGCCACAACTAAAAAATGCTGACCTTGAAACCCCAACGTGTTTTTTTTTTTAAATTCTAGTGTGGTTGACTGGCAGCGCAAAATATGAGTCATGGCTCATCGATAAAGCAAACATACACAAGCACAAAGTAAGGATAAAACCTGAAACTGTTTGACTGTTAAAATTCACACACAGGCAAAAGTAAGTACCACAAGGTGAAAAATCATTCATCTTGCAAAGCTTTATCTGGCAATCCTTGAACACTTCGAACTGCGGCATGGGAAGTGCAGTTCAGTTAATTGCCCAGTTAGCCACTTAGGTTTTGTATATGCATGAGACTGAGCAGAAAAATATAAAATAGCAAGATAATCAAACTAAGCATAAGAGCAAAGTCATTGAAATAATTTGACGAACTGCCAATAACTGATTTGTGAACCTGAAATTATTGAGGGCACAATTCAGCCCCATGTGTTGCAGATGCAAAGTAAACTGTGTGCACGTGCATGGCGGAGGGGGCTGCTCTTTGTTGCCTTTGTACCTCAAACTGCGTATTTTATCTAGACAGCTGTTCTTAGCTGGATTAAGTGGCTTGAAAGGGGGCATAAGAGGTATAAGCCATGAGCCCCCTCCCATCCCGGCTGCCTGGCATACCTTTCCAAGGCCCACTGGCATCCTCGCAGAGGTGTAGTTTCTCCAACAATGGATGAGAAGGGGGTGGGACAAGGGCTCAGTCTTCCAAGTCCCAGATCCTCAGAGGTGAGACCCCCAGCCTTCAAGCAATGTTAGGAGACCGTAGGAGTGTGCCCTAAATATTTTTTTTCAGGTATGCAAGTGTGGAAACCTTATTTGGGGACTGAATAGTTCAGAGATAGACAGATCTCCAGATATGGTGCAGGTCAACTCCAAGAAGCTTCTGCCATCATGGCCAACGGTCAGGAATGCTGGGAGTTACAAGTCAAAAAGATCAGGAGCACGACTTTCTGTTCATCCCTCCCATACCTCATGCAGCTCTACATGCTAATCAGTGATCAGTTACTACAGATCATGGCCCCAGCTATACTATGAACACAAAATCATACAAACAAAATTCGTACACAAAATCAGCATAGGATTATTCCCTCACTTCATACCTACCACTGACATGACTAACCCGTTTACTTAATCATGGAGCTACCATATTCAGAAGCAGTACACCTGTCTTGGTGAGTAGCAACTACTTCCAAACAAATAGCACAGGCCTCTTCTGTTTTATGTAAGTGCTTAGGTGGACTCTGGGGGATGGTGGAGGACAGGAAGGCCTGGAGGAATGTTGTCCATGGGGTTGCGATGGGTCGGATGCGACTTCGCAACTAACAACAAAAGTGGTACCTCAGTTCACAAACTTAATCTGTTCCATGATTCTGGTCGCGACCCAAATTGGTCACGAGCCAAGTCAAATTTGTCCATAAGGTTCAATGTAAATATGGTTAATCCATTCTGTAAATATTTTTTTAATCACAAAAATTTGAAACAAAGTAACAAAGTACAGTACAGTAGAGAACTCTAACCTAGGTGGGGGGAAGATAATTGGAGGGAGAGTCTGCAACCGCGATCTCGACTAGAGGAAGCTGCGACCATGTGTCAGTGGGGAAGATGGCTGTGGTCGTGTTTGTGCGATCGCGGCCATTTTCCCCACACGAACATGCTCTGACACTTGGTTGCAGTGCTGGGAAGATAGCCACGATTGTGTTCGTGTGGGGAAGATGGCCGCAATTGCAGCCATGTTCCCGCACGAACATGATTGGGATTGTGGTCATCACCCGATGTGGAGTTCGCAAACTGAGGCAATTTTTTTCCAAAATTTCTGTTCGCAACCTGATTTGGTCGTGAACTGAAGTGTTCGTGAGCAGAGGTACCACTGCATTTGTGCTTTTTCCCTCTTACTCCTGCTTCCAATATATTCCTAACTGGTATTTTCAGTATGACTCCTCCAGCCACATTATCTAGGTTTTTTCCCCTTTTGGCGGGGGGGAAGGGGAGAGAGAAGAGCAGGCAGATGAAGCAGGATGCAGATAAATGTCTCCATCTGAAAAGCAGGAATAGACCTCTCTGATTACCCAATGTACCCCTGCCTCCAGTATAACTTTCCTGTTTCCAAGCCTAGGTCACCTAGCTGGGTGACAGCAACTGGGTTACACAACATGATAACCTATTGCAGCTTTGAGCTCAGCCAGAGGTGGCCATTCCCTTCTGGGCCCCCCTCCCCATTCTGGTTCCCTGCTCTGCACTCCTGCTGATGCTGGCAAAGAAGCTGCTGTCCATCTGCCCCCCCCCCCCCCCCCCCCCCCCCCCGCACTCCTGGAGAGACCCCTGGGACACTACAGGGTGGGTAAGGAAGGAGGAGGGAAGAAGGCAGGAAGAAGGCAGGAAGGTAGAGGGACATGCTATCACATTTCCCTGACTCATGGCTGTGCCTTATTATCTATTAGGCATAGAGGATTTTACCAGCAGTGCAAGGGTGAAACTCCCTGGGGAGTTAATGTGTTGTGAAACTTGTGCAGTGGACACTTCTACCTGAGGCTTTTGCTGTGCAATCTGTTGGCAGGCTCCCTGGAGAGTCACATTGCCCTCGTCCTCTGTAAAGTGGTTCTGCTGTTTTAAGAAGCACAGCCTGGCACTCTATAAAAAGAACAGCATTTGAGGGCTTGCAAATCCATGCTGGAGCAGTGTGGAGTCCAAAGCAAGTGGCCTTGTCATTAGGTCATTAGCATCTGGTCACATATGCAGGGCAAAAGTTCACTGCTATGACTTATTCAAGACACACCAATTCAAGTGCTGTGCAGTTAGATTAAGGTACATCAAGCAGAAACCAGGTGCAAATGTACCCCAGGCAAAGTGTTGCATAATTGATGATACGTAGGGTGGCCAGTCAGAGGTTGCCCACCCTTAAGCATAGCAGAATTCTTGATTTGATCAGATGTCAAAGAGGGTTTGCTGAGCTGCTAAAAAGGCATTCTTGCAGCAGCTGCATGTTTTCTTTTGTTCAAACACCAGGAGAACCCAGCACTTACTGGCCTCTGTATTTTGGCCCTCCCAAATCCCATTAGCTTTCAGACTTTCCTCTTTTCACTGAAATCATGTCTCTGGCCCTCCCAAGGTCATAGGACCATGTGCTTCTTTACCACAAACTGATGGGTCCCTGGCCTGCCAAATTTTGTGCACCCCTTTTGGGGTGTGCACCAAGCACAGTGTTCTCTCACTACCCTGCTGAAATTACTTCAGAATAACTCGGTGTGATGGTTGTTGATAAGACAAACAGCAACAACTACACTATGCATGATCACTATTAATAACAATATTGTTACTTTTTGCATTTAATTTCTGAAGTCTGTAATTTTTTACTACCCATCACATCTTGTCCCACAATATGTACTGCATGGAAACCGGAAACTTCACAGCATTACATGCATATGATAAAGTCAGTCCATGGAGGTTTACACCAGAATAGTTTTTAAGGATGCCTTTGCCCCAACTGGGCACCATCCAGTTGTGTTGGACGACAACTTCCAGCATGCCCAGCAAACACCTTACTGTCCCTGGGGTCTTGCTGAAATAGACACAGGGGCCCTGATAATTTCCTCCATCTGATCCTCCTGTTTTAGTGGGGGGGGAGGGGCGGTGCCTACATGCGCTTAACTCCCTTCTGTTCTCTCCCTCCCCTTGAATCTTTCTGTCCGAGTTTTTTTTTCCGTTTCCTGTAATCAAATACCTGCATCTCACTTGTCCCATACATCTGTTTATAAATTGTTGTTGTTGTTGTTGTTAGTCCCAAAGTCGACCCATCGCAACCCCATGGACAACATTCCTCCAGGCCTTCCTGTTCTCCACCATCCCCCGGAGGCCACTTAAGCTCATGCCAACTGCTTCCGTGACTCCATCCAGCCACCTCATCCTCTGCCGTCCTTCTTCTTTTGCCATCTATTGTTCCCAGCATTAGGCTCTTCTCCAGGGAGTCCTTCCTTCTCATTAGGTCGCCAAAGTATTCGAGTTTCATCTTCAGTATCTGGCCTTCTAAAGAGCAGTTAGGGTTGATCTCCTCTAGGACTGACCAGTTTGATCACTTTGCAGTCCAAGGGATTCGCAGGAGACTCCTCCAGCACAATTCAAAGGCTTTAATTCTTTGGCGCTCAGCCTTCCTTATGGTCCAACTTTCACAGCCATACATTGCAACTGGGAAAACCATAGCCTTTACTACACGCAGGGCTGGCAGGGTGATATCTCTGCTTTTTAGCATGCTGTCTAGATTTGCCATAGCTTTCCTCCTCAGGAGCAAGTGTCTTTTAATTTCTTGGCCGCAGTCCCCATCTGCAGTGATCTTGGAGCCCAGGAAAATAAAATCTGTCACTACCTCCATTTCTTTCCCAACTATTTGCCAGGAAGTGAGAGGACCGGATGCCATGATCTTAGTTTTCTTAATGTTGAGTTTCAAGCCAACTTTTGTACTCTCCTCCTTCACCTGCATCAAGCGGTTCTTTAGTTCCTCTTCACTTTCTGCTATGAGAGTGGTATCATCTGCGTATCTGAGGTTGTTGATATTTCTCCCAGCAATCTTAATTCCAACTGGTGATTTATCTAGCCCCGCCTTTCTCATGATGCGTTCCGCATATAAGTTAAATAGGCAGGGCGACAGTATACAGCCTTGCTGAACTCCTTTCTCAATTTTGAACCAATCAGTGGTTCCATGTCCAGTTTTCACTGTTGTTTCTTGACCCACATATAGGTTTCTCAAGAGACAAATAAGATGGTCTGGTACTCCCATCTCTTTAAGAACTTGTCACAATTTGTTGTGATCCACACAATCAAAGGCTTTAGCATAGTCAATGAAGCAGATGTTTTCCTGGAACTCCCTAGCTTTCTCCATGATCCAGCATATGTTGGCAATTTGATCTCTAGTTCTTCTCCCTCTTCAAAATCCTGTCTGTACTTCTGGTAGTTCTCGGTCCACATACTGCTGGAGCCTAGCTTGTAGGATTTTCAGCATAACTTTCTTAGCATGTGAAATGAGTGCAATGGTGTGGTAGTTTGAACCTTCTTTGGCATTGCTCTTCTTTGGGATCAGAATGTAAACTGACCTTTTCCAATTCTGTGGCCACTGCTGAGTTTTCCAAGTTTGCTGGCATATTGAGTGTAGCACTTTTTACTGCATCGTCTTTTAAGATTTTGAATAGCTCAGCTGGAATACTGTCACCTCCACTAGCTTTGTTGTTGCTCAGACATCCTAAGGCCCATTTGACTTCACATTTCAGGATGTCTGGCTCGAGGTCAGTGACCACCCCATCGTGGTTATCAGGGACGTTAAGCTTTTTCTTGTATAGTTCCTCTGTGTAATCTTGCCACCTCTTCTTAATCTCTTCTGCCTCTGTTGGTCCTTTATCATGCCCATCTTTGCCCCTGCCATTTTGGTCCTTTATCATGCCCATCTTTGCATGAAATGTTCCCTTCAGATCTCCACTTTTCTTAAAGAGATCTCTGGTCCTCCCTATTCTATTGTTTTCTTCTATTTCTTTGCACTGCTCATTTAAGAAGGCATTCTAATCTCTTCTAGCTATTCTCTGGAATTCTGCATTCAATTGGGTGTATCTTTCTCCCTTGCCTTTCACTTCCCTTCTGTCCTCAACTACTTGTAAGCTTCCTCAGACAGCCAGTTTGCTTTCTTGCATTTCTTTTTCTTTGGGATGGTTTTAGTTGCTACCTCTTGCACAATGTTGCGAACCTCCATCCATAGTTCTTCAGGCACTCTATCAGATCTAATACCTTAAATCTATTTGTCACCTCTACTGTATATTCATCAGCCATGATTTAGGTCATACCTGAGTGGCCTAGTGCTTTTCCCTATACAAGTGGATTTTCCTTAAGAAACAGGGGCTTTCAAAGACGCGCGTGTGCACACACTTTGAGTCTATAATTAGCGTATGCAATTATACAGTTCTTTTTGCCCTATGCACCTAAGTCCCCGGAGCTCTCTAATGCCTAGCACCACTCTTGGGGAGGGTTAAACGCTCCTAAATTTGGGGAGCAAGTCCCGCCGACTGCCCTTCGTCCGTTCCTAAGCAAGGAGCATTCCCTGCACACGGCTGGCTCGTCCAACGTAGCCAAGGTCTGCCACACCTGGCCTCGCAGACAAAAGCCCCGGCCACGCCGCACCTTGAGACGCTTGCTCCAGCCATGCGGAGGCCGTACGGGTGGGTGGATGAGCAAGTGCGGAGGAGGAGAGAAGGGCGGGCAGCCGAGGGAGGTTGGCCGCCTCGTTTGCCTCCAGGAAGTCCGAGAAGGAGAAACATTGACTCTAGCAACGGCAGCCGCACCGAGGTGAACTAGTCGCCTATCAGCAACAGGTCGCCGAGCCGAAAGCGACAGGCATGGCGAGCCTCAAGCAGCAGCGCAACGCCAAGAACACCTCTGGTAAGGGCGTCGCAGCGCGCCGAGGAAGCTTGTTTAAAGGGCTGTACTTTTGCGCGTGGCGGAACCGAGCGGCTTTGAGGCAGAACGAGTGGGGCCGAGCGGGGGGGAGGATTTGGCCCCTGCCTTGCTCTGCTTCTCTGTCTGGTCCTCGGAGGACTGGGCGCCCCCCCGCCCCCCAGCACTGGGTGACGGTCCCTTCGCCACGGCAGCGAGACAGACTTCGGGCCAAAAGGCAGCCGTTAACTAGAAGGCTGCGCGTGCGCGGGTCGCTTCAAGACTGCAGAAAAATGGGTGCTGCTTGTGGGCGAAGAGGTGTCTTGCTGGAAAAGGGAACCCGCAAGTTCAACTTGAGTCAGATTCATGCCAAGATTTTCTCTGAGCACACGCAGATTGCTTTCTCCGTATGCCTTTTACACGAAATAAGCTCAAAGCTTTCAGGTGGAAGTGGTTTAAGCGTCTGTTTCATACGCATATGCACAAACACACCGGGATTCCCTTCGACCAACGGCACTGCGCGCTATGAAAATGCATGTTAAGCACGCGAAGGGGAGAAAGGTCTTTCTGGGATCTGGTGCAAGCAAAAAGGAACCGGGAACATCCATTGTTAAACCGGGGGGAATGGAAGCCAACGGCCGTCTTCCCTGCAGGCCAGAGCGAGCAGTGCAGCCTCTGTTCACACGCCCGACCTTTGTTCTTCTCGCTTTGTGTCTGCAGCTCCTCCCAACGGGCGGCCGCTGTCTTCTCGCCTTGCCGAGTCTCTTCCGGTATTGGCCCGTCTGTTCCGCTCACGTAGTAGCCGGAGCAAAGCGGCGGCCGCGGCGCAGTCTTTTCCAGGGCGTTGTAGCCGCTGGGCTCGTTTGGCATCGGTCCCCGAGAACGCTGCGTATTGAGCGATGCTGCCGAGCTCTGCGCACGCCAAGTTTTGACGGGACCCGGGTCGAACAGACCGCAAAGGCGTCCCTTTGTCAAGGCTTTTTGTTTGGCAATAACAGAAGTACCCATGCGGCAGCTAGCTAGTGATTGCAGCAATCCAATCTGGTGACCTCCCGTTGTTTTGGACTACAACTTCCATCAGAGCCAGGATAACCAGTGTTCCACAGTGCAGGGAGCTGTCACCTCAAACGTCTAAGTGAACAAAGTGGTGGGATTCAGGGCCACCGCAAAAATCGTTACGGCAGCAGCGCTTATCTCCTGGGACAGACACACAGTGCGCCCAGCTGCATGCAACAGAATGCGCCCCTCTCCCCACAGTCCTGCATCACAGCAACATTCTGCACTTGCGCAAAATTCAGGAAAAAAGGGCACAATATTCCTACTTGGTAATCACACTTCTGCAGTATTTCAGTGCAGTGAATTGGGCTAAGTCCTGATTTCCTACCTCAGCTGTACACATAGCTGGATGGCAACAGCAATGCCCCCCCCCACCCAGATGTTTCAGGATTTGGGGCTCTCACAGAGTGTTTACACTTTAATTCCAGGGCTGCATTTGGGAGCATTCCTGGTTAAGGGCCTAACATCATACCCTCAGAACACCAACATTTGTTTGTTTTCAGTTGTTCCTGTTTTTAAAAAATATACTTACGTGGATTTATCCAAAATGCGTACGGCTTTATACATAGTCTTTAACAGAAGTTAACAGATACACAGATAAGTACTATCTGGCATCTATATGCCATAGATTTATACAGCAAAAGCATTGTAAGGTCCTCCATTGCATTTTAGAAAATGAGTGCTGATCCTCCCAGTTTGGTGAAATGGTATTTTAGCTGTCAAAAGGGACAAGAGAATGCATTTTGACTTTCAATTCTTAATTTTCAGGAAACGGATAAGTAATTCAAAAGCATGGGTACATCAGTGAATGTTAGACTCTTTGAATACAACATTTGTATGTGATAACCTCCAAAAAAGGAGCAGCTTCTAAACATTGCCAAAACATGTTTCAAAGATAGCTGCATAGCATTTGCTGCAGTGCACCGCTAGTAATTTGCTGGATAACAAATATTAAAGGGATGTTGTAGTAGACACGGCCTAAGATGGATAGGCAGATGTGACAGGCAGATGTTGAAGCAATAATCTACTGTTTAGGCATTTTGTGGTGGTGTCCACAGCAGTTTCTCAGATCCCTGTAGACCTCGCCTATATAGTGTGCACACCCAGTTTGTTGCATTTGTAGAGGGTGCATACCAGAAAAAAAGGCTTTTCCACTTCTCAGGGACACCTGCAAGTCTGGTACACGTGACGGTGGGAGAGGCACCTCTTGTGCCTTCCTTGGTGTAGGCTTCCTACTGAGGTGGGAAACCATTCAAGAAAAAAAAGGGATTAAAAAGAAGGAACAGTATCTGGCCAGGGCCAACTCTGTGTTAGCAGAAAATGTACTTAAAAGTGAAAGCATTTCCTTATGGGAAACTGGCTGTTTCCCATGTCATTCAGCTTAAAAATATCGAGGAAAGTTCCAGGGCATGGTCTGAATGCACATGAGTCAATTGTCTTGCTAAGCTAAGGGTTTCTGTGCTGGTCAGTGCTTGGAGGAGAGATCACGTGGGAACCACATGGGGCTACCTTGAGTTCATCAGTAGAAAAGAGATGGGATCTAAAAATAATAAAAAATATAGACTATACAAAGTTATAACTCATTTGCTGATTATGCGTACCTTAATATGGTGTATTGTGATCAGTTATGAAGTGTTACTGGAAATACTGGGCTGAACCCTAAGATTTGTGGAGGGAGGGTCCTTTCCTCTCCACAATAGTCCATTGTATTCTCTCCAAAACATCAGAGGATTGAGGACTGCATGGGGCATGAGGAGGTGAACAGAACAGAGTGTCTTCTGGGTGTTTTCGTTCAGCATCCAAGTCAATATTACTGACCAAAAAGTAAATAGCTATAAAACAACAATAGTCCCGCTAAACCTAGAATCCTACAAAAGATTCGCAAGGAAAGAAGGGGAAGTGAAGAGCGAACTTAAAATATATCAATGACCACAGTTAGGGTGCAATCCAAAGAAGCTGTCCATAACACACTGAACTTGGAGGAATATGGGCATCCTATATGCATTGGAGGAACATGGAGGCAAAGATCCCCTCTGCTTTCCCTCTCTATGCAAACCCTTGGATAGCTGAGTGTGTCCATCTAGTGCTTGAGCTTGAAGCAGGCAGAAAAGAGTGTGAGCCACTGCAAGGATCCTGCATATTCTGGGGGAGCATGTCTCTTCCTGGCCCCCAAAATAACTTCTCAGAGCGCCCTCTTGTGCCCTCGGAGCTGCAGTCAGCGCGGTTCTTCCTGTGCTTGCTGCAAGGGCTAGAAGGAAGGTGCACCACATTCAGAGTACAAGCACTAATTAACCTTGAAGCAAATTTCCAGGGCTGGAGCTGGAACTCCAAAAAAATCCTATGGCTGTGCAGGCACTTGCCAGTAGCAATAGTAATGTGCTGCATCAGGTTGGAAATTGTGATCACGTTAATCACCATTTCTTCTAAACTGCTTTATGTTCACTTGTCAATCAGAAAAGGAGGAGGATGCTATTTGTGAAGGTCAGGATGGGCAGGAACACAGAGAGGATGAAGAGACTGTGGACCACATGCACCACATGGCAGCCCGTTCTGAATCAGTTTAATGAGCACTGAGGAAACACTACGTTATCTAATAGTTGTAAAGCTGACATTTGTATGTATCAGTGTTTTCCTGTTTCTGGTGTGGGGTAAATATAATAACAAACGTGGATGGGAGAGAGATTAGACACTCTGGACCAACACAATTGTTTACAAAAGCTGAAAAGGAATTGTTTCAAGTAATGCTTTTGTTGCTATGAACGAGATACTGATTATTGCTTTCTCCTGTAGGAGATATCCATGTGGACTGCAGGAATGAGTTCCAATTCAAAGGTAAATTACCATTTGCTATAAATATAATTGGAGATGAACCTTTCTAAGTAGCAACAGATCAAGGCAATTTGTAGGAGGAACAAGCCCTTCTCTCAGGAATATGGGGAGAGGTGCAAAGATCTAGAGATGGATCTGATCTAGGTAGATGGAATGTTCTTTCCATTAAAAGATGCTGGATTGTTTGAATAACCCCAGGGAATTAACCAAGAATCACGTTAGATTTGTAGAGGCGATTTATTATGTCCTTATAATGTTGTTCTATACATGCTTGTAGAAGAGGTTTGAAGATGTCCTTTTGTTCCTTCGGGGTATGGGCTGGCTCAAAACTTCATTCCTGAGCCACATAGAGTAGCATGTGGCTTGCACGTGGTTGTATCCAAGCATCTGTAGATACTTATCTATGGAACAGAAAATAGATGATGTGTGAATGGATGCCAGGAAGAATATAATCATTAAAGTGGTTATTTTTTATTTTTGATTGAGCAATACTGCTTCAGACTTAGTTTGAAGATTTTGATGACATGGAAGAGTGGGTTTTTTAAAAGCTGAAATACAGATCTGTTTGTTTACTGGGATTGCAGGGGGGAAATTAAGGCTGTAAGCCAGTATACAGTTATCTGTTCATGTGATTTATTCAAAACAAATATGTCTTTTTAAAAATCACTAATCACAGATTTAGAGGGCAGTGTTTCAGGAGCAGCTTCCAAACCCATAAGCTACTACTAAAGTCCTAATGCAAATTTCTATTTAATTATCCTAGATCAAGATATTTTATAAAAATATTGATTGCATGTAATTTATATTTGAAAATATGCTGTTTTGTTATTGACATTCAAATGCACCTTTAAGTATGCAGGGCTCAAAGATGTTCCAAATTATTTTTGTGTTACAGATGGACAGCAAAACTTCACAGAAGCAGATGCCATTGATAACAGGTGAAGATGCTTGAGAAGTTGTTTTCTGGCTTATGCCAGTCACCATAATGACTATATTCCAGTCATTCACAGAGATTATAGATTCTGTGCCAAGGTTCTGACAATACAAAGACAGATGTTTTAGGAGCCCTCAAAACAGATTTATAACAGATTTTACTGCAGGATTAGACTTCCATCTATACCAGGGGTTCTCAGACTTTTTGAACAGGGGGCCAGTTGACGGGCCAGCAGTAGCTGTGGGCCGCCAAGGCAAGGCAGAGACGGGGAGGGGGGCATGGGGCGAGGAGCTGGCTTGCTCGTGAGGAGAAAAAACAAACTCCCACAATCAAGCTGCTGCTGACTTGCTCACTAGTTTTCTCCAAGCATTTCTAAAACGACCTCCTCGCCCAGCGAGTGCAAAACCTGTGGGGTGTGCCAGTTAAAAGGGCATGGCGGGCTGGATTTGACCCTCGGGCGTTAGTTTGAGGACCCATGATCTATACTGTATTTCTTTACTAGACTAAATGTATTTAAGTCAGATATTTTCATGTAGAAATATTATGCGACTTACAAAAATACATTAACAAATAAGAGCTATGAAGTGAAGATCTTCCAGAATATCTAAAACAGGTCTACATAGAAATGATATAATTATACAATTAATAAGCATCAGTTAATAGTCAACATCCAGGCGAGAGAATGCTAAGTTGCAGCTAAAAGTCCATCAGCATACAAACAGAACTCAAGAATAGAACTATTGATACTGCAGTGTAAATTTTATATTGTATGTTTTATATTATATATTTGTATTTTACTGTTTATATTTTAAAATGTTATTTTAACTTTTTGTTGTAAGCCGCCCCGAGGCTTCGGCGAATGGGGCGGCATAAAAATGTTTTAATTAATAAATAAATAAATAAATAAATAAATAAATAAATAAATAAATACCAATGGTAAATCCCCAACCACCAGCAGCAGTTTCATGTAGATGATAAAGGCATAAGTGATACGACAGATTTTGTGGCAACTCACAGGCCAAAGATCATGGGGTGGAATAGAAACCCCCACCCAATTAGGACGATCCAAATCTATTGTAACTCAGTGCTTTCTAAGCCCAACCCAGACAAGTGATCTGAAAGGCTACTATGGTGAATGGACCCGAAAGCTGCAGGTTGCAGCTCCATGTCCGTATCTTGGGCAACTAGGACTGTTTCTGGATCATGACAAAGTCCATGCCCTCAGCAAGCTAAATGGTACTCATAATAATATGACCAGATGGTGCACTGGTCGCATTTCTCTCTTTCAGAACTGCCATGTAAGCCAGTTCTCGTATTACAGATATGAGTAATGTTAACTGCAAAATTTCCAGCAGCTTAGTCAAAGTGAGTCATCCAAGAGTTTGGGCTGTTGCATTGCAGCAACCACACCAAGCGGGACATTTACCAGCTCTGGTGGAAATAAAATTTCATTGCTGCTGTCTCTGCTACCAAGTGAGATTGAAGTTGGATTAGGCGGGGTTCCTTCTCACATGGAGCTTCTAAGTGTGTTCCACTTCATTTATTGAGTATTTAACCAAACATGCTTGATACCCTTTTTTAGACTCTCATGTAGAATGCCCAAAAGTCTTTAGGGGATCCTCTAAGGGCGCTGAGGACAGGGCTTGTGAGTGTGTGCCTGCCCTGTCGCACAACCCAATTTTGTGTCTGCATAGAGTTCTGGATACACTTTTTAGAGAAAGTATCAAGGTAATAATAAGAGACTGCTAAAAAAGACTTTGAGTGTTACCAATTGACCTGGCCCTCAAGTAGTAAATAAGTAGCACTCTGGATCTTCACAGTAGCACATTAAGTGGGCACTTGAGTTGTCTAAGCGTTGAGTTCGGAGACAATCAAGGCTTCTGAAGTTAACCCCCATGTGTGACCCTCTTAATTGGTAATAAGGCTTAGATCTATTGACAATCATCAGAAGTACTGTTTGTGCACTTCTCTGATTCCTAGCTATCAACTTGTTCTAACTGAATCAGAAGGGATATATGAATATATCAGAGATTATATTTGTTAATTGAATGCATTATTTTTGAAGAATCCAGCTCTTTGATCCAGCAATGGAGTACAAAATGAGCCACAAGAGAAGAGGAATTGCTCTGATCTTCAATCATGAGAGGTTTTTTTGGCACTTAACATTACCAGACAGACGTGGTACTTCTGCTGACAGAGAAAACCTGAAACGCATGTGAGATCTTTGTTCTTTAAAATTAGTTTTCATTAGTGCAGTGTGTGTGGGGAACTCAGTTCAACTTCCTGTCATTTCTAAATCAAAAAAGGGCTGAAGTATTTTGTTTTTGCTAAAGATGAACTTCTCATGATAGATTGGGAGAAAGATTGGTATCTCCGCGAAAACGGGTATAGTTCCAGCTGTGAATCCTTCAGTGCAATGCCACTTTAGCCAGGAACTTGCCACTTGGCCTTAGACAAGCCATTATCTCGTAGTCTTTCTCTTTCTGGGACTACAGGGATAATAGAACTGGTCTGCATTATAGGGCACAATGAGAGGATCATGGAATATGTATGTGAGGCACTCTGACTACTCTGAAACAAGAGGGTGGTAGAGCTTCATCTCCTAGTTTTATCTCAGGCTGTTTGCCGTAGGTTAGCAAGATTTTCTGATTCAGAATGGTTTGACAGCTACAACAAAATGATACTACTATCCTGAATTATGCCACTAAATGAAAAAAGCTTGGTGTCTGTGCAGAAGGATTATGGACTCCATTCAGTTCCTAAAACAATTTGCTGGGCTCAGAATTCTTTTATCCTAAGTGCAAAAACAGATGCTACTTTTAAGATACAGCTAGCAGATATGTCTTCTATCTCCATTTTTAGTTTAGGGTTTGCACAAGGTTCCTGATTCAGGTTGGAACCATAGTATGGGGAGTTAGGGGATATAACCCCCCATTTATAATTGTATTGCAAAATGGAGAGCTCTTTGTTTTATTGAACTGCTGTGCAGTTCAGGCTGCTGTACAAGAAGGCCACCCAATTTAAACTGGCTTATCTTGTGATTACTTTTATTCTGTTCTTTCCTTACCATTTTGCAGAATTCATGTCATAGGAAACTGGTTAGTTGTTGGTGCTTGATACAGTTTCTAAAGCTGCATGTTTAGATGTTTATTCCTCTTCTCAGCAAGGAGGAACAAAGTTTCATAAAACAATAACAAGTAGTAAGAAGTTGGTTTTTTTATGAATAGTTTGACTGAGCTTGGATTTGAAGTGAAGTGCTTTGATGACCTTAAAGCAGAAGAAGTGTTACAAAACATTTACAATGGTAAGTTATTTTTAGAGTCATTTCTGCTACCCATTTCTAGTGAATGTTTGAATTTGTTTACTTTTCCTTAATACAATTCTTAATACAAAAGAACTTTCCAAGAAAGTGAAGAAATAATTCTTACCACTAACTTGTAGCCGTTGCATATCTTCTTATTAACTGCTCCATAATACCTAGATTGACAAGTCTATTGCTGAATCAACATTCTTTATATTTAATAAATAAAATGCTTTGCTACTGTTGGTGGCTTATGCTGGAGAGTTCCAACAGAAATACTAGAATGAAACTGTTTTTGAACTTCAGTTCCAAAGCAGAAAGCCAGAATGTACTAATTGGGTTATAGGAAAATTCTGAGGGATAGGATTGCCCCATAGAAAATCTCTGTCCAGTAGTAGTGTAATTTTCTTGAGGCAATTACTTCTTTGGTATGAATCTCAAATAAATTGGAGGTTAGGAGTCCCAAAGATCCTGGGATGCTCCCATAGCAGGCAGGTGGTTACTAAGGAGGAGAGTATTCCCAGTGCTTTACCCCAGGGATTCCTTTGTGCTGAGCCCAGCTCCAAAGTTAGCCAAGAAAAATGTATGCTACTTGACCAACCATTGATTTGAAAGTCACTAATTAAATTGGAACATTATCTTGCAGTGGCCACAGAGCAGCATGACGATGCAGACTGCTTTGTGTGTGCTTTCTTGAGCCATGGAGAAGATGATCATGTTTACGCCTATGATGCTAAAATAAAGATACAGTCATTGACCAGCATGTTTAAAGGAGACAAATGCCCGAGTCTTGTAGGGAAGCCAAAAATCTTTATAATTCAGGTGAGATAATGTAATATATGAGAAATAAGAGATCAAAATCACTTTTGCACAAAGTACAGAGTTGTGCCTTTTTTAGAAATAGGAGGAAAGGATTAAAAATGAGCAAAAACTGCAGGTGAGCTGAGACATTAGCATCACTCTAGTTACTTCTGGTTTGCATACCACAAGGGCAAATGATACAGTCTGGATAAATCAAACCAAACTAAAATGAAGCATACAGTTCAAGATGATATAATAATCAGTACATGGGGCAGGGGTTTCGGGTGAAATTCAAAGAAACCAGACTCAGAACAATTGAGAATACAATACAACTAACAATCTACTTACTGCGTTGTGCAGTTCCCCCTCTCAGTTGGGCAGGCAGAGAAGAATGGTGGTGTTCAGGAAATGCAAATTAATTCCTCCATCACAGCTTCATTGAGGTTACTAGGCGTTCTGACAACCCACGGGTTGCAGTAGTTGTTGTGCCCGTGGTGGGCTGTTGCGTTGACTGAACCCAGGTGACCACCAGTTACCGAGCAGTTTGGTAAGAGCAAAACCCTTTACTGCTCTGGCCAAGCAGCTCTCAGGTGATGCACACTAAAGATGCAGCCATTTTGATAGCGGTGGACAGTCCCTTCCAAGTGCTCCAGTGGTTCCTTGGAGGGGCTGCCCATAGTTGCCTTTTTTTTTGCATTCCTTCCCCAGTTTTAGTAAATACTTGTGCAACTGTGGGAATAGGTGGTTATTGTGCAGGGAGGTGTCCAGGCTGGTTGGTTCTAGAGTCATCTGAGCTAAGGGTGCCCTCATATTTATACTCGTTTCCAAGATTCTACCACTTAGGGGGCATGCAAAGCTGCAGGCCACTCCATTTCCAGGGGTAGTTTACCTTGACTGCTGTCAAAGGTAATTCATGTTTAAAGTAGGATTTTGAGAGCATGAGCAACCTCTCCCAGGAAATGAAATGGTTTATTTTGTTGCAGGGAGACAACTTGGAGGGCCAGGAGGGGAGAAGGGTTAAAGAAAACTACCAGTGGTTAATCTGATGGTCTGTTGGGCACACAATGGGTTGTTTGGATGACAACCAGCCCACTATGGCTTATTGCCAGGGCAGGTTGTCATGCTGTGCTGTGCAAACGTATCCATCCTGTTCATGGTTGCCAGTTATCAAAGGCGCCTTGTCTGTTGTGTATTGCAATGCCATAGTAGATTGTGCCACTTTCACTGTTTTAAACATTGCCTTTTGCTTCAAAGCATTTCCATGATAGGAGGTGTAAGAACAGGCTTTTAACAATCAGTGTGTGCTGCATTTTCCAAGCTAAGGCTCAGCAAAGCATAAACAAAAAGTAATTAACCTTGGTATATTCAATGCATGTGAATGAATAGGGCCTTTTCAGGTTGATCAGAAAGGGTTATGCTTTAGAATGGCGTTCCACTACTATATTTCATTTCAAAGAGCACTTTCCCCTGCCAGGCGTGCCGAGGAGATAAGCATGATGACCCAGTCCTCTTTCATGATACAGTGGACAGCAAAAAAGAGTCAGAAATAAATGAGATCACGGTGGATGCCGCTGCGGTGTATACATTACCTGCTGGCGCTGACTTTCTCATGTGTTACTCTGTAGCAGAAGGTAAAATCCATTTTATGTTTTCACTAAACTTACTTGGTGGTAACATGAAGGGAAGCATTTATCTTACAAAATAAGGAGACAAATTCCTTTTAGTTTTTTCTACACTTGCATTATTGGCTTGTTGCACAAAGATTAACAGTGTATTTGATATACGTGTATGTAAATATCAGCATTGGTTATCAAGCTTTTGAGGATCGCAAATTAAACCTTCCTAAGAGAGAGTAAAAAGCTGGAATGAAGGAACTGCTTCCTCCATGAAATTAATCAGTAAGATCATGGGCAGGTAAAGATGCTCATATACCTGTTGTCCCTGTGCAGGAAGAGTAGAGACGACTGTGTCATATATGAGAAACTCGTACAATTAGCACCATTCCTACTGAGGCGAACCCAGTGCCAGTTATCCCTGCTCCATAGTGTGCTGACTAGCCTCTCCCTTGAGCATTCATGCAAATACCTGCAGAGGTGTGTTGACACAGCAGGATGTGTGGAGGCTCCCCCGTGATATGGAAAGCTTCACCTCTCCACTTGTACTCCCAAAGCCTTCCTCACTGTCATCTGGGCTTTCACGACCTAAGCACAGTGCAGTAGTCACACAGATAAATTAATCCACTGGAAGCAGTCATGTGTGAACCAGGTCATTATACAGTGTAGGGGTTTCTCTCCCCAACCCAAGTCTTACTTAGACCAAACTTGCAGAAAGATGCCACAAGCACTCCTCCCCTGGGCCCATTAACTGGTTTCCCTCCTCAGGTCTGCCAAGGGCCAGCTGTTTTTTTTTTTTCTGCCTACCAGTTTTGTCACTTTTTGCTATTCTGGAGAGCAGGATCCTTGCTGCCATCTGCTCTTCTTGAAAGAGTGAGCTATCCCTTAATCATTCCTGTGCTGGGAATGAATTTCCCTCATGATCGATATAAAAATGAAATGCGTTTTGGAACAGGATGTGCAGTAATGTAATTTTACTAAGATGCTGGGCTCAATTGTCTTAGAACTTCTTCCAGTGGTAATGCACTAGTACGTCAAACATGGTAAGCCAGCCCTGCTGTGTTTGGAGGCTCTTGAGCCCATCTTGCTGACTGGAGGCCTGGGCTTCTGCCCCAAAGTCTTGACAAGATTACACTGGTGGATTTTCACCTCTCCAAAAGCAATGAGTTGATTTAAGTAACACCTAGGTGACTCACAGCAAGTTAAGAACAGTGAATTTAAGTTTGGGATAAAAGGTTCTCTCTTAACATTACAAAAACAGTATTTTCTTCTTTTCCAATAGGGTACTATTCTCACCGTGAGACAGTAAATGGTTCTTGGTATATTCAAGATCTCTGTGAGATGCTAAGAAAGCATGGCTGTTCCCTGGAGTTTACAGAGCTACTGACATTGGTTAACAGAAAGGTGTCTCACCGCAGAGTGGATGTATGCAGAGATCCACTTGCTCTGGGAAAAAAGCAGGTTCCTTGCTTTGCATCAATGTTAACTAAGAAGCTGCATTTCCGCCCAAAGTCTAAGTAGCACAGGACAGAAGTAACAGATCCACTTTTGTGTTTGCTGTAGAGGACGTATCAAACCAAACTCACCACATACTTGAAATACTAGATAGAGAGAATTAGAGCGCAATTCTGTACCCATTTACCTGGGAGCAAGTAGACATGTATAGGACTGTGTTGTAAAATGTACACTGTTTGATTTACTTGATATCACACCAGCATTGACATTTTGTTCAACAGGCAGCACCATATAATGTGGCTGCCTGCAACTCTTCATACTTGGAGGTGTCATGGGCATTCCATTGAGGGCTTCTACCAGCTAAGATTTTTGCCTTGGATCATGAGGACACAGCTGAGGTGCTGCCAGATTATATGGTGTTGTGGCAGAACCTCACTTCTCTCTTTGAACCTTGCAGCTGCAGCCAGTGCAGAAAGAACCAGGCTGGATGCGAGGGTAGAGGAAGGACATTCCAAAGAAAGAATCCCACCTCTGACCTTGCAGTACAATTCTGGGGTTGGAGTTGCGGGTGACGCCTCCCTATGGCAGTCTAGATGACATGTAGCACTGCAAGACTGCATCCTCAAATCAGGTGTAACGTTATGAAATGGAAAGACTCATGCAGTAAAATGACAGCCAGCAAGAACGGTTTTCCTATCCATTTCGAAAGGTTTCAAAATTCGGAACTCAACAGCACGGCACGTAGAAATTCCAAATAAATATTTTACACTGGCTGTGTATGAAATTAATTAATTTCAAAATTTCAAAATTAATTTGAAATTAATTTCAAAATAAATATGAAATTTAACATTCCAGGATTAACTACTTTTTGATGTACTGTATTTGAAATTGATTAGAAGTCAACATTACACTAGCCTCAGGGAGTTTTAGAAAATAAAAGTCAGTGCTGACATTTCAGTAATAAGGGTAGAAGGGTAGAACTGATCGTATTTTTGCTGTTTGTTTACACTAAGTTACTCTTTATAGCACATTTTGTAAGTGAAATTTGGTGCTTTTAAATGGTTTTGATAGTTCTGCTTATACATTTGCAATAATCTTCAGGGATCACTACCTTAATCCTTTCTGCTGGATTGACCTCCCTGCCTCTTTTTGCCCAGTATCACCTGAATACTATTAAGACTGAGTGGTGCAACCCTCACTGACATTGCTCCAGTGAATTGTTCAGGCTGGTTTGATTATTGCAGGCAACACCAGCCATTTCTACACAGATTGGGGAATGCAGTATCCAGGCTACCAAGCTGTGCTTGAAGTTTCTGAGGTCCTGATAGTTCAACCTGATGCTGAAGGAAAGCATGTCAGTGCAGACGGGTTCTCTCGTGAGTCTTGTACAAGACATTTTGTATACTGTTTGTCCACTAATCATTTCAGCCTGGAAAAAATGTCCATGCATGTGTATGTTAAATATTTTGCAAGACATGTTTTTCTTTTTGTATAAAACCTTGATCAGAAAAATCAAACCAAACAATTATGTATTTTTATTTACCTTATTATGAAAATTACATTCAAATAGAGGAGCCATAGAATAAAAAAAAATAAACAGTTAAAAACTGGTTTTGTCCTTTGCTTCAAGAATGGGTTAGAAATTCAAGAATAACTGCTATTGGTTCATTTAATTTTTCAGTTGTGTTAAGAGATACAAGTCCTAGTTTCCAGACTGTTTTAAGCTCAATATTTATTATAATAGAGTTCCTTACTCCAAACTCTTAAAAATAGTCCAAAATGTCCAGTTTCTAATCTTTGGAGGCAAGTCAACAAGGCTAATGCATTTACAGTATGTAAAAAAATCAACGTTTGCCATTTATTTCTTGGATTGGTAGGTGCAATTGCAAGGGGTTCTTCAGCCGTTTCAAGGCATCTTCCACCTATTGGTATGAAAGGGGGAAAATTGTGAGCTTGTGGAAAGTTCCTTTCAGCCTTCTAACATAGCGTGCTATGTTTTGCTATACTCTTAGCATCCGTCAAGCTTCCAGCACTCTGTTGATGCTAAGGCTGCTGTAGCAGAGTCCTGAACTAGGATTATGGAGACTTAGATTCTAGTCCTCTCTCAACTGTTAAGTGATTTGAGTAACGTTTTCCAGTCACTAACTCCTAGAGATAGCATATGCGGCTTTGGGCTTCTTGGAGGAAAGGTGGGATAAAAATATAACTGCGTCCTGACTCTTCCCTACATTATTTTCCACCTCTCCTATATCAGAGACTGTTAATAACTCTGAGAGAAAGAAAACACATGGCTTAAGGGCTGGAAGAGTAACAACAGATTGGATCCTTCCATGTAGCCATCTTCCACCAGTTCTCTGGATGTGCTCCCTGGCAAACATGAGCTAGGGAAATTATTTTTGTTGGTCCTATATATTTGTGCTAGCAGGAATTAAAAAAAATAATGAAACATTCCAGGGACAGCTTGGAGGAAATGAGATTAGGTATGGATGTTGGTAAAATGCATTCATCTGCCAATATAAATACCCCAAGTCTCTGATTGTTAAGAAATGGTTTATACTAGGTGTCTTCAACCTTTTCAGGCCCTATGGGCACATTTTGAAAATTAAAACTCTGAGAACACTACCAGAAAATGCAAGGTAGCTCTTTCCCTGTCCATCTCCTGCTGCAGGTCAGCCCACTGAGCAACCAAAGCATTTTCTGCACTGCAATTAGTCCTAAAACCTGACTAGAAAAGATCCAAATAGTAAGTTTTAACTGTGGAATGAAGATGCAGCTATGCACTTAATATGCCATTTTGAAAAAGGCTGTACACATGATAAACAAGATTACATACAGGATGACACCTGGTAATATTGCCCCAGTTAACTGTAGACTTCTTTAGTAAGAGTCGCTACTGCTTCATTCAGAAATTAGGAACTATTCCCTCTTAATGGGAAGCACAAACTACCGTCAAGACCCAATTAGATATGCCTGAACTTTCTGTTTTAGGCAACTAAGATGGGCAAGGGTCAAGCATATGTCTTTCCAGTCTCACATCTCCATGAAAGCTTAAGCTGGATACCCCACAACAACCCTCCATCCTTGTTTCAGAAGTGGACTCCCTAATCTGAATAGATGTAAGTAATTCTATCTGCAGAATGTCTTGCAAAATGGTCAACAGTAGGTCAAAGGTGGTTCAATCTCCAACATGGGTAGATTATAAAAGTCCTTTCACTACTCAGAAGACCAACCCCAGCTTAAACTGAGCGGATCCAGCGGTGTTGGTGATGGTGAAATAAGACTTCCACATTTCAAATTCAACTAACCACTTGAGTAAGCCACCTGAATTTGAAAGGGTTAGGCAAGATAGCAACGGGGTGGTGGGAAGCGCAGAAAGGTATCCTTGGGTATACGCTCATTGGTTAATGACATGCCAAAGACAGCAAAGGATTGTGAACTCACGATTGTGTTGTGCTAAATTTGAAGTCACGTAACAATGCAGAATGGCACAGTCCCCATTCCAGCTGGTAGATCTGCTGAAAGCAGCTACTGGCAGCAGGATCAGGTCTGTGCACAACAGAGACTCAGCACTTTGCTAAGATTATAATTCCCTCTGGACCCATAGTGCCTTCTCACCAGTCTGGGGAGTAGGGGGTGGGGGCAAGGCAGTGGTGGCAGGCAGGTCGTCCTGCAATTTGGTCTTCTCTTTTGCAGCTGGCGCATCTGAGTTGATGCTGAAGTTAAGGAGCAGCAGTGCTGAAGTCTACAAATCAAGTAATTCTTAATGGATTGGAAGGCTTGAGTAGATCTGGACTGCCAGATTCAACAGTATTAATTGTGCTTTTAAAACCTCCTAAAACAGTTTGTCAGCTTTTGCAGACAGCAAGGTAGATCAGGTTTGTTTACTCTGGAGCTGGAGGATTTTCTATTTCTCATCCCTTCAATACTAATCACAGCTGCTACAGCAGATGGAACGAGAAGCAAAACCCATTCATGCAATGTAACATAATTTTATCTGTTTCATCCCTGTTGAGAGGCTCTAGGTATGCATTTTAAATTCCCTTTTCCAAAATAAACCAATATATTCAGTTAGATAAGACTTTTCTATGAAGAGGTGGGGGCAAGGTTGGCATTTTGTTTTCTGTCAAGGGAGGGAGATAAAGTTGGCAGCCAGAGCTGCAAACACTTGAGCTTCAAAACATCCAATTTTCAATTAATTATATTGGATAGATGGAAACGTGTTGACTGAAAGTGAGAAATGCAACTACCTCTGCAAGTTCCTCTTTCAACTTGTTGTACTGATCCACATTGAAGCTCTGGCTTTTGGATTTCCTGTAAAAGTAATGGAGGAATTGCCTGTCTTGAGCCTCTGGGTAAATATAGTCCTGCATAAGTCAGGAAAAGGAAACAGAATAAAATACTTTGAAATCTCCAACTGGAGGATGATAGCTGTAAAATTTGTACATTTTATTGCAGCTGTTGTCATTAAAGGTGAAGAAAACATCCTATTTTAATTTAGATTAATTTGGACAAACAAGGAAAAACGGACATACAATGCATCACTTTGTCCCAGTTCAGAAATGCTGGCCCAAAGAGAAAGATCTCAGAATACCTCTAAAAGGTTATTAAGGAATTGTTTACATTGCCTTCCACAGTTGGTGCCCATGTTGGCCTACCACTCCCAGAGTTGCACAACTCTGAGAATTAAAGTTTTACACATAGAATCACCACAGTCAGCATGTCCTGAATAATGTCAGAAAATCAAGTCACCTTCTTCTTTTGTAGATGGAATGATTCTAAATCTCAAGGCAATGAGTGCTCCTTGAGGTGAGGAAATCAAATGAGGGCTGGCAGCCAATTTTATTCTTTTGTGGAGATTTGTAGTGCTCTTGTTTTTAATCTTTGCTTTGCACACTGTCTTGAGGGCTTTGCAGTTGAAAGGTTACCCATAAATACTGTAATGTAAAAGCTGTGAGTAAAATAGAACACTCAATGCTTTATCTTGCAATCAAAAATAACACCTAGGCATCCTTGTCGGGATACTTTAAAAGCCTCACAAATATACCCTCAAAAACTTTTGACTTCAAGTATACAAACGATAATATTTTCTGTGTGTATCATTGCTCCAAAAACGTTGCTTTAAGGAGACTTACCTGCTTAGTAAGTACAAAGTACGCATAGAATGCCATAGCACTTCCATAGGTGATAAAGTATGTGACAGGCTCCATGATATCCCATGAATAGACCCACCAAGTAAGCCAAGCCAGGGCTCCACCTTGAGTTGACATTAAGGCTAAGCCAATCCATAAAAGACGAGAAGTCTTAGCGTCAACAGATGCAGCAATTCCAGCTTTCATCTAGAAAGAGAACCTATGTTACACACCAAAGAAACAGCAGTGCTCAATTATGTTCCTCTCCCACATATTCCATTGTATTCAGATGTGTACTGAATTGGTCCTTCTTAGAGATCTGGAGTTTACAACATTCAAATAATTTTCCAGATGAAGACTGTATAAAATTCAAATGCTGAACTGTCATCTAGAGAGACTGTTTTCAGGGAAAGTCACCTGAGAGCAGACATTATGACAACTCTTTGGTCTTTTAGCCATCTTTGTTCAGTCTTCTAATGACCACTGGATATCAAGACCTAACTTTATCTGTTCTGTTGAGCTAGTGTTAGTGGCTTACAATGCAGTTCTATATGGACAGCACACTGTTAGACAAAAGCCTCCAGATTTGAAAGCTGCTGTGTATCGAATGTCCTGCAGGGGTGGTGGAGTGACAGTGGAAGTTCAGCTCATCTGTCACCTCTCCATCCTCCTATCTCATTTCCCTCTAGATGGGCTTCTGAGCCTGCCACGAGGAGAAGCACTGACAGGGGCACAGCGAGGGCTGGAGAGGTCAGTTCCTCTAGTAACCTAGTCATCTCCCCTCCCAGCCCACTGGAATGCTCCCTCTTCTTTGTGGCTTTCAGCTGCCTTTGTGACCTTAGCAAGCAGGCACTGTGGCTCCACCCAGAGCAGCCATGAGAGGTCAAGAAGAGAGAGGAGAGGCCCCCTTCTGAAGTCATAGCAACAACTATGGCTATGAGAAATCCTATGGTCCCTGAGATGCTCTCCAGAGACTGCCGCATTGTCCTCTTAATTAACAGAAAAAAGAAAGAAATATCTATATGAATAAATTTGTATGTATCTATTATATATATATATGAATGAATTTCTAGGAAAATAGTACATTCAAGTAATTATACATAAGCGTCAGTCAAAGTGGAGCAGATATCCAGGTAAGTATCCATTTGAAGGTGGCATCTATACATTCATTCAAATTTTGAAAGTGGTATAAGGTCCTCAATCTAGTACATTATAGGGCAAGAGCATTTATCTTTTCCATATTGCAATATCAATCTTTTAGCTCTCAAAAGTGCTGAAAATCATTTATGTGGAATATGCATTACCTTCCACGAAGCAGATAATTTAAAAGTATTTCACACCATTCTGATGCAACATTTACCTGCATAATAATCTCTTCTGAAAAAGAAGCAGCTAGTAAATAATGCCAAATCATATGCTTAAAAGACGCATTAGTTGTATTGACTGCCAACAATTAGCTAAATTAAACAAACCCATATTAAAAGTGATGCTGTGGCATCTAATAGGAACAAGTTTCTGCTGAATAAGACACAAGCAAAGATCCATGGATGCAACAGGTATAGGTGCCAGAGTGGCAATCGACTGATTAGGCAAACTAGAACAATCCATTTCCCTATTCCATTCCTGCTTTGTATTTATTCACCTTATTTTTGGACACATATTTAAAGACATGAATGATGGATTGCTTTGCCTGACCAGCCAGAGGTACTTTCAGTAACATCAGAGACTGGTATTGTGAAAGTGTTAGGGTTAAATCTTGATCCTAACAAATGCTGCCGTTGCAGGAATTGCCATCCAGCCGTTGCTGACAAATATTTAACATGAGGGATGACAATAACTCATCTTTACCACCCACCATTTAATCCAAACCAAACATTATCTTATTTGTCCATGTCCACCGTTTTCTTGCCAATTTCTAAAACTGGATTGCCTCATAAAGTCAATGGATCAAAGTGTAATTGATGTGACATTTTATGCCGCACATCTTTAGCAGGAGAAACCACAGGAGGAATCTGGTTCGTTCTTGCATGCCTAGAACCTAATGACATCCATCTAGAGAGAGGAAACAGCCAAAAAAGATCCCAGGCTGCCCAAGAAAATCAGCTATAAAAAGGAAAGACCAAAATTTATTAGAAGTCACTCTGTAACTTGATGTAAAGCAAGATTGTCTAAAAATAATTGTCCAATATAAAGCAATAGCACATATAAACAAAGAAGGTGAGATATCTCAGCTTTAAAGATGCCCATCTAATGAAATTCAAGAAATTGCATTAATCAGATCTATGTATTTATAAATTTCTCATATATGTATATATATTAGATATATATTATTCATTACATATAATACATATACGTAAATTTTACAATAAAATGAATTACTGATTTAGCAGGTGAAAGACACAAGTTGCTGAATTCATCACAGATTTTCACAAAAGGTTTCTTTAAAAGAAGTATTTTTCAAACCTGCTCTAGGGGCAACAGTTCTTCTTTTAGAAGTTCCATTTTTTGCATTAGTTCCCTCTCTCTCCTTTTCTGATGATCTTCTAAATGGAGTGCTACAAATAATCTTTGGATCATAGACTTGATATCATCTATCTCTGTAACACGCTCTGAGCTCATGTTACCTGAAAGGAGAATGAAATCGGGAGTCACTATACAATGAAACTTTTGGGACTCCTGAACTTCCACCACAACCTCTCCAAGGATGAGGAGTTACATATGACAATGTACAGGTAGCAATCCTCCAGGAGACTGCAGTGGTCAGTGGTACCCAGGAACCCCTTGTTATTACTACTGGACCCTAATTCAGGCTCAGAAGCATGCAAACTGAGCAAGGTTATGCAAAAATGCTTGCATTTCAATTGTGCTCATTTAATTTTGAATGCAAAAGTGTTAGTGGTGTTGCTGTTCTCATGAAGAGTGCTGGAACGGGACTCTGGAGATCTGGGTTCTAGTCCCCACACAGCCATGAAGCCCACAGGGTGACTACAGGCCAGTCACTACCTCGCAGTTTAACCTACCTCACTGGATTCCTTACTAGAGGAATAAAAGTGTTAATATAAATTCAATGTAATAATGCAAATAAGAATAAGAAGACCATACCATCCAGTAGCCAACTCTCCAGGCAGTTCACAACAGTTTGCCCAGAGAGTTTTGGATATTGCGCACCATAGAAATTAATTAAATTAATAACCCCCTCCCCCCATAAAAAAAAAAAAAAAAACCTGCCTCCCTCCATATTTGAGTATAAACTTTTTTGGCTAAGACAAGCAACAGGGTTTTTTTTTAAATGACAATAATCATTTAAAAGCATAACGACTATTTATTTGTTTAAAACTTTTATACCCCGTCCATCCAACTTACAATAAAGATGGCCACTAGATTCAATCCTAGTTTCCGAGAATAAAAAATGAAAGAAAAACAGATGTTGATGGTTGGGGATTTAAGGCTGCAATTCCACATGTGCTTACCTCACAGTACAGTCCCATTAGACCCAATGGTGCAAGCTTCTGAGTAGAGGTACCAACAAAAACAGTTTCTATTTTTAAAGGCTTTGGGCACAATCCTTTGGCCTCTTGAGAGATCCCCTGGGAGAACAGAGGATTTTTCAGAGTCTGAGTACTGAGGGCCTCTGACCTCAGATTCTGAGGTCTGAGCCCACCCCCTGGGTCAAAACTAGGCTTCGGAAGAGGAGAAAAAGGGTGTGACAGGAATGGGAGGAAGCTGGGCTGTAGAATTGTGCCAGTTCCATGTAGTTGTCCCAGCCTCCTTCCTTCCCTCCTCCTCAACTCTAAATCTAAATGGATGAAATCAGATGCCACCATGTCTTGTACCAGATACTTGAAAGCCTCTAAGTTCAGAGGCTTATGAGCATCTGCTGCAGGGGCAACAGGCCTGGATTTCAAGCTGCAATTCATTTAAAACTTAGTAATTTCACAGCTAAAAGTTTCCCGAGCATTTTGGGATGGTCATGAGTTTGTGTACCTTTTTGTGAGGGGTGTACACTATATTCTGCACCATTGATGACAAGTTTGAAGTTGTTCATCAACAGAACTTCCATCAGTGTTGAAGTTGAAATCACACTGCCATCTGCAGGAAAAAATGAATGAAAAAATTAGGGCGATTTATATTTTATTGAAAGAATCACTATGTTGATTACAGGCAATGAAATTCAATATAGGCAACATTTACTACACCAGTATCTTGTGCAGTGAGCTTACTTTCATGAATGTCTTGTGCCTAATAACACTCGTGATATGACATTGCATCTAAGGTTTTCTCTCTTGGCCAGTAACAGCTCGAGGGGGGGAGGGAGGGGGGAAAGAGAGAGCACACAGACATGCTCATAATTTTCACTGAGATCACAACATGGGAGACAGGGCTAAAGACGGCTTCCAATTCTGTTCCTTCAGTCTGTGGCAGCAGAAATAATGCTGAAAATGGAGGGTTGTATTTGATGGATATTTACTTTGCTAAGCATTAGGAGTACAGGAAATGGCCTTATGACAGGTCAGACTGTTTATCCAGTGAGGCCAGTTTTGCGCACTCCACCTTTCTTAATGGCAGTGATGCAGTAAAGGTCCTTCCAGTCACCTGTACCCTCATCTTTTTAGCTGGATGCCAGGTATGGAAAAATTGAGACCTTCAGAAAGCTAATTGTAGTGGTTGGGTCTGCTTCTCCCACTCCAAGGTAAAGATTTCCAACTCTGAATCTGAACTGGGAAAGGATGCAGGATTGGAATGTTTAGCTGAAATGTCAAAGTCAACGAGCTACAGGATAAGCTAGGCAGCTGGTGAGAACCAGACCGTTTCTGATTCAGGGGGAGACACTGTAGAACAGAGAGCATCACAGGGGGTGTGAATTTCTCAATCCAGTAGTTTGACATCAAGTCAGACAAGCAGACCAATTAAGTATCATCCAGCATTCCTGTCATCTGGCCTAAGAGTAGTATGGACCTCCCTGAGGGTTAAGCCAACTCTGTTTGGTAGAGTAGAGGGGAGGGGAATTCAGTTTGAGAACAATTCCTGGTATGAGCAAGAACTAATTTCACAACCAACCATTTTAACTCTATGGATGCCTCTTCCTAACTACCTTTGTGTTATTTTCACAAAGTCAGTCCTGACTGGTCCGTTTGAACACAATAAAAGTTGTAGTTAGAGGCCTCTCCTCCTGACCTGCTCAGAAGGAAAAAGGAGAAACTGGGAGAGAGAGAAATGTACCCTTGAAACAAAACATATGCTCTAGAGAACAGTCTCAATATTGATTTAAACTAGCTCAGTAAAGGCTTTGATAAAACATTCAGCCTGGAGCTTGGCCAGTTTTTCTTTATCTGTCTCACAAATGAAATGTGCCATAGGCAAATCCATGCAGGCATTTCCTGACTGGAATTCTATCACCTGGATTCCTGCTGGGCATCTGATGATGGGAACTGTAAAGTACAGAGCTTTTTTTCCCCACCCAATCTATCGGGGTTACAATCTGGCACAACAATGAAAAGGGGGAAAGCATTAAACATTTAGATGTATGAAATATTCTGGGGTTTTTTTTTGTTCTGTTCAACAGCAAAGAATTCATAAAGAAAATGTATTAGCACAAAAATGCTGAATTACATGTAACTGCAAATGATATTTAGTATATTAATAAAATGCAACTTATTTTTGGGAAAAGAAAGTGGGTCAGGAATATTTGTCTGAAAGCATTGCACAAACTCTCTTTTGCACCTGTTGAAGTGTTCCTTTCATCTGCCTTAGAGCTTAAATACATTGGAGGTCTGATGATACAAGTCTCTCTAGTAGTCTATAACCACAAACAGCCTTCTGTAAGATAATTTTTCATTCAATGGTGCAGGTGCATAACCATCAGTCAAACGTCACTTATTCTGAGCTTATAAAAAGGTACAAGTATAGAAAATGAAATGCATCTGCAGGTGTGCCAAGAATGGTTTCATCGGAAGTCTGATAATCTCTTCAGCAGAAATTACTAACATGAACCTTCTTGGCATACATTTTTGTCTCCAGCATAGGAATAACAACATGCAGTTCTTTTCTTTAAAAGACTTGTAGGGACCCCAGGCTTTAGTTAAAACCTTTTGTTGTTAGTCGCGAAGTCGTGTCCGATCCATTGTGACCCCATGGACAACATTCCTGTCCTCCACCATCCCCAGGAGTCCACCCAAGCTCACACCAACTGCTTCAGTGACTCCATCTAGCCACCTCATCCTCTGCCGTCCCCTTCTTCTTTTGCCATCTATTGTTCCCAGCCTTAGGCTCTTCTCCAGGGAGTCCTTCCTTCTCATTAGGTGGGCAAAGTATTTGAGTTTCAACTTCAGTTTCTGGCCTTCTAAAGAGCAGTCAGGGTTGATCTCCGCTAGGACTGACCGGTTTGATCACCTTGCTGTCCAAGGAACTCGCAGGAGGCTCCGCCAGCACCACAATTCAAAGGCCTTAATTCTTCAGCGCTCAGCCTTCCTTATGGTCCAGCTTTCACAGCCATACATTGCAACTGGGCAAACCTTTAAGAATCCATTAAAAGAAATAGAAAAAAAATCCCCTTTCTTTTGTAGAACTAGTTTGGAAGTTTTTATTGACAGTACCAGCCTGCATATTTTTGGCATCCATCAGGCAACATTCTCCTTAGTATCCCTCCCTCTGAGTTCCCATCAACGTTTGCTGGCACTTCCTCTTTTTTCCCAAGGAAAGCTAGGGCAAGGGTGACAGAGGAAAGAACATCAAGGAGGAGTACCAGCAAGACCCACTTGAGTGGTAGTGGTAGTAGCAGTAGTATGTCTTCGGCTAGAACGTATGTCTTAACAGGTGCCCAACTTTGTTAAGCTCTGATCTTAACCCTGCTCTTGGCAAAGCTTCTCAATCAATGAAGAAAAACAAGCATGAGTAAAGCAGGGTTCCACAATCACTTTGCTATTCATGCAAGGAGTTTGCATTGAACTACATGCAAGGTGTACAAGAAGCATTAGTACCTGATGTGAAGACTTCTACCTTTTCAATTGCATTATCTTCCCTCTGTATGTCCTGCAGGAAGTCTCCCACAGTCATCAGCATGGGCTTGACGATAAACTGACATCGTTCTCCTCTTGATGGCAGTGTGAGGGTTATCACTGGTAGTCCATATTTATAATTAATTGTTACTTCTGGTGGAGGGCAGGCGGGGCGGGGCGGGGCGGGGCGGGGCAGAAGAAGAAAAGCATTTAATTTTATTTATACCCAAAGGCTCACAATAACGATCATAATAATAGCCCTAAACAGCAAGGCAGTAAATTGAAGCACCTCTTGAAAATCCTGGCAAAACAGAAAAGCCTGATACATTTTTCTGGTTATAACCATATAAGTTGGGAGCAACCAGTTGTGCTACTATGACGTTCTTGAAGAAAGGGTGCGATGAAACTCTACTAAATTGATATCAATACAAGTCAAACACTAGAACATTTGACATGAAGTCTCTTGTACAGTACTCAGGTATAACGGAGAAGGATTCACTCTGAAAACCCACAGGGCTATACTCAGGATGTGGAGCAAGAAGCTCTGAGTTCAACTCAGCAGGTGGTCAAAGAAAAGGCATTATCTGCTGCAAACATGCCTTACCCAACCTGATGCCCTCCAGACAGGTTGTTGCAGGTGGCCACATGCAACCCACCCCTGGTGTACATGTACATTATTCAAGGAGGACCATGAATGCTTAGGAGTCAGAAGTGCTGAAGGGGCACAAAAATGTACAGGCATCCAATTGTTCAGAATAAAACAACTTTTTTCTTGGCTATGCACCCCAAAACTGCGAGAAACCAATTTCTGATATGAAAACAGTAACTAATAAGGAAGCTTACCATCAGATGGCACTAGTGTGCCATAAAGTGCTGTTCTATGATGTCTTAGGTTTCCAGTTTGCTTCAGACATAGTATCTGCAAAGATGATGGATTAGATGTCAGCGTTTTCAGCTGAGTACATTCAGTATAAAGCCTGTTTTTCATCCCTGAGCTTCTTTCCCCAGAGCCAACTGAATAGGTTAGAAGACCAGATATTTATTGAAGATTCTAGTTTCAGAACCGAGTGTGCCAAGATTCTGGGTAATGCACAACAGGCAAGAAACTCAATCATATTGTCATGAGCAAACCTCTTAAAATCAAAAACTCTTCCTCCACTTTTATTTGATTGCAAAGATTTCCAAAAGATAATCTAAAACAAAGATAGAAATGTAGTAGAGGATGATGTGTAAAATACAAAGTTAATACCATGGATGGAACTTAGCAGAACATGTTAATTCTTAAACAGTAATACAGGAGAGATTTAACTTCAGAAATAGGAAATATAAAATTAATAGCAAACCCCCAAATATTTTTCTTTTTAAAAGCTTAAAAGTTCAAGAAGCTTAAATGAATTATATACACAAGGTTTTAAAATAGAGTCCCTGAACAAATTTAAGCTTAAATTTGAACAAGATAGAGAGTTTCATAGGATAACTGAACAATGAATTACTGCTCTGGGTAGTCAATTTTTCCTATGAAATGCACTGGAGCTTTTTGCAGGAGGATAATTGTTTTCTAGTGTATTAGAGGCAAGAACACAAGAGATGTTCAACAGGTTTTTACCACTTAAAATCCTTCCCCAGCTGTTTTCCTTCTCATGGGGTTCCAGTTGCAGGTGCAAACACCATACCAACATCTAATCATGCTGAACTTGTTGGGACTATACTAGCATAAGGCCAAAAGTCACACACTGTTATGCCAGGTAATCTTGGGGAGCTATACACAGGCAGTCCTTAGGTTACAAATGAGATTCATTTCTGAGAAAATTGAAATTTGCCTTTAAGTTGAATTTCACAGGTGTTAGGGGAGCAGGACGCTCATAAAGTGGCAAAACTGTGAACATCTCTAGGCCCCCTCCTTGCCCAAACTTGTCAGTGCCTCTTCTTGGCAGCAAGGAAATGCTGGAGAAATTTCCCTCTCCAGATGAGCAAGGCAGGGAGGCATGCTTTGGAGGCCTCCCTCTCTCCCCTTCTGCTTCCTCTTTATGGGAATGATTTTCCATTGTAATTTTAAAAAATTAATAAGCTTTATGGCAGTTTCTGCTTATATACGAGTACTTTGCAATGCGAACTTTCATAACTTGGGGACTGCCTGCACCTGAAAAGAAGGCGCTTCTCTTCCAAACTGCCTCAAAAGGTTTGGGATCTTTTGCTGGGGTTTAACAAACAGGGCCAGAGAGAACAAGCCTTCATTTTGCATTCACACAAACACACATAACACTTATTCAACAAAAAGCATAGAGAGGGCACAGGCTTTTAACCCAATATTGTCTAGACAGCAAATTTCCTGTTGCATCCAAATCTTACTCTCTATTTCTAAAGAGATAAAGAACTTCCTGCATACCAGAGAGAGAAGCTAACAGACAGGGAGAAAGCTTGGGAAAGGGAGTCCATTACCTGTCCTGCAGGGTAGACTCTTGACAGAAGTCTTATGCATGAGCAGGAAGTGTGCAAGGCATCCACAGCTGTGTGTGTGGGGCGGGGGGGGGGCAGGCCTGTGTTCGGAGTTTGCCTCCCTCTTCCTATGTTCAAAATGGGTCTGACCCCTTAATGTCTATTCCTCAGACTCTTGTTTCTGTAAGCATGTGTCTATGGGAAAGATGAGTCTGAAGGGTGCTGACTGTTTCTTGATAACCATAACCTTGTTTCTCTGGGTAAGCCTTGAGTTCTTTGTCTGTGTTTCTAGGTGCTAGAGGTAATTTCTAGGTGTCTCAGGACAATGGGTCATCCTCCTTGCAGGGTTGATTTGCAAACCTTTTCAAGGGAAATATTTGACCTTTTCTTTGCAAGAATCCCAGCATCCTCTCTTACTACACACTGGCTTGCCCAGGATATTATGTCCTTCTTCATGTATTCAAGCCTACCAACATGGCCCATAGCTGGAAAGCCCTTTCTGGCCTGGGAGCTTATTGTTATGACCCTAATATTGATATATACATGCATTACAGCCTGCATTTTAAAAGACCTTAAAGGAACTGAGGAATTTTCTGTGGTTCAGGCGATACATGCTATGACCATTCATGGTTTATTCCTTTCCCATAAATGTCACCACAGAGCTTCAGCTATGGTGGAAAAAAGACACTCCCTAACCTCCTTATTCAAGATGCTGGCCATCTTGCATAGGAAGAGGTCATTGCTTGGTGTGAAGAGCACATGTTTTACAGACAGAAGGTACCAGGTTCAATCCCTGGCATCTCTATGTAGGGGCACGAAAGAATCATGCCTGAAATTCTGGAGAACTGCTGCCAGGATGTCTCTACATTACTGGGCTTGATGAACTGATTCAGTATAAAGCAGCTTCCTATGTTGGCCCCTATTGTACTGAAGCCACGGTATCCTCCCAGCCCACCCCAGTGCTCTTCTCTTGGGTGCCTCTCCGTACTCAACTTTCCTGTGAAAATGATGGGGCTTATCCATTTTTTTCTGAAAAAGGAAAATAGCAGTAGTATGGCTTAGGGCACTAGTGCTGAAAAACATACGTGCTCTTTTGAAGAGAAAGGCGGGTGTAAGGAAAAGGAGTAGCGAGGAGCTGGCTTTGATAATTGAGCTGGCACAACTGCCATGGTGACACTGACAGCATCAACTGGCGGGTGTGCAAAATGATGCTCTTTCCAATTCTGAAGCTGAGCAGCTCAGTAAGGACGATCTAGACCAGGGGTCTGCAACCTTAAACATTCAAAGAGCCATTTGGACCCATTTCCCACAGAAAAGAAAACACCGGGAGCCACAAAACCCTTTTGACATCTAAAATGAAGATAACACTGCATATATCGTTTTTTACCTTTATGCTATGTATAAAAAAACTATAGTCTGTTTCATTTATGAAAACAATGAATGATTCTTTTATATAATCTCCATCTGTGAGCGGCTTCCCGTGCCTGACTATTTCCTGAGCGGCCACAAAACTAGCATATATAGTTGAATTTGCAGGCTTCATCCACTTCTTGAAATGATTTTTGCTCAGCTCAACCTTCCACATCAGTTCCAAAATGGCTTTTTTCCCCTCAATCTCCATCCGGATATTTTTCAAGCAAAGGCTGTGTGTTTATTCTGGAAATGTCTTGCAACATTCGACTTTTTGTTGTTTGCCAATTTCTCACCACATATTAAGCATACTGGTAAACCAGTCTCATCAGCAGTGAAAGCAAATTGATCTGCCCACGTACCATTAAATGTTCTGTTTTCTTCTGAAACTTTTCTTTTCTTGGATTTATGCATGGTTGGCTTACCGGGGGTCGAAAAGCTCAATAAATCGCGTGCCGGCAGATGTCGCACATTGGCAGTTGTGACACATATTTTGAGTGACAGGGAGCCGCAGTAGAGGGATGAAAGAGCCATATGTGGCTCCAGAGCCGCGGGTTGCTGACCCCTGATCTAGACATTTGCCTTGCTCCACCAAGTTTTGGTGCGTAAGTACTGGATAGTACAGGTTTGGATGTGGACATGAAGGCCAGTCATGAAAGCTGTAGATCCTATAGATGAGTGAAGTCTCCCTAGCATCTCTGACCTGAGAAAAGGTGTTACTCTGACCCAGTCTGAGGAAGGAAGAAGGAGAAAGATGGCCATCAACAACATTCCCTACAGAGAAGAGAATGTAAAAACCATGAAAAAAGATTCTTAAAAATGTTCTGATATTTGAAACAAAAGATGCACTTAAATAGTACAGACTTGACAGCAAAACAAAAAAGGAACAAACCTGGGATGATATAGTAAATTCACCCCTTCACATAGCCCCACATAAAATAACCTCGACATTTTAAACTGAATGTCTGGATTGTCACATGTGAAGGAAAAAGCAGCTTGAGCAGTGAAGTTTTAATATGAGAAATAGCCCTTACCTGAATGAGCATTTGAATTTGCTTCTCACACCCTGGTGATTACCAAACTAATTTTCTTTTCAAAACAAGGCAAACAGAAGAAAAGCAAACTATTATTGTTTTTGTGTGAAATCATCAAACCTAGCAAACTTTTCCTGTTTTAAAAGAAAAGTTGTGCTTCATTTCTGCTTTAAGTTAATATCCATTTACCTGTGATTCTGGTTACTATAGGATGCTCGCAAATTCTAGTACAGTTTTATTTCCTTTGCTACAAAGTTTTTAGAACAACTTGCAAGTGGCAACCTCATTTCCAAGTAATCAATTTAATTTGCTTTACAAAATTGTCCAATTGCTCAGAAAGCCAGCATGGGCATTTTGTTTGTCAAGTAACTTCAGTATCTATATTTGTATATCTCAACATCGCTTCCTTGTCATCTCAAATCTGAGTAACTGTTTGCTCTGTCAAAATAATTGCAAAGCCATAGGTTCCTTTTGCAAATGCTAGAAAATTTATCGAAACAAATCACACTTCACTGTTCAATGAGTAATTGCAAGATTTATGATGACAAGTACCTGGTTAATGGAAAATGCTGCTTTGGTAGATAAATTGAGAGGAGAAAGAATAAGTGAACAGTGCCAGTGCTTGCTTAACACAAAACTGACCAAGAGAATTTTGGCTTATGCTATAGGGTAGCTCTAAGTGTTCATTGTACAACGCATACCATTAATACGTATTAAGAAAAAGTGCTGATTAAAATATCTATTATTTTTCTTGAAAAGTTCAGTTGGCTCAGTTTTACAACCAACTTTCTGTTGGTCTGTCTTTGACACAGAGGAATGTAAAACCAGGCAACATCAGGAACTTCAGTGGAAATATATGGCTCACACACAGCAAACTAGCACTAACGTATACGATGAAACAGTAGATGAATCAATACTTCAGAGCAATTGTGGAATCCCACTGGGCAAATACAATCAAGTTGTATTTGCCTTGCAAATATACAGGATGTTGCCCTGAAATCAGGACTAAAAAGTTTTACCAATTAGCTGAGAACATAACAGGAATTGTGCTGGACCCGATGAAAGCCTACCTAGGCTAGCATTCTGTTTTTACCATTTGGCTAGAGGAACCCCATAAACAGGGCAGGAGGGCAATACTGCGTTATCAGGATTGCTCTGCCCAGAGCTGCTTTGCCTCCATAAATGCTGTTTATATAAAGAGGGTTGGATGTGCCCTCATCGTGGAAACCCACCCCTGCCATCTTCCTTCTCCTTTCGGGGCGGACAAAGAGGAAGACAGAAACAGACCACAGCAAAGCCCAGTTTCAAGCTGGGGGCTGGTCTGCGACACAAACCTAGTAGGAAAATGGGACTTTACATGCTGTTCTTCCTACCAGGAAAACACCCACACTAATATGAGACAGCAGCAGAACCGGTTTGGTCTTTGTCAATTCCCTACAGAAAGAATCAGGAGATTCTACAGCATGTGTGGCCGGCTGAAAATCCCCACCCACATACTGCTGCCCAAGGAGAATTTGTGGAGAGTTATTCCACTTAAAGAAACCTATTATAAGAAAAAACAAAATAACTACACAGAAAAATATTTTGAGAGAAACATATACTTAAGCAGCTGGAAGGAGAAGAGCTCAGCTCTTCACACTGCACATGTCTCCTTGTATCTCTATTTAGGGATTCAGTGGGAAATCAGTTCTGTACCTTATTGGCACTGTCTGCTTTGGCCCTAAGTACAATGAATAATTAATTCCTCAAATCTCATCCAGAGATTAATATAACACTTTTATGTACAGTGTAGATTAAATTAATCACAGCACTGCCATTTAATCAAATTTTACTGCCATTGACCTGCTCTCAACATTGCAAAGTTAGTACATTTCTTGAAGCAAACAATTAGTTTTGCAACAGTTTCACAGTACAGAACCTCTCCTAGTGCCAGAGTGAAATTAATGAGCAATATAAAGAAGCAGGCATAGCTACCACAGGCCACCAGTGCTCAATAAGATGTGTGCCAACTCTGAATGCTGTCTGACTGTAAAATAACATTAGTGGCTTTCTAAATAATTTCAGCTTTGCCTTCTTCTGTGATTTAAAAATGTCTTATGCCTTCACTGGTCAATATACCAATTCAATATTTATTATAGTAACTGGGATGGATATGATTTCTGAGAAAGACAATTATACTAACACTTTTCTGTGTGAGAGGGATAAAATTGGTCCTACACTCACAAATGAAATGGGATCTGAAAGATGCCATTGGCCACCTGTCCTTTCCAAATTTATTACTGGTGGTTCCTCTCATCAGCCCCACTTTAAGTGGCGCTGTGACCAGCAGTGATGCATGGCTCTTCCTCTTCCACCATATCATGGTGCACCACGATTGCAGGTCCCTGGCTTTGCTCTTCTTCAATACATATGACAACCCTCTTCATGGAAAGGTTTAACCTCAAACCAAGGATAGTGGCTTGTTTGCAAGATGGGGGTGCAAGCCCAGCAGCCCAGAGGCACGGCAGGGTTATTATGTTCAAATGCACCCACACTGGCCAAATCATCAGCTAGCAGATTCACTTCCAGGAACTCTGCAGTAAACTCCTGCTCCCTGAAAGGCTTGTTTACACACTAAAAACTCCAGAACAGATGTTCTGGGAGCTGAGAGTTTTGAATATTCAACCTCTGCATCTTAGGAAGCTGCAAACCAGCTATTATAAAGACTCTCAGAGAGATGCACAGAAGGATGCAAAGGGGCGGATGCTGGTGGGCACACTAATGTTGATCAGAAAGGAGCACAGTCTTCCGAACAGTGAAATGTGGCCAAGGTGGTATTCAGTAGCAACCTGCAAACAGAGGATGAATAACACTCAGTCTTGTGCATTCTATATATCATATATAAAAACTGTTAACCATGTGCCACACATCAAATGCCATCTGCAAAATATTTAATTAGAAGACTGTCAGAATTTAAACATTGTTTCTTGCTTTAAAACCCTGACTGACAAAACTCCAGCAGCATGCAACATGAACTACAGGTTGAAATGCCTCTCAGATAAATTAGTCCCTTGGGAGCCAAGTTTTCTGCAAAAACTAAGATTTAATTTCATGCAGCTTAGAAAATACAGTTCAAAGGAGGAGTGACATGATTCAACAACTGAGCTGGCTTGTAATGAGCTTCCACTAATCTGTAGAGGACTGGGAAGGAGGATGCAAGAGGCAGAACATTTTCAGCTAATACAAGAAAGAACTTGGTTACACATTTGATTTGTGTGTTTGTTTTTAAATATGCAGCTATGAAAGCTTGCAGAAACATGACCCTGTGTTGCCTATGCAAAATGCTTGTTTGTTTCAGAAAAGATAAATTCTGTAGAATGGATTTATGACAACTACACATGAAATTACAATTCAGCCATCCAAGACTATTTTCTAGGACTTAGGATTCAAGCATCATCTCATAATACTGGATGAGAATGCAAGATACAACAAGAAAGATAGTTAACAGTCTATCCCCATAATTTCAGAAACATTTAGGGTGCAATCCCATGCATGTTTAGACAGAAAGAAGTCTTAAAATTCCCAATATTCCCCAGGGTGAACATTTTGGGATGAGAGGTAGCATTACAATTCTGGTACAGGAAGTCCAGAACTCTTTGACAAACCATTAAGCAAAAATTGAAATTAAAAAGTATGCATAATAATTAACACACCAGAAAACAGCATAATTCCCCTCTTTTTCCCATCACCAAAATCAAAGCCTGAATTTTCTCCTAACTGTAGTTTCCCCATTACGGTATGACAGTATAATCTACCAAATAATATATTTCAGAAGTTTGTTCATCTTTTTTCTTCCTGTAATTGGACTTCTCAGCAGCAGAAAAGCTATAGAACTAACTCTGGATTTATATTTATAATGCAATAATTTTCTGAAAATACTTCTTAACATCTCCTTTACATCTCTGTAATTCCCTCCCATCCCTTTTTACTATAGTGGCAGAACTCTAACCATTTCTTATTCTTCACCTTATTCATTTTGCCTGTTTTTCTGCTAGTTGTAAACTGATTGTAAGTTTTATATATTTTATGGATTACTTCAACATCATGTTCCAAATAATCAGATCTCTAGCATTATTTATTAACAGACTGCTATGACCTAAATGACACCTGGAATTTTACAGTTTCCAGTACTAATCACTTTGGAAATCTACTGGATGCCCATTACAGTAACATTGGCTAGACACAATTTATGCCCCAATCGTGCCTTCACACTTCAGCAATAAAGACACTGCATTAGTTGGCTAGTAGTTAAGCACTCTGTGAATGCAATTACATAGCAAATAAAGTGAAGAATTAACATTCTGAAATCTGTTTAGAGGCATCATATGTGCTCCTTACTCATTAAAACGAAAACAAGCTAGCAGGTCCATGTACTAACTACACGGATAAGTACCTTCAACATAGGAGATCTGAAGGCCTGTAAAAACCTGGAAAAGAACCCCCTTTCCCCCAAGGAAAGGTTCAAGAATACATGTTTTAGGGCATGCTTGTTCAAGTACCTTTGTCAACATCCTCCAAACACATTAACAGAAAATCATTCATCAAGCTAGGATCAGACTTGCATAGCTTGCCAGTCATAACCTGGTAGATATAAACTATTTTATCTTCAAAGTACCTTACAAACAGGCCATATTAAACCTTCAAAGAGAAGCTAGATTGTAACAAGCCCTGAACCAACTGATGAAGCCTTTTTAGATGGCACTGTGAGGTTGCAATGTTGGCACAGAAGAATCACCTGTTTGCTGTCTATGCTGCCACACAGCAGGCTTTTAGGAGCATTAGTCAGAGCCATGGTGTGTTTTCTGTCACTCACATGCTAGGCTTTTTCCTTCCTGCTTCATTGTATTTCCTTCCTGCTTCCTGTTCACCAATATACCCAAGAGCATACCAAACTTAGCTGGCCATATTGAAATTCTGAAAGTAACCTGTCTAGACAAATGAGTAAATACTTGCTTCACTTTTGCTGGAAATGAATGAGGGACTGCCTTGCTAATTTGCACAAGTGAAGCTGTTGATGAAAAGCAAGGCTAAGCACCAATAATGCAAGAGCATCTTTTTAAAAATCTAGAATACAGAGGAGAGAGAGATGTGACACTGATTTACAAGAAAGATCGACAGTTTTATAAAATTCAGTGAAATTCAGTAAAATTCCCAACAATTCTACAGTACCTGTTAAAGAGGGGATTTTTATACTTCCATGCCAGAAAGTTCAAAGGTGAGCATGATCATCACAACTAATGGATTTTTAAACCTCGTCTGGTTTAAAATAAGGATAGTTAGAAAGAAGATTGACATATCTAGCTTTAGTATATATTACTAAGAAGAGTGACCTGAACTGCAGAAATATATCCCTGCAGAAATAGCTTTGGGTTGTTTATGGTTTGCTGTTGATCTGCTATGAACCTCTTGATTGTAACACAGGATGAAACAATCAGTTTAGTGCTCACTGATGTCTTAACCTGGTACAGTTTTATTATTTATGAAACAAAATTCCATTAGACCTTCTCTTTGCCTTTACACCTACACTGAATTAATAGACCTCATATACTGCATGGTTTAATAAAGCCCCTAGTGAGAACAACATAAATTCCAAAGTAGCTTTACCAGGGCAAGTTTTACTGCTCAATCTTTAAAGTTCCCTAATGCACATGCAAAGAGAAAGAGATTGAATACAGGACTCATGAAAACCAATACTTATGTTCTCAGATACTCCCCCAGCTTTCAGCTTCCCTTAAATTATTTACTGTGCGTAAATAATGGAATATGGATGGTGGGCTAGATGACCTGTCAGATATATATGCATCATTTTTCTTATTAAAGTCAGAAAGCAGTTTGAAGATGGGAGAATCTGTACTCTCCACTACAGATTGTGGAACAGATCTGTGTGTGTCTGTTACACCATACCATAATGTACCATGCACATTTATGCTGCTATACTGTAGTCATATTTTCTGTGCAAAGCATCCCATTAGGGGTCTACCTCCTCCGATCTGCATATTTAGAAGTGTGCAGTAGGCCTCATTTGCTAGACTGTCACCTGAGATCACATGGCTGCTTCCTTTACGTTGTCAGCCTTGTAATGCCATGGCAGTGGTGAAAGTTATACGAACCACAGCTAGTTGGGGAATGATGGCAGTTGGAGGACTTTTTTCTGTCTAAACGTAAGATTGCAGCCTGAATCTATCCAGTACTATCCAGCTGCCTGTGCGAAGCCTCACTGATTTGATTCAGTGCCTAATCTACAAGGTGACAGAGTGCTTCCACAGCTATTGTTTCCATTGATCTGTTTGTTCTGAAATGTTTTATGTTAGCTTTTAGTTAACACTTTCAGGCCACTTTACAAAAACATAAAAGAAACAGAACCATATAGAAAGATAGACAGCAGGAGCTGAGAGTAATTTTCAGAAGTCTATAGTGGGCTGTGATTTTGCTAAAATGGGGTGGAGCTTGTAGATTTCATTAAGAGGGGTTGTAACTACTACCACCCTTTATCATTTCAACAGTGGTTGTACAGTTTCTCCCACTGAGCTGTCAAATCCAACACTGCAACCAACAAAGACAATTCCATCTTGCTCATCTGCCCTAGCCCTAAGAAAATAATATTTAATCAACAAAACACTTGCAGTCAAATAAAGCAGGAATACTTCCATGGCACATAGGGAAGTAATACCACCATGGAATCATAGAATTGTAGAGTTGGAAGGGACCATGAAGGCCATCGAGTCCAACCTCCTGCTGTTGTAGGACACAATTTACACCATCCTCCTCTTGGTATTTATTCAAATAAGGTTTTTACCTTTAAGAAAACAGAAATCAAATATAGCACTGTATTTAAAATATGTAATCTATTCCACCTCCAACAGGTAGATTTTGTTTTGAACTGATATATCAAATATGGGGAGGCTATTTAACTTGGGGATGCTGTGGCGTTAAGAACCAGCAGCTCCCATTCCAAACTTGTTAATTCTATTTCATTGCAGTCTTAATGAATCTCATCATATAAAAGTACTATTCACTTTGCCCATTATGTTTCTTTATAGCCCCTGGAAGAAAATTAATACTTGCCACCAGTATGTTTCAAGTAAAGGTAAATATATATTAAGAGTGTAACTGCACCTCACTGCATTCTTACGAAGCTTCAAGTTATTTGTGCTTCAAATGAGGTACCTAATGTAGATGCAAAGCCCATTCTAGCCTCTTTTGCATCAACCACCGCCAGACATTCATGAAAACATAGTCACAAGGGCAATTTAAGAAAAACCAAAGTATCTGTCTCCACTGGAGACTGCATTAGCTAATAGTAATGTAATTTTCTACTTTTCCCCAGACAACATCAGCAAGAAAAATAAGATGTAGATGGAACTTTCCAAACTTGAAAGTATCTACACACTTCCATTTAGATCATACCACATAGCATCCACAGCCAAGTTCTAAGATGCAACTGATAAACCCAGAATAGTATCCTCTTGGATAACTTACTACAGGTCTAGCAAAGAACAGAATATTCCAGAATGCTGCATGTCATCAGCTATCGCATTCCCAGTTAAAAGCACTCCAACTTATCATCAATACTCTACAATATGTAGAACAGCAGTACTTCTTGCACAGGCCTTGGGTAAGAAAGCCATCTTGGTTTGCAAAATGCACCGTAACCTAAATCAGCTACTCACTAGCAACAACCCTGGGCACTTAGCAAACACCAACCCAGAAACCATCTTTGTCTCCAAAGTCACAACCCAGTCATGAATAATGCTAATGTCTTTTTCAACCTACTCATCTGTCCATCTGTACAGCAATGCCCTTGTGCCTACAGGGGACAAAACAAGGTATGTTTGCAGGATAACTGGTCACAAAGGTAACACAAAAATGGCAACATTCAAACATCAGAGGATAAGTATTTTGTTCTACTGTCAATGACTTTAGACTGTGTGACAAGAAAACACAGTTAAGTTAAAACAGAGTAGCTTAAGAGTACGGTCCCATGGCTGGTAGGTGCTTTCAGCAATAGGAAAATTCAGAGTCCCAGCTCCAGCCTTGGAAACATACTGTGAGGTCAGAGCTGAAGCTCCAAATTCAGAGCAATCCTGTTCCATACTCCCAGTTGATACAGTTCTTTGCATACCAGTTGCAGTTCTGAGGTAACAAGATCTATCTTGGTGGTACCTCAGACTGTACTCCAGAGCAGATGCAAAGACTTACTGAAACTGGCCGAAGTGTCCATCTAAGATTCTGCATACTGGAAGAAGCACAGAGGTTTCTGTGATCATTCTGTGCTCCACAAGGTATCTGTAATTCTCAAAGTTTAGAAGACTTTGGGTGTACCCAACCAATGTTCCCTCCAAAGACCAGCATCATGTGTACAGAATTAAATAGCTAAGAAACATGTCAGATACCAGGATACTCTACTTACTGTTCCGAAAAAATGCAACTCTTCTGCAAAACAAAGAGAAAACCTGCAGAAGCAGGACTAAAATTTATCTACAGGTTCTGCTATTCATTTAGAATTGAGCAGAAACCACTCAATTCTCAACTGTCTCAGTCATTTCAACCCTCATAAATTGACATAGCAAAGCTAAAAAGATTGTGAGTGTATGTGTGCACGTATATGTAACCTATAACCAGTACATTTTCCTGCCAATTTTGTATTTCTAAATCCCTCTTGAACAATGGATCCTTACCTTTAGCAAAGCTCTTTGACCTTAAGTCCTCCAGTAAAATAGGATGGCTAATATTCTTGCATGTCCCTAAGTAGGTAGCATCCTTGGGACATACAGGTTTCCTTGTACCCTGTACAGCAAAAGCCCTGAGGATGTCGCTGTGAAATGGGTGCATGATGCACAGCCACTTTTTTGCAAACTAAGATCAGTTGTGCTTTTGATAATACTTAAAAACTCACTGTTGAGAGTTGGCTGTTGTTGCACCCTGGGGAAATTGGTCCAGGTTCACATGACATAACAACACATCATGGGCAGCAACCTGCAATGGGTTGCTGTGCTGAGTGAAGTCAATCATTGTCTGTTTTAGCCCTCAGCCTTTTACACATGTATAAGTACCCTGTTTATCCCCATCCCACAAGTTCTCCGCATCAGCATGGCATATTTACTTTTTTTGGTCCTCCACTGCAACTGTGAACCTCTTGTCCAAAAATAGAATCCTTCTGCCTTGCTCTCTGGTCTTCAGAGCAGACACAATCAAGGGATCTCGCTCAGACTTTCCTACAGCCTCCACTGGCTGACTGCCTCTACGAGCCCTTCTTTAGTCTTTCTCACATTCTCCCTCTGCCCCTAATGGAGATGGGATAAAGGAAAGGGGACCTGTCTGTATTTGCTTCTGGTTAGGATAGTTTGGAGCAGAGGTGAGTTCCAGACATCCCTGAGCACCAGAATTGGGTGCCATTTTGAACAGAAAGGCTTTTTAAGATGCCCTAAGACTGTATTCACTCTGCCATCACCTCCACAGTCATTTTACTGCTCAGTAATAATGGCAGTTTGAATAGAAAGTGGACAACATACACTTCTCAAGTCATTACAGCAGTAGTAGCAATATATTAACAAATTTCACATGAACACTGTGTGTTAAATTGAAGGGCCTATTCTGATGAGGCAGTAATCTGTCTGACGTGACTAGAAAAAATACACACGTGGCATGATTGCAAGATTATCAGAATTAAAATTCTCTGCCTTTCCATTCTATCTGATGAAAAGTTCCATTGACTAATAGATGCGCTCCTACTCCAACACAAGCTTGGTCCCGTAGGAGATTACTACTTAAATATACACACATTCTCATGAGAATTTACTTAAAGGGGGTACAAAATATAAAATGTTAGTTTTCCCTCTTATAATCTTATTGAATTTAGAATAATTTTAGATAAACAGTGCAGCAGCAGAAGAGAAGAAATTAGAAAAGAGAGAAGACCGGGCACTGGTTATTAAACATGATTTGAACCAAAGGACACAAGTACTTAGGGTCAAAACAGATGTTAGTTGAAATGTGTGACTAGCAAAATGACTTAGACAACATGGCTAGTAGGTATACATTTACACTAAGCTCTGTTTTGGCCCTTACTTTATTGTTTGATAGCATGGACTGTTATTCCTGTTCATGCATAAGAACTTCTCCACTGGCATAAGGGATGTGGCATGTGAATTGAAAAATGTACGTGCTACATCAGTTTAATACAGGGATTGAGAGACAATTAGAAAAGATTACATGGCTTGGTCATACCTACCTAATAGGCCATTCTAAAGAGTGCCTGGTACAGATGCAATAAAACCCTGGAACTTCTATATTTGGTTGATAAGATTTCTAATACAAGGCTGAGAAAAATGTGTTAACTCTTATGAAGAAGTAGGTCATAAAAAAAAGGAATACCAATAGGATTTAAGTAAAAGTGGCTGATATTCTTAAGGTTGGAACCAAAGACGTACTCAGTGCTGTCAGACTGTAAGACTGACCTAGTTATGCTATGCTCCTCTGTTGAGTTAATGGCATTTGATTTTGCTTTTATAAAATATTTTTAATATGTTCATGTTTTAGTTACGGAAACCATCTTGGCAGCCAAAAGGTATGGTGAAAATCATGTCAATCGACTAAATAATGTTGTGATATAAAAGGGCTAACAAAATTTTGAGGCCACCCACAGTTCTCTAATGATATTCTGCCAGTCTGACAGCATTCAAACACACACACTCTCTAATGCATGGCTCATTGTTTTTCATTACAAGCAGCAAGTTCAGCTGAAATAATGAACTATGACAACAGTTGCACAGCATCTGCACTGATAAAATCAGGTTTTCCCCAAGGGAAAGGGAAATATTGCAAGGGAAGGAAGATGCATTCATATCTCTGATACTGTCCTCTGTATCTTATGAGCAAATCAAATGAAAAATCATTCTGTACTTATTCTGAACTCACAGAACAATGTATTCAGCTTCGTCACAGACCATTCAGAATTATCAAACCTGTTCATTATATCTTGTATTTGTCAAACAAGTAGCAGCAGAAGAAATCTGAAAGCCACAAACTAGAACATTCATACAGACAGAGGCAAAATTATGTTCAAAGAGATATGCACACTTTGACTATGTGATGCATATAGCAATTGAATCCATTTCCTTATCCAGTTGAAAGCAAGTACTTTTTATATGTTGCTTCTCTGTATCAGCTTTCTTCAACTAGATGTCAAAACTCCCAGCATACATTGCCATAACATGTATCAGTTCATGGGCAGAATTCAACAGAGTAGTGGTGTTTCATTCTTCAAATGACCCTAAGTTCGAATGATCCAGAGTTCAAACATAAAGATAAAATCACTCCGCAGTTCAAATGACGCTTCTAAGTTCAAACTGCAAGCAAAGTGAAACAATGAGGTCACTGTGGAAACATCATCTGTTGTGTGCCCAAGTTGTCCCTAGCTGGGAAAGCATCTCTGTGCCTTTTCAGCACATGCCTTTTCAATGTCTTCAATGCCTTTTCTTGCTTTAATTTCTGGTTATATATATAGCCCCTACATAGGGTACTGTTTAGGGTCTGGGAATGGATTCATTTACTTCCCATTTCTGATGGGAAACATTGCTTGGGACTTCAAATGATTCAGAGGTCAAACAACCTCCTGAAGCGAATTAAGTTCAAAATATGAGGCACCACTGTATTTATGTCCTTACTGATTCTCTTGCACCCTGCAGTTTCAGTTTAGTTAAAGCAGTACCTCCCACCAATTCCACTGTATCAGCAGGAGTCCCTGTTTGTGCAACAGAGATTTAGCACTTCCATGGGGGCATTCTGGAATGAGCAGAAACTCTCATCTCTTGTTTGGGACTGGTTGACAGAGCTCGTATACGGACTCTGCCAACCTGCCCCATTCCAGAAATTCATTTCTCGTGTCCTGGAAGTACTGTATCTTTGTTGTGCAAGTCATGAATGCTACTTCTTGCTGGTAATCAGAGGATTGCAAGAGATTCTGCAGGGGCATAAGCACCCTATTAAATTCTGCCCCATAGCATTGCATTTAGGTTACATATAAGAAATCTAATTTAACTACTATTCATTTTAGCAAGGAAAGCACATATTTTGAAAAAAAATAGCTTAAAATTCTACTTTATTATTTTTCATATGAAAGATCTACTTGATGATTAAAGGGCACACAGAAGATACGCAGTCATAAAAAGGGCAACTAAAGAGAGCAGCTCTACATGGGATACTTATAATTAAAGTTTAAATTTTCCTCTAGCTATATTAACATCATTTTTCTTTTTCACAGCATAGCCAGGCCCACCCACAAGTGTAGTTAGCTCATCATTAATTAAACTCAGGGTGGAACTAATTTAAATCAAATTGGTTTAAATCACAATTTAAATCACTAGTCAGTAAGACTAGATTTAAATCATAGTTTTCTACGTAATTTGCATGTATGCCTGTCTTACCCAAAGGCACAGGAACTTCATTAAAATATTTCTAAACTGGGTCTCTTTTATGGCTGGCTGCACTTATAGGCATTCTCTTCCACGGAAAGAATACTGTGATAAACCTCAGGCTATACACAAAAAGATCCAAAGATTTGTGGAGCATTCTGCTCAAAAGGGTTCACTTTATTTTTACTGCTTGCCCCTCCATCCTGCACTTAGTTTCTTGTGCAAAAGTTTCACTCCCAACTATCTTCTATTCATTTTTTTAAAACTTAGCACTTAAGAGGTAAGGAGTTGATTTTGTGTGTATAAATTTGCAAAGGAACAATGGGATTATGGCCTTTTTCTCAACTCTGTATGTTTATAACATTTTTGCTGGGAAGAAGAGGCGTGTGATCACTGCAGACACAAATTCACAATTTTGAGAATGGTAAAACCAAGCACCTGTGAAAATATCTTCTAGATAGAAAAAGTGCCCAATAATCTTACTGAAACGTCTGGAAGAGCATGACATTGTGAATGGATTAATGGAATTCATTTACCAAAAAAATTTAAACATTGTAAGAATATACAGCCTCATGCTACATAATTATAAACTAATCTTTATTTCCATGATGAATAGCCTTTGGACTATAATGTATCTTAAACAGAAAACTATATTTAGATAGCATTTTTCCCCAAAAAGCATTTTATTTTTAAAAATAAATTTAAATAAAAAATCCATTTATAATCATTGATTTTTATCCACCCTGATTACAATATATACAATTGCATACCTTCTTCATAAAATTACAGCCTGAGAACTTTCAATAGCCAATGAACAGCTTAATTCCCATATCTACCATTTTAAAAATCTTTCAGCAAAAGCAATTTCAAAATAATCTGTAAGAGCTCTCCAACATTATTCAACAAAATGAGGCAGGACTGTCAGTCATCTCCATTCCATAATTAATGCCATAAAGCAACAGCAGGGTCTGTAGTGATAAAGCTTATAAGGACTGTCTTCTGCCTCTTATGAAGGTAATAAATCCTTTCTGGTGGCAAAGAAATATGATCAAACCCTAAACACTCTAAAGAAGCAAAAGTAATTTATAGTTATCCATAGCTAGGAATGTTAAACTTAGTGGCACTTTCTACAGTATGAAGGCACTAAAAATCACAGTTAGCCCAGCCCTGCTCTCCAATGCAAGAATCCATTAAGTGAGCACAAAGCAGAAGGAGTCATTACATTGGACACCGGGCCAATTATTTACAGCCAATGCTTGCCACTAGCCAAGGTTAGCACAGCACCCGCAACCCTGCCAGGTCAGAGGTGGCTTAGCACTATGGCCTAGGGGACTACAGTGGCCTGGTACTATGTACATTACAAGCTAGAAGTGGGTGCAGCATGCATTTGACATGGGTCTATTCTACCAGAATGTCTCAGAATGTCTGGCACATTCTTCAGACTGGTCTATAATATTAACATTGATGTGAATGTGCATTATGAAACTCCAAAAACTGGGACAACCTGACCAGTTCATGAACTGATCATCATTACTGTGAGTTTTGCAGGAAACCAGGTCTAGCCTCCCAATCATAGCAGCCAAGTAGATTCTCCATTCTACCCTTCTTAAGGGCAAGCTACTTTTCAAGCGGAAGTCCTTTAAAGTATTGTTTGCCATACCTTATGGAGCTTTTTCAATATAATCCCAGCAATGAGAAATGAGGTTCTGAGGGCTTGCCTGTGAACATACTGTCTTGAAGGGCCTGCAATCCTGGGAATTCTTCCTCACAGCTACAGCCCATCGTGTCACAAACTCTTTTAAACAGCCCCCATGCTCAGGAGCAGCTTTTCAGGGGTAACAGAGACCAAATGTCAGAAGGTAAAGACCTCACTCTGTATGCAGAATACCATGCTTAGTTCTTCACGTCCAATCCACTGTCATTGGATTATGAATTCATATTGGTATCCAAATTAATACCTCAGAACTCTTTGTAACTCTTTGGTCTGTTTGTAAGCCGCCCCGAGGCTTCTGCAAGGGGTGCGGCATAAAATGTTATAAATAAATAAATAAGAACTCACTAAGCATTTATTAAAGTAGTATAAAATTTCATCTACAATTTATCACAGGATTTAGTTACCATAATGTATTTTTTAGTTTGCCAAATTCTAAAACCTACAATTTCTACAGTAAAGAATAACTTCGGGTATTTCCAGATGGATTTTACTGTATTATCGATCATACTGTGCTAATAGAATAAATGTGAATTTTATGTATGTGTGTAGAGGATGCTGTCTTCAATTGGCAGCCCTTCTGAATTTTCCAACCTCTTCCATCTTTTTGCCTGCCTTCATAAAATCCACTAAGGAAGAAATGATGGAACAGGTGCACAGTGCCTTTTGATTGCCAGCAGCCAATGGCAGCAGCCATCCATCTGGAAGTGCCCTAAACTTTTATAATGCAATGTACATAAAGAGCCATGCTACCTCAGGCCACCAAAAGTCCATCCACTCCAGCATTCTATTCATATAGCAGCCAACCATGCTGAAAAGCCACTAAATAGGATATGAATGCCCAATCAACCTCCTGTTCCAATTCCTGTATACCTACAGTTGGTATATAGAGGCATAACTTTAGGGTCTCTCCCTCTGCCTCTCCCCACCAGGTTTATGCCTAAGAACATGATACAACAGTGCTTCCAACTGGTATATGGTTGTTTAATAACAGCTTATATTACTGGAGAAGACTAGTTGTGCATCTAAGAGACCAAACAAGACTATGCTTTTCATTTATTCTTTACACAGATGTTACTACACTATCATGTTGTGCAAAGGAGCAGCACATACTACATAAAAGCCCTGCTATATTCTACAGCAGATGACTATTGTAGTTGTCCCAGCAGGAGAAGGTAGTAAGCAAGTGATGAAAATGGACTTGCTTTCATTTGCCATCTGTCCTTGTTTTTCTGGCACATGCACACATCAATAAAGAGAAGCCAAGCTTGCGTTTTGTGCACTGCAAATTTCTTCAGACTCTAATGAATTAAATAACATTCTAGACTTGTAAAAGAGTCCTTTCAGTGTGCTAGGGGCTGACTTTTATATTTCAACAGCTTAACATTTGAAATACATTAAACACATTTCTTTTTGTATCCCCCTTTTAAGCAAGATTTCAAGATCTCCAGATACAAGCCAGGCACTTAGCAGTCTTGGGCAACAGGGAGCAGTCTCTTCTCAGCAACCACAGAAGACCCAGAAAGGTCCAAAACAATCAATCTAAAAACATTGAGAATACATATAGGAATAGAAAAGAAGGCAGGAAATCCAGAACAAGAAATCATCCTGTCAATGGGTAACTTTCCTTTCCTAGTTGCAAAATCCCAGACTCAGCCACTAAGTAAACTAAGTGGTTTGAATGGAAAATATTTCATTTTTTATTCTTTTGCAACTGGGAAAGAAGAGTGACCCATTGATGTGACCTTATTTGCCTAAATAAATAAATAAAGTCCTTGGCTGACCAGTCATACGTTTTGGCATCTATTCAGATTTATACACTACCACTATAAAACACTTGCGTTATATTCTTCCCAGAAAATTTCAAGTACTAAGCTGGTCATGTTACAGCTGGTGCAGCAGTTTCAGTTCAGAAAGCAAATTTAGGTTAGCTTAAGAGTTTTACTGAATGGATGAAGAAGTGCGTTAAGACTACTCCTTAGGTTTGACACCAAACTGAAAAATCTGGTGGAAGGATCTACTGGTTGTGAATATGGTCAATGGTAAAATGTCCATCAGTGTAATTTGTCAGTATGTCTACTGACAGCCACTTTTGGGGCAGAAGATCTTGTGCTAGGCTTGGGTGATACGGGAAACCAGGCTTAAACCCCAGACTCTGCTAGGCAATGTATTTGGTGATCCAGGTTCAAATCACTTTCTGCTTAGTCACTTAGGCAAGTCTAAATAGAGATGCTTCTAGGAAAACAATAAAATGCCACTTTCAGCTGCCTGGAGGGGAAATAAGACAAAAATATGAAGTATTTCTCCAACACAAATCCTGGTGAAAGTTCACAGGCAATTTCCTGTACAATCCCTGCACATTTCAACAGTTTGTAATGGAAGGGTTCTTGGCATGCTACCTTGTGCTACCTTTCAGTATTATTCTTTAATTCTTAGTATTTAAGAACCAGAAGGCTTGCCACAAGGCAAAGTCTCCCAAAAGCGTTTGCACTCTCCTTAACTGTTCAGGATTGTGTATTAATGCATGTATGAGAATATTGTTAATTATGAGGCTGAGACTACAATTATACAATCCAATGCACTCTGTGCTGGAGGCACATAAGCTTCCAAACTCAGAGACACCTAGGCATCCAATGTTCAGTGTAAGGCAGCAATTTCTGCCACCTGTACTGCATGACCTTCACTTCATCCAAACAGCTGTTTTCAGCCATCCTGATGAAGCATTACGGATAAGATGGGAAGGAGGCGAAGGTGCTGCTTGGGTATGCCATAGCCAGCTGGTCCCAGCCTTCTCCCCTCCACACAGCACACCCCCTTTCCTCCTCTCAGAGGCCAATTTCCAAACTCAGAGAGGCAGTCAGCATGGTTCTTTCACACCAGCTACAGGGGAACGAGGGTTCCGGTGTCCCAGCTCTGAGATCACAGGACCTTGGAGCTAGGCCTCCACATACACCTATGCTATCCCAGACAATCTTGTGAAACTTGGACCAGGCCCCAAATTTCTCAACACTGTAACTTCCTTAACATTATTACAATAGAGGGCCCATCAGCAGCAGCATCGCATTGCATTTATATAATGCATTTATTTCATTCTCACAACAACCACCCTGTGAGATAGACTGGGCTGAGAGTGAGAGACTGGCCCAAAGTCACCAAGGGAGTTTCATAGCTGAATGGGGACTAAGAGGTCTGTTTCATGGATCCCCAGTCCAATTCTGTAAACACCATGCCACACTGGCTCTCATAATAAAATTAATGCCACACAAGACAATTAATGCCAAGAAAAAATAAAGGGAATAATAAGGAAAGGAGCTAAATTTCTTCCTGTTATGGGCTCTGCCTAAACTGAAAAGTGAGTTTTTTCTATTAAGGTATACAAAGTTACATTACTTTTTTATTTTGCACAATGCTATTAAGTTGTTTATATAATTTTGGTAGTGAAGTCCCTTGAGCAGAAGAAACTATGACACTTTGCAATGAATTCAGTAAGACCTTTTAAAGGGAACAGGCAATTAAATTGCTGGAGAAAGGATGTTACAGGAATTAGCTTTCCCTTAGTCTGTATCATTTACACATACATATTCTCCTGAAAGTCTTGATTCCTGCATTAATCTCCAATTTTAAAAGCATGAAAATTTGCATTTAAAAATTCAATAAATAAACATTTCCAAATATATCCCCATGTAAAACACACATTGCTAAGAGCATTGTAATCCTCTGAGCAGAGAACTGTGTCAGATCAGACAGCAAATACATTATTTGGTAGATATCTAAGTTCCAATCCACACTCAAGTCTGGTAGATATGGATCAGGTCAGTTGGTATAAAAATTCGTAAAGATAAGAGTTTCTATAGCATCTCTAGTCAAAAGTTACACAAGGACACTTTTATTCCAATTATACAGGTTGCTGAAGGAAGCTAATGGGATCAAGAGCGACATTTTAAAGTAAGCAATCATGGGGAAAACCCGCTGGGACTAGTGTTCTCAATTATTCAAAACCTTCTGAGGGTGCTTCAAGGCAGTTATCTCAGCATGGGGTGAGAAAGGAGAAGTAGGGGACTAGATTATATCTAGGCAGCCATCAGATGAAATTCAATGCTGATATTCTGGAAGCAGCATGCAAGTCCAACTTTCATTACACTTACAGTATGGGTGGATGCTAAGCATGCAACACTGCAGTGGGGATAGAGAGTAGTCCCCTCAGCAGAGGAAACTAAAACACTGCAATGAAATAAGCAAGATCTTTTAAAAGGAGTAGGCAATTCAATTGCTAGAGAAAGGGAGTCAGAGGAATGAACAAATTAGTTTTCTCCCAGTCTGTATCACTTACATGTAAGTGTTCTCCTTTTAAGTCTGTTCTATTTCTGCATTAACTTGTGATTTAAAAAAAGCATGAAAATTTCCATTCCAAATTCAATTATTAATCATTTCTAAACATATTACCTTGTAAAATATTCATTTCTAAATGTGTTTTAATCCTTTGAGCAAAGAGATGTGAGGGCAGGGACTGGAGTTCCAATTCCTGCCTTGAAGAGTACCAATACATGAGCCCACAGACAATGCAACTGACACAGTAAATGGACCATGTGGCAACCTGGTGTCTGGAAGCAAGCCCATCTGAAGGTATAAGGCCTGGAACAGCGGCCTCACCTAGTGTCAGCTGCTGCCAGTAAGAGCAAAACCATCCCAATCTCCTCAATTCTTAAGCTCTCTTGGAAATGAATGGACAAGGATGCAATGAGGTCCCTTGTGTCAGGCTTCTCTGCAGCCCACCTGTGTCCTTAGGGGAGCACAGCAAGAAGACAGATTTTTCTCAGCATCCTGTATGCGACCTGGACATTGAAACAGTTTTGCTGTGACCCAAAACACCATGTGCCTCTCCTGAGCCTGCCCCTTTCACCCCCAAACCACAAAGTCTCTCTTCTGGTAAAAACAGAATGAAAGGTCCGTGAAGGATTCAAGAAAAGTACAGAAAGGGAAAGGTTGGTCAGATTCTGAGTACACAACAACGAGCAGTTCAGAGTCAAAGGCAAATCTTGGCAAACGACAAACAAAAAGGGAAAATGCCTTCTAGCTAACACAGCCCTGTGCAAACTCCTGCTTGATTCCTGGAAGACCCACTATGTCCATTGTAAAGTTCTCCTGGGGCCTGTGTCAGGTCTTTCCCCTTTTGTCAGGGGGAAAACTATCCCTGGACCCGGTGCCAGAGGATATTTGTTGAAATTTTCCCACATGCCTGCATGAAGTTGCCATACTTCCTAGAAAACCTGCTCATGGTGCATGTGCTGCTAAAGAAAGACACCCCCCACCCACACACAAATGTCCTTATCCTGTGGAGTGTATTTCCTTTGGTCCCTTCACCCTTGCCTGGCTGGAGAGTTTGGAAGAATCCTCTATTGACTGTCTGGAAATGGATTTTCCCCTAGAATAATGGCTTATTCCAGGATATTCCTATTGTTTAGGCACCTGGTCAATTCGGTAGTCCATAGTTTCAACTAAGAGGTGGCACTTGGCCTAGAGATGACCTCAGCCAGGTCATCTGCCTTGTAAGGCCTTGACCTGGCCTTTTGCTTAAGCAGAGAACAGCACTGATTGTAAAAGGGAGGTTTCAGCTTCTTACACTTGGCATCGGTGGGGCCTGGCTGAGTGGGCCGCTCTAGGCCAAGCATAACAAGTCACATAACCTGACTGCCTGGTCACACCCAGAAGCAATAAAACCTGGCCAAGCTAAAGTGTCTTTATGATTTCTAAAGACCCATAATAATTTCAAGAGACCTGGTATTTATAACCTAATGAGGTAAGCACAATGCACAAAAATAGAGCAGGTTCAACCCCCTCAAGTGGAAAGGCTTTTCTTTCAAACTAGGGACTAGCATCTTTCATTAAGTACATGGAATCTGTAAAGTCAGCATATAAAGGAGGCTGGTATCACTCTGATATGTTTCAATTCTGCTTTCCCTTTAGGTGACTGGAAATCTTGCCACCAAGCGTGATGGTAACCTGCCTCCTTCATCTCATTTCCTCCATTGTACTGCTAAACATTAATCTTCATCTGGCACAACATTATTATTTTTGCTTCTCTTTTCTGAGAGCAAGTAGCTGTGGTACAGCATACCAGGTATGTTAACTTCTAAGGCAAAAAGGAGCACAGTTCTATGACTCAAAATCAAGGAGCAGCAGGAATGTGTTCCAATATTAGCAAATGGTCACAACCTGTCCCTGTTGGCCTTTTTTTGCTGCTAGTTAGTTTCTTCTCAAACTAGGACACTGTTTATGGTCACACTTCATGCTGCAAACCCCTTAGGGAAAGGCAGTGTTATTTTCTGCACAACCAAATGCTGAGAATAGTGACAAGCAGGTTTGAAAGCCTGTGTATGTTTCATCAGTCTAAATATGAAATGGCTGTTTTCACAATACCATTATTAAGTCTGTAGATTTTTTGTGTTAGCCTGAAATCTTATCAAGCAACACAGAAGACTGAAATTTGAACTGGCAATCTATTTTGGCGGAACTGAATGCTGTATTCATCATGCATTTCAATCATACTACATGAGCTTGCTCATTGTAGTTTGCTAGAAATACGAGACTGCTAATTTCCTGCATTACTATATTAGCATAACACCTCTTTTTCTTGTTTAGAATGAAGCTGGTAGCAACACAGAATACATTAGAATATGACAAGACCATTGCAAAGATCACAGCAAATTCAGGATTTGAAATGTGCCCATTAGTAACATAATTGCAGCTATGCCTTTTAGATATGCCACTGTTCATTTTTTAGTTAGATAGAAAGAGTGTGTGAGACTGAAAGAATCTGCATTTCTAATTATATTGCTTTTAGCACAAAGGAAGAAATAATTTCTTATATGTTTATTTGTATGACCATACAGGGCAGCAGTTGTTTCCTTCCCAAAATCAGAATTTACATCGTAAGTTATTTTTCAAGCATGTTTTTCCCATCTAAATTTGTTTAAAGGCATAACAGTATGCAGGTTGAGACAGGGTTTGGCTGCTGGCTGGGGCATGCTGGGAGTTGTAGGCTTATTTTCTGACTATCCTTGCATAAGATTGTGCCCTAAGACTCACTCCTGAGTAGTTTCCATAGCACTATTTTGCCTTTGTAAGGCCAATTTCTGGGATAAGAAATTTTCTGTATCTCCCACCATGCTACTCTGCTCTGCTATTCTTGGGATAAGAGTGAGGGAAGCAGGGACTAAAAGCAGCAGAAGGTTTCATTTAAATGCTCATGGGGAATGGATGTGGGCCTTGAAAGACTTTACTGTCCAATGGAATCTGTTGCAAGTGGGAAAGATAGCTGTCCAAGGCTTGCTGGTTGGACTTCAGAGGAGATGGAGGAGGAAGAGCAAGAATGGGAGCCAGTTCCAGACACTAAGATGAGAAAAGCAGGGATGCTTATCTCAAGGCCAGACTTCCCGGGTGCACAAGCAGCCCCTGGGAATAACCAAGATGAACAGGTAGTGGGAGGGGGCTTGGAACAGAGAAGTTTCAGAGATGGGCAACGTCGGCAGGGGAGGTGGCCCAATTAGAGGATCACCATACAGAGAGGAGGCATGCTCATTTTCAGAAGGCCCCTCCCAAAGGATGGGGCCCAGGAATGCTCATAAGGAAAGTTTTTGGAGGTCAGATCTACATTGGATTCAATAATCAGCTCTGTACATGCTCACAGATTCATTCTGGGTATTTGTGCTTCTGGAAAATGCTTTGGTCAATGAAGATCCTTTTGCAAGAAAGGTCTGGGGCTCTGAATGTGTGAAGGGAAGAACCCTAGCTCACAACAGTATGGGCCTTATTTCCTTATCAACTCTGATTTATTGCAGTTCAGAGGCCAACCGGAAATAAAAAGACTTGGCAGCCAAGTTGCATACAGTACTTATTTGGGGGCGGCGGGGGGGCTAACAAACAGCTAATAATGATCCTTTTAAGTTCATTAAAGAGTGAATCAGCAAGGCATCTAGCAGGAATCAGTGGGAGAGGGGTTGGTTTTTCCTTTTCCCAAAATAGTTTTATCAGCTAATTTTATTTAGGGAAAACCAAATGCTGTTTGCAGACCAAATAGGTACCTTTCATGAAAAACTGTTTACCATATATGCTGGCATATAACGTGGCTCGCATATAGGACAAAATCGATATTTTGGGTTGGTTTTCTGGTCGGGTGTATAAGAAGACCCCCAGCTTTTTCACAGGGCAATTTATATGATGGTATATATGATAAGCCATTAAAAAAAGTTTTCAACAAACAGTGTTCCCAAATAATTTGGGATTTAAAAGCAGGTATTTAAAAGTTACTATTTTTAATGTAAATACTTCTGAAAACTGCAGCATGTGGTGGAGAGGTTAGGAGGGTACTGGACTTGGGACCAGGCATGGGGCCATGTGCGTGGCTCACGAAGCAACATGACGCAGGGAACACTCCCCCTTCCCGGCCACTGCTGCAGCCAGCTCAGAATGGTGCACCATGCCCCAATGAAGGCAGGTGTCCTTTTTTTGCATCTCTTCACTGTCCCTTTGGATGCCATTTTTTTCTTCAAAACTCCTCTTCTTGGTCCTACTGATCAATCACTCAGTCAAGGATAATACGGTGGTAGGTTGATGTACATGTTCTAGGTGGCCTATCAGATTGGGCGACTTGATGTATTGAGGGCAAGCGTAGTCCAGTACAGGGACTATCTTTATCCTAATAAGTTCAGTACAGGGACTATCCTAATAATTATCCTTATTATATATGGGGCAAGCACTTCTGACCTCCTCTTGAAATAGTACTTCTCCTTCCTATATCCAGAAAAGAGGTCTATTTGCTGCTGCAGGAGATTTTGTGAAAAATACCTGCCTTTTGACTCAACTGGGATTTAATCTTTTTAAATATGAGCAAGTTGTTATTACAACACACAAATGGGCAAAATGTTACTTGTGAATAAATCGATAAACACTGCAACTATAATAGACTGAGAATCTATTTTGATCTACCATTTTAAAAAAATCCTATGTGGACTGGTAGGAATGACGTAAAGGAAGATGGGAGACGGGAACACACTTTAGAAAGTCCAGCAGGAAAAAGAAGGAGCAGAGCACACTAATACAAATATTTTAAGTATTACAATACCTGACATTTATTTATGATGTATACACTCTGGGATTCTTTGGAAAAAGACAGAGTGTAATCAAACAACTATGCAAAGTTAATGTAAGTATAAACACAACTAACAAACAATTCTAATATCAACACAAACAAAACACAGCACCAATCAAAAACCTAAGAAAATGCTAAGAAATGTTGCACGCTAACATTCAACTAAAATAAGTCTCCAAATACACACATAGTATCAGCTCAATGAATTCAAACTGTGATGGCATTCTTGTAACAACAGTATAGTATAAAAGGTTCTAATTTTATATTTACTTGGAAATTATCTTAAGATAGCACCAGGAGCAAAGCCACTGACACATTTACCAGTGCTTGGGCAGGTCTAAGGTCCTAAGCCATTCGAGAATTTAAAGTCTGCAAACACCGACTTGAGCCTAGAAGCCAGATAGGGAGTCAATGCAGCTGATCTCAGACCAGAGTTATATATTTTGACCTGTAATTATGACAAACATCTCAACACTACATTTTGGACAGAATGCAGCGCTGGTCTTTAATGACTTGGCTAAGGATGGGAATTTCAAAGCACACATTCAGCCAACGAGGTCAATGAAAAATATGCATACTATGCTTGAATACCTTATATCTCTCTCTCATTAAGAGTGTTCTCTTCATAGATCTTCCAAGTTGTGATTATGGCTATACAGATGAGGCTGTCTTAGATATTTTGAACCTAGACTAAAATTTAAACAAGCTCTTTAAATCTTGTAGGTACCATGAAGTCATTGTCACTGCTTGGAACACCACAGTTGTCTGTTTCCAGGGATATTGGGTTATATTCAACATTACACTGTGGTCTTGTGTTCTCACAGCAGGAGTCCTTTTCCCCTTCATGCTCCCTAAAACTGCTTAGGAGGGTTCTCCAATCCTCTGGAAGAGATGGAGAAGTGGAGGGAGGAGGAGGAACATCATTCACCAGAAGTGTCTGCTCCACTGGTGGAAGGACACCACTGTATAGCACCCCTTTCTTTGTTCAGGGTATTTTCTGCTTAACCAGATCATGCACACAAAAAGCTAAGCTGAAAACAAAATGCCACACTTCCTTTGCTGTATTGATGAGAAGATATGAAATTCAAAACAACATTTCTTCTTACCTCTTTATAGCTAGGGCATGAAATGGGCACTTTTCAAAATTCCCACACACAAAACAATTGCCCTTTTGGGGTCTAACTAGCTTGCATTTTGAGAAGCTACTTATTTCATTAGCAGAAATGGTTCTCAAGAAGACCCATATAAATGCAAAAAAAAAAAAAAAAAAACACTGCTTTTTCTTGACTTGCTCAGAGCCATAATTAACTCTGGAAGAATTCTATTGCTTAAAGCAAGCAAAAGCTCCCTGGCAGAGCTTGCTCATCTGCTCCTGATCTCTGTTGCCCAATTATGATGCATCCTGAGCACAGCCTGTCATAAGAAAAGCTTCATTCCCAAGAACACTGCCCAAACTTGTAAAGCTAATTGCTGAGTTAGCAATGTAAACTTCAAAGGATATCAAGCATGAGTGCACAGTTCAAGGAAATTGAGACCAATTTGAAAGGGAAGGGCAGTAAGTTACTACAACAAATAATGCTAGAGATTTCATGAACACCTAAAGTAAGAGATTCAGTGAAGGGTACAAGAGCATTCAAAAGGGCCAGCTAACTGCAAGACTGCATCAGTCATGCTGGAACATTCAGCCCCAAGAGAGAATGGATAAGAAAAGTATCACAGGCATTCAGTTGACACTGCAGCAAAAGCAAAGTATAAGATGGCAGGATGAATGGGATGGCTGAAAACCATCACAACTAATTAAGTAGCTCATTTCATTTCCACTTTACTTAAGGATCTTGTTATGGTCTTTTTGGCCATTGAAAGCGTATTTTGAGAAGGAAAATGTTGGGTGCAGGGCACTTTTAACCCTTTTTGCACTTTATAAGCAAAGATCAACACTCAAACACAAAGTTAACAGAATATCTGTGACAGGAAAAAGAAAATATAGCTACTAAATGAAAAGGAACTACTAGTACCTTTCAAAAAATATCATTTACCACCTCATCAAAATGCCAACCTGCAAGTTCATGGTGCATGTTCATCAATGAGGAAGCAAAAGCTCCTCTCTGTAGTTTCAATTGTTTGTTGTTGCTGGGCATAAGCACAAAAGCAAGTCCTATTTGGGCGGTCACCCAGAAAACCAGCTTTAGAGACCAATCAATGCAAAAATACCATTCTTGCATTTTGCATTACTGAAATGCAGACATCAGCAATTCCCATTTGTTACACATATTTCTTCATGTCCACATTCAGATGTTCTAGTTATTTAATAAAAACAAAAAGAATAACCCTTTTATTTCTCGTGATTAATTTTGAGACTGTCAAACCAACATGCATCAAAAGAAGGAAGAGAAGCCAAACATTCACAACTTGCTTAGCTCACATTGATTTCAGTGGGTCTGGGTTAAGTGTGACTAAATCTGGATGTCACTTTGGCATTTTAGAGGTTTTTAAGCAGAGCCTGAATGGCCACCTATTAGGGATGCTTCAGCAGATTTCCGGCATCAGCAGGGGACAGGAATGATGACCTTTAAGTTACTTTCCAACTCAGACATTCTATGTAAAAATCAGATTGATCCAGGTAAAAGAGCAGTCACGGCAGAATACACAGCTATGCCAGAAGCAGTAGAAAGCAGAGGGAGATAGCTGTCCAGAGACCCGCGACGTACTAGATGATTAAAATCAATTAAAAAGATAGAAAGCAGGCCCTCTCTGTCACCTTGGAACTGGACAGCCATCTGAGCGGGATGGTTTACCTTGAATCCCTGCACTGAGCAGGTTGGACCTGACGGCTTCTGGCCCTTTCCAACTCTACTAGTCTATGATTCTGGGACCTCAGTGGAGAGACCAGCTCCCTTTCTCCATCAACTGTTTCTATTCAAGTTGGCTGTAAGAAGAACTTTGTGATTTCCAAACCTACCTGAATTTGTGTGTTCTCACTCTCCCCTCCCATTTTAAAAACCCTTAAGGAGCCCTTAAGAGGAGTGTTGCCTTAAAATAAATATGCCCACATTTATACACAGTAAGAAAACTACAATTTGATACCAACTCTTATGTAGCCAGGAGGCCTGAATAAGAGAAGTCCATCCAAAGAAAGGGCCCAAAATAATCACAGTTCCTCTAAAGCATTAGGTATAGACTAGGGCAAGGGGGGTAAAGGTGTGTTAGCAAGCAACGCTTGAGCTCAAAGTTCTCTGATCTCTAGCTCATTCAAGTCAGTATGGCAGTGTGAATTTTGTGGTGGGTTTTGCATGAACATTTGTGCATGCTTTTATGTGTATTTTTTCTGAATGCATGCATCAATTGTACAATTATGGCTGTGGGGGAGGGGTGCATTTGGCTGAGTCTCCCTGGGAGTAGGCCCAACTGAATGCACTGCTCTGCCCACAGACTTCATGTGGAAATGTGTCCCACCCATGGCTGAACTCCACATTTTTCAAACGTTTTGACTGGTTTCACACAACACGATAAACCAAAGTGGCTTAAAAGCCAAGAGATGGCTTGTCTTGTGTGAACCCAATCAGTTTCTTGTTGCATGAATCATATCACAAATTTGGAAACTGTGGACTTAAGGCTGCATATTTTGTTTAGATCCATGTTAAGCTCCATGAGGCACAAATTCAATAAATTCTGGTCAAAAATACACTGAAACTTTTCTCAACCATTTTCAAAGATGTTCACACTACAGTTGCAATGAATTTATCTATCCAATTTCAACTAGGTAAATCTTGGTTTTACATAACCCTCTTTCTAAAAGAACAAAGCAGAGAGCACCTCCAGGGATCACAACATTACCAGACAGAGAGAAAATCATAATGCTTCTTCTCCACAGTACCAACCAGTATTGAACTCTCTCCCCTTAGCCTGTCAATCCACTGGAGAGCTTCTCACATAGATCACACTAGATATGAGATGCAGCTCTGCAGCCAACCCTCTCAAGACTGAAAGAGTGGCACACAGATTGCAAAGGTTAGCAATTTGCACCTGGAAGGCTGCCGACTGTTGCTTAGCCTTAACCTTCCTTCCTTTCTGTAAACATTCCATTTTTTGTTACTACAGCACAAGGTATTTAGTAGATTGAAAAGGGCTCCATTTTCTATGGTTAACCTCTCCGTAATATTAAAACTGGAATAAGAAAAGGTACTATAAATGCAGGTGTTATTTCTTATTACTTTGTAAGTGGGGTGGATAGTATAGGAGAACCAACCATCCAATCAATATCATCAGGAGAAGAGAAAGTGCAAGAGAAATAAGATTGTTTCCCCCTTCCCTAGAGATTTGGTGGCTGTTGCTGGGGCAGACCCCGTTGCAAGGGGGGAAGCAAGGGGTCCCCAGCTCCAAAATCAAACCTGTGTTTCCAACATTGGATTGGGGAAGCCAAAAATAGGCAAGTAAGTAAGTGGCCCTTCAGACATTCTCTAGGGGCTTCTAGGCTCCGCCTGTGAATGGATCTGCAAATGTCAAGAGCAGGGGTCCTAAAACTTTTTCAATAGGGAGCCAGTTGAAAGGCAGTGGCGACCTGTGAGGGCCAGTGGGGGGGGGAGCTGGGCATGTGGGCAGGTGAGGTGTCGTCGGGCATGCACGGTGGCAGCTCGCTCACTTGGAGATCTCCCAGCGAGTCCAAAACCATCTCCGAGTGAGCAAGCCACCGCCTCCCCACCTTCGCGGTGAGGTGGCAGTGAGCACGCGTGCGGGCAGTGGAGCAGGCCGGCTAAATGGGCATGGCTGGCCAGATCTGTCCTGTGGGCCGTAGTTTGAGGGCCCATGGTCAAAAGCACCAAATACAGGTCTCACAGTTTAGCAAATGTAAAAATCTAACTGGAATGGAATACCTAGGCCTGCAGTTAAAAGATTTGGACAATTCCCTCACTCTCTTGAAATTTTCCTTCTAGCCTTCAACTCTTCTTCCTTTTCCTCTGGACAAGTCCCTTTCTTAGACCTCTTTCCTCTGTAGTCCTGCTGTCTTTGAAGGTCCCTGTTCCTGCCTTCCAATTTACCATTCTTTCCTCCTTCAGCCCCAGCAGGAGCCGATGGCAGCCAGAGACTTTCCCCTGCCACATCCTGCCTCTCTGTAACATCAAGACAGCTCACTCAATCATTGCTACAGCTTCACCACCACCACAAAAATCTTTCAGTTCCTTCCAACATATACTCATAGTGAAATTTTCTGAGTGCTAATCTTTACCTGATCAAAACAGCATCATATGCATACACAGGAGAGAAATTAGATTGGGGAAACCCCCAGGTTTAACCAAACACAACACATCTTTAGGGGAAAATGGGGGCGGGGGAGAGAGTATACAGAAACAGCTCAAAGAAGACTGCGCATGCCCCAAGGCACAGAACACAAGGTTGGGGTGAGAAACACTAGAGAGAAAGAATGGAGTCTCCTGGAAACAGACACACATAGCTGTTTGGAACCCTTCCCAGGAATACTCGGTATCACCCCAGGTTGGAAGAGAACTCATGTGCTCAGATTATTTTCAACTGAACATCTGCTCCAAAAGTTCAATTTCAAAAGGACTTGAGATAATTAGGAGTTCTAAAATATGAACATTACAATTAAACCTTCTGAATAAGCAAATATTTTTTAATCTGAAAGTAGCTTCCATATCCACCCTGCCAAGCAAAATACTATGTTGGCAATCTGCCACTCTCAATTCTATTATGTCACAATGGCATGGAAACAAAATCAAAGGCAAGAGAATGACCATGTTCTTACTAGTGCTGAGGCAGGCAACTTCCTTGTAAAAGAAATGAGGGGCTTTTCTCCAAACTCTGCAGTTTAATGTAGTCATATAAGAGATGACATGTGAATAGCTTAACCCAAGCTTTTATTGGGCTCTATATGTTTTTACTGGCATTTAACACACCCAGCTTATAAGCACATGGACCAGCTGAGACTTAGAACTTGCTCACATGACGCTTTGAAACAAGAGGAAAAAAATGCATTTTTTTTCTTTTTTTGCATGCTAAAGTGATCTTACAAACAGAAAGATGGCAATACCACATACTGTTAGAATCTTTGGGAGATTAACAATATGCCAATTTTGCAGGACATACAACCCAGCTGACTTACTCTATAGGTTTGAATAGCTGACACTTTCACAAATAAAAAGCTCATGGAAACTTTACTGCGGAAATTTCTATTTCCTGTAGAACGTTGGTTTTTGACAGATTTCAACAGGAAGCTGGCACACCAACTCAACCAGATTCCTAATTTGGCTAACATACGGAACAAGGCCTGCTTCATTGGCTTTGTCACCCTGGCAAGTTTGTTAGGCAATTCTGCACATGTCTAGTTCAGAGTTTAATTAAGGGCAAAAATCTATTCAATGGGCTGGTTGAGTAAAGTACTGGGAGTTAATTCACTTAAAGCCAATTTGATGGTATAAAGCAAAGTTAATCTCTAGAAATGGTGTGCTGTTTTGCAAGGGATGCACTAATAAATCCAAAGAAACCCAAAATGCCTTGGTCATAGACCAAGATATGCCTGCAAAGTACAGGCAGATTTACTGCAGAAACCCTTTCATCGATATGGTGTGCTCCAGTCCAAACTATCTGGAGGGCACTAGGTTGAAGGCAATACTAAATGCATATAAATAAAATGCCAAGCGTACTGGTGTGTGATTTATTCAGCAAATTTTGTGCTAGGGCAAGAGACTCAGGAATGATTCAGTGCAAGTGCCTGTGATGTTGTAAGAATGTTAGACTTGACAGAATTTATTATAAAACTTTATGATCACATTCAGGAAAACACAAGTGGCCTGAAAAGCTGTCCCTTCTGTATTTTACACCCCAAAAGGAGGAGAGAGCCAGTTGTATTTATGCTTCAGTACCTGGGAGCTTGGAAAATGTAAGAGACAACTATGGTAACTATGGGCAGAGCAATTCACCGAGCCATTTTGTTTCAAGCCCTCATGAATTTGCAAAGCAAACCCTGAAATTATGCTGGTGGCGTCAGAAATCAGCATCTATTCAAAACATTTAAATGAAAGAGCTTCTCCACTCTGCAGACATCTCTCTGTTCCCTCTCATGCCTGTAATCTCTATCCCTATGAGAGTACCAACCCTGCTTTGATTTAAAACCTGTTCAACTGTATGTTGCGATGAGAGATGGTCTTGCTAGTTGGAAGCTCTGCAGTATCAAAGGGACTGGAAAAATCCCAAGGGCCTGGTAGTGTTGAAGTTGGATAAAAATATTTAAAAAGCTAGAACTCTTTCTTAAACCATTAGGACTGGACTCTACAGAACAGGGAGAAGTAGAAGCTCAAACCCACTAGCAGAGCACACATGTTGCAGCACAGGCAAATGAAAAGGATAGAATCCTCCTGCTTTGTTTGTTTATTTATTTATTAAAGATATTTATAAGCCATCCTTTGCAAGAGCCTCCTGTTATTCTCCCCTAGTCTCAGTACTTGACAGTTCATCATCATATATCATACTTTACTGGCTAGAGCTAAAGCCACCCCCTAACAAATCTGCCTGAGCCCTAAAATTAGCATCCAAGGCGTATTCTTTGTTCTTCCAACACTAAAACATAATGTACAAATACAAGAGATGAGGCTTCCGCCATAAAGGCACCAAAATTTTGGACAGGGCAAGCACTCTCGGTTTCCTGTGTTGGAACAAGTTTTACAAATTCACTCATCTAAGCAAGTTTATGAGCTGCTGTTGCTGCACTGTTATGCATACCTTATAACCAATGGTTAATATTTGCCAGTATTTTTCCAATATTTCTGTATTTTTAATGTTTTATTTTGGTCTGGTCTCTGACCATAATAAAGATCATCATCATCAGCAGCAGCAGCAGCATCACATTTAAAGAAGGCTTGGTCTTCTGCTACTTTTCAGTAGTTTTCATGACAACTTAATTCCTAATTTTAACATGATTGTTTAATGCTTTATAAGCTTCTTTAAATATAAAAGTACTTAAAAGAAGAACATTTTAAATTAAAGCTTATTTTTGTATCAGTTGCATTATGTCCTATCTTTTAGCACAGATGGTCTCATGCAGTCAGCTATGAAGGATGCTGCTAGCCACAAGTCTGTATGAGTTCAATTTCTGTATTCACAAATACAATGAGAGATCAAATTTAATATTCATCTAAAATTCTATTTTGGGATTGATGCAGCAAAAGACCAAAATCAGTAAGCATTAAGATTTATTTTTAACACACATGAGAACTGTATCTCAAATATTCTTCCTGGAACACATTTTACCAAGATCATTTTGTTCCAAGAATAACAGAGAATTTATCAATGGCACCCCCACTTTGGAATCAGCTCCCCAGAGAGGTTTACCTGGTGCCCTCTTTGTATTCTTTTCAGCGCCAAGCAAAGACCATTTTATTTTCCTGATATTTTAATCACTGGAATAATTTCAATGGTTTAATATTATATATCTGGTTGTTATCTATAGTTGTGCCTTTCAGGTTGGTTCTGCACAATCTATGGCTCTGTGAAATGTTACAATGACATACTTTGCTTCTGGATTGTTAGATTTTATTCACTGTTATTTTTAGTTGCATTTTTATTGTATATTTTTAAATTTTGTAACCCGCCCAAAAAGCCTTATGGATAATGAGGCAGTTAAAAAAAATCCAATCAATCAATCAATCAATCAATGACTTTCAAACAAATCTGCTTGTGCACCTTTGCACTACTACTACATTTGTCCCAATGAACTAAGTTGTTTTGAGACGCTGATGCCACCATATGCTTTAAAGCTGAAATATATAAACGGTGAAAGAAATAAGATGAGCGAATGGCAATTACAAGCTATAGTAAACTACTATAGTTTGAATCCAGCTTTTCTTCCACCACTGGTAACAGTCCCTGAGCAGAGTCCTGTTAGGAACACTCCTCTGCCAGAAAAGGAGGTAGGAAGTGAGCTCTGCTGTCTCGCTTGCCTTCTGCACACCCCACTCCCACCCCCCACTGCTTCACAGGGTCTCCCAATCCTCTGGAGCAAATTTTAGGGAGATAGGGCACAGTGGGGAGAAGGGGAATCAAGGAGGATTGTATTGCCCCCATTATGTCAGCAGAATACCCAATGGACCAGGAACCCAGCTTATGATGGATCCAACCCAAAATTATGTTTTGTTGCCATGAAATATAGAAATGTTTACTTGTAAACGTCCACATGACTCAATCCTGGATTCTTTTACACAGCTGGGTTTGTTCTAAAAAGCTGCAAACTCTAACTTGAACTGGATAAACAGGCTTGTTAAGGTGACTGATCAATTCACAATCACAGAACCGCACAAATATGTGGAAAATGCAGGTGAGAGAAGCAGCACCACAGCTGCCGTGCCAGTCACCAGGCTGACATGCACAGGCTCCAGCTCTCCCCCAAGCACAGCTGGCAGATTGGCAGCTAGTCTCAGGATGTGTGCTGCTTCTCCTCCTTGGAAGAGCTGTCCCCATGACTGCAGCCGAGCATTCCATCAGGCATCAACACAATGAACCACAATTAAGCCTAAGACGGGTCTTCTTTAAAGCAAAAACATGACATCATAGTTTGAAGTGAAGAACAAATTCCCAATTCGAAGAACAATCTAGATAGCCTTATGCAGGAGCAGGAGGGGTGCAATGGAAGAGAGAAGGAAATCCACTAAGCAGCGGCTGTGGGGAAAGGGACTTGCTAGTTGCTGAGGCTCGGTCTCAATTTCGCCAACCAGGAGCCAGCTTTGTATGTACATCAATCAACAGCATCTCTGTATGACAGCAGAAGAGTTATGGCAGCAGCAACATCAGCTCAAATAATGTAGGGAGCTCATTAATTTGTGATTACAATATAGCTGCCAAAACTACTGGTTGTTTGGAATGATGTCCTTAGACTTCCCTGGTAATAACACCTAGTTTTCTGGAAATTGAGTTTGGCCTGCATTGCATATATTAAATATTTATGTTGGATTATATAATTCTGGTCATTTACTTTGATCACCGAGTGCCAGATTATTAAACCCTGCAAAATTTGCTTAACATACACATTTCCCCCACTGAAGTATGACAAGATTGAAGCACATTACAATCAAGGTTATTGTATCAAAATACTGATCTGAATCCCTTAGAAATGTCCAACTATGCCTCCTTAACATAGCATGTTCTTGCCTAATGTTTAAGCCTTTTACTCTGAATTATATTTTAGGCAACACAGACATAACATTCAACCCTATAACATCTGTATTAGTATAATACCTTTATTAGGCTAATCAAAAGATCAGAAAGAATGTGCAACATTTATAAATATTCATTTTGTTCCAGATTCACGTTTATCACATTGTCCTATGAATTTTCTCTTCATCTATGAATCTCTTCTGGGATTGTTAGTTTTACTGCTCTTGACTCATTGTCTCTCAGTACCATTTTAAGGTTCTAAATTCATCCACACATCTGGAGCTTGGCTGAGGCCATATGTGCATGGCAGATGTCTGGCAGGTGCTACAGTACATAACTGTGCCATGTAGGAGGTGCAATTGACTTATCTCTTCCACACCAAGGACACCTTCTGTAGCTGGCTTGGGGATTATGAGAGCTGTCATCCATTTTAGCTGAGCTGGCACCAGCCTGGAGAAGGCTGATGATGCCTCTCCTGATCCCACAGCCATCTCCACAAGCTGCATGGTTGTAGGAGGCATGGAGGACCCAACAAATGTGCAATGTGAATCACAACGCATCAATGTATCACACCCCTGGGGATCTGTCTGGTGCCCTCCAACTGTTCTAAATTACAACTCCTAGAATTCTTGCCCACTGGCCATGGTGTCTGAGCCAATGTGAGTTTGCAGCCCCCAACCAGGTTGTGGAAGGCTGTCCTATGGCTTAGGATAGCAGTCAGGTTCCAATTCCATGTCAGAAAAACCTTATCCTGAGCCCATTATGATTATGATTTTCATTGGCTCTCAGGTAAGATCCTTTGTGAAGGACCCAACACACAAGGACTCAGGAACCAAAGAACCAGAGAAGAAAGCAAATATATCTCACATCCTTGGCAAAATGAGAGAGCAGTAATAAAACCTTGAAAGAAAATCTGCAGTTATGACACACCTTGTTTTGTGCATTTGCAAACACGCCTCTTTTAATCCTTACGTAAACACAGTGAAGAATAATTTCAATGCTGCATAAATCAGCTTGCCTACATTTTGTCCTCTCTCAAACTGGAGCATTCCCAAACATTTGAGGCAGTCGGAAAGGCTACTTGGTTTACAGAAGATGGCAAGGAAAACAACACAGGGCCAATAAACTGAAGCTCAATCCAGACAAGACAGAGGTCCTGTTGGTTGGTGGGTCGGGCTTCGGAGAGGGTGAATTGAACCTAGTCCTGAATGGGGTTGCACTCCCTCTTAGGGACAAGGTCCGCAGCCTGGGAGTGCTCCTCGACCCGGAGCTTTCATTGGAAGCTCAGGTGACAGTGGTGGCGAGGAGCGCTTTCCTTCAGCTTCGGCTGATCCATCAGCTGCGCCCCTACCTGAAGTACGACTGCCTGGCGACAGTGACACACGCGCTGGTGACTTCCCGCCTTGACTTCTGTAACGCGCTCCACGTGGGGCTACCCTTGAAGACGGTCCGGATACTCCAATTGGTTCAAAATTGCAAGGCTGCTGACGGGGACTGGGCGTTATGTTCACATGACTCCAGTCCTCTGTCAGCTTCACTGGCTTCCCATTGAAGTCCGGGCCCAATTCAAGGTGTTGGTGATGACCTATAAAGCCCTAAACGGCTTGGGTCCTGGTTACCTGAAGGAGCGCTTACATCCATATACGCCCGCCCGCCCCTTGAGATCTGCGGGAGAGGCCCTTCTCCGGGAACCCTCCGTGAAAGAAATTAGGAGGGTAGGTACTTGGAGGAGGGCTTTCTCTGCGGTGGCGCCCAATCTATGGAATGCGCTCCCCAGAGAGGTCCGCCTGGCGCCGTCGTTATTTGTTTTTCGGTGCCAGGCAAAGACCTTTTTATTTAAGCGTCATTTTAATTGTTAATATTATTTGCTTATTTTATCTGGCCAGGGCGACTTATTTTACATTGTTATTTCTTGTATTTTAATTTTATGTTGTGAGCCGCCCCGAGGCTTCGGCGAATGGGGCGGCATAGAAATGTTTTAATAAATAAATAAATAAACACTGATCTGTGTGGCAAGCCACTGCACAAGAATTGGTTTGTTGCATGGAGGGAGTCACTTCAAACCACCCCCACATGGTGCTTCCTATGCATCCATGGGTAGGATAACAGATACCCTGGCCTAGTTCACTTTTCTGAACCAACGGCTTTTCCTTCCTCCATGTCACAACTCCCAATACAAGATAAAAGTCAAGATATACAGATTCCACAGTCTTCTGTGCATCCATCATAATCACAGAATGTAAAAGGCTCATGTCCTCATGCAGCCTGATTCACACTATCATTTCTTAACAGAATCTTGTTTAGTGCTTGCAAGTGGCATTCCTTGGGTGGAAAGACTCAAAAGATTTGCCCTAAGCCAACATGCAACTGGCAGAAGCTGCTCACTGAATCAGCATTCCCTCCTTGAGGCTTCGGTGCAAAGAATTCTTAGCAAGCACACCTCCTTAGCTGTTACAACTATTAAGATGATGGCACGAGGTTCTCAACAGGCGGCTTGATTCCTTCCTCTTGTGAGCTATGGTTCTTCCCTTTGCGCATTCAAAGCCACAGACTTTGCAAAATGTTCTTTTTCCAGAAGCACAAATACCCAGAATGAATCTCTGAGCATGCAGAGTCATTAATTGAACTCAACTTGGTATTTACTTCTAGGAACTCTCCTTATGAGTATGTCTGGGCTCCATCCTTTTTTTTTGGGGGGGGCATTTTGGAAATGAGCACGCCTTCACTCTGCACACTGATCTTCCAATTGCCCCCCTCTGCTGACTCTCATCATGGAGTTGAGAGCCATACCCACTTCATCTATCTCTGAAAAACTCTTACGTTTTTTAACTGTACATCTTGGTTATTCTCAGAGGCTGCATGAGCACCTGAGAAGTACCTCCACTTCTCTCCTCAACATCTGGAACTGTCTCTCTCACTCCCAGTGCTCTCCAAGATTCTTGAAATGTTGAATCTTCATATTGTTTTATGTTCAAGCAATATGAAAAGTCAACGTTTTAACAATACTGAAAAGCTTACATACTCTGCCTGCTAACCCAAAGGAAATTTCTCCCCTGTAATAGAGTTCCTCAAATAGGAGGTATTTGTTCCTCTTTCGATAAGGGCTTTTAAATCAAGGTACCCAAATCCACTTGGCATGGCAAGCATCCATCTCCTTGTTCTCCAGCTCCTGCTCTTACTCTTTGTGCTGGCGTGGAGGACATGGGATTGTTCCTACAGGCACACAGCTGGTCCAAGGTGCCAGAGGGTCATTAATAACAATCTGGCACAAAGAGTCAAAATGTCTCTTTCCCACCAACCTGAAGGAAGGACAATGTCTAAAATGTGTAGACAACTACACATTTTAGCTGGTCATCAATGCTAGCTAGTCTTTGGGGACCTCTGTCTATAAATGTGATGGATAAAAAGTATCTGAAGCAGGATCAGCATTTTAAACACACATTTTTCACATGGATTTTTGTGCATAAAGCAACAAACAGAATTCTAGTTTCGATAGCACTTTTGCTGGTAAATGAAAAAGGAACAGAATGCCTCTTAGATTTAGTACAAGTCCTGCATTGTCCCAAAGGTTTTTTTGCAATTCAATAGCTTCATACTTAACATTCTAAATCTAGTGCAATTAAATCTAGTGCAATTAAAGGTTTGCATATGAATTTGCTAAATTTGTGTCAAAAGAGAAAAGTGAGTCATCAGCATTAACTGTGAGAGACAATTTTTGTAACTGTTAGCAATATTTCACTGTTGATTAGGATTTTGAAGTTACAAGTTTTATATTTCAATCATAAAATAAGCAGGATTTTCTTTTTTACACATGAAGAACTCTGCATATGGTTCAACATCAACCATGTGGATGCAACCCAAACACATAATCTTCCTTTAAATAATCTGTCTTGCAACTTAATAGGAAAAAAACCCAGAAGTACTCATAGGGAAGGGAACAACATAATCACTTGATCTTATCCCTGTACTTTCAAAGCCAAACTGGCATTCCCACAGTAGATCTCTAAGGAAATGAAAGTGAATACATATCCCATGAAAAGGAGAATACCAAAATAAATGAATAAATAAATAAATTAAATTAAATCATGCTGCCACTGTCCACAAGGGTAAAACTGAAGAGATACTGTTCAATTGGCCACATGTCGCAAAATAATGGTGGATTGTAAAGCTACTTGACTATTTTAATGGAAGATGCAGTGGCAACCTAATACATTCCAAAAAGATCACATTACAGGTTTCTCTTCATACCACATAGTACCATATCCCAGGATTACTACATACTTTCTGGAACTTGTTAATGAAAACAATCTTTTCAATAGCTAAAAGTAGACATAGGCAGCTACAGATTTATCCAGCCCGTTGATGGAAAATGTTATTTACAGGATTCATTTCCATGCAGATTTTCTACTTCCCAGGCAATACTGTCTCAATATCTGACTCAACGCAGCATACAGCTGTGTTAAATTAACTGTCACTTAAACATTTTGCACGAATGATTCATTACTGTTTCAGAACTAGAACAATGTTCTGTGTAGAACAGAGCACTGAAGGTCACACATTTCAGCTCTGGATTTTGAAGCGTTTTGTTGTACCACCTGACAAGACAAAAAACTTGAGCCAGGACAACACTTTGTTTCTAAGCAAAATGAAGCTTTCCACCAACACTGCTCTCCCTGAACAATGCAATTGCTTCTGCCAAATGCGTTTGTTTCAAAAATGGCCAGAGGCTCCTGAAGAAAGAAATGATTTTGCTCTAGTATAAAGGTTTGGAAAGCAGTGAGTCACCAATACCTATAAAAGTTGTGTAGCATCTGTTGATGGTTTTTTTTTTTGAGATTCACTGATCTTAAAGGTTGCACATTTGTCTGCAGAACCTAGCGGAACAAGTATGCCCCAAAGCCTTGAAAAGCAGCTTACAAAAGAAAGATTGAAACCATGCCACCAGGCTTACAATCTAAGAAAACACAAAGAAAAAGGATGAGTAAGGGAGAGATCATGTGCTAATATTTGTACTGGTTTAATACTGATTAAGTATTTTGGAGGCCACTCCTGATTCTTCTCTTCTGGGTGCCCTGCTCCACTTTATCCCATATCCCTCTTCCCCTTAGAGGGACTGACTACTAAGAATATATTCTAGAAAGCAGTGAGATAGGGGTATGGTGAAGAGAGTGTGAGAAGGTAGAAAAGACAGCCTGCCAACCACTGTTCTAGCTAACCAAAGGACCTGATCTCTCCTATGGAAGCACACCCACAGGATTCCTAATGTTGAAGCACTCTAGTACTACAGTCTCATTAAAGCTGCACCTTTTACATGTATGGAAGAGCACACTTACTTAAGGCTGAGGAACTATCCCTTATGGTATAAATCTATGAAATGCACCCTCAGTGAACCCCCAAGGATTCTCCAGCACCGAATATGATCTGGGACTGGGGCATCCAAGCTATCTTATGGTCTTTCAGATGCTACAGAAGAGGCACAGGACTGCTCCTTTAGTATAGTTTAACCTCTTTGGACATTTTGCCCACTGTGCACACAGGTTAATGGATGGGGTAGGAGGCTTAATACCATTAGTGATTTTAAATGGCTTTAGTGGATTGCACAAATTAGTGAGCTTTGCATCTACACAGCTTGAAACTTCATTTTTTTTGCAGCTCGAGTAAAACAGTGTCATCTTACATACACATGCAATCTGAACCTTCATTCTGAGAAAATATGTACGAAGTTTCTTAAGGACATGCAACATTCCCTGCACAGATTATTCAACGCAAGGTATTTTATTCATCTATTTATTTATTACATGTGTGATAAGGCTGCAATACTTGAATTCGCCAAGCCTGCGCCTTCTGCGAGTGTTGGACTACAATTCCCATCATCCCCAGTCAGCAGGGTCAACACGGGCAGTAATCGACCTCCAAACTGGCCAGGGTTAAGCCCCATCAAACAAAACGAAAAGCACTTTTGTGCAAGCATTCCCAGAATTAAATTGGAAAAAATCATTAACACACTGTTCACATAATTTTTTTTAAAATCCTTTTGCACAACTGGAAAGTTTTTTTTTTAAATCTGTTTCATCTAAATAGGATTGTTTACAAGTTCTTCTTCCCGGAATGAGCTTGAGGGCCTTTCATGCGAATTTCAGCAAAGTCCTGACTTCCAGCCGAACTTTCACCCCTCGAGAGCAAGCCCGTCGGACCTCGGCGACTCCGCTCTTGCTCCACGTCTCCTGCATTAGTTACGAGCTTCCCCGCCGGGAAAATGCGATCACTCTTAAGGCGTGATGTCTCCTCCAGCCCAAAACTCTGAAGAAATGGATCGGCGCCCGGAAGGGTTGCCGGGGAAAAGAGCAAGGGTGCCCTCCAGCCCACTCCCTTTCAAATACCGAATGCAACTTTATGCTCGGCTATTTGTGGCCAAGGATCTCCCCGCAGGAGGGGGCGAGAATTCAGGAAGCCCAAGGAGCAAGAAGACGAAGAAGCCAAGTGCCTCGCCTCGCCTCGCCCTGCCAGCCCGGACAAAAGGGGCGAAGAGGCGTGGCTGGAAAGTTTTTCCTCAGGCCTGAGCCCAGAAAGGGAGGGAGGAGAGCAAGGTCTCCCTCTTGCCTGCCGGCCACTCACCTGTGTCCGGTGCGTCGGCAAAGAACAATCGCCTTTGCTTCTCCCTCCGCCTGCCGGAGCGGGATCAAGCAGCACCAGGGGCTGAGGAAGAGGCGGCGATGCATGCCATCTTCCCTGGCAGCTCCGGAGCAACTGCCTGGCTCCAGGGAGCATCTTCCCTCGTCCTCCTGCGCGTTTTTAGGAGAGAGGCGTTCAGGCGCGCAAGCCACGTCCCGCCGGAGCGCGCCCGCGCGGAAGGCGAGGCAGCAGCTCCACCACCCTAGGAAGCCGCCTCCAAGAATCAGAGAGGGCGGGTTTAAAGGGGAAGGCGCTTCTTCCCTGCTTCGGATATCTTCGTGCCCGCCCCGCCACCTCATATGTTTGGCCGACAGAAAAAAAAAAAAAGCGCTTCTCTGAGAAAACCAAAAGGGGATGCTACTTTAGGGCGGAGCTGCAAAGTACTTTCTGCCCTCCCAGCTCGATGTCTACATGGACCTCAATAATAGGGCTTACTGCAAAAGATGTAATAAGGGTCTTTGCACTGCAAAATCAATACGAAGAAAGCTTTGCAAGAGGATAGGTCCCTGCCCTGCGGTGTCTACAATCAAAATTTTCTGAAGGGTATCTAGTGCCTGCATCCAGCTAGTTTCCAAAGAGCAACAGTTCATCTATTGCAGAGAAAAGAGCAGAGGACCTTGTGGTACTTTAAAGACTAACGTGTTTAAATGCAATCCTATGCATGTTTGGGCAGAGTAATATGTTTCCCAGGCAGCTTGCTGGGGAATGCTGGGAGTCGTAGGACTTCGAAGCTGTCATGGACAGGACATTTTGAAGGGCTTTCATTCAGAGGGTCGCCATAAACTGGAGACGGCTGGACGGCACATAGCAGCAACACATATGTATTGCATTGCGCCCTTATTTGGTTTGAACTTTCCTGAATTGTGAACACCTCGGCGGAGCCGAGAGAGGAACGGGCAGGAGATGGAGGTGCCAGGGAAGGAAAACAGATACTTCAAGTTAGAAGCTGTAGGGACGGGGAAATAAAAGATTACGATGGCGATTTCAAACCTGCAAAATCAATATAAAGAGGTTGTAAGAGAAAGTATGAAGTAGCTTCAAATATAAATGAGACCATAATCCACGGATATGGGGATGGCTCTACTAAGGGATTAGATCTAGGATATGCCACAAAAGAAGAAAGGGAGAAAGCTGAAGGCTGCCCCACAGTGCCAATTCCTGCAACTGGAGGGGCGTGACTGGAGTGACGTCACGGGACTGTCAGTTGTCGAAAGGGAGCCCTCTGCTATGGGCTGACCCAGTGTAGTGGGAGGAAGATTTGAGGTTTTAGAAAGAGAGAAACTGTAAATTTTGTTAATAATGTCGTGTTTTGCAAAATATCTCCCTCGCCTAATCGCAGCTTCAGGTGGTTCTCTGTGCAGCAAGTTAGCAACAGGATGAGTATGGCAATCCACTACTCATGTGCTTGATGTTTTTATAGAACTGTTTATTGCTGCTGTGGGTCCAAGTTCCACTTGCAGAAGAAAACATCAATTGCACACTCGTGCTGGTTTAGCCAAAGGCCTGAAGATTTAACTCACCACTCTGAGAAGTCAGCCCAAAACCTGTGCATTGCTCTTGAAGGAATTTGTCCACTGATCTTCAAGTAACATTAATTCACAGCAAATGGCACCCCTTACCTCATACTTAAAATCACTAGTAGTAATTTGCATCCACATGGCTGCTCTCAAACAGGGAAATGGAAGGAAGAGAGCAGTGAGTAACCTTTTACAGTAATTCCAAATTAATATTCATTACTATAAACTGGAGTTTTAGTACAAGTGGTTGCCAGCTATTCAAAAGCAGATTTTGGTCATATTTAACAGTTCAGATCATTTTAGAAGCCTGAAGCTTAACTAAAACTATAGTGCTTTCTCCCACCACCTACTACCTTTGTAACATTTAGAAAAATCTAACCCCAATGCCTGATGTTGGAAGGCATTTTTAATATTTTAGAGGTTTACTAAAGGTACCTGTATCCTCCAATTATGCATATCCCTCACATTTTACAACCTGTGTAAATTACATAAAGCATGCGAGAATATAGTTTGGAGACTGAGGAAGCTCCAAATAATAGATTCCTTTCTTTCAAGTATTCTCCTGTCTGCTTTGCACACACAAGGTGGCCTTTGACAAGCACCCTTCTCTCACTGCTCTTCCCTACTTATCTCCCCCCCCACACATACATACACAGCACTGCAGCTGAGGCTGGTTATTTTGATGTTTTTAATGTTTAAAAATTATGGTATTCTGGCTTTTTAGCTTGGTATTGTTAAATGAAAAAAACATTACAGATATTTTCTGAAATAAAATAGTACATTATGGAGATAACACCAAACCAACTTATACGACTGTTGTAAGAATTACAAAATATGTATGTGAAGCGTTTTAAACTGCAATATAAATGCTGTGTTTTGCAACCTATTTTCCTTCTGTAAGGACTAGAAACTTCCATAAAAATTACTCGCCTCCTTGCAATTCTCTGGATTCTCTGCAATCAGCATATTTTGTACTAGACATCCATCCCTTAATTCTTCATTAATACACCATTTCCCTCTTCAGAGCACTTCAAACTATGAATGAAAACAAGTCTATCTGGACTGTTACACACTTCTTATATATTTTCCCCAATTGGGTGCTGACTTCAGAATCAATCTGATATAAAAAGGACTGCTACATAATTGTGTTGTTTTCCCTGTCAGCCAAAGGCTTGAAACATTAATAGTCCACACATTATTCCATGGCATTTCTCTTCCCAAGGCACGCTGAACCCAGCTTGCAACAAAAGACTTGTTACCACACATTTTGATGCAGAAGCCAATACCTGCAGTTATGCAGCTGGGGGCAGCTGGGGTGTCACTCAAATCACTGTGCCATTGCTCCTGGCAGGCAGGTTTGGGACACCATGTAGTGACGATGACAGATTGACATGCTTCCAAGAAGCTGAGTCAAAATGGGAGAAGCATCCCTTCTTTTTTCTATTTCTTTTAAAAGTCTGACACAATAGCCTTTGTGATCAGCCACCACATGAATGGTGTTACTTTTTTTTTAACCACAGCTTAATGAAAAATAATTTTATCCAAAATTGGGTCAGTCTAATGGATTCAGTTCTTACACATAAACAATTGACCATCTGAGTAGAACAGTTAGATGGAAAATTGCATGAACATTGTTAATGCATAGCTGCTTTTTATTAAAAGAACAAACTTATGATGCCTGTCTGGATGGGGCAGGGGGGAAGCGTAGGATACTTGGGTTCCCAAATCTGAGATAGGAGGCAGCATCCCAACCTCAAAGCTGGGAATTAAGAGTTCTAACCCTCCCCCTCACTTCCTTGCAGCTGGCACAAACAGTGGCTTCTCTCCAAGGTCAGGAGAGTGACCTCAGAGAAGGGGTTCAAGGAGCATGGAGCAGCCAGGATATCCTGAAGTTGCCCTAGCCTCCCTCCCTCCCTCCCTGAAATACTCTAGCTAGATCATCAAAAAAGCCTAATTAACAAATATTGCAGGCTGAGAGGTGCAGACACCTAAGATTGCTTCTACCACTCCTGCACTGTACGGGATGAAATGTGAGTTTCTGAATTCAGAGGTTTCCTATCGGCTTGGTAAAAACTGGATTTTACTCTGAGGTGCTAGATTTCCTCTACTTGGATTTCCCATTGTTTGAACTTCATGATGGGGCAGAGGGGGCTGGTAGGGAATCCCTACTGATACATAATTAACACATGGGTACTATTACAGCAATCTAGGTTACAAAAATATTGGTATTATTTAGCAGATGTGCTCATTTTAGAAGCCTCAGCCTGAACTCAGAAAGCAGATAATACTGCAATTGTATGCACACAGTATACATAGGATTGTGCTGTTTATTAAGTACTATTTAAGGGGTAATATTTCTACTACTATTTAAAGTTTGGAAAAAGCACACAACAAAGTGCCATATTGGCTAATGTGGTGGTGACTTTGGGAAATGCATTCAGCCTAACCTAGCTCACCATGATTTTGTGAGGATGAGGAGATGCAAAGAACCATGTATAACCTTGGAAGAAGCATAGAATAAAAATGACAACCTTGCACTGCATTGTTGTGCACTTTAGGGGAGAATAAATTCAGTTCTGCTTGGATTATTTATAACAGGGGTCTCAAACACAACTTACCTGGGGGCTGCTGGAAGTAGAGTCTGGGTGAGGCTGGGCCGCATCAAGCGGTGGTGGTGGGCCGCTCATCCCGCGTGGCTCCCGGAGGCCAGCCCGGGCACCGCCAGTGCTTTGAAGGCCGCAGGGCCCCTCCCCGTGCTCTGCCCGTCCCGGCAATTGGCCCGCAGGCCGCAAGTTTGAGACCCCTGATTTATAACTTATCTCCTTCAGTGGCAGTCTTTAACATTTCCCCATTTCTGCTTTTATCCACATGACAAGTGTTTATGTTCCACCTTCCAAGCACACAAGGCAGAACAGGCTAACCATTTAACATACAACTCCCCTGCTCCCAGATAAAGAACAATATGACTGGGTCACAGTCCGTCATATGCCTGATTGACATATGCTCACTGAAACCAATTTGTGTGAATTTAGGCTAAATTTGTCTTGATTTCATCAGTGAGACTACAGTAGCCTGATTCCAAAGACTTCGATTAAATAATACTTTCAAAGGTTAACATCATTGAACAGTTGAGGCCTGCTGGGAAAATTAATATCCCCAAGTTATTCTCAGATATCTATTAATAGGATACATTTTATAATTCAGCTAAAAACTAATGGCTCAAAAAGGCAAAGAATCAATCTCTATTTCTGTGTGCATGTATGTCTGTTGTGTGGTATGGTGCAGCACAAATTCACAGTGACTCAGATAGAATGCAGCTCTTACTAGTGAAGTGACAATGCTTAAAGGTCTTGGTAGGGAAATGCTTCCCAGACTCACTCATCCCATGTTTCATATTTGTCTCTGCACAAAGAGGAGTATTAGCAGGTAATAATACTCACCACACAGATCTGCTAGAAAGATTATAGGATTACTCTGAAGACTTAGAAGCCCTACTGCAAATACTAAAATATTAGCCTTGCAGACCTCAGTTTTGCAAGAAGGTCAAGGAGGAAATATCTTTTAAAATCTTGAATTGCTGAAGGTTCTGTGGTTCCCGCATGAACATCCCATAGATCATAGGAGTGTTCAGATTCCCCTGTCTGAGATGGAGACAGTAAATCAACCTGGAAGAGGAATCAAAGATCCACTGGCTACCTCTATTCAGAAAGTGGATCTCAGAGGAGGAGGAGGAAGGTGTTCCACTGGGTGGGAAACAGACTGGATAGGCCAGGATATGACTGGTTGTCCTCCATTTTCTCTCTGAAGCTTCCTTACTAGTTGGGCTGAAAGAGAGAGAAAAATCCAAAGAAAAATCAAGGAACATAGGTCAGGGAGGCAAAGACTGTCTCTGCCATTCCCTTTGTTTGCCAACAGTGAAAAACTAGCACTTGTGACTATCCAGCACTTCCACTGTTATCTAACTTCAAGTCAACCAGGTACTTGGACATATAAATCATGCAACGATTGATACATTTAATTTGAAGTTAAACATCAAGGTTACTCACTGAGAACTTTTGGACTTTCCTGCAGCCTACCAAAGGATATCTTGCAATGAGTGATGCTGGAACTGGCAGCAATACTATATTTCAGGATGGGTAATTTGAGGCCCTACAACTCCCATCATTCTTCAGCATTTGTTATTCTGGGTAAGACTGATGGAAGTTGTAAACCAAAGCATCTGTAGATCTACAATTTGCCCACCTCACTATATAGACTGAATGAGCAGGCATCTAGACTGCTAACACAAGAAACAATCAGGCTTATATTTGCTTTTGCAGAAGCCACTGGATTCTTTTTCTGGGAATCCTCATGATTATTCTTGCTGGGTGCCTGCCAGCAATGGTGTATAGCACTCATCTAACCCCACCATTGTTATGCTTTTGATTGTATAGCAATACGGGAAGAATTAGGTATGTGCCAGGTATCTTCGAACTAACAGGCATGAAATACCTTATGCAAAGCAAGTACTTCTCAAATGTATTTTTATAACAATTTTATATACAAAATATAGAAGAATAAAACTTTGAGCAATGGTTTTACAGATTGTTTACGGTACATCATGGCTTTGGATACTTTTGGATATTCAGCACTAAGTTCCAGCAGAATTGTTTTATTCTACAATAACTGCTTGCTGACAACACATTCCTACATCTGACACATTTAGGATTCCATATGACATGTTTTCAACCAATTTCTTTACTAAAATAAATTTGACCTATTTTGTGAACTCAAAATGTGAAGTATAGAAAATACCAATTTTCAAATATTAGGTAACAGAGATACAACATTCTTATGCTTTTACACAGATCTAAAATGTGCCATAAATTAAGTTGAATAAGCAGTGACTTTCTGCTGAGAAATCCTTTAACATGCTTTGGTAAAATTAAGGAAAATGTCATGTGAATCAGTCTATAAAATTAAAGATACAAAAGTAAAAGAATAACACACCTTCGTTGCATAAGCACATTTTGTGCATGAAAGTAAACTTCGATATAAATATATATCTGCGAGTGCACAAAAGTATTTTTCATCTTTGGGGGGGGAAAGCATTGCTTTTAAAATTTCTTGCTGTTATCTTGTTAAAGTAATAAATGAACAAACAAAATTTGTGATTCAGTTGTCCCATGCAAGTATGACTTGCCATGTGTGTCCAGAATGCAAGTTCAGAAGAGCAACTTAAGATATTGCAAGCTAATATTTGGATCATGTGCTGCAGGAACTCCCCACCTTTACATGAAATAAAAGCATTTTCTACCTGTCTCATGGTGGCAAGAGAAAAATGAAGAATCCAGAACCACAATTGTTGCAAGGTACATACAATAAACCAGAGTTAAGTGACACTATCCATTGCTAGGAAGCATCACAAGTCAATTATCTTTTGCACAAACTGCAATCCAAATTCAGCAATATCACCACTTTCCCCTTTCCTGCAATTCTATACAATAAAGTAGTAAACATTCTTTCTTACTAGAGCAAGCTAAATTTAATATTAGTGTTTAAAATATAGTAATCACAGATATAAAACACATGATCAAGCAAAATTATTTTAATTAGCTGATCATAAACAAATCCACATAAAGGTCTGATTAAATGAATCACAGAGTTGTAGTTTCCTATGTGGATTCAGATTTGTTTTAATATGTATTAGTCAATTTTATTATTTAACTGAGATAGTGATTTATTATTGAATCACTAACACTGTAGCACACTAAGCAACTCATACTCTGTAGTTACATTTTTTACATTTTCTTTACAAATGTTAACACTTCTGTACATTATATATTTTTATTTCTAGGATTCGTGTATGCTGTATTGAAACTCTATCGTCTTCACATAGAAAATGGTGAAGTCTTCAAATATGACTTATCTCTTTTACAAATCCATATAAACAGCATGGAACACTGCACTTTGGCATCTCTGCTAGAGATCGGAAAGACTATATTAAATGTTGGAGGGAAAGGCTCTGATTTTAGATTTCATTAAGAAATACTATTCCACATTGCTATGTAAGTTCACCAACTTGAAACGAACAGAAGCACCATATCGTTGCACAACTGGAAATGCATATAATCCGACAAAACATACTACTAAAACTGCATAATAGCCATCATTTTTATACTGAAGCAGAACTGTAAAATTCATCTGAAGATGTGCATTTTGTCCTTTCAGCTGAAAAGCTTTAGATATGGATGCTCAAGAACCCATGCCTGGTTTTATCACTTTCTATGTGCTTTTTTCACAGTTGTCATTTAGTTAAGTCAAGAACTAGGCTGTTTGTTTTTGTTTCTTCCTTTTCACTTAGAAATCTGTTGTTGAATGTGAAGTAAAAATTCATAGTAAGAGAATGCTGCCTCTGTTTTGTCTTCAATCAAGTTCTGAAGAAAATCAGCCTTTGCAGGACTTTCATCCCTAAAACAAGAAGAGAAAAAACCTTGTGTTGTTTTTACAATGTTCACCTAGAACTTGTTCGCATCGATGCATATGGGCACAGACCACAGCAACACTCCTTCCTGAACTGTCTAGGTTAGAACAATGCTGTTTTAATACCTGCCAGAAATAAACTGGGCAAATTCTGAGGGTCATGCAGACAGGTTCCAGTAGAACAAGCTAGATGTGCAGATTCTTCCAGAGTCACAACATATTTACAATAATATTTTAGTAAATGCCAAATTAGTGTTTTAAAAACACTGGTTGACTAAAAGAGGAACAGCTACTCAGTATTGCAGTGTATTGAGGTATAGCAGACACCTATCTAATCCTCCACAACCAAATTATTCCATGACCAACATCATATTTCGCATGCCCTCTCATTATGGGAACTGCTAAACCATTCTCACCTCTATTAATTGCTAGGCCACACTTTCCTCTTTCTTAAATTGCGAAGCAGGTCTACATAGGCATGAGACAATCTCAACCAAAATCCATTCTTAACAGATAAGATCATGCATTTCTCCTAGTAATGACTCTGATTCCTCCATGGCTGGCCTTCCTACCTCACCAAGCTGTGCAGGTGGGAAGACACCTACCACATTAAAACATCAGAAGATGTTAGGTACAGTATATCACAGAAGTGAGTACACCCCTCACATTTTGTAAATATTTTATTATCTCTTTTCATGTAACAACACTGAAGAAATGACACTTTGCTACAATGTAAAGTAGTGAGTATACAGCTTGCATAACAGTGTAAATTTGCCTTAAAAGAATGTTGCCTATTGAAAGCAGAAAACCATTCTCAGTACTCTGTGATTATGGCACAAATTCTTACCATGCAGGTACCACTCCTTGGAAATGAAGTGCTGCCAAGTAAATGCCTTGCATGCCCAATTTTAACAAGAGGGGGATACCAGTTCCAACTCATGGGCTATCAGCTTGTAATCCTTGTCTAAGCTAAAAGATTGATAATAGAGCTCTGGTGTGCTGTGATGCTGTGAGCATTCAGAAACTTCTACATCCTCCTCCAATCAACTGGATGCCAGGACCACATGTGAACTGAAGTGCCCCACAATTTCTGGACCAATGGAACCCAGTGCAGATAATTATATATAAATGTAACCTAAAGTACATTTTAAGTGGAAAGAAATATTTGTTTATAGCTATGGCTAAAAAGATGACTGATGTCAGTAATACTGGGATACTTACTTTATTACTTGAAGTACTGGGATGAGAGTTTTACTGTCCTTAAGCCAGGATATAAAGGACCTGGTTCGTTCTGAAGAAAGAGTATCTAGTTCTGGAAGTTGTGTCTAGAAGAATTAAATGTTATTTATCATCTTCAACAGAAGAGATAGCTGATGTTCAAGTAAACACCAATGATGAGTTACATAAGTGAAAAATCCAAAACAGTCTCAAATCAGTGTCATTTTTCTTTGTTCCATCATCTAACTTCATTCCCTTTTTTATTTATATTATGCATCTATGTCAGGTATGAATTTGAAGATGTCTTATAATGATAAAAATAAAAACTAAAATACAAAATAAGCCATCAATTACGCAGATATGAAAAAGATCAAGTGAACTGTTTACACCTCATACTCACAAATACTGAACTTGCAAAGCAGACAATTAGAGCCAGTGGTACAGCCACTGTTACAACCACTGTTAAAATGAATTTTCTTCATGTGATCCTAACAAAGTAATTATATGCTTCAAAAATAATTGGCTACAAAGGTTTCTTTCTTTTCTTTTCTTTCTCTTTTTTTGAGAGAGTATGATCCAGTCCTTAACCACAACACAAAACTGAACAGGTTCAAAGTGTACTCTGAACCAGCGAACTCCCAACATACAGAAGAAGACAATGAACTGGTATACCTGCACCATTCCATAGTTGGACATTTAAGACCTAGGAGTTTTAGCCCAGCTTTCTACTTGTCACCTTCCAAGCTTAGCCCAATATGTTCAGGCAACTCAGAAATGTCTATAGAGAGATACTACATAAATCCTTTATTCCCACCGCAGGTCTCAGAGCTGTCTGACTCCATCAAGCCGCTCTGGAGGTGTATGGGTCTATGTAAAGAGATTCCCTTTGCTATCCCCAGACTTTCATGCATAGTGCATGCACCCTTAGGTTCCAGAGGCTGGATATGGATGGCAAGTACACCATAACCTGTATGCAGACATTGAGGTTGTCAAATGCAGACACACACACAAACAGGACTGGATTGCAATTATATAAGGGTTCCATTAGTATTCTCATGGAAACCACATATAGAAGTTATCACAAAAGCTGGACAATGTACAAGTCATGCATGTGTGCCAAACCATTATCTGCCACATTTCCTGGGTCTTTAATAGAATATTAAGGGCTCCAAGTACATTTTAACAAACATTTAGTCCTTGTGGTTACATACCTACCATAGAATTGTAAAGGTTGCTAAAAGATCTCAAACAATAGTATAAAGTGTGAGTCTCATTTCTTATTATTTTCTGCTCCTATAGATCAGCAGTTCCCAAACTGTGTTCCACAGAATGCTAGGGCTCTGCAAAAGCCTCATAGCCATTCTGTGAAAAATCTCAAAAATCAAATTTTAAAACAGATTTTAAAATGAAACCTCATGAGGCCAACTATTCAATTGTCAGTTGGCATCCAAGCAGCAAACAAGGAAATGCACCATGTCATTTTGTTCCTAGGACTATATTGTGTAGTGTTGGGAATAATTGAAAGAATTCATTTGGGATACTACCATATAATCATTTTATTCATTTGTTAAATTTAAAATGTTTTCTCTTTATTTCCAAACCGACTACATTATGCAAAACACTCAGGCAATAGGAGCAGATGAACAAAGAAAGAACATTGGGGGTTCACAATGCTTAGCAAAAATCAGGGATAGCGTTTGTGTTCTGCGGGAAAAAAAATGTCTTCAGAAAGGTTCCATGACTGAAAAATTTTGGGAACTGCTGTTCTAGACTGCATGATGGGCTACAATTCTAAAACAAGAGTACTGTACATACAATTCTAAAACAAGAGTACTGTAGCAAAAATGAAATACTATACAAAGAATGGAGTGCCCTATAGCAAGCTGACCACAGGGTCAAAGTATCAACAAAAGAAAATACATTTTCAATCCTTTGAATATAAGAATAAGTAATTCTTTAAAAGTATTAGATGTATTTAGAATAAACTCTTACCAGTTTTTGAGGTACTGATGAATAGTTAGGGTATCCAAGGACATCTTTTATGAAGTTATCACAGCTTCTTCCAATCCAAATGTAAAATATCTGAAATATATTAAATTGTGTCAGTAAATTATGACAAGATGTACAGTCATCAAAATGAAATCAGAAATTTATGCTTTAAAAAACACAGAATACACAATGTCAGAATGCACAATAATTTATGCAATGAGAACATACTGAGGTACTCATGAACTAACATGTTTTATTTGAAAATAAGTTTACCAGCTCATCTGAACTCTGCTAATGTACCTTTCTTAAAAAAAAATTCATGTATTATCCTAACATTTACTTTTTCTTTATCAAGATTACAAATTGTCATCAAAACAGCACACCAAATATGCAACTTACAGATCCACAGTCCATAAGAAAAGCACCTTCTCTTGTCAACTTCTCCGCAGACAACCGCTGAAGGGGGGGTTGTGGTACAACTCTATCGTTGACATGTATAGCACCCTATACAAGAAAGTTACATTTATGGATACGCCTCTCAGCTACATTGTAGTAATTAAGCAAGTATGGCTGGTAATTACATTCAGCCAATTCTCAATGCTAGGTTTCTGAAGGCCCTTGGACAAAGCAATTTCAATGGACCCACCTGCCTCAGTGAAGCTACCTTCTACTACCAATGTCATCAGCTGCTATAGTCCTTCACCATCTTCTTCTGCTCTGGTTGACAGACAGAAAGTGGCAACTATAGTTTCTCCTCCTCATCACCACCTTTATCTGATCCAGACTGAAAGGCAGGTGAAGAAACTGGTTTCAGTGATGAAGAGGAGGAGTAAATGCAGAGGACCTTTCTTAGCAGTTCTCCACTGGAATGTGGGCTCTTAGCAGGTGCCTGACCAAACTTACCGTGAACCAACCCATACAGCTTCTAAAAAACACTAAAGACTACACAACCCAATAAATGTGAAAACCAAAGCTAAGGATCACTTTAAAGTACATCAGTGTTGCCACTAAGTATCCAAAAACAGATACAATCAATGGTATTTTAGCCCTGTATTAGGGTTAGGGGTCTACACCAGAGCAGGGTTAGGGTTAGAAAAATGAGGTGTCCTGGCATGATTTTGACGGTTGGAATGCATTTAGAATGGGCAGAAACGATGACCTGTGCAGAAAAAGCTACTCAGGGAAGGCTTTTTCAAAATCATCCTCTTTTCAATGGAACTTTAGCCCTGTATTAGGGTTAGGGGTCTGCACCAGAGCAGGGTTAGGGTTAGAAAAATGCGGTGTCCTGGCATGATTTTGATGGTTGGCATGCATTTAGAATGGGCAGAAATGATGAGCTGTGCAGAAAAAGCTACTCAAGGAAGGCTTTTTCAAAATCACCCTCTTTTCAATGGAACTTTAGCCCTGTATTAGGGTTAGGGATGTGTACCAGGGTAGGGTTAGGGTTAGAAAAATGAGGTGTCCTGGCATGATCTTGATGGCTGGAATGTGTTTAGAATGGGCAGAAATGATGAGCTGTGCAGAAAACGCTACTTAAGGAAGGCTTTTTCAAAATTGCCCTTTCAATAGTATTTTACCCCTATGTTAGGGTTAGTGGAATGCACCAGGGAAGGGTTAGGGCAGTTGTGGTGACCTATGGCATGCATGCCATAGCCGACACACAGAGCCCTCTTTGTTGGCACACAAGCCTAGTTGCCCCAGTATCGTCCCATCAGTCGAGCTTCGGATAACTGCACACATAGGGCCTATGCCCATGCTCAGAAAGGAGTCACAGCACCAGGTGATGACATCACTAGCTGCGACTCAGTAGTCACAACTCATCCGAGCCTTCACATGGCTGATCAGTACGCTGCCAAGGAGATTGCTTGGACTGGCTATGAGTTGTTTTTTCTAAACTAAAACCTGTCATGCCTGAAGCACCGACAGAGGCAGCACCTCACGAGGAGGTCTTGTGCTTGCGATCCTGTACCCAAATGCTAACCCCACAACTTAGCTTGGGGTGGCTGAACAGACAGCTGCACCTCACCCTGACTCCACGCCCACTGAACAAACACCCGAGCCCACATCAAAGCAAGAGAGCCCCGAGGGAAAAGGCACTACGAGTTCTGCCCAGAAAGAGTTAGAGCAGACTGTCCCTCCCCCTACTGATGCTGAACTTCCTGAGAACGACACAGGAGGCACAGGGGGTGTTATAGACTTTTCCCTAGCAACCAATCGCAGAACTCTGAGGAGGTGGGAACAAAGACAAGCCTTGTTACGTCAGAGAGAAGAAAGGTGGTGCCAGGAGAGCTAGTCCCAGTGGGCTAGGGGAGAGATGCCACTAAAGGATTAGCATCTGCATTGCAAAGAGCTTATCTATAGAGTTGTAAATCTTGTAGACAAGTAGCAATAAAGGACTTTAGTTTTATTGCTTGTGAACGTGTGGGTTGTTTACATGTTGAGTAGCACCTCGATAAAACCTCAGTTTTCAGGTTTTATTGTAGTGTTGGAATTTTGCGACAAATAAGTGGGTTTTGGGTTGCAGTTTAAGCACTCGGTCTCTAAAAAGGTCGCCATCACTGCCCTATACACACCCTGCTCCTATTCTGACTACACTGTTTGGGACAGACTATTAAGGCATTAGAAAAAAATGTGCACAGCCTCCATCAATTCAGTAAATTTAAGCAGACTCTCAATACATGGATTCAATCCATGACACATGCATATCCACTGTGCCCTATTTAATGACTTCTCAATCTACTTTTGAGTCTGTTGAGTCAAAATGCATCCACAATACTGAAGATATAAAGCAACAAAATGTTTAATTCCTGATGCTTACATTATATTAAGGAGAGTCTCTTTATAACTAGACTGATGTTCATATAACCAGCTCCACTGGCTACTGTGATTTGAACCAATTGAAGTTCTGAAGTCATTTTTTTAAGACAACTCTATATTTGTGAAACCTACTAGAATGTGACCGGGATGCTGATAACAGTGGTCAGACTGTCTCTGTTCAGGGTTAGTATAACTGCTAATGTAGATGTACTATAAAATATACACGTACCTCATCAGTAAGTTTGTCTATCCTGTATAAATTGGGGTATATCATCTTCATCAAATGAACCAGTGGTTGACTTTTTATTTGGCACATAGCATATACCCGATCATCCAAGCGTGTACTTGTGCCAGTTCTAAATGCTTTCTGTGAAAAAATAAGTAACCAGTTTAGGAAAAAGGCACTGGATGGGAATGGTATCATGACAGAGGAAGGACCTTGGCTATGCCCAGAAAAATTGCCTGGGCTGGTACGATTTCTGACGACCCTACCTTGACAGGCAGGCAGGCAGGCAGGCAGGCAGATCGGAAGGAAGGACGGACAGAAAGACAGAGATCCAATGCCATACCATAACATGCTTATTAAACTCCCATCTGTTTAAGAAGAGATGTGCCTGGGCTGGGGACTTTCGGTTCAGAAACACACCACCAGCCTTCCTGTGGGTGACTGAACTTGTTTCCAATGTCTCAAGCCAATGATTTTTAGAGAAAGCAAGCTAAAATAAGGCTGGAAACAGTTTCTGATAAACAGTCATGCCAGGTTTTTTTAGAAATCTGAGGTGTTGGTATGTCTCTCATAATTGTTATGACAAAACAGTGTTAATAAGTCTTTCCAATAGCCTTCCTCACCCTGGTGCCCTCTTCAAGTGTCAGACTGCAACTCACATTATTCCCAATCAGCATGGCTACGGGCCATGGACCATTCTGGCATGGAAACATGGGAGCTGGGTATTTAACACATCAAGATGGCACCAGGTTTGGGAAGGCTAGACTAGAATTTACTGTCTTTCTTCCATAAGGCTTCCCATTGACAATGTGGTATTTCTTCTCCAAGATTTTGCTTCCAAATTGTCATACATTTCTTGTCTTGTTGATTTTCAGTGTAATGCTGTAGTAACTGTAAAGTCTAACATGGCATTGTGCAGGTGTAGCACCCATATGTGTGATGCAGAGACTACAATGAAGAACATTTCTCTGTGCAATCAACTTTTCAAATTCTGTCAAATCTCTTACAGTACCTTTTCTTTTCAATTTTGAAACCATTTAAACAAGCCATTGTATATTTTTTTTCCTTCACCCTTTAGTTGTTGCCAAGATTTGCCTCATCCTTGTTGGTCAATCATATCCCCATAAATTATAAAATCATTATTTTTCCTTAAGTATTTTCCATATGCTTGAACTGGGGGACATTGGAGCAGAAATTGGAGAACTAATCTTTTTTTCATGGAAAACCAAATTTTTATTAGGCCATTTCTTAATGGATTATTATTATTTGATATCAAGGCCTGTTTTTATACAATTTGATGTATAAACTATGGTAGCACGTAATTTAAGCTTCAAAATGCCCTACATAAAAACCTAAGACAACAGAACCTAAGGTTTTCCAATTGTGTATCTTTATAGAATTCATGGACACTTCTTTTATTAAAACTAGCACTTAATGTTCACTTGAAATCAACATGAACCACTATTTGTATGAAATACCTGTTTGAAGAGAGCCAAAACATACAAAGGAAACAGTCTGAGAGAATTTGGAGCAATCAGAGCAGATTGTTGGTGGTTCGATGCAGCTGTCATATACGCAGACAGCGAATCTACCACTGCATTCACCAAGGCATCTCTGGCATCTGATAGACTTGATGAAATGGATCGATCCACAGCTATGAAAAGTTAAATAGCAGCAAATAATTATGAAAGAAACCCTATTAAAAGGCAATGAGCAGCATACCAGTGCAATAAGTAATGTGTTGCTAGCATGTTATCATTTCAATAGCTAGCCTCAAAGATATTAATAAAAATGTCATTTGCAGGGTACTAAAGAGATACAGAGCTGAAGGAGACAATAATTTCTGTTAACTGCAGAGAGTGAACTTTTAATTGAAAAAAGATAGCAGACTATAAGTGGCATGTCATAGGTCTTCAGCTAAATCATTTGGCAATGTTTAAAACTATCAGGAGTTTATATAAACAGTTTACATAGCAAGTATTTGCCATGAATAAATTTTCAACTTCTACTTTCATTAGAACGATAAATATATGAATATTTATTTTCAACTCACCCATATTAGCTAAGAGGCATATAATTGCTTGTACATCTGCTCCAGCATACACATCTGTCAGTGAAGTTACCACTGGCAAACAAAGCGTGTGCACCCTAATTCTCCGTTCACCTACATTAGAATAAACAGTACAGTAAGAACAATGCTTGCACTTATCCAAAACATTTGTTATACAGTACATGCCTAAGAAAAAGAATAAGGGCAATATGCATACATTTCACCTCAAAGCAAACACTGCTAGTAAAACCACCACCTTCTGTTTTTTTGCAATTTATTTTGAAAAAAAGAATCATGAGAAATTACTCTATTTCTCTGTAGTTACCTTTACTGGAAGTATATAAAAGTGCTGTCTGAAAACAAACTAATGATGTGTCTGAAAGGCTTTCTTCAATAGACATCTGTACTGCAAATCCAGCATCAGGGTTGACATTGGCAAGGGACAGTAAATCAGTAGATCGCACAAAAAAGTTACCATGAAAAGTGTGAATTGAAAGACCTAAAACAGAAGGGAAATGTTTAGGTTAAAATGGCAAGTGTTGAAAAAGCACAGTGCAATGCTTTCTAAAAAGCTCAGAAATAAGTCCTGCTGAGTTCCATGGGACACATTCCTACTAAGGACACTTATGACGACAGGCCAAGCTTTGAAAAAATTGTTCGCAATCCTACAGAACTCTGTACAACAACAGGACTAGTGTAAGGTTTGAGGGGACCTGGCTATAGATGCCTTTGCCCCTGTGGTTGGTGCCATTTGGTGAGAAACCTCCCCAAAGCAAGCTTACTAGGCAGTGGAGGCTGGCCGAAGTGGGACAAAGGGAGATGAGCCATGGGATTAGGTTGTGGCAGCCTAGCATCAGACACCTGGTAGTCTCTAAGGCCAGCCACAAGAAAAACACCATTGGAGGCTGCAGCAAGTACCACTAAGTTATTTTTTCCAGAATGATTTTGGGGAAGCACTATGGTAACGGCTGCAGCTATAGCATCGTACCCACTGTTTCTCTTCTCAGGACCTAATTTTTAGTTTGAATTAAGAAACAGGCATCAGACAGTGTGGGTCCTTCTTTTTCCAATGTTGCTATTTTGCTACTCAAAACTTTTGCCAAAACTTTTCTAATCAAGCACTTTGCCACAATGTTCTACAAATGAGTTGGCCATTTAATTTTTGAGCCATAATTTGCATAGCATAGATTTGGATTGGGTTGGCTTAGCTGAAAAAACATTGTATATATTCTGGCATGCTTGGATAAGGATAGAAAATCTCTAAATTGTCTAAATTCAATTCTAACACATTTCTTGCATTTTTACCAATATCAGATACATTTAATAATAAAAAGAACCACTAAATGTTGTACCATACCTTTTGTACATCTTATTCTCATGACTGCCTCAAATCCAATCTTTCGTGTAAGGTATCTTTTAAGATCTTTCTGGAGTTTTTCTGCTTGAACAGAGTTGTGGATATGATGGAAAGAGGGGTAGTAATAGATGCATCCAGCAGAATATTTTGACATGCAAGCTTTCAGTGAGGAGAAAACAACAGTTAATATGCATACATTAACAGTTTCATTACATTAAAAAGTATCCATAAACTGAGCACTAGAAGATAACAGTGTTCCTCTGTTTGAAAAATACTCTTTACCACTTTAATAATGACCCAACCATATAAGTTTATTTTTTCAAAATCAATTACAAGTATCAGATGTAAAATATGCAATTTTATTATTAAAGAAGACTTTTTATGAAGCAATGCAAAGAACAGATAAGGAATCTATGTTGATATAATGGATTTCACAGTCATAGTTCCTCTAATGTCTTTTCTCAGACACCTTACTTAGCACATTTTCCTGCAACTTAAAATTTAATACCCATTTACCTTAACTGCAAAATCAACACGAAGTTGCTACTGCCCTTGTGCACTCAACACAACCATAGCTTAATTTCCCTGTGGGGGCTGATGCACTGTCCCAAGTGCCCAGCTATCTGGGGCTTCTGCCATAGAATACTGGGCAGCAGCTGTTGCTTAAGGGTTCTACAACCATCAAATAACTGCTGACTTGTTTAAAAGTTCTTTGAGGGTTGTCTAATGAACTGAGGCTCAGTCCAGACAAGATGGAAGTATTGTTAGTTCGTGACTCACCTAATCCGATGAGTGATTTTTTTTTTTGGGGGGGGGGAGCTACTGCCAAAAGAAGTTAAAGTGGTGGCTGCTAAGAAGATGGTTTTTTCTGATGTGGCACCACAACTTGGAATAAGTTTTCCAGAGATGCTTGTCTGGCACCTCCCACTGTGTTCTTTTCAGCACCAGGTAAAGACCTTATTTTCCCAGGCATTATTTTGGTGTGTTTTAAATCTCTCACTCAATTTTAAATCTTTGCACTGCTGCTAGTATTCATTTTTATTTTTACTGTAGTTTCACATTTTTAAACTTTTATATTTAATTTACTGTTTTGCATATCATGGTTTTAACTGCTGTGAACTCCCAGAGAACTTTGACTACTGGGCAGGACAGGAATGCAATCAAATAATAGAAAAAGGCTTACATAGAAAAGTGTCGTAAAATATTAATGCTCACCAGCCAGCCATGCTGGCTGGACAGTGCTGTAAGTAATGCACAGGATTGTACCCCTAAGCACCAAATCTGAAGTGAATTCACAGAGCTTCTGAATGCCAGTGGAGGTTGACAAATGAATGAGGATAACTATATTTCCCTAAAAGAACATTTCCATGTAAGGCCAAGCAAGGAAAACTGAAGTAGCATGTATCAGTCACTTTTTCTTCTCTCCCAACATCCCTTTACATTTTAAAAATGAGACTTTAAAAATCCAAGCTAAATTGTATTAGTGTACTTCTCTGAAACAAGATAATGGGCAGGCTTAGGTTAAAAAAAGTGCCATTGAAATCTATAGCATCTGTCCTGTAGTATGAATATTAAAGAAGCAACATGATTAGTGAAGTAAGAAAGGGGGAGTGTCCTGCTGGTGCTAGAAGTAAACACAGTCCTTTCCTTCTGAGTCAAATAACAATGAAATTATGCATGTTATGGCAGGTAATCTGGCATGCAACTGCTGTGGATGACAACTCCCAGCACTCCTGCCCATCATCAATGCTGACTGGCTGATAAGAATGGCCCAAAACATCTGGAGGCCACAGCACTGCCTATCCCTGGTATATTTGTTCATCCCATGTTTTTAAAAGTGCATTAATTAAGTGGGATTCACACAACATGCTCCGTTCACACAGCTTAGCCATATTTATGCAGAAGCACAAATTGTAAGAACTAAGCCTCTGGAATCAGATATAGAGGAATGTACTATGATCCATTCAATTAGAACAATTGGTAGTACAGGTGCTGCACGAACTAACCAAAGTACAGAATCTCATGGAAAAATCTCAACACTGTAAAGATTAGGTGTGCCTTATGATATTTCAAAAGCAAGCCTGAGCTATTAGAAGCATGTAAATAAGCAAAAAAGGATTTCTGAACTTTGGGATCTTCCTTGGCACTTGAACAGAATATGAAAAATGCTGCCTTCAAACCCACAATAAACATTGAAGTTATTGTGCAAGTTAATGTCCTTACCAAGAGATGCCATATCTGAATATTGTGAGCTTAAAAGAAACAAATCCACAGCTGTCTGTTGTCCTGAACAATCTAATGCCAATTTTTTATAAAAATCTGTTGCTGGACCAAGATGCTGAACAACCTGAAATAAAAAGTATGGGACTGGGACAATGTTGCAACTAAAATACAAAATATGTTTTTTCTAAATTGCTTACAAATTAAACATATACTATTATGTATAAAATTACAGGATTTAATCTCACAATTTAAACACTAGACCAGTTCATACTTCACCACAATTCAGGCTATTGTGAACAAGCAAGTTGGGATACACTGACAGATTGTTCTTACTATGAATGATAGAGGCTTACAGCCCAAAACATCTATCCCTGGGCTGTTTGTTGTGATTTGCGGAAAACGTGGAATAGAAATCATAGGATACTACTCTGATTGGCTGGATGAGAGAAGAGCTAGATTTCCTGGTTGTGCACAACAAATGAACCATGGACGGATCTGGTCATTCCCGTTCATAACAGGAGCAATCAGGGTTACAACAACCCAGGGTTTAAAAACAAAATGCAACACCTGGGTTGTTGTAATGTGCTAACATGCCACTGTCAGGTACTATAGCTAAGGTTATCAAGTATGTGGGTATTTGGAATGCTTTCCTTTTCCAGTCATACCATTTGTGGTGAACATATCTGCAGGAAAATGATCAGCATTATGATAAAAAAAGCATTTGTTCTGTAAAAGTCACACTAGTATTAACTCAGTTCTGCTAAAAGAGATGTATGAAATACTGACTTTATTCTTTTTGAATAGTTTTAACTAATTCAATAAACCTGTACCATCATGTACAAAACAAAATATTAATATAGTGTACTGTTAAAGAGTGTTCTGTGAGATTTCTAATGTTAACAAAGCTTGAGAGTTAACATTAAAAAATTATACTAGGAATTTGGTTCATCAATTCATGAGATTCTTAGCACAACGATAAAGGCCAAGATAAGAAGAAATGAATTAAAATATTATTATTATTATTTTCCAGAAACCTCACAGAAGCATCCAAATTCTGTGAAAATATAATTCAAATAACACCTGAGAAATTAAACAGCCTTTAAAACTATAACTATAAATACTATAGCTATAAAAACTATAACTGAGAACATGTTCTGCACACACAAAACACAATTTAAACAGTTAAACAAATGTTTGCTAATTTTGCAAAGTCAATTCTACTTTTGGAAATTCTAGTAAAGGACAAAGAATTACAGAAATCCATGAGGCCATTCCTAGTTTTCTGACATATTAGTAAGTACTGCATACATACTTTCAAGCCTATGTTTATATACAGAAGGCTCAACTCTAGTTTTGCTGAAACAGAAACTGAAATTCTTCAGCCAAAACCTATTTTATACAACAGATACAGCTCAGTTTTATTAGCTACATAGTTGCCCTGAAGTTCAAAGTACCTTTGTGCTTGATCTTTGATTGGGATCTTCCCTAGACTGCAAGCATCCTGATCCCAAGGATGGTAACTGCGTCTGAAACACAGATATGCGGCCACCCGTTGGAGACATCAATTTATAGGCCGCTTGAAGGGCTGGGCCTAATGCACTGTGTGTTTCTCTTGTGTTGGTGAACATATTTGGTAGCGCACTCAATAATTCTTTAATTAGCTGGAAAACAGATAAATAGCATTAGGTATGAAAAATGCATGGTTTATTCCCGTTCTTCCTCCTTAGTCCCATTTGCAACTGTAGAAATATGTATTATGCAACCACTTCAGATTCTGAGATTTCTGTGCATCACCTACACAACTTAAAACTTATCTTTGTAGCCATCAGGACTAAAACTTGATTGTTCTAAAATGAAAGCCATGTCGCTTGGAAAGATAAAAGGATTTTGTGCCCACAGCCACATTCTGTCTTTTTCTCTTTTCCTCTATAACCATAGAGGTTGTATGGACAACACATAAGACAGTCATGAACATAGAGTTTATTTATTTCCAGCAAGCTACTCTCTTTCATTTCTGCCTGTGGTTCTCTTTCAAATGGGCAGCATTGCAATTTTCACTGACCAAAGGTTACACTCCAGGTCATTCCACTCTATCTGGATATATCCCTTCTGAGGTACTAAGGCTGACCACTGCTTTCACCCTGAAAAGAATCTATGTTTAAAATACAATCCCAAAGAGAGCAGAAGCATTATTTTATCCGCTCAATCAGTCCTTGTCTCTCTGAATCATACTATGCCATAGGGAGCAAAACTAAACTGGAAGCTGGAATCAGGCCTAAGGTTGTTATTAAGTCTTAGCACCCCATTTCTAAATCAATTGGTTTAATCAAGAACAAAGCAGTTAGGAAGCAAAATTTCTTCATTTTGGCTTTTAATTAAACTGTAAATTGTCATTGGATTTTGATCCACCTTACCTCTTTACTTTCATGCAGATTAACTAATAGGCTATCAGGTAAAGGCAGGAAAACATCTATGGAGAAAACATATCTTAGTTTTGAACTACTATTTGAACACAAAGTACTTTCAAAAGACCATTCATACATACTTGCATGTGCAAAGACTTCCATGGATTAGAAAACAGAACTTCTGTAGAAACATAATGTAACAGCTGTTTTAACTTTCTAGCTGCAACCCTTCATGCTGGCAGCACAATCAATATGCAGTGATTGGCCTTCACTTTATCTTGCAGGCCTGAACTACAGACAGACCACATTGGCCAGTTCTATAGGCCTAGCACACAATGTACTACTCTTCTCCATTTACCATGCATACATTAAGAGCACTTAAGTTGTTTCAGTTCATGACTTCAGTTACTACCCTTTGAAAAACTTTCAATATCCCAAAGTATTAAACAACCTATCAAAGATAATCATATCTCCCAAATTAAATCTCTCAATTTTATTCTATCAATTTCTGAGAAACTAACTACCTTACCTTCGATTTCTGAGACAATTAGCATCTGTGGCTGAGATAATCCTTCCTGCAAGTTATAGAACTGAACAGTGCTGTCAAATGTTATGAAACCTATCCTTGTTCTTGAATCTCCAGGCAACCTTAAAAAGAAAAACAATCCTGAGACATTTAGCACACGTGTATTATTGAGTCTCTAATTTTAGAAAAAGGTGATTAACAGACTGTTGTTGATGCCCAAAGACAGGGTACTTCCCAAATGTGTACAGCCTAGAGCAGTTCTGTACCTCTCTTTATCTATGAAGCCTCATGTGGCTGGCTCTCGCTCATTTCACCTCCCATCTCTCAACAGTCAACTGCAGCAAAGTGGAAAGCAGTGGGAGAAGGACAGGAGACATTCAAGCTCTCGTGAACAGTCAGCTCATTCAATTGCCACTTCCTTGGTGACTACCCACAAGGGGCAGACCTATAAGTTGGATTGCATGACATGGGTAAATTTACCAATAAGGGCTATACTCTTGAGCTGAGCACTGTGAGGACCATTTCTTCATGAAGCCAGCAGCAGCCCGGTTTGCTGTGTCTCCCTGTGCAATACAAATCCTGGTCGTGGAGTAGTCTGAGGGTTAGGAATCCCTCAAATAACTCTAAAAAAAGGCATGGGCTATTGAAGGGCTGTTTAACTCTTAGTGATGTGCAGCACTGGGAAAAATTTAGCAATCAGAAATGGATCATGCCAGATTTTTATGTTTGAATTCCAGAAAAGTTTTTGAAATAGCGGCACACAGTGAAAACCAGGATCTGTGTATCTGTAGCACCATTTGTACAAACATTGATTTGCACAAAAATTTCCTTTTCTAATTGGCTACTTGGTTAGTCGGACGTATTTCCTACTTCACTTGTCACTGGCAATTTCAACCTGTTTGGCATCAGCTCTAGAATTACCTTTGAAGGTTACATGATTTGTACACATCAAATAGCCTTATTTTAATGATTATTTTCAGTTTTTAAAAGCTCCTATACAGTTGCGGGGTGTTGTCTCTTTCCTGCTCTTCTAATTTTTCATACTATTATTTGTACAGTATTTGATTTCTTTCAGTCATGCTTATGTTCCAACAAATACTGTTTATTATGTTCATTTGTTTATTATTAAAATACTGCTTGTGATTTTTGTTTTAGTTTTAGCAACAAATTATGTCCCAGTGATGGTGAGCCACCTGGCTCAAGTCATATTTGAAAGGCTCAAATGCTGGCAACAATGAGAAGTGAATGAATTCTGAGCTCCGAACTTCCTGAGCTTTTTTATTTTTATTTTTTAAAAAATTGTACAAATTGCTGCCCATTTTAAAGCAGAAATCTTCATGTTGCCATGACTTGCCAAATGGATTCCTTGCACATTTCTACCAATTCTTAAATCTTACATGATGCCCCTTGGTCTTTTCCTCCTGCAACCACATTCCTCCAGATTTAGCCAAATATTTGCTACCACCATTTGAATGCTGATCACACAGTAATTGTATTTTTTTTAAATAGCTATAAAGGTAAAGGTTTCCCCTTGACGTTAAGTCCAGTCATGCCTGACACTAGGGAGTGGTGCTCATCTCCGTTTCCTAGCCAAGGGAGCCAGTGTTTGTCCGCAGACAGTCTCCGTGGTCATGTGGCCGGCATGACTAAACACCGAAGTGCACGGAATGCTGTTACCTTCCCACCGAAGTGGTACCTTTTTATCTACTTGCATTTGCATGCTTTTGAACTGCAAGGTTGGCAGTAGCTGGGATGGAGCAATGGGAACTCACTCCGTTGTGCAGATTTGAACCGGCGACATTTCGATAAACCAGCCCAGCAGCACAGCAGTTTAAACCACTGTGCCACCTGCAATCCCTCAAAAAATAGTTATAGAATTCAATTATTCTAAACACTGGAGTTTTCTTCCACTTGGATGACTCAAATACTGTGTAGACACACTGTGTTTTTTGTTAAAGATCTTAACATTTGTTGTTTGGGCGCATGTGAATGATTAGACATAAGTAGAAAAAATCATGCAGTAACAATCCAACAAATCTTTTAAAAGGGGATCTGGCAACAGGGGCACAAAAGGAAGCACAAAGCATTATCAGGGGAACAAAGCTTACAATAGATGATGCAGTAATTATTGCTGTATCCAGCTCATATATGCACACAACAAAAACAAGAAGGCTCTTACTTGTCTAAGTTTTCCAGCAAAGACTGACAGACAATTGATAAATATCCAGCTTCTACTGCATTGTGGGACACATCAAACACAAACAAATACACTGCAGGTTGAGGAGGGCGAAGCTGTAAAATAAAACATATTTTTAAACTTACTGACAAGATCCTTTATATTCTCTTTTTATAACCAAGCTTTGTGCAAATGGCCTCTCAAAAAAGCCCCTAGTTATGGGCAATAAAAAGGCAAAGAAAAATTCCCCAATGGCTTCTCACAGGTAGGGTTCATCTTTGGCAGTTATTTCACAGCTCCTGTTTTTTCAAAGGGTTTTTGATTTTTTTGTGCTGTTACTGCAAGTGACAACTGTGTTGGCAGTCGAGACCCCATGTTGCATCCTCCACGATACAGCTGTGGCTGCCTGTATGAAACCAGCCCCCAATATCCTGAACATTTTCTTGCCCATGAAAAAGGCTTCTATTACTCTGTGTCATTCTCAAGGAGTTTTACAATTTATTTTGAATTTCTTTTGGTGGCAATATTTGGTATTATGCAATCACTGTGAGGTGGCAGAGGCTGCTGTGTTCTTTTCTTTCACATCTGTCCACTACTCTGCACCCCTGCATGCTGCCTGTGCTTCCTGATCTGAAAGTCCTATGGGAGGAATACCACATGATATCCTCTTCTTGGTTTTCAACTGAAGGGAGGAAAGCAAAGGCAGCTACAGGCTGCCAAAGAAATGAAATAGAGGACACTGGTACATGGTCCTCAGCCACCTCCTAAGTAAGGAAAGCTCAAAAATAATGGTAAAACCTATGGCTATCTGTAAATGTTCAACTGAAAGGAAACAGTAAAAAATGTGGAAGAACTTTTGGCATAACACTGATTTATAGGCATGACCTGTTTGAACTGCTGTTGTATGTTCCTGGGACCACTACTTTTTACATCAACACAGGCCCTTTACAAAGAAAATAAAGGGGTTGAAAGGAAAGATGTAGACATAAATTCTCAACTCCCTCCATTTGCAAACAAACAATACCCCCCAAATTACATGAGTATTTATGTTAACCAAATGATTCAAAAGCATGTACTCACCATGTAGTCTGAAGAAGCAATAAACTCTACTGTAGAGTTTTGGACTTCTGGTCGCTTGTGAGGCTCTCCATAGGATCGTGTCAGAGGATTATACATAAATTCTTCAGGAACTAAACCATCATAGAAAAAAGTGCATCATTCATGGTCAAATGTACAGATTACATGTCTGGTAACATGTCCAATGACATGCGTGGAACAAACAGTTAATGTACTCTAAGGGGAATGCACCAGCCTGCATCTGGGATCTGCCTGCCTTGCAGCAGCAGGAAAAGAATTAGGTGTTTTCACAAGGTAAGCTTCAGTAACCTCACTGAGCACAGCCTCCTCACACATCCCTTAAAAATGGCAGTTTCATAAATACTTACCATCGTTAACTCTGTAGCACAGGTTACACTTCCACCTTCTTTGGTCAATAAAAGAAACAAATGGGTTGATGTATGTCCTGCAAGATCGACATCTCACAATGGTGTTTGATGTTATCACAGGTAATTGCTACAGAATAAAGAAATTTGTTGCGTATAAATTTGAAGGAGAACTTCATACAATGTGTGAAACTGACTGCCTGTCCCTCAAAACCTTAAGCTGTCAACCACAAATCCAAGCCTTTCACTATTCAAATAATTATTAAATTAATTGCAATCAAGAAAGCTAGAATAGTGGAAGGTACCATCTGGTGCAAATATCTGTAGACCTGCAGACTTGGAAGATTACAGGAATCCAACGTGAGGCAGGAGGAGCACAAAGGCTACAATTGCCTCTATGTTCCCCTCACTCGCTAACACATTTAAATAGCCAATTTCAGCAATCAAAACATTCTTATTCTCCTCATGAGAAAAGGCTGAGGCACTGCCAGGATTCGTTGGAAGACAACAATGGTTCATTCCTCCCTACCCCAACCCTAGGCAAGGGCTCCAATCCCAGTGAACACAGAAAGAACTGCATCAGCTGCAAAGACAGAGGAAGGGCCCTCCAAATTAGTATGTTTTCCAAAGGTTGATGGTCCAGCCTGTTCTGACATTCTCTGGGGGATAAGGTGATAGATGGCCATAGGATATGCTCTTGGCCACTGGCAATCAGGTTATAAAGGATACCAATGTACATCAATTTATTCTGAGGTTATCTTTTCTGAATCTATGTTCCTTGCACATAAGTAAATATCTAAGTAAAACAGTAACAACAATCTGCTGAACATATTTTTCTTTCTTATTTCCTATATTGTGCTTTGGTTTCATGATGAGTGATTCACAATTATATAATACAACTTCAGTTTTTATCATCTTATATACTTTATACTTTAAAGTCTAATATTTGATCAATTAATTTAACTTTGGCTAATAAAAACGTGTGAATAATTAAAACAGTCATTTTACCGTTAGATCCCTGAAGGGATGTAGAAGCAACCCCAAAGGAAGTTTTGCTTTATTTAGTAATGCCTGAGTCTGTGGAATATTTGTCAATGTACAGCGAAATGAGCTAAGAGAAAAATCATTAATGTTAATTTCAAAGGTCATGATTGATAATATCATTTGTTGTACAAAAAAACCCTAAGGGCTCAAGGGTTACCATGTTATCCAAGTAACCAGAGCTGACTACCAAATAATTCTACATGACAGAAAGTATTCAGGTACATAAAGCGAAATTCAAGACTTGAACTACTCATTCACTAACAGTTCTTCAATGGAACAAGTAATGCAACCATCCATCCCTTTCCAAATAAATTCTTCCCCACGCCCAGCATGAAACACTCTAAGCTCATAGTTTTTCATCCTTAAAAGCATCTCTAATGGACAGAACAGTTAGTGTCAACATGCATTTTCAGGGATGCATTCTAACAGGAAAAGCCCCAGTTGCCAAGCACTTTCACTTTCTAACATGTCACAATGATCAAGACAAAATTTGAAGGTTGCAAAGAGTTGGAATGGTTACTAAATCCATACCAAAGCCATTCAGCTTTGTATGTTAACCATGCAAAGGAATACAGTGACCCTGTCATACAACATGTGCCACACCCATGGGTCAAATATTATTACCAAGTCAGTTCAGGCCACCTATTCCAGCTGTTCTGGAAAAAGATTACAATTATTTCACATCCTGGTTACTGTATTATCTTTTAAGAATCAAAATGCTGCAAAATCATATAGTTCTCCAGTTAATTTCACTCTGGACTTATTCCTTAAACCTGAATTAGCAACCAGGTTTTGAGCTGAAAATTCAAAAAAATCAAATGGGTTTTGTGAATGTTGTCTGTAACAATTACTATGAGTCAGATGCTGATGAAGATGCTCTGGCAAACTATGGTTTATCAATTCCAAGAAATCAAGGGCACAAAGCATATGAACCTGAAGGTCAGGTCCATTAGACAAACCATTGTCAACCCATCTGCTATTTGTTTCTGCTATACAAATGTAATATTAATTTCGACAAATAAGAATGGAATTTCTTTTTGTTTGGGAAAAATGTTTTTAAAATATTATTATGAAATCAGGGCATCAGTTAGGGACATTTCCCCACACAGGTGCTAATAAAACCAGCACTGGTAAAACAATTAGCATGCCTAAGACTGGAAGTTTTATACCTACTCTGGGCTGCAGTTCAATTTCTTCAGGTCTGAGTTCAAATTAGGCACAGGAGGTGGAACAGGACCAATAGGCAGAATATTTCTATCTTGAGTAAGGTTGACAGGTCTCAGGCTTTCTGGCTGCTGTATACCTAGTCCTCCAAGGCTAGCTGACAGTTGATTCATTGTAGGATATTGCTGGAAAATAAATTTTCAAGTAAACATTTACTCTATGGCATTAGTATCTTAATCAGAATCTACTTAGTCAACTCTGCTCATCCATCTCTAGTAATGTTTAATTTTAGTAAATTCAACTCCTCACAGGGTTCCAGACTCACAATACACTATCCCTTCTTCTATCCTGCATTTTGTGAGGGTTCACATGATAAGACACTGTGGTTTTCTACCACTGTTTGTCTGTTATGTCATCCAAACACTGTTGCAGTTTTTCAGTACAGTATGTCTGATTTTTAGAAACCATGGACAGAAACAACAGTCTGCTCTATGGTTTCTTGGTAGTGCCATGGTTTGTGGTGTTATCCGAATTCAGCCAACACAAACCATAATGGGACAAAGATTAGACCCAGATTGCTGCTGCCCATTGTTGCTCTTGCCAAGTGGCTAACCAGAGAGTGCCACTGACAGCTGTCATTCTGCATTACTGCTCTGTCTGCTTCCTGCCCCAAAGATCTTTTCTTGAGCAGGAGTAGACAATCAGCTGGCTAGTGTTGCAGAAAGGAGAAGCACCAGTCAATCGATTCCCCTGCTGCACACCTGAAAAAAGCCCCACACTAGTAGGAGGGGTGAGAATCAGCTGGACAGTGATGCCCAGTATGGAATGGTGCCACTCAGCTGATTCCCCTGCCACCCCCTCCCCAACTGCATGCCTGAGAGAAGCTCCTCAGGCATATAATCAGAAAGAACAAGGATCAGCTGGGTGGTATGCTTGGTTGGGAGATGCGCCACTCAGGTGATTCCCCCACTGCCCTCCTCATGCATACGCAGGAAGCCCCTCACATGCATGACTGGTTGGGGCGATGACCCTTCTCCAGGTACACTGGGGACAGCACAAGGGGAATCAACCACACCCAGCCTGGTACTACAACCTAGCCAATTCTTCCCATTCATGTATTCAAGGTGCTCTCCACAGGTGCAACTGTGGGTGGCAGCAGAAAAATCAGCTGGGTGGCACTGGCCCTTTCCTCAGAACTGCCCAGACGATTCCCACCCACTTTTACCTGAGCATGAATCGGGCACACACATACGTACACAAACCTTGCTCCAGCAGTACTCTCTGGAGCAGGAGATGAGGGTACCTGATCAGTTCATGCATCCTCTTTGCTGCACTTCAGGGCATGGGTCCTGTTTGTGCAGCAGAGACTGCATGACAGCCGTAATGACCTGAACTTGCCTTCACTAGCATAAAGCCTATCACCTAATTGCTCCCATCCCACTACAGCCCCTGAGCCACACTCCAAACTTTGGGATCACAAGCCCATTCAAAGTATGGCTTTTCAAGGGACCTGAGACAAAGACAATCTCTTGCTACTGTGAAAGCAAAACCATAGACAACAGAGAAAATCTAATAGTCCTTTTGTTTTAATTGAAGTACAAAGAAAATTAATAGGCTGAATTTAAAATATTAGAATGAAACCTCTTACTCATATGTAACTAGGTTTCAATGCTCTCTCATTCACTGTGTCACAAACTATATTAAGCACACCGAGTTTTGATTTGATGGATTTATTCTTCTCTGACCTGTGGATATTGAGGAAATCCAGAATTATATGCAGAATTACTGGGCTCTGTGGCAGGAGGTGGTAGAGACGGTGTTACATTCTGGTAGCCAGGCTGTAGAGTGGGATATCCATAGCCAAATGGCTTAGACATTTTAGATGTCTGGGGGACTGATGGAGCAGGAGCTGGACTACTTGTTGCAGAACATGCATCTAAATAGGACAAAAAAATTTTAAAACATGTTCTTCAAAACAGCAAGTATTGCAATGAAAGCAGGTGAATATGAGGGTGAATGATGCTTCCTGACATTAATAAAGTAGTAACTTGGACTTAAGCTTAAATATCTGGTTGAAGTGTATCTACCATTTATCAGTATTTAATACAAAACAATAAAATTAATATGAACACAATCCATAAGTAAAAGCGCATTAGTATGTTTAGTGCCATCCAGGTTTTAAATATTAAACAAATTTCAGATTATTCTTAAACAGAATAGTATGTTAGCAGAAAATAAATCATTAAGGTATTATATAAGCCTTCTCACATACTTTAACACTCTGAAGTAAATGCAATGGAGTTAGCTTGTAAATTGAGTATGCTTGCTTGCAACCTTGGCAGAATTAGCCAGTAAGTCAGTTCATCAGAGGTGAATCTGAACCCTTAGGAAATAATATCTAGAAATACCTGTAACATAAATAGCCATTCATTTTGTATATCTGAGTTGTATAAATGTTTTATTTATCTAATTCATTTTAATACTTCCCAATAGCCAAGTAGCCAAGGCATTCTTTTAGTGAGGTGCTCTCTCACACATACACACACACCACACGGTGTTAATATTAAAATGTTAAAACGCAATTCACCTGGATAGCCACCGCCTTCAAGGGTATCATAATTGTTCAGAACAGGAGATGCACTGCTGGTAGTGGAAGAGCTGTCAATAGCTAGAATGAAAACATATTCACATGTATTTATTCAACAGGTAATAGGTGACACGGCATGCTGTGACAGATGTTTCTAAGTATCTGTTAGGAAACTGCAAGGGTCTATAAGAAATGGCATATTTTACCAGTAACATCTAATGTTAACCAAAGGTAGGATTTTAGTTTTCTCACTTGTACACAAGAGCTGCCAGTCTGCACAGCTACACTAGCACCTATTCCAAATAAATGAAAAAAAGTTTGAAAGCACAAAACCAGATTTTTTTTAAACTAGGCTGGAAAATTTTTGTGGTTACAGTTTATTCTTGCATTTAAAGTTCCATGCTCCTGTATTCATTTGATTGCTCACTCATTCACTCACTCCCCTGCTCTCCCTCCTCTCTCACACACACCATTATATATATATAGTGAGAGAGAGAGAGATTACAGAGAATATGATTTGAAACTTTTAATGCAAGAATAAACTTATGACATCTCATTCAATTATTTCAAACCTAGAAGAAAGTATTGGCAAATCTGGAAAAACATAAGACTCTAGGCTGGTACATGTGTATTTATAAGACAGGATATTCCAAGCATCTACTGCCAGAGCTCCGCTTAGTGCAAATTCACTTGCTTCCATTTCTAGTCAGTCACAACACCCTCCTTCAGGAATACAAGTTGCTTGGACATTGTTGCTAAATTCATTCATTCAAGATTTTCATTATACTCAGAAGTATGTATACCAGAGCATGGTACACACACACGGTTCCCTTTATCCAGTGGAAGGAACTTTGTGCTTTGGAGAAAGGGAAGCTTTAGATCAAAGCAATGTCTTGCAGCTAACTTAAACAGGAAAGCATGAACAAGTGCAGAGAAGAAAAAACCCTTTATTACATCACTGAAATCCTCAAAACTGCCAGAAGATTGATACAATTCTCTACAGTAAAGATACTACCTGCCATTCACCGCTTACATTTTAGCAAAATTGGGCACCAACTTCAAAGAAGTTAAGAAAATCTCAATATTCTGGTCAGCAATATTCCAAATCTTATATCTGGCTCTTAATCTACCTTTGGAAGAAGCCCAAAGTTAAATTTATCTCAAAACTAATAAATATCATAATTTCCACTATGTTTTTGGTATACTAGAAAACTTATTGCATTGTGTTCTCCAACTCTACAGATGGTTTTAAGCATTCAACATAGACTGCCACGTTTACTTCAAATAGTTCTTTGTTTTCTATGAAATGTGGAAACAGCTTCTCTAATTCATTTCTGTTTTTACTCAATCCTCCAAAAGTTCCAGCAGCAAAAAAGCAGGGAGAGGGGGGAAAAGAGAAAGGGAGAAGAGATTGAAAATCAATCAATAAGCTGTCACCAATAAATGTGACTCAAAGAATAAAGAGCAGTATGTTTTTCTTAATACTCCTGACTCACAACAGCTTGAGTCTACCCTCATCTGCGATGTTTAAGAGACTGAATGCTTCTGAAAAAGCCCTGGACAACCTTTATTTGCATCAAGCTTTTAATCTGCTTCAAATAGATTACAAAGATGGACCAACTGCACTGCCTAAACAATGTAACATCCCTCAAGAAAAACTTTCAAGTCACATGAACATGCAGAACCAATTAATCTGTATTACTGAGGCATTTTATATAAGAAAATAAGAGAATGGAAAAAGATAAGATCTTCTTACTATACTGGAGTGAAAAATGAATTTGTGGGGATTGATACATTAATAATGTAACATGAATTTAAAATTAAGTTCAACAGTGTCACAGGAAGGGATGCTTCCAGGTTATTAGCAGGTATATCTGTGTTTGCTGTTGGTACTATTCCCTTATTCTATCTGAGTCCACATAAGTAGAAGCAGTTTAACAGTACAACCAATTTTTTAAATACTTTTAATTTTTATCCTGTGGTATCAATGATTTTTTTAAAGGAAGATTTTGAAGTAACATGTTTACTTCTGAAAGTACTGGTAATAAGACAACCAGTAATTTCAGCAGTAAGCATGTCATTTTTAAATATTCATTTTTAAGAAGTGTTTGTATACCACAACGTAAGGTATATAACTGTGGAAACTGAAAGTTTAAACACCCTTTGGTTTCAAGCATCTCCAGGTACTTTATTTTTAATTTAAAAACTTTGCTTAAACAAATTGAGTCTGAAATAATGTGTGCACTGCATACATACTAATTACAACACAAAATGTACCACATGAAATGTACTGGCAAGCCCATTACCATGTATGTATAACAGTCTGTCTACACAAGATGACAAAAGTGACTGGCCTCAGAAGGTATTTCTATAATCATGTCTTTTGGTTTTCTGTAACTTTCTCTTATCTGAAAAATGTGAAATTATTCTGGCAGGTTTAGTGATAAAAGGAGAGTTATGTGCAATTTTTATGTTTACAGCAAAGACAATAACATATTGTCAACAGGATAACAGTTCAATAGGATAACATAGCGTAATGGCAATATTATCATGTGCTGGAAGCTATGACAAGTTTCTTAGAAGATTCCAAACTGATCATATATATTGTCCATGCCCATGACTCTTATTAAGGAAAAGAGGTACACAATCCTAGGACTTATTTCTTACCTAGAAATAAGTCTCTATGAATTAAATGGCATTTACTTCTGAGTAGACATTTATAGGATTAGACTATCTCTTAGTGAAAACCGTTCTATTCCTCTTCTTCAATTATCGTTAATTATGAAGCTCAACTTCATTTTTGTCTTGAATTAGGTAGATAATCCCAGAAACTGGTTAACTTGCTTTATGCACTTTTGTTCAAGAAGTGGAATAATGCCATCAAAACTGAGCATGAAAAGTGAGAAATACTGGCGCAAAGCTAAAGCAGACCTGCTTCCTCATCCTCCTCATCCTCTTCCTCATCATCTGAACTTGATGACAAGGGAGTTGCTGGAGAGCTAGCTTGATTATTAACATATCCACCATACTGCATGCCTGTGAAGTGGAAAGCATAAACACAAGAATCAAACACACACAAAAGCAAGAAATTGAAAGCACAAATCAGAGCATTAAAAGTGACACCAAAATCAGGCATTGCAAAGGACATCTTAACATGAAAAGTGAGTGAATTACCCCATCAATACAAGAAAAGCTTTATCTTTACAGAAGTTTAGCAGGCATTTTTAAAAGCTGTGGTTTGGTTAAGTATTAGTAGCGGACAAAGAAATTAGTAGGATTAGAAAAAACACAATTTATCCACCAGATGATTAAGAGAAAGTCACACAGGTGTTCTAACCTTCAACTTAGGTTGTAAAATAATAATTGTTCTTTTATGGGTAATACTACATCCCTGAAAACCACATTCTTATACTTTGTAGAGCAGCCAGCATCCCTTCCCCACTCACTGCCATCACACCTGACATAGAAGCATTTCCCCCTCTTGTTACTCTTGGCCATGAAGCTAGCACCTTTGCCTCTGAAGCTTTCTCAACTGAGACCCACACAAGCAAAGGCTTATCGAGAGAAATCTTATGGATGGGGGTAGTGAATGAGACCTTTATAACTGAAACAGACTCCCTAGTGTCATCTTCTGCAGCTATTGCTCTTTTGCTGGGAGGACACTAATAAGCTTTTATGCGTTCGCAAAGGGCAGCACAAAGACATGAAATGCCATGGTGACACAACTTTGCATTTTGCCAGAGGGAATGCTATCTTGAAAAATCCTGAAAAAGTAAGATGCGTAGATGGCCATCAACTTGAAGAAATCTGATTGAACTCTTACCCTAAAGCTGCATCTGCTCAAACCTGTCCCGGCAACTCCTGCAATCAGAAATTGTACTGGAGTAACAAATTATCCCTTAACAAGGCACTGAGGCAAGTTGTTAGCACATATGGAAAGACTTATTTACACCTAGAATCACATACTGCCCTTTGCAGATTTCATTTCAACCACTTACAATAACCTTTTATAAGTTCCCTGCCAGTGATGATACTCCAATAGGACTAAGTTAGAGAAACACTTGCCTCTTAAATATTATGGAAAATGTTCATGTGATGCTAGAGATTACACCATACATGAGCTGAAAATTGTAAGAGATCTTATTAAAAATCTGTTTGGGATATATTTTAAATAAGTGGTTCTTTTTGACCCCAGCAGTGAAGAATGTTAATTACATATGGACAAACATACATTTCACTAGTCAATGTTAGAATGTACATTTGATGTAAATTTCCAAAGGGAAAATAACAATGAGTTATTTTCAATAATCTATACTTAATAGACAATATAGACAAGTATATGTACTTGTTAAAACATAGGCTATATATAGCAAAAGCGATCACATGAATCAATTATCAAAAGTCAACTAGAAAAAAGTGGGATCTTTTCACAAATCCATTTCCACTCACAGAAATGGAATTGTTCACATTTAAGTTTTTCATGTTGGGGTAGTGCTTATAAATATCTATTAAAACATGCTTTGGGGAATGCCTGCTGTCATTAAAGGTTCAAGTTGTATATCAAATTTTGAAGCTCTCTACCCTTGAAAAAATAACCATGAGAGAAACCTATCCATGATCTAGAAAGTTAAATCCAAGCTACTGCTTTTACACATAGCAGACAAACTCTCCATTATCCAACTCTCTGATATTCCCTAGGTTCAACAGAAGACCTTCTGTTGCCAATCAGACTACATTCAGTAAAAGCTACACGTGAATATATATGTAAAAGTCACATTATGGAAATGCACTGCAGCTAGACAGGATTAAGGTCACAATTCTATAATCAATGATGCTTACTCAGTGTAACTCGATGACATTTGGTTTTGAGCAAGCAACCAGGCTGATTAGATAGAGGTGTAGGGCACACAAGGATAGATAAGTTTCTTGGACTCTAACCAGTTTTCTGCAAAGAATTCAGTATTAGCTATATTTCCAAATCATTCTAGTATTTTAATCTACACTGACTACCTTAGATGAACTTTACAGCTAATATCTGAACTATTTACATTCAAATCATGATGGTATTATATGTGAAAAACAGATCACTTCTTGATATCAGCTTTGGAATCTTCCCGAATGAGCTCCACACATACACAGAGAGTCCACTTGTGAGACCACAAAGAAGAACCACTTCCTCCCCTTTCACTTGAGAATTTTATTGAATTGTTGAGAGCCATTTTGGCTAAAGGGGGAGTACAGAAATCTAACAATAAATAAATTTAATAAATATTATATAAGATTTATGTCAGTGAAATACAAATTCATCTCAGAACCAATGAAACAGATGAATGGAACAAATAGATAGAGAAAGCAAAACTGAAGGAATGATGAAATAGTGAAAGAAGGTGTTCGTTTGATGGCCTGCCTTTTTTTTTTCTTTTCAAGGAACTCAAGGAAGCTTACATAATTCTCTTCCTCCTCTCAATCTTATCCTCACAACAATCCCATGAGGTAGGTTGGGCTGAGAGTCTGTGACTGCTTCAAAGTCACCCATTTAGCTTCACAGCTGAATGGGACTAAAACCCAGATATCCTGAGTCCCATTCCCAAAGTTTTAACAACTATACCACACTGGCTCTAATGAAACAAACGAGCAGCTGTTAGCATATCATACATAGTTTTTGGGTTACTAAACGTAATTAGTGCCAATAATTTTTAATAATTTTGTTTCTTTCTTAAAGCAATATAAAGAAAATACATAATACAGTTTTTAAATTTTAAAGTATTCCAATTAAAATATCTCATAATATAACATTTAAATCAAATAAAAGTTCAATCTAATGAATCTGCTGGGACCCTCCGCCCCAACACACTGTGATGACTATGCCAGTGACTTTGCAAATAGAACTGCTCATATTATATTATACTTTTTTTCCTTGGGAGTTAAAAAACTGAACAGTTAAGATCAAGCAGCAGAGTGTTGCCCCTGTTTGAAAAGTTTGCATTCCTAGTCAACTACAGTCATTAATGCTTTTTTGAGGAGGTAAGGCATCAGATATCCAACTTAGCTCGGTGACCATTATGGTCAGCCATCACTTCTTTCCTCACGTAAGTCGTCCAAACTCAAAGCTTTCAGCAGATTCGATGAGTCTATAAGCCTAGAAAACTATGGAACGTGCTCCCCAGAAAGGTCCGCCTGGCACCATCATTATATGTTTTTCGGCACCAGGTCAAGACCTTTTTATTTAATCAATATTTTAATATCTATTAATAGTAATTGGATTTTATTGTTTGTATTTTATTAATTACAGCCAGCGTGGAATAGTCTATTTATTTATTTTATTCTGATTTATGTTGTAAGCATCCAGAGATGCAAGTAATGGGCGGCATACAAATTTTATAAATAAATAAATAATGAATAAATAGGAAACTATCTTGGTTTAGAAAGCTATAGACCTCTTTCTTATTCAAAACTATGAAACTTTACAACCAAGTTACACTGTAACTGTGTATGACACCTTGGGTATCTCTGAAAGGATAGATGACTTACAAATAAACAGAATACAAAACATTGCCTTAATGTCTGCCTTAGCTGGTGCATAATGCCAGACAATAGGAATGCTTTATACCAGTTTCCAACATATGCACTGGTTCCCATCTGCCTTTCAGTATTGACAGATTAATAAAACAATAAACAATTGGGCCAATGTAACGGTAATGCCACCTCCACCCCAATGTTTTGCCCATGGTGCCCCGACATACCATCACATTCTCAAAAATCAACACAGACTGACAGCTACAGACAAAGTTATAGCTTACTAGTTAGATAGACTTGTTGGTAGCTCATTTTCAATGATGAAAAACCCTTTCCTTAAAAACTTATCAGCATCTGAGTGTAATTATTTTCATAAAGCACTGGATTTTGATAGAAGGGCTACAAACTGCATACTGAGCTTCTAGTGACACATATGCCAGGTCATTAAATCATTTTTTCTGAGCACTGGAATGCCCTTAGACAAGCAGAAACAGAAATTTTGCTGTTAGTCTTGGAGCTACCATTGAAGGCCCACATTCTGTGAAGGCTATTGATTTCTGATCTTCCTATTATCTTTCTCTGTAAATTTACTCATATTATCACTTCATTGGATTTACAAAATACTCCTACTTGGAAAGTTTGATTCTGACTCCTACCACAGGAAGAGTTGATCAGAAAGGTTTAATTTTGACTTCTTCACAAAGAAGAAGCTGTCTTGCAAATATCTTTCCCTTGATATAGAAGCAGAATCAGTCATCTGTTTGAACTGAGAAATTAATCAGAGTAATTTAGATGCTTTCATGGGCCAATCTGTATGAAAGCGTGTGTGTGTGTGTTCTCTCTCTCTTGTATAAGAAGGGATGTGTGTGTGTGTATTACATAAATAAAATAGCGGCCAATTAAAGAAGGATAATCAAAATCTTACAAATGCTAAAATGCTAGGCATATAGTTTCTATACCTTCATGAAGCAAAGAATCTGATGGCTGTGCAAGAGAAGAGGAAGTGCCAGGCTTTGAAGTCGTCCCTACAACAGGTGTTCTAACGGAAGATGTCACAGCTGAAGACATTCCTCGGACAGGTTTTAGAGGCTGAACATTCTGCTTTGTAGGATGTGGTGACCCTAAAATATTAACCAAAGGAGAAACACACATTATAAAGTGATAGTTATGCTGACTGATTTCCAAAGTGGTAGCATTTTTGTCTGCTACAGCAATGGACAGTCTTGAAAGGCACCTTAAAAGTTAACAGATCGTAGCATAATAAAGCAGAAAGTCAAACAGAAAGGAAGTTTTACCCAAGGCCTCTAATTACCAGGTGAAGCTTTTTCTGTCTATCATTGGGGGTGATAACAGCCAGAATCATCTTTTATACCTGACTGGCTGATCCACATAGCTGCCCAGCTATGCTACACATCATGACAAACTGGCTGCCAGGGTGGATAAAAATCAGTGCTATTTTTAAAAAGGTAAAATATAGGATTCTAAAAATTTAAATCAGATTTTTTTATTTAAATTGGATTTTTAAAATAAAATGCATTTTGAGGAAAAATCTTTCTATAGTTTTCTATTTAAGATACATTATAGTCCAAAGATTATTGATGAAATAAGGATTAGTTTTTAATTGTGTAGCATGAGGATGTGTATTCATGCAATGTTAACATTTTTCAGTTAATGAATTCCATTCGTTCATTCACAATGTCTTGCTTTTCCAGAGGATTCTGTAAGATTATTGTGCAATTTTTCTACCTAGAAGATAGTATCATAGATGCTTTGTTTTATAGTTCTCAAGATTGTGAATCTGTGTCTGCAGAGATCACATGCTTCTTCACAGCAAAAATGTCATAAAATAAGCTAGGAATTGGGAAAAAGACCTTAATCCCATTGCTTCTTTGCAAATCTACATACACAGAATCAACCCCTTACCACTTATATGCCAAGTTTCCAAAAAAATCAATGAATAGAAGAAGATAGTTGGGAGTGGAACAGACCTGCACAAGAGGCTAAGTGTGAGGAGGGAGAGGCAAGCATTAAAATGAACCCTTTTGAGCAGAATACTCCACAAGTCTTTGAATCTTTTTGTATATAGCCTGAGGTTCATCATTCTATTCATTCCCTGGAGGACAAATGGCAGTGATCCAAAAAAAAGAGACCCAGTTTGGGAATATTTTAATGAAGATCCTCTACCTAGTGTGACTAGTGATTTAAATCAAATCCACGTCGCTGGCTGCACCAGCTGCTTCTGGGGATGGAATCTTGAGGAAGATAAAGGAGGAAACTCTCTGGTTTATTCCTAGGGTAGAAACTAGGAGAGCTGACCACTGCTTTGGCCATTGCTGCCCCAGTTTACCTCCCTGAGTTAAGCAATTAGTTACTTTGAGTATAGACAGAGCTTAGCTACCCCTGAAATTGTGGAGACCTTTCTCACATATCCACAAGGTCAGTGTTGGTGAAGACTTGGCTACACATTCCCCAATTTGGGTGCCTAGAATAAATCTTCAAGTGGTACCTCAAAAGTACAACTCAGGCACAGGCATACTTGCCACACAGCCAATAATAAGAATTTAGCCATATTATTGGTAGGCATTATAGTGGCTCCAAGATTTCTGCCTTTTCCAACAACAATGTACTATCACACACAAACACTGGGATCAGCTAGCAATCAAGAGATCTGTCCAGTGTTTGGATTCTTGGCCTACAGCTTGCCGAACTCTGTAAGCTGTGATCAGTAAATGCTGTGGCCATTTATAACTAACCTCAAGCTCTATATAATTATTGCTCCTTTGCTCTAATTTCACTCTACCCTGCTGGTCAAACTGTCATGAAATTTAAGAGGTGAATCCTATTTAAAGCTTAAATGTGATGAGAAAAGCACACTAACCACCCACAACAACAATCTTCCTAGCTAGTGTTTTAACACTTGTAGTAGGAGAAGAAAACTATTGTTTCCATTTAGGACTAAACCAGTTATATCAAATTTACTGCAGAATTCTATACATTCATCTCCAATACTCCATTAGACATCTGAAGCCTTGCTCCAGATTCCTTGGCCATATTGAAGAAAATGGCAGTCATGTTTTGGTATGAGTTTTCAGCATTTGGTGAAAACATGATTGTTCAAGAAGGCATTTAACTAAATGTTTTTCTGGCTTTCTCAATACTTTAAAAAATCAGTGTTTTGTTTGATAAAGATAGAAAATTCTGTTTACACTTTGAGTTCACCTGCTGAATACAGGCAGATCTTATTTTTTAAAGAATAAACATAGTTCAGCAATTTTATTTATCTCCTGCTGATGTTCCTCTTTTAAAAAATGCCATGATTTTGCATCACTGTGCACAACTTTTCCTTCTACATATATGTATGAAAACATATATGCACACATATGCAACCAGAGAATAACACTTCATGCACCTGATTAAACAGGTTCTGACCTCAGTAGGGGCAGCCTCTGGAGATAGTTCAGAAGTTACAGCTTGCACAAATTGTGACAGTCAGACTGACAGCAGGGACCAGAACATGTAACAATGATTCTGACTTGCCTGCACTGGCTGCCTATGTTTCCATCCCCAATTCAAAGAGCTCGTTTTGACCTTTAATGTGTTTACATGCTACGTGATAGAACACCTCTCTTGGTATGAACATACCCGTACACTTTGTCATTTAAGGCCCTTCACAAAGTGACTTTCTCTGAGGGAGGTTTGGAGGATAGCAACAAAGGAGGCCCTTTGGTGGGGGAGGCACAGTACTCCATTATAGAATGTCCCCCCTAGTGAGGTCTACCTGTTGCCAACATTGTGGTCCTTTCAGAGTCAGTTTAAGATCTTCCTCTTCTTCTAGGCATTTGACTACATATGATAGAGTTTTTAATGAGTCCTGGGATTTCTCAGTGTTGACTGTTGAAATTGTGTATTTAAATATTATAAATTTCTGTATTTGGCTATTAGGTGGTATAAAAATGCAATAAATGAAATGAAAAACTTACGCAATACATTTGTTCATTTTTAAAGTGCCACAAGACCTTTTGCTGTTACTACTGAATGACTGTGAACTTCATTTGAGAGACAGAGAGAGAGAGAGAGTATGCCTCTGGCTGTTGGGTGGTATAAAATGAAATAAATAAATGGCACTAAAGAGAAAGATAAATTCTGAACTGTAAATCACTACTACTAAAATGTATTATTCAATTGCTGTCATATCATTAATGTCAGCCAGAATACCAATAACTAGCTATCAGTCATCATTACCTTAAAGTTAACACTTTCTATGACCCAACCCAAATAATTTAATACATATACCACCTGGAAGACAAGCTTGTAACTATGTTCTAAACAGCATTCTTAGGCCACATAATATGGAACATGTTCTTATAGAACATTTGGCATTCAGGTCAGCCTATCATAATAGAGGAAAGAATCAGTACCTGGACAGAGAAAAGTGAACCAGGATGGGAAGAGAATGTTTTGAGTGAAGATGCATGAAGGAATTCAGCTGTCCTTATTCACTTATACCTTTTCTTGTTAAAAAAGAGACACTTTTCACCCAGTTTTAGGAAATAAGCAGCACATACATGAACTAACCATTTATCCCTTTCTTATCTAGTTTGGCCCTTGTACAATACCTGTGCCAATTGGGCTGCTTGCTTCAGACACAGATCCTGCAAAATTTCCACTGTGATTCACTTGAGTTGACTGGAGTTCTGGGGCAGACCATGATGCAGAGCTGTAACTCAAAGGAACTCTCTGTTGCCCTATAGATGGGCCTCTATTTTGATCAGAGTAAGCATTTGCCTCTTGCAAATGTCCAGGAGCTGGTACACTGTGGGATGTAGGCACTTGCCCATATGGACAGCCAATGGACATAGAAGGATATGAAACATTTGGATAAGCAACACTAGAGATAGCAGGCATGGCATAGTGAGCAGAAGGAGCAACAAATCCCTGAGATGGAACTGAAGCACTGACGGAGTGCAAGGCTGAATTGCTATAAGGACTACCATATGAGGAAAATGACTGTGAAACGCTGGTATGGAATTGGGATGAAGAAGTCATTCCCTGGACAGGTCCAGATGATTCTGCAACATGAGGTGCTCTATTGTACAAGTGCTGTGATCCCTGTGTGCTCAAAATCTTAGAAGTCACAGGAGATGCATTAACATTTTCTGCTGGCACTGAATACTGGGCAGAAAAATAATCAGCACCATAGTGGTTATCCAGCTGTGAAGGAATAGCTTTATTGGGCACTTGTGAGTAGTGTCCTGAGGGAGCACTATAGTTTTGAGGATGTGATCCATATCCAGCAGAAAACTGCATCTGATTTTGTGCTGGTCCTGGAAGAAAGGAAGAAAGGGGGAAAAATCAATGCATTATAGTTATACAGATCATGCTTTTAAAGAATGATGGCATGTTTCTTGCCTATGAGAACCTGTGCCACAATCAACTATGTAAGTTTTGTTGTGTTTTGCTACTCAAACAAATATAATCACTCACATGCGTTTTGTCCAAGAGTTCAGTAACCATTATGAAAGAATAGATAGCAAATAATGAAAATACTTTAGCAACAACTTAAACAATCCAATATACCAGATATTAAAGCACTCTAGGGTCAAACTTTATATTGCCCCTATAACACTGAAAAGATTTCTTGCCTTCTATCAGAAATATAGTGGACAGTGCAAAGTAACACAACTGTTTTAGATGCAAACAGCTGGTAATCTGAGCCACCTAGCATGGGAGCCAGTGATGTACACCATAATACTTTTGTGGCCTGGTTTATACACAACATTCAGCATGACCTGAGGACCATGTTACAAAAATGTCTCAAAGTACTGGTGCTGTGGACGCTTGTACAGCAAGCAATGCATTTCACTGGCACACTACTGTGACACCATAAATCAAGAAGCTGGTGCAAGAAGTAGCAGCATGGAAAGCTGTCACGAACATCCTGACATATTTACTATTGAGCTTAACCCCTAGGAAAAACAAATACTGGCCATTAGTAATAATAGAGATTAAAATTATGTCTTGCCTTGTTATCAATATTGGGAGGTATACAAATTCTGGAAGCCTTGGCAGACATCTGTTATTTCCTGTTAACCAGCTATGAGGGCCAATCGTGTCATGATACTACAGCATTATTCTACACATTTTCAGAACCCGACAATTTCAAGCTAAATAATATGCTACTAATTCAGCTTTTATCTAGGATAATTATAACATGAATTTAACATTTTTGCACTGTGATTCATTTTATGACTTGACTTTTTTCTTCTTCTGGCTATTTTCTCTAGATCTAGTTCTAACAGGATCCAACAAATGCACTGAAATCTCCAATAGTAAATGTTTACAGTTTCTCATAAAGAAACATGACAAAATTTTGGCCAATAAAATGCCTATTCCCATATTCAAATTTTTGAAGAACTGCTACTGCAACTTCAGCTTAACACACACACATGGCCATTCATTCAGAGCATCTTGCCTAGTTTTCTGCCTTTCCACACCTTTATAACTGGCAGTAATTATCCAAACAGTTACAGACCGCGAGTACCCTCCTCCTAAGTAGCTCATTCACTCCAGAGAAAAGGAAAGGGTTGCTCATCAGAGTTCATTAAGGCAGACTCCAGGACATTCATTTTGAATACATTCATATATTTCCTTTCAACATGCCTTCTCAGGTATCTATCTATACCTTCACTATTAGTAATACAAATAATAAACTTTAAAGAGCCTTTTTATTTATCCACAGAGAGAACTTATGTTTAATTCTGAATTTCAGATTTACTAAACTAAGAAAATGAGACAGGTTGTTTTAAGAATGAGGCCTCCACATGAATTCAAAAAAAAGAAACTGGATTTTAACAAAGACAGACTTTAAAAGCTCAATTACAAAAGCAAGGAGAAAATATTAATATATATTTATTCACAGATAGTAGCAAAGTAATACCAACCAATGCACATTCAAGTTTAACTCTGCCTATGGGCCAAACCATCCCCTTTAAGAAACAAAGCACAAAGGCAAGAATTATCTGTAAGCCACTATGATAGACTTACTAAATGAAGCATGGTTTACAAATGCCTTAAATAAATATAAATACACAGAACAGTTATGTCAGACAGGGACAAATTAATACACAGAACAGGGACACATACCAGCTGTTTTCAGATTCACTATCTGCTATAGTATAAAAATATAAAACTTTGAAACTTGCTCACTATTGCTTACCAAAAATAATTCATAGTTAAATTACTACTTAGCAGAAGCCAGTGCTGAGTACATCCATGAATCCTATAATTTATCCAAGGACCTATATGCAGTTTATTTTACTCAGTCTTTTTTTATATCAAGACTTCAGAGATTGTTTAGTGTGAAAGAGAGTGACTTGCCCAAGACTATAAAATGAGTTTTGTGAATGGGCAGAGACTCAAGACTAACTTTCTAATACTCCACACACACACAGAATTTTGTCGCTCTCAAAGTTTGTATTTTTAGAAAATGCAGTCTTCCGGAGTTCTGGATGGGGTTGCACTCTCCTTGAAGAAGTAGGTTTGTAGCTTGCAGGGTTTTCCTTGGTCCATTTATCACTTGTAGCTCAGCTACTCTCAGAAACATAGTCTGTCTTTTACTAATTCCAGCAGGTGGCCCAGTTACACCACTATCTGAACAGCAATAGCCTAGTAATCTTCAAATTAGATTACTGAAATTCACTCTACCTGGGGTTACCCTTGAAGGCTTTCAGAAGCTGCAGCCAAAGGTGCAACTAGAATCAGAAGGATTAAGCATAAAAGACCAGTTCTGGCTCTCTTGCAGCAGCTGCCTATATGTTTCCAAGCCTAATTCAAGGTGCTGGTTTTACCCTATAAAGTATGGGTCCTCAAACTACGGCCTGCGGGATGGATTCGGCCCACCATGCCCTTTCATGCGGCCCGCACTGCCACCCACCACCCGCGCTCGCTGCGCGGGCGGGAAGCGGAGGCTTGCTCACTCAGAGATGGTTTTGGACTCGCTAGGAGATCTCCCAGCGAGTTCAAAACCATCTCCGAGCGAGCGAGCCACCGACACCTGCCTCCTTCATGCACACGTGCTTGCCGGTGGCTTGCTCGCTCGGAGATGGTTTTGAACTCGTTGGGAGATCTGAGAGAGAGCGGGGCACGCCCAACGCCACCTTGCATGCACCGGACAATGCCTCGCCGGCCCGCAAGCCCAGGCACCCCCCCTCAACGGCCTGCATGTGTAGCCGCCACCTTTCAATTGGCCCCCTATTGAAAAGGACCCCTGCTATAAAGCCTTACACAGCTTGGGACCTCAATACTTGATAGAGCACCTCTCTCTACCAAAATCTACCTGGACACTATACACCTCACTGTATACTGAGTTGTTTTCATTTCTGTTTTAAAATATTCATATTTTGCTAAGATTTATGGTATTTTATTGCATTCTTTTATGACCTGTAGTCAACCACCCAGAAGTCATGAAATTACTATCATCATTATTAAGAAATATTAATTAACTAATTATTTATATTAACTAAATGATTATGATGGCTCCACAGACTAGAACTGGCTACCATAGTAACATAATACATCAAAGTAGTCTGGCACCAACAAGGATCATATCTAGAAGGCAGAGCATCTTCATAAACCATGCACAGATAAAATGCATGCCAAAACAGCTATACATTCAGCAATGTCTTCATATTCAAAGGTGAGACAACTAGCATGAAACTAAAAACTCCATGAGAAATCCCTGACATCACTTACTTGCAACCAAGAGTGATATAAAATTCCATAATCCAGTCCAAACAAAAGTCCTTCGGCTGTAAGAATATACCATCAACAGGACTATGTGATGCTCACTCTTTGCTTTACTGTCTTATAGAAATTCTTTTACAGTGTTCACTTTCTATACAAGGTAAAGGCTTGCATTTCTTCTGTCTATGAAGACCGTTTCCTTACCAAACTTGTTGATTAAACTGCTTACACATGTTTCTTTATTCATTTACTTTTAGAAGTGCACATTTATGGCTTGAAAATATCTGGATTTTTGGCACAAATACTCCTTATATAGCAGTACCAATAGTACATAAATCACAATGTCAACAGATTAAAATGCCAGCTAAATATTTCAATAAAACCTATAAATTTACTTGTGTAATAGGCTAAAAGAATCTGTGGCAATCATAAGAGCTACTGGGATACAGATCTATCTAAGCATGCACACATGGTAATGCTGATGCTCTTGTCTACAGTGAAAATTTTTGGTTGATATAAGAAGTGAAATCTCCATTTAGAAATGTTTAGCTTCACAAATCAAAAGTGTCCCAAATAAAAGAAGGAACAAGTCGAAACAACTAGTCCACAATCCCGTTTCCAACAATAGAAAGCCAGATGTCTCTGAAAAGAATACAAAGAGTAGATGGTAACAGTCACTCCTCATTATCTCTCCCAACACCTAGTGTTTAGTGGTATGCTATCCCTTAACATGCATACTTTATTTGACTATCGCAAAATGATACATACATCTTCCATGGATTTATGCAACCCTGTGCCCAACAGTAGTCCTATTCAAACAAAAAGAAAAATACATAGGGACAAAAACTATAGAGTAGGGATATAAAATATCAGGCATTGGGGTCCATCATGGCCCTCTTAGGGTCTCCAGAAAGCTATACTCCATTCTTTTGGCATCATTCTATTTTCTCCAACTATCAACTGGTGGGTTTCCAGCTTGTGTACAGTTTTTCCTATATTCAAAAAGGTTGAAATGACTGTGACTAAGGCTCAGTTACTCAGTTTAAGGTAAAATATCTGGCATTTTCACCCCTTCTATTTTTTCAATTAACCAGCAAGAGCTTCCCTGAAATGAAATTTGTCATTTGGGCTAAAACAGGATTTACATTACTTTTGCTACAGGGCTGCATGTCCCACCCCTAATGTCCCCATGCCTATCAGCCCCACCCCCTCTACTCCTGAACATCATGCATTCAGGGAGATCCAATGGGAGATCTTTGCACTGAACATGTAAAGAATGAGAATTTTGGGTGGTGTTTGCAATAAACGCCAGAAAGACTGCAGTATAGAGGTGGAGACCTTCCTGAATAGATAGGATAGGGCTGTTAATCAGATTTTTGTATACAGATGTGTATATATAGAAACTATATACTACACAATATATACAGAAATTATGAAGTAGGACAATGTATATGGTTTCTGATACAGCAAGAGGTCACATCATAAATTTCACTCAATATTTCAGAGTAAGAAAAAGTGTGATCCAGGCTAAATGAAACAGATTGCCCAGAAGACAAAAGGATCTCCTTAAATTTGGTAAATGAGCAAAATGAGATTCAATATAAATAAGGTACACAATGGGGCAAAACTGTGTGAACCAATATACACAACAAATGGGTCTGAACTGGCAAGAACTAGGCAAGAAAAATCTTAATCACAATTAAAAGAAAAGTAAAGTATCTATTCACTGCAACAATGAAGATAACGACAAATTTCATAAAAAGGATTGAAATAAGCCAGGCCATATTTCCACCAATGCATAGCTACAATGTATTAAAAAGGATACTGTACAGCCTGAAACAATAGAGAAAAAAGTCACTAATGAAGCAATCCTATGCCTGGTTTGTTGGAAAGTGCTGGAAATTACACAACTTTTTCGTATCTAGACATGCATAGAATTATGCCCTAAAATGATTAAAGAGTAGAACACACTTATTAAATAAAAAACTGAAGTTTCAAGCATTTTGGAGGAGGGACAATTGGTGGGGGAGGAGGAAAAATGAGATAGGTAAGCATGCTGTAAATAAAGTAATAGAATTTTTTTTTAAAATTCCCCTTTTCTTATAGAATTTAACATCATCTAATGAAAGTTGCAGGAGATACAGGACAGGCAAAAAGGAAGAACATCTTCACATCAAGTTGTCACAGGATATGGAAATGGCACTGACTTAGATGGCTTTAGAAGGGGATTAGATGAAATCACAGAGGAGGATATCAGCAACTGACAACCACGCAGGAAAACTAAATAGACTATCTACCTACAAAAACAGTCTGTCACTGAGTGCCAATATGAGGAAGAACACAAAAGCGGGGGCTAGGGTTGCCTTTGCATTCTGTTTGTTGCTTTCCAAAAAGTATCTCTGCAGCCACTGCTGAACACAGCACACAGAAAGCTTATTGTGCACATGCATGTCAAAAGCCTACCACATGACAACAAAAATACATCACAAAAGTTCAATGTTCAGGCTTCGATGGCAACTTTGCACTCTGGCCAAATAATGTTACTCTCCCTCCCGCGCACACTCTCTGCTCCTTTAGCATCCCAAGCCATTCCCAGTCCCTGGCCCCGGCCATTCCCACAAAGCCACAGAGCACACATTTTTCTCTTGAGGTTGGTGCTGCATCCCAGCCACGCAACTTGCCCAACTCCAACTTGCCCACAGTTCTGTATTCTTCTTTCGTACCGGCAGACACCAACTCTTCCTCTCCGCACCGCAGTCTCACTCAGCCACGACTCCACAAGCGACCCTTCCCTTGAGTTGCCTGCCGGCACCTCTGGCCCCCACACGACTACTACTTCTTCTTTCCCCTCCCCACTTCCTTTCGCCCGCGCCCTCACCGTCCAGCCGGCCTTACTTCATTACCGTTCTGACAGAGTCCCACGCCGCCCGGGGCTCGGAGGCCCGCGGCGGGCCCGCCAGGCAAGGGAGCCCTGACGGGGGCGAGGGGCGGCGGGGGGAACCCTGTGGGGGGCACCGACATGGCGCCGTCTTCACGACGCTGCCGCTGCTCGCGCTGCTGCTGCTCTTCCTTCTCCTGCTATTCTTCTTCTTTTCCTTCTCCGGCTCGCCGTGGAGTTTGGGGCGGGGAGAGGCACGACGAGAGCGCGCCTACGTCAGCCGCCAACGGAACCGACTCTGGCAGGAAGGTGCCGAGAGGTCGCAACGTCGTTCCTCGGAAACCAGCGGCCCCGGGACGCACGAGCGGAAGGACGCTGCGCTGTCAGCTGCTCTGTCGCCTGCGCCACAGCGCCCCCTAGCCACACCGCCAAGCTGCTGTCTTGGCAACTATGCTATCTATGCATGTGTGGACGGAAACGAAAAGCGCTACAACTCCCTGCATTTCCCAGCCACTTGCAGGGCTTTAGTTCTCTGTCTAAACATGCATAGGAGAGTGTTTTTACTATATTTTTATCTTCTTTGCAGATGATGTTTAAGCTGCAATAACCCAGTACCACCACCTTACAGCCATCGTAGGAGTACCACTTCTTCCGATTATTTATTACTTATTTATTACAAACATTTGTATCCCGTCATTCCCACAAGCGCTCAGGACAGCTTACATAACATAAAATTAGAATAATACAATAATAAAACCACAATTATTAAAACAATATAAAACAGAACATCATTACACCACAAACAACCCTTAATGCACTGCACAGAACTGCAGGTGAACCATGGCCTCTGGATCATGCATGGATGCCTATAATCCTGAGCTTAGAGGGTTACAGGCACTTTCATTGGATCATATTATTAAAAGTTAACTTTTTAATAAAAATAAAAAATAGAATGGCACTTTTTAAAATATGGAAAAGCATGTTTGCTATTTTGGAGATCTTGATGATGTCTTTTAAAAAGTGTATTTATCTGCACACTACTAGTCTCTAAAAGATAAATCTTCAGTGTAGGAGAGAGACCCTGCCTCTAGCAGTTTTGCATGTGCAGATCAATAACCAACTATGGACACAAAATGCCAAGGAATTGTCTTTCGGTGAGCCTGCCATTGCTCAATTGATACATTAAAGACACAATCCTTTGCAAATGTAGACAGACAAGGAAGCCTGCATACTGTTGATTCTGTTTCTATTGTAGTTGTTCTGTAGAACTGGATCCACAATGAAATTAAACATTCCATTAAAAGTGTGTGAGTGTGCATGTGTTTAATAAACTATTATGGATTAGTATACCATTTACTACCACAGTATTAATGAATGTAACAAAAAGCAAGCAAAATGGAACTTTCAGCAATGTGTAAAAGTTGCAAGTGGGACACTTTTTAGAAGGCACCACATCTTTGAGGTAAGTACATGTTTTATAAGATCCTAAGGGTGTAACCCTATGCATATTTAGACATAAAAGACCTATAGTTTCCAGTATCCCTCCAACCAGTCATGCCGGTGAGGCATGTTAGAAGTAGCAGGTTTTTTCCTGCCAAAATAAACATAAGATTGTGCCCTAAAAACATGAAAATAGATTCTCAATTAAAAAAAAAACCTTAAATGAACAAACAAACAAAACCACAGCAGCAGCCAAAAACACAAGTACAGCACAATTTGTTCAAATGCAGACTTCCAACATGTGTCTTTTCCAAAGGTGTTGAGGCCTGCACTGGAGTACCATTCCTAGTACCTGCCAGACTAATGGCTTCCACTGTTGAGCCAGAAGGTAAAGTCCCAGTACTGATCTTAATTCTTGGAAGACTTCTAGGTGGTCCTTCAGGGGACATAGGCTCAAACACTTTAGTCCTTTAAAGGCCAAAGCCAGTTGCTTGAACTGGACCCAGAAATGACTAGCTAGCTAGTCATTGGATCGGATTAAGAGAACAGGTGTAATGTGAACTAAGCAGTCTTTAGTTCTATCCTAAACAAGTCCAATTATGTATAGCTGCTTTCCACAATCTGGTGCTCTCCAGATGTGTTGCATTACAACTCCTATCAACCTCAGCATAGCCTGATTGGGGATACTGAAAATTATAGTTAGTGAAGTCCAGGCTATAAGATCAAGAGAAGTCCCTCCCAAACCAGCAGAATGGGCATTAATTACAGTGCTTCTGCATGAGACCAGGTTCACATGAACACTGGAGGGAAAAAAACCATGATTCTTCTCACCTTCCTCATGTTGGTCACACACCATTGTGATTTCTCCAATTATCCTCATGGTGTGTGGCTTCCTAAGTTATTTAAACCTGGCAAGATACATGGCAGGTGTGGCTTTGAATCCACCCAAGAACACTACATTAAGCCATGGTTTCTGGGTGGAGTCAAACAGTCACGCATTCACCTCCCTGGGGTGGGCAATATAGGAAGGCACATGGCACAAGGGTAATTGGGGAACTCACACCACATGTGCCAAGCATGCAGAGGATAGAGAAAATAAGCCGCCATGGTTTCTTTTTCTTGGTGGTCATTTGGGCCTGACCACGGAGCTACACCATGGGTACACTTACATAATACTATACTAGCACCACTGCATGGCATTCCACACCTCTCCCCTTATTCTACTGGAATATAGCATTGCTTTGTTAATATCTGTAAGTTTTAGTCATTAGAAGAAGGCGACAGTTGAGTGTATTTCTCTTGGTTCCTTTTGTTTTGCATGTATGTTTAAAGACTAATAAATTATCTTCCATATGTAACATAGCCTTTGTGATGCAAACCCTCTATTGTTAGCAAATCCAGATGTGCTGGCAGTTAGCATACCAGACCCCAAACAATTCCGTATAAACTTAGATCTCTTTTTTTCCTTTACCAATAATGAATGTGGTTACATTAGTTGAAACTGGCTATTCAGTCTATAATACAATTAAAGGCATTGTTCAGCTTAGGAACACATGAACAAACTGATCAAGCCATTATTCTATACAAGCTGTATCCTGTTTCCAGCAGTGCTGCTAAATCCATGACAATTGTGTGTAATGACTTTGTGGCCATTGTTAAATTATTGACTAAAATGTTTCTAATCAATACCAGTAAACTTATTCCTTGCTGAATAGGGTTTTCATTTCCGTTCCACATTTTTCTTTTCATGAGAAGTAGAAGATACACCATTATTAAAGCCCTATCATATGTCAGTACCATGACGCACGTTGAGTAATTAGCAACTAAGTCAACTACATTGTATCATCTTTCCTACCTTGAATCTCTTAAAATTTTCAGGGTCAGTATTGTCTTCTGTACATTTGTGATGTTGCTCTAAACAAACATAATCCTGGATCAGTATATGAAAGTTCTCACTGTCCGTTGCTAACTCATACACATAAATGCTGAGTCATAAATAGAGCATAGCAACAGAGGAGACTAGTGACAAAGACTAGGGTGATCCTTAGCCTGGTGCTGTGGGACACTGGAAATACATACCAAGGTCAAGCCCAACAGTCATTGAGGTGTGGGGGGGTTAATTCATCCAGAAGCACTGAGAAATGTTTCTGGAATGATCCTACTGCTAAACACAACATTGTCTTGGCTACAGATTGCAGCTGGCTTGTCATATACAATTTAAAATACGGGATCCATTTTTTAAAAATTTATGGTGCTGCAATTTGATTAAAGAATGCCAGGATCCCAAGGTGGCATACACAATCTTCCGTGTGTCTCTTCTTGAAAACCACTTTGTGAGGTAGGTTAGGCTGAGAGGCAGTGACTGGTCTAAAATCACCCAGCAAGTTTCATGGCCAAGTGGGGACTAGAACACAGATGAACACAGTCCAACCACTACACCACAGTGACTATAATTGTATGCATTGGAAAAAGCAACCCTATGGTCCCAAAACAGTGCCCAGATGCCACAAGGAAATCACTCTAACCTCAGAGCTGGAACCTGAACCTTACATTCCCCTTAGTGGGCATTCCACAGAAGAGAGCGGCACTGCCAAGATATGATACATCCTGGCAGTGCCTGTCAGGAGCAAGGGTTCCTCCTTCATGAGTTTTCCTTTGCAAAGCATTCTTGATTGACCCCAAAAGCACTAAACACCCCGAATGAATCTCTGAGCATGCACAGAGCATTTTGTAGAAGCCAAACTAGTAATCACCTCCAGGAATTCTCCTTATGAGCAAGCTTAGGCCTTCTGAAAGTGAACATGGCTCCTCTCCAAGCACTGATCCTGTAACGAGGCTGCCCTCCTCTGCTGGTGAGGCATCCTGGGCTCAAGGGCCATGCTCGCCTCACCTGAGCCTAAGAAACACCCCTGTTCCAAGACCTCCCCTGCCAGCTGTACCTCTGGGTTGTTCCCAGGGGCTGCCTGCCCACCTGGGGAGTCTGGCCTTGTGATAAACATCACCACTTCTCTCGTTTCAGTCTCTTGGCTTAGTCCACATTCCCAGGCTCCCCCCAGATCTGCTTCACATTCTGATTCAGATTCCTCTGAAGTCCAGCCAATAGTCCTTGTGGAAAGCATCCAAAGCAGGCGCCTCACTCTCCACAGTGCCTCAGCCACCATCCCTCTTCCTCCCAAATCAGTGAGGTGTTCTGCAGAGTGGGAGGAGGCACCCTTCTCCTCTCTGCTTCTTCTGCCCTGCATAAGATGGCTATAATCGCATCCATTGGCAACTAAGAAATAGCATTTTCAAAACATGCATGCAGGTAAAATAGAAACAAATGCCCATTGCTAATAAATGATACCCATGGATCATTTTAGAAGAGGCACATTCTCTTGAGAGAGAAGAGGGAACCCTATTAAAGACTGCGCTTGACTTCCATTGTTGTTGTTAATATTTGTACAAGGATTTTTCTAAATTGCTGCCCAATTAATGAAAACATTCTTTAAGGGTTCAATCCTAGGCATGTTTAGAAAGCATGTTTCAGCCAGCATAGCACCCTTAGTTTCCTAATTGAAGCAAGAAAAGGAGTAACTGCTAAATATAACACCTTGCCCAGCTTATGCTTGCAGAAGAGAAGGGTGGTGGTGGTGACTTGTTACACTTGTCACCTTTTTGCTGGCCAGTTTCTCTTCCTTTATTTTTTTCTCTTCTCATTGGTTCCAGTGGGAGGAAAAATAAATACACTAGCACTGATGCTAGGATACATGCTCCTCTGTTTTAGAATACGTATCCAGGATGGTAATGATGGTAATGATCCAAAGGCTGTCCTAATCTTCCCCCAACACTAACTTGGAATGCCTCCTTTGAACATTTACCACAGTCCGAGCATGGATGGTGGGAAAACAAGGGGGTAATTTTTTGTCACAACATCCAGGGGTTATCTGAGAGGGGACCTCCTTCTCTACTATCTCCTATTTATTAAATTTATTTATTAAAACATTTCTATGCCGCCCCATTCGCCGAAGCCTCGGGGTGGCTCACAACATTAGGTTAAAATACAAGAAATAACAATATAAAATAAGTCACCCTGGCCAGATAAAATAATCAAATAATATTAACAATTAAAATGACGCTTAAATAAAAAGGACTTCGCCTGGCACCAAAAACAAATAACTCATTTAATGAGGCTCATTTAATTGCTTAATTTATTAGGACCTATTTATTTAATCCAAACACTTTGCTGCATTAGGTGGAAACTGAGTATTTCTGTGCATTCATGTCACAAAGCATTCAAATCTGATTTCTTACTGTATGAAAGCAAGTGCCCTTCTCTCTTTAACAGAGGAAAATCAAGAGTGGGTGGAAGGCTTAAATACAAGTATAAAGAGGAGTCAGTAAACTTCTTAAACAGCACTTTCTTTGATTCCCCCTCCAACTCCACAAAAAAGAAAGATCCTTTCAGTTTGGGATTAGAATGGATGGATGAGGATCACCTGCAAATGTGGCTGTGAGGGAACCTGTAGCATTCATGTTCCAGTTCTCCCAGATCATCTTCACCTGCAACAAATAGGAGCTTGGGACAATTTTCATTGGGACTGCTGTACAGAAGGACATGTTTACCTCCCCTTCTACCAGTCCTGACCCTCCCAAGATCAGAGATGCTAGTAATCCAGAGTGTTTTTCTCCAGTTCCTCATTCATTTTATGCCTGCAGCATAGCACAGTAGAGCACAACCAATGGGAAGTTTTTTCTCCAGCCATTGTTGTTAGAACTTATCTTCTAAACATCAAAACATATGTCTTGAATTTACCTGAAGTTTTTGAGTAATATTTATTCAAGCACTTAACATGTTTCCTATGATGCTTCTACAGGTGCACCCTGTAAGTGAAGTCAAGCTCTGCCTTCCTTCATGGTTATGGATGGATGTTTTGCTTGGAGTTCGTTGAAGCAATAATTGTTTTCCAAAACTGTAACTTTTTGAGAGTCAGAGTGCTTGGGGGAGGGCCATAGCTCAGTAGTGGAACACCTGCCTTTCCATACAGAAAGCCCCAAATTTTATCCCTGGCTTGCCAGTCTGAGTGAGCAAAACAAGCTGGACTTGGGAGAAGGCAGTTTCCTATAAGATGTTGCTCTTTTTAGTTTGTAAAATAAATTGTTCATTCTCAGGAGAATTATAATGGTTGAAAGGACACTGAAAATGCATCCTATTCAGTTTTCTGCAAGGCAGCCTCTGTATGTCCACTAGGAGATGCTGCTGCACACCAAAGGAACCTGGTGTACCCAGCAGTGAGAAGTTGTGCAGGCCCAGACACAATCCATCACTAACAATACTTAACAAAAGACAAAGTAATATGTGGAAATAATGGGGAAACAGGAGTCCATGATTTACTTATTTGTAAAGATTTGCATATAGTGTTTTAAAATATATAGTCCTACAAAAGGAAATGATAATTTCCCCTATCTGGAAATAGGATGTTATTGCCAGGGTCAGCATAGGGAAAATGTCCAGTACCAGAAGGCAGTGCTGGATGGCTTCTGCTCCTTCCCATGGCCTTAGGAGTTGCAACTGGCATGCAAGGCAAAGCTTCTAAAAAGCCCTCCTGGCAACTGTCCCTACTTTGCACTCACTAAGTGACCTCCTCAAACTCCAAATAAATAAATAAGACATAACTGTGGTTTAGTTTGTATTGTCCAAAATCCTTACATATCCAAAGGAAGTATTTAGACTAAAATAAAGTGACAATTGAAGCAAGAAAAGAAAAAGAACTGAGACATAGGCGATGAATTTGTCATGTATAGCTAGGATCATGATCATCATGCTCATGCTCTCAATTTTTACACTTCAGTGTCTAAAACATGTTCTCGAAGCTACAGCCAAAATGATTGAGATGAGCAGCAACTTCTGTATTTGTGCTTCTTTATTTATATGGGAAAATGGCCAGGAAATGACTTGGATCTTGAGATCCATGAATGGGAGGAAGTTCATGGAAATACTCTTTCCTCTCCCTTCCTTCTCAGTGCAACCTCCTACACCCCCTGAGAAAGCTGTCTGTAGGGCTGGAGAACTGTACAGAAACATCTTGGTTGGAGCACTAGGCAGAGCCTAGTGGGATCCCCACTTAAAAAAGGTGTCTTTGCCAAGAGTAAGGGCATTCCTCCATCTCCAACAGCTTCCTATGCCCCATCCCACACCATTCCAGTTGGCTGCCCAGCCCTGCAGACCGTATTTGGGGGAAGGAAGGAAATGCAGTGGAGAAAAGGGGATGGAAGGACTTCCTTCCATGAATTTTTTAAAATCCAGAGATGGCAAGATCCAGTCTGTAATTTGTATGTCTGTTTACATTTATAACCTGTACGTATGTGTAACACCCAGACATCAAGGGGAGTGTCTTCTTCTTCCCCTTGGCAATATACTGGGAAGTAACTGGTAACTTAATGCTCTATTAGTCCCCACACTGAAACTATGCCCTCCATAAAAGGGCCTCTCATGCGTGAACTCCAGAGACTAGGCCATCCATTGTAGAAGACCAGGAGGAACCTGACACTTTGGGGAAGATGGCTGTGGGTTCAGCCATTCCAGGAGGAGGGGACTGTGCTGCTAAGAGAGAGCAACACTAATTCCTGGGAATATTGTTGCTTCAAGCATTGAGCTAGTAGTAGTAAGAAGGAGCGCTCAAGTGCTGAAAAGGACTCCTCAACAGATAGTAACCCCTCAGGCGTAGCCGTCTGATAAGGAATGCTGATGGATTGCAACTGAACCTTGGGCTGGGCTTAGCAGGCTGTGATGTTAAAAAACCTGCAGTGTATGTATAGTCAAGTGTGGGGGTAATATTGTGGTATATATTTTTTTAATTCCAGTAGTTGCTAATATCTTTTTTAGACCTTGTCTTGCTGATGATTCTCTGAACTCCTGGTCTATAGATTTTTTTACTTGACCTTGCTTCTGGGTTTTGTAAAGACCTGATTGCTCAATGATATTTTTGATCTCTGCTTATACTATGACCTGTTCTTTCCTGACTGAAACTTGGTGTCTGACCACTTGCCTATAATGTGAGCTTGTTTTTTCTTTTGTTCTATTATGTAGGGACTTTTGTAGTTAAAACAGGGTGGAGATACATGATAGCTAGGGAGTAGAAAGTAGAGGGTATGTAGAATATAAGGGTCAAGTGAGGCACATTTTCATGAGGTATCGGTAACAATGGGGAACACAGCTGGCTTTGTGGATGAATAATCTGCTCACTGGTGCTGTCTCTCATGTCTGATTTTCTGTTGTAGAATCAGAACCAACTAAAGTACATGGTTCATCAGAAACTGTTGCTAGAAATAGAGTTCCATTGTCATTTCATACAAAGAAGTTCATATGACTGAAATAAATGGGATCTGCTTTGTAGCAAATAAAGGTTGGATTGAATTCTTTCCGTCATTGCTTATGTACAGATATAAGGCTGTCTCCCTAAAGTACATTATACTTTGCTAGTATAAGAGACCTTTACAGTGTGATGCCAACAATATGTAAGCACATGCTTTTGACATTATATTGCGCTAGTACATGGAATTATGTGCATGCACTAGTACATAATTTATGTCACTGGAATGCCATCTTTGATTTTTTTCATAGTGTTATGACTAACTTATGAATATTTTGATCAAATACAAGCTATTCTTAGTAGTGACGTGTGTGTGACATTCGTTATAGCAAGCTGTTCCAGGAAGTCTGATGGTTCAAAATGAAGTTCATAGCTGAGGTAAACTGTTGTCCTGCTGCCATTTTGTTTTGTGTAGCTGTGGAAGCAGAAAGTCCATGGCACTAAACAAGCAAGGGAGAAACTCTTTGCCCATAAGCAGCTGAGCTGTGCATGCTTTGCACTAACACTGGAGGTGGTTGGCCTTTCCAGCATCCCAACAGAGTATAGTTTGAAAATAATAAAGTATGCTGTACAATAAAAACAATGTCTAAATGATATTGCCAATCTTTTACTACTTTAGGCCTAAACAAGCTATTGCTGAGTGCTACTCTATCATGAAGGAGACACAGATGCTGTTTGCTGGTAGGAGATCAACACTGGAAGGCTTTGAAAGGAAATATATTTAAGGAGGGATTAGTAGGAGGAAATGAAGGAAGCTTGGCATGTGAGAGCTCTTGTGAAACATTTTGGCTAGATCCATAAATGACTGAACAGCATTCAGAACAGTTTCATCAAAGGAGTTAGAAGACACTTGATCCACAAGTGTCAGACTTGGAAAGTCCCTTTGCTGGTTAAGTTGCAACTAACATGCGGATTCACAGGAGTAGTAGTCTAGATCAGTAAGCCTTAGAGAAAGAAAGAGACCCTTTGGCTACGGACGGGAAGACATTTCTTTGGTTCACTTCTGAATCCATAAGAAGGCCAAAATTCAGGTATTTTTTGACTTGTGAAGTTATCTGAACTTTGTGATGGAGTTCTCTCTTAATGTGAAAAGCATACAAAATGCACAGAAAAATATGTAAAAGTCACACAAATGTGTGTATTTGTGCAAATATTGAAAAATAATTTCTAAAATGTACATATCAGACAAAAATCCAAATATTAGGAGAAATGTACACAATGCATACAATTTTGTGCAAACCTGATATAAAATCTCAAACTGATGTGGAAATGGGATGAGTGGGTTTGGAGAAATGAGAAACTGAAACCAAAATTGACAGATTGTCTTTACAGTCCTGAAACAGGAAGAGTTTGCAGAGAGGGATGGACAAAGGTAGCAATCTCTTATGAAATGACATTTGTTTAACTCTTCTTAAGCTCAAAAGAACTGCATGATATAATCAAGTATACAACAAGAAAGGGCCCTATTTATTTATTTGTTTGTTTGTTCGTTGTATCCTGCCCTTACAGTATCTCCGGGTGGTGATAACATAAACAAGTATCCTTTTCTTGCTCTAGAGAATAAACTTATAAGCTACTTTCTTAATTGAACTAGAAAGTTACAAATAGTCAGCAATATTTCAAAGAAACTAGTGGGACCACATGACCTTCTGAACTTTACAAAACCCTTTGAAATGATCAGGACTATCCCTTAACCCCACAGAGTCAATAAGAATTGGCATATGTACAAGGAGGTGGCAAGCTTCCATTCTGATAGTAAATGCTAAAGCACAGATAATTTATTCCCCACCCCCACCCCCCACATCAAAAGGACTACTCAAGACTTCTGTCTAAGCTGCAAGGTCTCCTTGGCTCTGGTGTACTCTTGGGTGTGCTACCTTGGCTAAGTGCTGACACAGATTAAATTAGGGTGCATAAAGGAGAAATCAAAAGGAAATGCTCAAAACATTATGTTTGATCAAGAGGGTGAACTGCAAGGCTGATGGACAGAGAGCAATCAAGGACAGAAGAACTTGGGGAAGAAATAGCTTCATTGAAGTCTTAAGCAAATGTTTTGGGGAGGCATTAAATCATTATTTCACTCATCGTATGGTACTGGTCATTCAATCAACAGAGATAGAGAATATTGAATTAACTTAGGAGTTAAAGCCATTTTTCCAAAGCTCACTAAAGCATTTGGATGAGAAACCAGTGATGAGTTGTTGCTGTTTTTTAGTAGTCTAATTGCAGTGTAATATGTCTGGACTTATGGACAGGCTATAATGAGCAAGACAGTTGATCCAGGCAGACCAGTTTTGTCCTGACTGAATAATAGCAGCTCTCTAGAATTTCAGGTTGGCTTCCTTTCCAGTCCCACCTGAAATTGCTGGAGACTGATCCTGGGCCATTCTGCATGCAAATCCTGTGTTCTACATTGGGCTATGGCAAAGCCAGAATCCAACTTCAACAGCCCCTACAGCCCTCCAAGTCTTTCCCTTGTAAAAGAACTCTGCTCCGTAAATGTGCTCCACATGTCTTCAGGCAGCAGAACCCCATGTTGCTTCCCACAGGCCTCATCTTTCCCATGGGGAAGCTCCTTCCTCTGCCTGCCTGTGGGTCTTTGTCTTCACCATGCAGGTGCTTAACGACCTGTAGCCTTCCTCCTAACTTTGGAAAAGGAGAGGGGGGTGACCAGGCAACTGCCCAGACAATACCTGTCCTCTTTTTCAATTCTGAAGCTGAGGAAGGGTGGCTGTTGTCCAAGCTTGCCAGTGTGCTTGTGGCACACTTGCGGTGGTAAGTGTGACACCAACCCACTGGCAAGCATGAAAAACATGCTTCTCCTCAACTCAACCATGACAAGTAAATTTACTAAAGGCTGCTAAAACCACACCTAACTGTAAGTGATGTACACAGAAGGTATCCTGGTCCCATTTTGAGCATTCTGTGTTCTATCTACATAGGTTTCCAGTTCTTCCGTTCAAGAGTCCTAATGCATTTTATTCATTCTTCCTGCTGCTGCATGCGAGCACTTTTCATTCTCCTTTTACATTCTGTGTATACTTAACAGCTACCAACTGCTCTGCTGGAATGAGGATGAGGGTTTGTAAGGAGTCTCTCCTCGATTACCACAAACAGCTCTCTGGTCTGCTGCCAGCATCTTTAGGGCTACCCCACTGTGCTCAAGCCACTTGTGTTTCAGATCCACAAGTCTCTCCTTGGCTATCCAATTCCATGCACTTGCTTCCTGGCAGGGCCTCCAAACAACATGATAGCACAAAGCAGAGCCATGGGACTTGAAACAGTTAAAAACAGGTCCTCTTATCTTAGCATGAAAACATTTAAGAGTGAGGATTTTGGCAGCAGCTTCTGGTCTGGTGATTTCATTTTCAGATATCATAGGAAGAGTGTCAGTTTTACAGCAAGGCTTATAATTCAGTATCTTTCCAGAATGCATATTCTTCCAAAGGGACTGGAACACCATAAACATTCAGCTGCAATGCTGTATAGGTTCTTGGTCAGGAATCTTCATCTGAACTGGTAAGCAGGGTGTAGGCTTTCCAAAACAAAACGGGCAGCATTCCAGAAGCCACTTATTCAAGAATAGTCCAAATAATATCACTGGAACTGCTGCAGCAGAGTTGACTTGTGGATTACAACTTTCCTTGCACATGCTCCTTGTCCAAGTCACACTGGTAGATTCTCTCTTTTAGAAAGCACTGAAATTCGTACAGTCCAATAGCTTTTGAAGGAATGTGTCACATGCAAATAGACTAAAATATTTTGAAAAATTGTGTTTCCTCTAATAGGCAATTTTCAAAAATGCTAGGCAAGTTTCAGCTTTTGTACAAACTGAAGGATTATTGCATGTGCACTAATCTGAAAATAATAACCAATGCTTGCATAATATATCAACCAGACCACTGATGTCAACAAAGGCAGATCTAGACAGCATAATGGTGACTAATACATGGCGGCTTTCATTCATAGGGTTGCCCTGAACTGGAGACAACTTGATGGTACACCACCACAACAAATCAGAAAAGCATTTAGCTCACAATCATGGTGATCTTACTGTCCTACTACATCATGCTAGGTCTGGGCTGCCTTAATGTAATCTCAACCCTGCATACTACCAGCATCAGAGTCAAAGCTTGCTGCTTGTAGCAGGAACATCAGCTGACATGAATCCACCCACCTCTTGCCCTTGTCAGGGCAACATTCTCCTGCTTTTGCCAAGCAGCCCAGGACAAAAACTTTTTCATGTTAAAGCCAGCCTAGTTTTTCAGCTTTATCATACAAAATAAGGGCATTGCATAAGCCAATAAAAGAAGAAACAAGCAAGCTGACCATTAGAGAAATAAATGAAGGCTAATATTCCAAATTGGCTATTTCTCTTCACTTCCAAATAGAAAGAGAAAAACGCACTTTCTTCATGGCCAGTAACTCACAGTTTCTCATGCTTTGCACTCTTAACCTGCTGCTATATCCTCGGATCATGGATGCTAGATCTGCCTCTGTTCCCATCAGTTTCTCCGCTAAACTTTCCCATAGGATTTGAGACTGACTGATTCTCAGTGATGCCTGGCTTATCTCCATGGACCTTGGCATTTCAGCTGTGGATATTGGATCTTTCTTGCTATGGAATCAGGCTCTGAGTCTAACAATCTTTGAAAACTCTTTTATAGGAGGAGTAGGCCCATCTCCTGCTGATTGTAGAAATACTTGTTGAAGGTGTCCCCACATTAGCTATTCACTGAAGACACCAATTAAGTTGCATTTTAAATGCAGGGGTGATGGATAATCCAGCTTGGCATCCATCACAGTCTGTTGAGGGTCACTGGGAGGTTGCATCCTGTCTTCTCCCAGAGAGGAGGACACAGCAAGGGGAAGATCAATCAAAGCTAACCCAAGTCATTCCCCTTTCCCTGAATGAAAGGACTCAAACTGAACTGCCAGTTCTTCTGCAAGGATACTGGACACGATAACTTATCTGGAAGAGGGAGGTCACTCTGGCCCCTATGCTCAATAAACAGTTACTGGAAGTTTCAGGGTCTCTCTCACATTAAGAAGACAAGCAAGAAAAATAAGCCTTGTTTTCCCTGCTAAACTCAAGTCTTCGGAGCACAGTACTGTAAACTTGCTACTTTACTGAGGCATCTGTATTCTTTGTGGGATTAAGATCTGCCTCCCTCCCCCTGCTCTTTCTCTCTCCCTTTCTCTTCTGTGTATTCCATTATACAACCAGATGGTGGTGTTGTTGTATAGCACAATTGTGAAAATGCACAGCTTCTCATTTCACTTCATTCATCCTCTTCCAGCTAATACCAGATTTTCATGACCTGAAAAATGGCACAGAAATGTTTGGGAAGCACAGAAGAGGCCCTGGGGGAAGAAGGTGGCATGTAAAGCACTTGCAAAGTACAGTGTGTGAATGACCATGAATGCACTCTAAATGCCTCATGTAAAAAGCCCTTATTTAATTTCTATACTTCCCAACAGCCAATACTCTCTGGGCAGTTCACAATACCTTTTAACAGTTCACATCTCTGTTCTGGCATTGTCATTCGGATCTCAGTCCCTTTCCCTTATCTTTGGCAATCTACAGGGCAAAGGTAGATTCCCTTTTCTACAGGGAAATTGCTGTAATTTCACCAATGGATGGCACCTGCCAACATCTTTGGGTGTTGAATCCAGTAGGGGGCTGATGCCCATGGAAGCTGGTGGCTCCAGCAACAGTGGGAAAGAATATCTTCTCTGGACTTGAGTCGGAACTTTTAGGAAGCTATCCATGAGACTGAATCGTGTCTCCAGAATGGACTCAGGACCATGGATAGCTCCTACAAAGTTCAGACCGTGACAGAATGGGTACACTGCCCCGCTAACTAACAATGTAGCCATGGTTTCCACAGGCCAATACCATTGCCTCTTCCACAACGCTTTTGTAAGGGTTATTAAGATGATGTTTGAGAAGCACTCAAATACTTGAAATATGCTGAAAAAGTATTCTGACTTGATACACATTTGTTTCTAACCTTAAAAGCTTGTGTTTTTTTAAAAAACAAAGACATTTGGGAAACTTTTTAAAAACATGATTGATTATGCTGATTGTCCTAAATACATCCAAAACTAAATTTATGGATTGACTCACTAAAAGCCACTGCTCAAACGCTTTTGGAATGAAGCTTATTCCCTGGCTAAAGACACTAATGGAACATTATGGGTCATGTAGAAGATGTAGCTTTTAATGGAAATTGCAATGAAACCATGTACTATTAGATGGAAAATGTCTTACCTTGGCACAGAGAATGTGTCACTGCACGAATGAACTTGTTGAAGGAATCAGTGGTTTTGTACTGTTTTTGCCAGAACTGAAAAGAAATCAACAGACTGACTTGGATGAAAAGGATAAAAATTGGCAGCAAACTGAATCTTATTATGATTCTTTTGTGAGTAGAAATTATAGGAGAATATTTAGCACATGCATTCAAGTAGCTGGCAAGTGGCAGGGTAAGCCTTTTTGGGGCAGAACTGATGATTCAGATCTCTAGGCGTTAATTACTTTTGCTGCATTCATAAACATGGGGCAGATGTTTCCTAACAGAGCTAAGAAGAGGTGTCCCAGAAGAAATCCATCTTCACTTCTAAACCACATAATAAACTGCAGTACATTTTCATGAATGGTGACTTAACATGTTTGTACTAAGTGCTTTTTCAATGCCTCATTCAAGGCATGCTTCCATGTTTTCCTCTTCAAAGAGGTTTTTTTTTTTTTTTTTTTTGCTTCTGTAATTCCGATTAACTTTGTCCTGGTTACAGAGCATCCCCAACACATTGAACGATTTCCAGTATGAATTTCCAGACTTTCTAGTATGTGTGTACTTGGCTGTTGTTTAAAATATCCTTTACCATCCTTAAACTCACATGACTCTTACACAAGAACCTGTATGCAAGAAAAACTCTTCTGAAAACAAATTACAGAGCATTTTTAAATTATGCAAACTAACCATAATCCACATAACAATGACAGGTGTGTGTGGGATTTCACTGCTGTCAGTTTCACTGTCAGTGTTTTTAATATATTATTCTTTTATTTTTAAAATATGCAAAAAGCTCTTTTGCCTTTGCAGCTTGAGAAAGGGAGGTGATCCACTGCAACCTGGCTTTAGACTGATGCCTTTCTGGAAAGCCTCACAAGTGAGCAGGAGGCCTATCAGTTTCACTTGTGTCATTTCCTCTCTGCATTTTCCATACCAGCTGTGATGTACATTCAATGTCCGTTTGTAATAAATACCACACCTGAAACTGACCAATGTTCTTGGTGAAACTGACAGTGCTTTTCTCAATGATTTCAGGATGGCTGGTGGTATCACTTGTGAGGGACTGTTAGATGCTTCCTTGATTCGGAAATATCTTTGGAATGTATGCAATGGGAGCCTTACCAGCGTTAGGCGAAGGTGTCATGCTCCATGCGCTGCAGCTAGAGGTGAGGTGTGTGTGTATTATTTGTTTATACCCCACTTTTCTCCATTGTGGAGCTCAAGTTTGGCCACATGCAGTCTCTTCTCCAAGCTTAGGGCAGCCCCAGACCTGCTTAGCTTCAACATGGTGGATGTTCTATGTGCCTTCGGATCATGTGCATGGATCAAACAAAGACCAACAAGGGACAGGCAGAGAAAGAGATAAAGTGTAGGAATAGAAATAGTTTGGGGTGGTGTCATGAAGTTGCTTCTCAAGTTAGCCACTAGATAGGGACAGCTGATAGTTACTTATTTATTGAAAGATAAGCACGGTACAAAAAGTGCCTTGGTGTAGATTTCTTGGCTGGTCTACTCTATAGCTGCCATTCAGAGAAATGCAGAAGGTAACTCAGACAATGGGCATCTCTGAATCCTCTTTTAATCCCTTTTCCTTGAATCTAGCTAAAATGGAGGAAGAGATACAATCCACAGCAGAAATTATAGTATAACTGGTAGCTGAGTCATGTCTGTATAGCTAGCATTTCCTCTTTTTCTCCTCTCACCCTTTATGCTTTTATGAGCAGGTGACGTGTCTGCATAAAGTGATTTTCTGTAATTTCCAGTTAATGCCATACCTGTCACTGTGGTGGTAGGTAAATAGCAAGAACAGGCACTTCTGTCACTTGGTTCTGTCATTTCTATTCCAGATGAGGGCCTGTTATTGATGCTGTGTCATTTCTAGGCCAGCGTGCCCAAAGCAAGCACACCCTCATTTATTAATATAGGGCATCATTAGGAAATAAGAACAATGACTCTCTGTGTAAAGAACTATTGATGCTTCAGTTCGAGCCCCCAGAATTCTTCTCCTTGGCCCCATAATTGACCTATAGGATTCCTTTAATTCCCTTGAGAGTTCTTTGTTTTGCGCTTCCATTAAAAAGTTCCTTGAGTGTACATATTTGCATGCCAATACACCCAGAATGCACTTCCATCTTAGAGACCATTCACAGTAGAGCTGTGGCAAATTCTAGACTCATAGTTGCAGTGATTCGGTTCCCCCTCTCCAAAAATATATTTGGCTGATAGAGCAATGAAGACCACTTCCACTCCGTCATTCATATTATATCCCATACTTACTTCTTTAGAGTGTGCAGAGTGATTAATGTAAGTGTGAAATCCTTTTTAATATCCTTTCTTGAAAACCTTAGTAGGTGTAGGGTTTCAGCGCTGCACTCTTTTCTGTAATTCAAACTGAGTACTAACTTGTTATAGCAAGTCTGTCATAAATAATGGATTTTACTGGGACTGAAATCCTGGGTCAGACAGACTTGCCGTATCATAAAAAGCTTTATAGGAAGGACATATTGTATTTATTTCTTTGCTGAAAAGCTTTGCAAATGCATATTTTGGCTTTTTACTTAGAACCTTGGATGGCATTCCTCTAATAAAAAACATATTTTGCTTCTGCTACTGGCAGTAGAATTAGAACAAGTGCAGTTAGCAGCAATATTCTGAATTTGGGTGCATGTGGAGAAAGGGGGTGGGCAGAGAAATTACCTTCCAAGATTAGATGGTTGTCTGTAGTACTCCTAAGACCTTTGCCAGCTTATGATACTTTCCCTGGCCTTCAATGGGTATTTGAAACACATCTTGTGTAGATTCAACAAAACATTCCTTAGAGAAGCAAACAATTTATTAAATCCTTGATTTTTTAAATTTCCTTTCTTAGGTTCTGCAAATGATGTGATAGGTGAGTCCAGTGGAATTCTTTTCACACATGCTGCCAGTGTTTTAAACAGAACGTTGAAGCTTGTTCTGGAATAAACGGGGGGGGGGGGGGGGAGATTAACTTTTCTCAGCAGATCTCTTAGTAGTTTACTGACTCCATTGGTCCATGTTGATCTCTTTTTCAGTGAATTTTTAATTTGAAAGGAAAACATTGGTATTCACAGACACAATTATGTGTGTGTACGCACACATGCATGCGACACAGACACACATTCACATGTACACACGCAGAATGCAGATTTCATTATCAGTATCTGGAAGCATACATACAGTTTCAAGATCTTAAAATCTGATTTGTTAGGCACCATGCTCAGAAGGTCTTGCACAGGTGTTATTTTGTCAAGGCACAGCATACAAGATTTTTGACCTCAGAATCCATTCAAATGAAAGTCACACTCACTTAGTTCTGTCCAATGGAAGGGTCGCTCCTGAACATAACCTAGAAAAATCTCATAAACTGGTCCATTGTCTTGATGGCATCAATATAGTCTACACTACAGAATAATCTTGAGATGTGGGTACGAACCAATCATTTCTTTTCCTCTCTGGTCTTTGTCTTTTTTGCAATTTTTCTACCCAGACTCAGCCACAAAATCATTTATCAGTCTTTTTGCTTATCGGATTTGCAGATGACATGCAATTGTGTAGGACAGCTAATACCCTAGAAGACAGAAATAAAATTCAAAGTGATCTTGATAGGTTGGAACACTGGGCTGAAAATAACAGACATAAATTTAATAGGGACAAATGCCAGGTTCTGCACCTAGGAAGAAGAAACCAAATGCATTGCTACAAAATGGGGGATACTTGGCTCAGCAATACTGCAAATGAAAAGGATCTTAGAATTGTTGCTGACTCACATTCAGCTTGTGATCTACAATGTGATATGGTGATGATAAAGAACAAAAACTGTTTTGGGCTGCATTAATAGAGGTATCATTTCCAGATCACCTGAAGTATTAGTTGCCCTCTATGCAGCACTAATGAGGTCTCATCTTGAGCATTGCATCTAGCTGTGGGCACCACAGTTTAAGAAATGTGCAGACAAGTCATAAAGGGTTCAGAGGAGGGCAACTAGGAGAGTCAGAGGACTGGAAACAAAGCCCTGTGAAGAGACACTTGAATACTTGGGTGGATTCAGCCTTCAGAAGAGTGAAGGGAGATGTGATAGCACTCTTTAAGTACTTGAAAGATGAGGACCAGAATCTCTTTTTGATCATACCAGATCAAAAAGAATAATGGGCTCAAATATGGGAAATCAGATTCCAGTAAAACATCAGGAAAAACTTCTGATAGAGCAATACAATTATCTGGGAGACTGGGGTGCCTGCCACACTGGAGGCACTCAAAGTTCAAATGGACAACCATTTGAGAAGGATTGTTTAAGTTGGAGTCCTGCAGCGAGCAGGGGGCTGGTCTGAAGTTGCAGCTCTACTATTCAATGATTTATCCTGATGTTTCCCTCTTGCAAGAATGAAACTGTATAGAATCCATGGCAAAGGGTATTGTTCTCTGGCTTTCTGCTTGGAATCAAGAACATACATGATGTCCAGGTAACTAGTACCCTGGAAACAACATCTATCACATCAGGAAATTCTGTGATTAAACAGATATCTGGAAGCTTTTCTTTTGCTTGTGGAAGATGGATGCAGATCATCAACACACAACTATATGTATTCAATAAACTGTATATTATCTTTCACACAGGAGGTTTCATTTCTTCCTACACAGGGTTGCTATGAAGCATTGATGAGTCCAGCCTTCTAGAATTCATGGACTTTTGCTCACACCCAGCGCCATCTTAGAAAGTGAGCCGAGCTAAGAGGAAGTCTGCAAACGCTTGCAGAATGAAGATTGTGCAACCAGCCATCACCTTCCCCGTCATGTGCAGCACAGACTGCTGCGCGTGATGTGGAAGAGACACTATTTGTGCTGCAATCATGTGGGGCTGTATACCTGGTAAGCACTGCACGCATGTTCAATGCACTCTCCAGGAACTCAGACTCTCCGCTGTGGCAAATCAGGCTGGAGTCCAGGGGGCTAACCCAGGGAATCCAATAGATTCCTACTCCCAAAATGGATTCCTCAGACATCTGTGTTCCAAAGTATCTGCGAATCTCAATTGAGCTGCCTTGACTGCATAGATCCCTGTGAAGGACGTTGCTCCTAGGGCACTAGTGACTTAGACACCTTGCCTACTTCTGGTTCCAAGCCGAAAGCTAAAGAACAATGCCTCTGGCAATGGATTGTATACAGTTCCTTTCTCCCTCTATTTCAGAGGCTGTCAGTAAATGCACACACTAGCTTACTTTTCTGGGGGATGAGGGGAGGGAGGGTGAGAGAAGGCTCAGCCAGTCTGAGCAACTTTAGCCAAAAGGATATATATATATATATATATATATATATATATATATATATATATGTACACCCTTGAGGATGAGGTCGGGAATTTACAGTGTCTCCTTGTGCAACTATTTCCAGATCAGGTTGTAGAACTGCTTGTATACAGACCTGTACAAGTGGAATCAAAGCATGTGTTTCTGCAAACTGTAGAAGTTAGTGGAAGCACTTGGGTAGAACCACTGTGTTGATTTTAGACTGTAACAGTCTCTAAGCAGATGCCTATTGTTTTCTACCTCATAAATTGCTGCTCATATTGGTAACATTCTAGAAATAAACAAATGAATTTGAAAAGTAGGAGTGTCATTCCCTACAAATCAGTGTAAATGTCTGTTGCCATGAGTATATTGTTAGGCATCCATTCACCAACACAACATCTCACTTTTCATATTTTCGAATGGTGTGGCTGCCACGTGTGGTAAAGAGAAAGAAACCCCAAAAGGAATGGGCTTATATGATCAATCCCTGTACAAAGAGAGGAGTCTGCCTCAGACTTTCAAGTGAACTTGTGATTCATTGCATCTGCTGAAGTTTCTTGTTTCTGTCAGATGGTTTTACAGTGATGGGGTGTGCTGCTGGTTTCTCTCTGATTCCAAATGTTTGGTTAATCTCCAGTTCATTAAAACAAGAAAAAGGAAAAAGTTCATCTAATGCTTTGTCTTGACAGCCTTTTCAGAGTTAATGGGAGGAGGTGGGTGGCTAATGACTTTCCACAGCTGTTGTCCTGTTTACAAATTGCAGTACAGGAGGGCATTTTCATTGTGGGATGCATAGAATATATACATGACACGCAGCATTCAGTGTTGTCGTCTTAAATCTCCATTTTATGGCCTCTGTTTTAAGTCCCTGCAAGACTTTTCTGAGTGAGGCTGACAAGAGAGACAGGTGTGTCACAGATTCCACTTGGTGACAAGTTTTCAAATTCAGCTGCATTCTTAGAACCACCAAGTAAAACAGCAGCTGGTGGCTCAAGGGCCTCTCTGATTCTATTGGAATTTCTTGTGGCAGAAAGAATGACCTATTTTGTGCTGCCTGTGACACCCCCATATCCGTTTCTGGGGAGATATGCCTAGTGTTTGATCTTGTCAGGTGGACAGTCTATAGACTCTATTAGCAACTTCTCTAGCCATTATTTGGCCGACTCAGATGTGGTCTAGTGCTGGAAATGTGGGTGTGGGGATTAAATATTTTCTGTTCCTATTAAGACCAAATATGTTTGAAAGTGTTGAGCATGTCCGAAGATGCAGTCCTCATTTTGTGAGAAAAATGTGACATGATAGAGCAGCAGATTTCATGGGTGCTAAGCTGTATATATGAAATGAATTATAACCGTGATTTGAACATGCTGGCTTGTCCATTAAAATTAACGCTGTTAGCCAAGCTCAGCAGTGGGATGCTGGTGCAGGCAGACAAGGGTCCAAACAGTGAGAAGCAGATTGCATGGTCTAAGATGGAGTGATGGTCAGGTTCAGGAACAGTGGGGCAATGACATGCTTAGTTGCTTCTCTGAAACACAAGCGGCTCAGACAAGACACTATCTCATTGATTTGGGCCTTATTGGACCAGCTGGGTTCTTAGCTTGTGGGTAGGGATATGTGAAAGAGCAAAATTCATGCTCATTGAGTTGCTCTGGATTCTGCCTCAAAGCTTGCCCAGTTTGTGTCTGCTTTAGATTGTGAACTGTGACTTTTCTTTGTATATGAAAATTTGTGCTTAATGTTTTGTGCATTAAAGCACATTTGGCCATACTTTTTCAAAGCTACAGCATCATTAGTGCATTCATTTGAAAAGCGCACATTTCCTTTTGTTCTGTGCATTATGTCATAAGCTTGGAAATACACAGACTTTCACCACAGATTGCATTTCTAGTCAAAAATGAACTGAAATAAATTTCTTACACATCTCTATATATGAAGTGGAAGGCAGGACTCACTCCAACTGAACAAAGCTCAGGGAACCAAGGTTCCATTTAGAAGCCAGGAAGCACTTTCTGACAGTTAGGATTCCGAGGGTGTGGAATGGGCTTCCATGGGAGGTCATTGAGGCCCCATCGGTGAGGGTGTTCAAAGATAGGCTGGACATGCACATGGTGGGCGTGTCGTGAGCGGAGCCGGCTAGAGCCAGGGGTCAGACTAGATGGCCCAGGAGGCCCCTTCTGACTTGCTCTGTTTCTATGTTTCTAATTCAGTCAACAGGATTCAGTAAGATATTGAAGATTAGATGACACTCTTTAACTTCAGAACTTATGATACCTGGTTTCCAGAGAAACCAGTGTATTGGTAGCATTGGAGGCAAGATATATGCCCCTGGCTGTCAGAGACCCAAGTCCTCCCAACACCCAGTAGTAGATTTAGCTAATTATGGCTGTAAAGTTTTGTCTACTTATCACTTGCTACTGGAGATATGGAAATACTTCTGTGAGAACTCATGATATGGATAAATTTATTACAGCCAATTTATTACTATGATTTTGTTGCTATTTGTACCAGTGGAAGTGGTAAATAATTGTGCCATGATTCTCTGTCTGATGAACAGCTAAGAAAATCTTTTTTCTCAGTCATAGTTATTGAAATCTAATATCGTGCCTTGAGAATACCACAAGCCTAATATTATGCTTATAACAATTTGAATGAGTAAATACCACAACACCAACCCAACCAATTGAAACATGTGTTTTAAGAGTAGTAGAATTCACTTGATTACCACATCATGCCTCTCTGTTTTGTCTTGCTTTGCCAAGGTTTTCAATGCTGACTTCCCATGTAAACATATCAGGAATGATGCTAAAAGATTTTGAACAGCAAGCCAAGAGGTTCCGTGTGAAACTATCTGGCGATTTTAAGCAGTCAAAGTAAAAAACACTGTAAGATATAAATTTGAAAAATGTACTCTGCAATACCATAAGACAAGGAAAATTATATGCAACAGAGGACACATTTAAAATCATGACTTCTTTATATGGCTAAATAAGCAAAGATCTGAATATATTTATTGATGCATCTTTATTTAATGCCAGCCATTCAATTTATAAAATTGCACCAGTTCCTTCACAATATCAAGCACTGCTTTCAATATGCAATGGTCTATTCAATGAGAAACAATCATGTTCAGAAGTAACCAGAGATTAATTCCTATTTTGTTCATTCGGGGAAAGAGCACCAAGATTGGGTCAAAACTTTTTAAAAACAATATGACAGTGCTGCATCTGATTGATCCTTAGGGAGATAGGGTTGGCTTGGGAAAATCCAAGGTCTTTAAGTAATTCCTTAGGCAGCTTCTCCATCAGAAGTGTCTAGGCTATTTGCCTCCAGGCCTTGTGGCATCCAGGCCTGGAGGCAAATAGGCTAGACACCTGTTGCTTGGACTGGGTCTTGCCATCACTTGGCCCTGGGTTCCGACATCGGTCCCGAGAAGCAGTTGAATACTGTGGAATTCTAGTCACTCAGCACGGCAGTCCTCATAACCACATCAAGAGGAGTTCCAAAATGCAGGCAGTTGTTTCACTTCATATCCCCAAAGTCATTCTAGCAGTTCCCATTGCCATTAGAGCAAGGCTTCTATAATGCTCATGGGTCTTAATTGCCCATTTAAGACAAAGCCATACCCACCAAATAGATTGCATGACAACAGGAAACAATATATTGTTCCCAGGAAAATTGATTTTCCTCCTGACTGGGTGCAGATTACAGAATAACCCACACTCAGAAGTTTGAAGTGCTTGTAGGTTGCTACTAAAATATGTGTTATTATATTGTCAACCCAGCTGAAACAATAAGCCATGGTGAATAATTTACATTTCACAACCCAGCAAGAAACTATGACTTTACTTTTCATGTTTGCAATGACTAAGCCATGGCTTGTTTATACATTAGAATCAGACAACACAATAACCCATGCTTCAAAGGCAACCCATACTCAGTCAGAATGTAGGTTATGTTGTTAAAACTCATTGGGTAGATTACAGCTAAGCTCAGAGAGAAAGGGAATTCTGTGGGAGCTGACAGTTGACATCAAGACCCTCCTAATAAAAGAGTGTAAGACTGAAGCTGTCATACTTTGGGCATATCATGAGAAGGCAAAATGCATTCGAATGAGACAGTACAATAATGCTAGGGAAAATTAAGGGCACAAGATGAAAGAGAAAGAGCAACCATGGGAAAGATTTATTTATTTCATTTTTATACTGCCCAATAGGAAGCCACAGCCTTGAGCATAGAAGAACTGGGCAGGGCTGTCAAGGACAGGATGTTTTGGAGGGCTTTCACCCACAGGGTCGCCATAAGTCAGAGACTACTTGATGGCATATAACAAGTGCAGGGCTGCATGTGAGTTCTGCCACTGGCTGAGTAACGTTCATAGACCCTCAGGCTGCAGTCCTGTGCATGCTTGCTGGAGTGTGAGCCCCACATTGGACCTGGGAAGTATACATGTAGCTGAATGAGGTCCTGAAATAGACTGTTCATATTAGAGATAAGGATTATTACGTTTCCATGTGCTGCTATGATAAACATCAAATGTTCTACATGCAAATGGAAGAGAAGCGCATTAGCTGGAGGGCTTTTGGCTCACCTTTTCCCTGGGCACGCTCATTCTCTACTTGCAGGAAAGGCTTTGTATAACATTCCACAATTATTATTCTCCACATGCCAGCCCAAGTGGTACAGCTCATTCTACCTTCTCAGAATTCTGTCACCTCATTTTGCTACATGCACAGAACCTGCTGCTTCCATGGCTCAGAGGCTTCAGTCAGGGGCTGGCAACACAGGGCTATTGCCTTCATATCCTGCTGGCAAGTTTCCTGAAGCCTTTTTCCTGGCTGCTGTGAGAATTAGGATGCTGGGCAGATTGACTTGGTCTGCGCGGGCTTTTTATGTGTAGACTAAGACTTGTTGGAACTAACTTCTGTGTAAACATTTTTGGTAGTACAGAAATGATCGTATAGCTTCAGAGGTCACAGAGGAAAAGCAAAACTAGTTCTGGTGACCATAAGAAAAATGATAATGTCTGTATGGAAAGATCTCACACTAATGCAATCAAAAAGAGAATATACCAGCAGAAGGCAAGTTATTGTCCTTCAGATATTTTAGCTTACAACTTGTACCAGCTATAGCCAACAGTGTGGGTTCATAGGAGTTCTAGCCCTCCAGAGGTTTTGGATAACAAGTGGCCTACCTCTATTTTGCACTGTCATGGTTTCTGCATTTTCTTCAGCATATTTTGAATTGGAACACAAATTCTACGGCATAACTGTAAAATGTGTACACTATTCAGCTTCTTAAATGAGAACTAGAAGCAAAATGTGTATGTTAACTGTGTTTGTGGTTCTCCCTACGTGTTGGAAGGTCCATGCGGATTACCTTCATACAGGGAAATTATTGTTCAGAAAGCAGCCCTAAGCAACCATTTTAATTCGTGTAAAACGGATGGCTGCAGGCACTGCCAATAATCTGCTTCATCTAACTAGATATCTTTAGCACCATGTCAGAAAATAAACAATTTCAACCTCGGAATGGGGCCCTTAGTAAGCATTGAAAAGAGACTGAGAGCTGGAAGAATAAGGTTTGGTTACAAACCCAAGAGGAATGACAGGGTCAAAGAGGAAAAAATTCCTGCATTGAATTATCACATCGATACTGCAATGTTCCTTTGCAAGGCAATTAAAGAGATACTGAAACTTAAACCATAACAGTGCATAGCTTCTTTGTCAGCTGATGCAAACTGAATTGTTACAATAACATAATACAAAATTAGGGACAGGTTTTTCCTATTTAATGCATTCACTTTTGTTTTACATATTAAAGCATTGTTTGCCTCAGTTTCAGCAGAAGAGAAAAATGCTACAATAAAATCCAGTCCTGACTTCTTATTTAAGCTGTTATACTTTGTAACTATGAGTGTTGACAGTAAGGGGCAAGGTAGAAAGCTTGGGGGGCTTTGCTTCTCCTCTTATTAGAACTCGAAGATGTGATCCCAGGTTCCTTCAACTCTTTCCCATTTCCAAACACTAGTTATCTATCTTGGCTATAGGAGAGGAAATATTCTGCTTTCTTAAAAGATCTGTTCAAATGTGTATTAGCTCCCTTCCCCCAAATCCCCCTTTTTCCTCCTTCCTAAGAGAAGCAGCTGTGCCCAATGCAGTCGCCCTGTGGATGAAAGGACAATAAAACTCTGAAGCCACATCGTTGCTTGGTAACCACCTGCTAGCAAGCACAAAAGTAGAACACATACAGTGCCCTGGAGGCTGAAGGGCATCACATCTCATAGACAAATGGGTGCCTCACAGTTGGCCTGCGGATCAAGAGTGTCGAGCACGGAGATCTCCTCTAAGGCAGCCTCACGCTATATGCACTGGGACAGGAGCACCTCCATTATAACAAAGCATTATAAATGCATACTATGTCATTCATTCCTTCACTTTGTCAGCTACCCAATAACAGGAGCTCGTTGGGTAATGCACAGAATAACTTTTTTAATCGATGAAATACTTACAGCAAACAAAGGGCTATAAAATGAACAGAGGTATAGCAAAAAAAATGGTTATATAGTCATCACTTTTAAAGACAACTCAAAACATGATAGCTAAGTAGAGCCTCTCTGTACAGAGACAGTCTATCCCAAATTACTGAACACTGAGGACAGTGACATGGGAGGGCTGTTGCCTTCAGATCCTGCCCACTGGCCTCTCAGCAACATCTGGTCAGCCAGTGAGGGAAACTGGATTCTCAACCTAGCTGTCAGGTCCTGATCTAGGCAGCTTCCTCTTTTCAGCTTTGGTCAAATGGAGCAAGAGAAGCATCTGCTTCTGTAGCCTCTGCCATGGTGCCCCTGCCCCCCCCCCCCAAAAAAAAAGGAAATTTCCTGCTATGTCTGAGTTAGGCAAACCCTGCAACAGACCCAGTTAGGTCAAAAGCACAGATTTACAAGGCCAGGGGAAAGGCCAGTTCAAAACTATAAGCTTAGCAGGAGTCCAAGAGATCAGTTCTGAGCGAAGCAGATACTGGGAGCTGAATGAAGGTGTTGTCTAGCAGGTTTCAACTGCAGCCTTATAAAGGCTGCAAGCACCCAAGTTTAGCACTGGCTCCAGAATGTCCCTGTTTCTAGGCAGGCGCTGACTCTGGAGGAGACCTTTACTCGTGGCTAGCCTGGTGGCTGGGATCCTTGGGGCATGTGCTTTGCCTCCATGTGGTGGCCTCTGCCTCCACCTCCTGGTCCTGAAGCAGTCCAGGGCTTGGTGGATGCTCAGCCTCAGATTCTGCATGGGCTGCACAGCCCCAAGGGCCTGCTCCAGGGTCCTTTGGAGCCCACTAGTCCTGGAGGGCTCTGCATGACTTCTTTGGTGCTGCTGGGCGCACCAGTGGAAGCAGGAAGCTTCACGAGGCTGCTGAACTTTGCAGGCTGAATATTTATCCGAAGAGTCATTGTGACCCGGGTCAGGCATGATACTCAGTGAAGGAATAACTGTTACTGGCTGTCAACAGCTCTAGCTAACTTTGCCATATAAGAGCACAAAAGAAAATCTAAAACTGGAAAACAGACGAGAGAATACAAAGGATACATAATTTATCAAATGTTTCTATTTAAATACACTTAAAATAGCTTATTGTGCTTAAATTTTAAGACTTCATGAATGTTGCATCATTTGCTACGGGTCAAGGCTACAGGATTTGGACTTGCATCAGAATCCAGATTAGGTTAGTTACAGTTGGTGTACAGCATGGAAACAGATCCACACTCAGAATTGTATTAGAATTAAGCCACGGTAACTTTCTGTGAGCTGCTTCCCAGCTGTTCAGCCACAAATGCCAGCCATCTTGAATTAAATGACGGTATGGAAGTGAGGGTTTATCTTAGGAGATTTCAGTTTGTGACTTTGCAGGAGATGGTTTTCATTTGCATTCTGTTGGCCTCTTCCTACTCTAAGAGAAATCTGGAATAAGAACTGTACCCTTCCAGTGATCTTTGACATAATTTATTTCATACAGTTACCTGCCAAGATGTTTCTGACATGAACAGCCTATGTGAAACAGTATCTTTTGCTGCATGCCGAAGGGTTAAATGGTGTGTGCGTGTGAGTGGGATGTTAAAAATGTTCCTGAAGTCTCCTTAGATGGCCACGCTTATGCATTATCATTTATAATGTCACGTTCCTCCAAAGTCTTATATAAAGAGAAGTTTGCAGGGTGGCAGATGTTTTCTCTGTCTTGCTATCCAATTTACTCAGCTAAAATTGTCAGCCAAATAAGGGAGCTCTCAAACACTATGAAATAAACTATTACATTTTTATACCACCTTTCCTTTAATGGATTCAGGGCAGCATGCATGGTTCTCACTCCCCTCCCCCATTTTATCACAACAACCCTGTGGGGTAGGCTTGAGTGAGAGATGATGAATAGCCCAGGGCCGCTCAGCCAGCTTCACGGCAGAGTGGGGATTCGAACTGGAGCCTCTCCAGTCCTAGTTCTCCAGTCCATGCTTCACCCATCCTGATGTGCTCCAGGTGTGTTGGACTACAACTTTCCTCATCCCCAGCCAACATGGCCAGTGATGAGAGTTGCAGTCCAACACATCTGGAGGACACCAGGCTGTCGGATGGCTGCCCTATCCACTTTCCGCAGTGGCTCTTCAGAACTTGTGAAGCAGCAGGGATTAAAGTAGGACTGTCTGAAGTTGCATCAGCAGCTGCACACTTTCTCTTCTCATATGATGTCATATGCATTTGCAGGACTGAACAAGTGTTGCAAATCGCATGCTCCTGACTAAACCTGTCTGTGGTCCAATCAAAGTCATACTTGCAATTAAAAGTGCAGAATGCAGTGAATGGACTATATGCCATCCAAAGGCATGGTGGTGAGTGGACATCTGAGCGTCCCATTCAGGTTATATTTGAACCCACACAGCATGGAAACATAGAAACAGTAAGCCTTACGGTAATATGTCAAATTAAGCCTGCTACTACTAATATTAAGAGGCAATGGCGTACTATAGAACACTATGGGTACTTCTAGATGAGTTTCTTACTACGCTGTCACCCTATCTGATTCGTCCAAGTTGACATAGGGCCTAGCGATACCATCTTCCACTCATAACCCATGTTTTCCCACAGCTTCCTCTCCCCACATCTTGCAGTACAGCCCACCCCATTCAAGAAGAAGGTCAGGTTTTCCAGGGAGTTTGGGGGCTACTAGGAGAAGGAAGGGACAGGAAAGTCACTCTCTGCCAGCTCCCTTCTGCTGGCGCTTCTGTGCATCCAAATTACTGTATGTAGATCACAGGAGTTAATTTGTTGATTGCTGGGCTGAAAAAAATTCTGGGGTGTACACGTCTAGTGTCCTGGGTAGTTTCTGGATTGTCCCAGTTTCATGACATTCTTGGTTCAAGCCCTGGGGTGCTGATTACAAAGCACTTAACATGAAAAGCGCTGTGGTGGAAGTCCTCGCATACCGGCCTAGTCAATAGAATGATGCTTTGGTCGTTGGCCTGTGTGCGCTATATGCAGCTCATCTCTGATGGAGTTACCTAGTGATGTCTGAATAATAATTATATTTTTTAAATATCTGTTCGATACCTCAGAGGCTTATGAGCATCCTATGCTGGGCAGAAGGAACAGCAGAAGTAATTTTTTCACTAGATAGACTTTCTTTGCCTGTCTAGCAAAGGTATTTCAGAGAAGGATGCAAGGAGGCTGGCAGGTCCTAACCTGCCCTCTCTAGTCTTCTCCCCTCCTGGTCCACCATAAAACTGGCAAACAGTCAAGCACTGAGTTTTCAGTCCAGTAAGGGGAGCAGGCAGGTAGGCATATTCAAAGCACGGTCAAGCAATCAGATAGAATGCACAGGCCAGGAGTCCAAGGGTCAATAGCACAGGGCATTAACCATGAAGGCTGCATCAAAGGCGGCGGCAGTGGAGCTGAAGAACAGCGCTGTGAAGGCTTATATCACCAGAGCCTGCTAAGCCCCACCCATGGCTCAGCTGCAGTATATTGGAGCTCTTTGGCCAGAGCCACACTCATTAGGGATCACTTTTGCCTGAGGAGTCCTTTGCACAGGAGTCCTACTTGCTTACTGCACGGGCTAACAATGCTCCCTGGGGCCAGGGGATTTTTCAGCTTCTGTCTCAGAGGCAAAGTCTCTTGCTCTTGGCAGAAATAGACTGGTAGGCATCTCCCTTGAGATGGCCTTCTGATGTGGATGATGCTATGGCATCCATCTGTTGGAGCTGTAGTACCTTCTCAAAAGAGTCCTTCAGATGTGGAAAGACAGGCTAGAAACAAATGTTTGTCGTCATCATGTCCTCACCCGTGGTTCATCTCATGGTCTTTTCTCCAGCCTAAGCTTTTCTTTAGTTCTGTTAGGCTAGAGCTGTATTTTTGGCAGTCAGGCTTGATCCTTTGAACTCCCCCCCACCCCCGAGATGCATTTTCCCTATTACTGACCATCTTAGTTGCTCCCTTCTCAACCTGTTCTACTCATTTATACCAAGGGCATAGCCCAGCATCCTAAACTCACCTTCAGATGGTCATACCCCTTTTCCATGACTTCACCTCCTTCCCCTGCTTGCTTGGTGGTTTCCCAGATTTTGCACACACCCACACTCATTCCAAAATGGTGAAAGACTTTTTTTACTGACATTAAAATTGTTAAGCTAAGTTATGCTGGCATTTTTTTTTGTACTTTAGCCTTTCCCTTCAGCCCCTCATTACTCACAAGACCTTCTCCAAAATGGAGTGCTACCCTAACGTTCAGCATCCCTAGTCTATGCTTTTTTCTAGTGTGGTGCCCAGAATTTATCAGTATTCCTGATAAAGCCTGTGTTATAAGCAATGCCCTCTTCCCAAGAGCATACTGGCCATACATTTCCAGACACTGATATTAATGATGTGTTTGTCCTTTCATTTCCCTTATGCTAACAACATTGAAAACCTGGGCTGTGTGATATGCAGCGTTGAAGTCAACAGTGCCATTTCCGTATACAGATAATTTGTGGTCACCGTCACCATGCCTTCTATTTGCTTCTTAAATTGCAAGTTCACCTTGAATTGATCATATGCTAGCCCAGAATATATTTTACACAACTCACATGAAGAGTACTGCCCTTATTGTGAATATTTTTAAAAAAAACTAGTCCAGGAAACTCTTCTTATTCATCTTATTCTGTTCTGCTATTCAATTTTCAGAAAGGAATTCCCTTGCTCTTTTTATTAGCAGTTTTTGTCAGCTAGTATTAGTAAACTGAAAGAAGAAAGATCAGATAACCAATTGTACTTCCTTATCTGTAACTTGATCAATTCCAGAAAAATAATAGTGGATAACAACTCCTGGAAAAGAAAATGGAAAAACAACTGAAGGAATTAAAAGCATACCATGTAAAGATTCAGGGCTGACCTGACATTCCATATAAGGAATTTTGTGAATATCTTGCAGTAAAACTTAAAACCTCCTCAAATTAGGCATGCAAGTTTACTGTGTATAGTTTCAGATCATTTCTTAAAACCTATCCAAGGTGCTTCATAATCAATAGTTTATCTGACACACTGCACTGAATAGCTTTCTGTCAATCTTCTTTTTATTGTTTGTCTCAGCTTGATTTTAAATTTGCTTTTGGGGGCAAATATTTTACTTGTTCATTAATTTGAGGTTGGATTTAAACAGTTAATGGTGTTGGATGTTGACAACATAATTATCATAACATACAATCAGAACACCTTCTGAAACTGACTAAGAAGCAGCTTGGTGCAGAGGTTGTCAGGGAATGTATCGGGTTGGATCCAGATGCATTAGAATAGACCCATTGAGATCAATGGAACTTCAGCAAACCATACTGATTTAATGTTCCATTGATTTCAGTGGGTCTATCTAAATCTGTCTGCATCTGGATCTAAACCACGATCTATGAATACAGCCTTCCAAGCACGCATGTTCAAACTGACCAAGACACTTTGCTAACTGATGGGAAAGGCAAGATGCACTTGCTGCTCCATTCCATGAGCAGAAGCTGATACTTGTGATTAGAGAGCATCTTCTGCTACCCAAGAGGGTAACAGGTTACCTGATGGGGAGTGAAGGGCAGGCCATGTCTTCATCACCTTGCCATTGCACAGCACCTGCCACCTGGCCAGCCACCTCGCTTGGTGTCATGGTAGTGCCAGCCCAGTGTGAGGTCTTTGGCTTAGCTCCATGCAATTTAATCTCTTAAACATAGTGGGATGTACTCAGTGCATAGAACTACAGCCTGAATTCTCAGCTCTAAAACAGTTTGCAGTTTTCTCACTAGGGCCAGCTTAAAACTTTCTTTCTGCCTGAGACAAAATACAAAGTCCACTCTACATCCAAATTCATGGACAAAAGATGCCTTGCTGACTGTCAAATCTTATTTCAGTGTTAGTGACAAGAAAGCATCTTCCACTTACCCGAGAGCAAGAGCGGAACTTTGGGGAGCAGAACAGAACACATGGCACAAGCAGCCCTATCCCTCCTATGCCCTCAACAGACTGCTGTTGGAAGCATCTATCTAGTGGTGGTGCTTCTCCTGACATTCACCCTTTCTTATCTTGACTCTCTTTCTCCTCCCTCAATAATCTTCCTCAATGTGGCTGTTAGACCCTAAGTTCCTTGGAGGAAGGGATCTGACTATTTTTGCTTTGCCAGCACAACTCAGAAAAGCACCTCTGCTGGCATTTTACAAATGAACGCATGATATGTAAAGCAGCTGATGTGTTTAAGGAATTTCTCAGCTTCCTTCCCAGATTCTTATGCAGAAAGCCTGCACATGTTAATGGTCCTTAAAATATAAGACTCTTGGGAGACTAATACAGTCACCCATATGCTTTTAGGAGAATTTTGTAACAAGTAGTTTTAAGAACCACCGAACATTTTAAGGGTCTCCTTAGCTTCATGTGTTGTACTGAACTTTTCAGGAAGGATCATAAAAATCAAGTTCAGTAGTTGATTCCAGTCACTTTCCAGTTTACGTTGCAAGTCATCACAAACAGGAGGAAAATCTGAAGCATATACATTGGCTTTTTTAGTAATGGAAGGAGGGTCAAAGGAGACCAAGTAGACATTTGTTTATTTATATCCTGCCTTTTTCCTTTCAAGGAACTCAAGGCAGCATACACAATTATCCTCTTTCAGTCATACCCTCTCGACAACAATGCTGTGAAATAGGTTGGGCTGAGAGTCTGTGGCTGGCTCAAAGTCACCCAGTGGGCTCCACAGCTAGATGGGACTAGGACCCAGCTCTCCTGAGTCTCAGTCCTGCTGTCTTAACCATTACGCTACACTGGATTACATTTGCCATGTACTTTGCCACTGTGGTGCTCGTCTTTGTTAAATAGCCAGCACGGATCAGAACGTGACAAGCAGGCAGGGTTGTGCAGCTTTTGTTAAATCCAGTCTATCTGTGTTTAGTAGATTGCCAGTCATCTTTCTCTCCATCATCTGCTCAGTGATGAAATCAGAGGTATGAGAATTTGTCAATATGCATGTGTGCTACTACAAACTTGCACTAATGTGCAGTTACACAAGTATGCCTTTATACACATCTCCCCCCCCCCCCCTTTTAGATGACCCATATATCTGAGGAATTGATGTGACTTGGAAAATGCTGATATGCTGTGGAATTTTTAGCTAGGGTGTACAGAAATGCAATCTCATTCGAATCAGTCATGGAACTCTTTATTCTTTCTGCTAACCCTGTGCCTACCCTGCCGTCCTGTACAGAATACTTTGCCTCCCCCCCTTCCCCCCCCCGGCTCCATGCCTGCTATTTTATAATGGGAGAAACCTCATGCTTGGTTGTACATCATCTTGAATCTCATATAATAAAAGGTGGCATATACTTTAATGAAATATAAAACTGGACAAAATGCAGGGTTCTTATGATGCTAGCACTGGTTTTGAACTTGGGTGGCTTTGTCTGGCCTCTGCTATACAGCTTGAACTAGCAGGATTAAGTCTAGCCCTGTCATTACTGGGGAGTTTAGACATCCTGAACATTGCAAAAATACTGTCGTTGTTGGGAAACAGCCCAGAATTGGTCCCAAATGTGAACCCCAGTTCACTTCTTTGCTCTGCACAGGGTTGTTTATCTACCAGGTCACCTTCCTGGAGTCCCTCAGTTCACACATCAGGAATAATCATTTGGTCATTGCCAGATTTCCTCTTTCATAGTGTTTATTGAAATCATTCTTCCCAAAATCAGCCCTGGGTGAACCTAGATGAGTTGACACTGTTATAAAAAAAGGCTTCTACAGCCAACAGTCTTTAGTAGCCTTGGCCTTTGGGTCTTGACCTTCACTCCAAATTAGCTTATAATTGTCCTTTCCCTGGCAATAGGCTGGGGTACATACAATTACCTTCTAGTGTGAATTATAGTTGATTTTTAAAAATCTGTAAAGGCTGGGGCCCTTCAAATGATCTCTTCTAATTCACATCAGCTGTGCATCAGATCTCTCTCTCCCCTTTGTGTGAAGGAAAGAATTAGGCTGGGCCAGGAAATGCAAGGCCAGCTACCACTGTGTTCTGCACAGATTCCAGAAAGTAGTCACACTCTGCAAATAATAATATTCCTGTCTTGAGATTTTTAAAATCTGATACACAAAAGTTACATGCCCTTTTCCAGACAAGGATAGTTGTTTATTTCCCTATTTAAAATACTTTATTGTATTTACAGTTAAATCTCATTTTTCTCTAGTGTTAATCCAGTGTATCTGTTTTGGTTTCATCGGAGATATACTGCTTTCTTGTTTTGTTTTGGTTTGGTTTTTTTGTTGCAGAACAACCAGATAAAACTGTAGCTTAGTGGAATAGCACAATTGCACAAAAGAGAAAAGCAACCTTTTCCTATTCTAAATCACTCACCATTATTTTAAAAAATTATGTGTAAGCCATTTATTGGGTCCTTGTCATTCCTCACTCATGCTTTTTAATGGGTTCCTTAGATGACATTCTGTACCCCTACAGTTTCATAGCTGTTTTTTTTTAAGGGCAAGATTGTAGGGGGTGCAGTAGAGCAGGTGAAAATGGACTTTCTGTGAAAGAAAATGCATTTCTCTACTTATGAAATTGTGCTGTTCTGCTATAGTATAACTCTACTTCAAGTTATGTAGTGGAAAAAACAGGAAAGAAAAAGCTCTTTGTATAAAGTGCAGATCTTAATCAAGCAATGCAACCAACATGAGATGTAGCAGAATTACGATCTCATCTAGAAAAGCTCTAAGAGCTCTTAAACCCTTGGGGGCTTTAAAGATTGGGAAAAGAGGTGTTATTACTGAACATGAAATAAATGTATTTTCCTACTTCTGTTATTGTATTATTCTGTCATGTCATGGTGCACCTAGAGGCTATGTAGCAGAAAAGCAGGAAAAGAAATGCTCTTTATGTAGAGCATGGCTCTTGGTTCTGTGAGCAAATGGATACTAGATACAATGTTATGTAGAAAAGCTGTGAAAGTGCTGCTTAAAAAAACTGGAACATTTTTTCCAGACAACATTGTGTAAAGAAACTAAACAACTACAAATGTATGAATCTGGACTGCGGATTGAGTTTGAGTCCATATTTAATCCCAGAAGTGTGAACTGAAAAGAGTTTCTTATGCATTCTTACTTAAGGGTAGGTAAGAAAATTCTGTTTCTATATTGGACAACCACATCTTGGGGATTACATGAGTGGAGCCAGCTGGAGCCAGGGGTCAGACTAGATGGCCCAGGAGACCCCTTCTGACTTGCTTTGTTTTTATGTTTTTATCAACCCTGACTGCTCTTTAGAAGGCCAGATCCTGAAGATGAAACTCAAATACTTTGGCCACCTAATGAGAAGGAAGGACTCCCTGGAGAAGAGCCTAATGCTGGGAACAATAGATGGCAAAAGAAGAAGGGGACAGCAGAGGATGAGGTGGCTAGATGGAGTCACGGAAGCAGTTGGCATGAGCTTAAGTGGACTCTGGGGGATGGTGGAGGACAGGAAGGCCTGGAGGAATGTTGTCCATGGGGTCGTGATGGGTCGGACATGACTTCGCGACTAACAACAACAACAATGCTTTGGAATTTGTTGGTTTTGTTATGAGAGGTTCCATTGAGTAAAGTTAAAATTTGGAATCCAGTGGAGAGATTCCCTTTAGAATCTATTTTTACAATATCTTCGTAATGATACTTTGCTTCTTAGAATATCAGTAATGTGAATACTTGGAAACATGACTAAATAAATGGCAGGGACATCATGAAGGCACCCGGTTCCATTCCATATGATAATCTTATCACTTTCAAAACAACAACTAGCCATCCAAAATCATTCTCAAGAAACAGCTATGATGGGAACAATAAGTGTATTATTGCTCCAGATTCCTGGTGGTGGTGGGCAACAGAGAGGGATTGCAGTACCTTTTTGGTTGCAGTACCACCCTATTGAATGCCCTCTGAGATGACGTTCAGCTGGCACTGTATATCGGGACTCCAGTTCTCACAATCAAACCAACCTATTGTGGCTTAAGTCACGTTGGGTCATGGTATGTGCTAGGCAGGATTTGCATGTTCGTATCTTGCCAATTCAACCTCAGGTTGTGTTGCACAAACCTGGACAGTGGGAGTAGGGCAAAGGTTAAATAGTCCATTGCCTCTTGTTTGTATTTATGCGGGTCTTTGTGTATAAGTTGGTCTGTTGCTAGAAGATTTTTGTAAATTGGTTGGTGCTGCTTATTTGTTTTATTTTGTGTTTTAACTGAGATTTTAATTTATTTGCTTTCTTGTTCTGTTTTAATTTTTAAAATTTGTAAACTGGATTTTTATTATTGACTGCCATGTGCACCATTCTTTGTCAGAAAGAAAAGACAGAACGGAAAGAATGGCCATGCAAGGGCTGCATTCACTCCCGATACTTGCGTTGTGGGGAAGCCCATTTGTTTCTCAGTGAACATAAATCAGGAGCCATTTTTGCATTCCAATGCAAAACTTTTAGCTATACCCAAAAAGAGGCCATGAAACAGATGCTGACTGCAGTTTTGCTTTTGCTTTGCAGAAGTGGCAAGGTTTAGCCTAAAAAAGGAGGCGGGGGGGGGGGGGTTGAGACTGAATGTGTGTGGAAAACGGCATTCTTAACCATTCCTCAGTTCGCTGATGGGATTGTAAGAGCAAGCAAAGGACTTCTTCATAAAAAAAAACAAAAGGGAGAATATGTGCCACAATAAGGCAATTGAAATAACTGTTCCATCTCTGTTTTCCCTGGTTCAGTGGAATTGGAAAGGAAACATAAGGGGCTGGGTCTGTGGGGAATTTCGAAGTGGTAGACTGCTAATTTACAGATGATGTGGATTCTTAAGGATTAAGATACAATTAGCTTCAACAGCTGGATTCACAGTAGAGCTGAATATTCAGAGGTAGTCCACAAGTGCAAATGAAATGCTAGGAAAAAGAATTCAGATTTCCAGTACCCAACACAGGCAGGATATTCATCTCTTGCATCTGCAGGCCATTTTCTGCAGGTATTTTAAAATTGGCAGGTATGACAAGTCCAACAAATCAGATGCATTTCAGATGCACTTAATCCATTGGAATGGATGGAAGAGAACACTAATAAACTCAGCTGCTTTCGCAGCACATTGCTTACCTGAAGTTGCATTTTGAGATATAGTGTTTTCTCAGCATTTTTCTTTGAGTCCCATGTAACCTTCCACCAAGGTTCTTATTAGCTACGATAGCAACTATGATGAATTACTTTCAAATAATCTTGCCATCTTTTATAGAATAGCACAGCAATAAACTGAATCAAACTGCAATAGTTCTTTTATTGCATAATTTACCAACCAGAACAAACAGGCAACTGCCCCTCCCCACTGGTGGATACTTCATACCAATTCATTGTACATTGCAATGCCAAAAGATTAGCTGCTAGAGAAACAAGTTTCAGGATAAGCAGAAGAATATTTAAAATTAGAATGGTAGTTGGAGTGTTTAATACTAGTTGTATCTAGGTAGAACAATCTGTACTTCTTTCTATAAGTCTCAGCAAGCACACAGGCATACAGGTCACCTAGGACTTTTCTAAGAGGCATTTACTGAACATTTGTCATTCCTCACTCACAGCTGTTTACAGGTTCTTTAGACAATCTTGTGACTCTCCAGTTTTGCTGCTGTGTTTAAGCACCACTTTGCTGAGCTATTTTAGAGCAGGGGAAAATGTAGTACTTAATTGTGATGGGGAAAGAATGTCTACTTGTCTATTCAGGTTATACCACACTTCCACCTAGAGGTTAAGTAGCAAAAAACAGGAAAGGAAAAGCTCTTGCGGTGTTCCTATCTATTTTCTGCGATGAAGCCAAAAGTAAATACCATGGATTGGTAGCATTGCCTAGTAAAGTGGCAGTCTCCCATGGTATGATGACAAGCATTTTAAAATTATAATTACCATTCCCAAAATTGATACTTACATTGAATTAGCACATGCACATTTTATGCAACTAGGTATACTCTTTTCTTGCTTCTTTTTGGGGAACTCATAAGTGGCTTCCCTAACCGCAGTAGCCCATAACCACTATCTTAAGCCAAAGTGCAGGGCTTGCATCAGGCACATGGTACTGGTAGGAAATTTCTCTGCATACGGACTCCCTGACTGTGACTATCCAGTCACTGGGGACGGCTGCCGCATGTAGAATTTAGAAACATAGAAAACAGAGCGAGTCAGAAGGGGCCTCTCGGGCCATCTAGTCTGATCTCCGGCACCAGCCGGCTCCGCTCACAACATGCCCACCATGTGGACGTCCAGCCTATTCTTGAACACCCGCACCGATGGGGCCTCAACGACCTCTTGTGGAAGCCCATTGCACACCCTCAGGGTCCTGACTGTCAGGAAGTGTTTCCTGGCATCCAAATGGAACCTTGGCTCCCTGAGCTTTGCACCATTGCAACGCATCCTGCCTTCCTCTGCAAGGGAGAACAGGTCTCTACCCATCTCCATGTGACATCCCCTCACATACCTATATGTCGCCAACAGATCCCCTCTGAGTCTCCTCTTCTCTGGGTTGAAGAGACCCAGTTCTCGGTTCCATAAAAAAAAAAAATGTTTTGCACGCATCTGCAAAGGGTCAGGGAAATTATATCTGTGTTTCCGTATGAAAAAATTAGTCCCGTGTTGGCAGTGGCCAGCTGCAAATGACAAGCTGGGACTGGATATGGGCGGGAATTTGAAACAGCTGTCCAAGTTGCCCACAAATGTTAAACTAAGAAAACCAGAGGTAGTGCTGTTGCAAACAATTAAATGTGAGGCTTGTGGGATGTAACAAATACAGAAAAGTTACTAAGAAGAAGGCATAATGGCAATACCAATCATTCATGAGGGAGTGAATTTGTCTACATGGTTGGGAACTTCTCTCTGGCAGCACTTAAAGGTCTTTCTGCCAAGGTTTCATCATCCGTACTATATGATTTTGTTATTTGCGTGTCTCTTCTGGAAGTAATTTTTAGGAAGTTTACCCCCTGGAATAGCCATCCATATGCTTAGAATGAAATTACCCTCTCCTTTTTTAGTGCAAGTTAGAATTGGCTTATACACCGTAAGCCTGCTTTAGGTGAAAAAAGAAATCAGTTAGAGGTGGATTTTGGTCTCTGTACAGACAGATCTGCTGGACGTTCTTGTTTATTCAAGTTGCAGGGCTTCGTGGTAACATGGCCTGGAATTTTTCAGCACAATTAAAGTCACCTGAGAAAAACAAACCCTGGATTCCACCCCCCATGCTCTGTCTTTTCTAACTAAGCCTAAATATGTGTAATTGATGTAATTGTACAGGACAGGCATGTAATACTGAATAGATGTAAATATTATTTGAAGGGGGGTATCTGAGTAGGGTATAATTCTGTTTTATATCTGAACATGCTTTTGAAAAACAAACATAATGGCTAAACCCATCACAAACAGCCCTGCAAGCAAATAGCATGTGCTGAGAGAAGCCTGAGATGTGTACCAGCAGGGACAGGTGAGATGAAAATGCAGGTAAGTTAGGCAATCTTGGTCACACTTTCTTGGGAGTAAGCCCCAGTCATGTGTAGCTGTGTGTAGGGTTGCACTGTTAATAACTTCAGAGTGGGCTTGCATGGGATTGTGCTGTTACTTGGTTGCATTACATATGAAAACAATCCAATTTAACATTATAACATTCACAAATGCTCCTACCTGTCAATGACCTCAGTTCCTTTGCACTCATTAACAGAAAATGTGAAGGCAAGAGTAGGTCTGCTTCTTAACAAGCAGTTTGGTACAATACTGTCTTTTCCTTAACTCTCCATAAGGGTTTAGGCTAAAGTTTGTAATTCTTTAGTGTACAATAAATTTTGGGAAACTGCAATACTCACCTTCAATATGAGGGAGCATGATGGCCCTGGGAATTTTCCTCTAGATTGGACTGTAGCTCTATTTGGACACCAGAGTCCTTTCCATAGATGTTCTGCACCTCTGAAGCTGCTGTAGCACTCCACCAGGAAAAGCGATTGGGGGTCCTCCAGAAAGACCTCCCTGCAGCTACTTCCCACCACTCCATGAGTAAATGGAAAACAGGTGGTAGGCAAGCTAAAGCAAATAGAGGCTGGAGGCTGCTTATGAGTTGCTGGAAAAGTTCTGAGTGGCTGGGTGTCCTACAGAGAGCAGTCCTCTTCTTGAAAGGCTGCCAAAGAGCTGACCTTTACTTTGAGGAGTCCTGTATTTGAAAGGCTGTCCATTCCAAATCTGATTTAAAGATCAAGAAACACAAGGACAGAAAGCAAGGTCTTAAGGCAGCTCATCAATAGCACTGGGGCAGAAGACTCAAGTGACCTGGTCACCTTCTTTTATACTCTAGTGATGTGCCCTGTATTTCTATGTAAGATATAAGGATGATGTCTAAATATGTACAGATACGCAGCTCAGTGTATGCAAATTGATTTCTCTTCTGTCCTCTCTTTCGATAATGCAAAAGCAGCCATCCTCGGGGAACATGAACTGAAGAGTGTTGTAGCATTCATGTCCTCATTTCGGGCACTTTACATAAGCCTCTTTGGGAACAAAATGTTGGGTCATGTAGGTTAATCTTTTGTGCAATGTCTTGCTCTCCGGATGTGGTGGGAATCGTTCTCCCATGTATCTGGAAGGCACCAGCTTGTGGCGAGCCAAGATCAGCCTTTGGTCTGATCTAGCATGACTCTTCTTATGGCCTTCCCTTTTGCTGCATCCACACATCCCTGTGCTTCCGATAACTGACAGGGGGCTGAATTGGATTTGCAATTTTATAGTAGAAAAATAATAATTTGCTTTGACGAGCCCAGTTCTGAGTGAGGATCATTGTTCCCCATTATTAGCTCATTTACCCTAAATACTCATTTGTCATTAAAAATATCTCATGGCACCCTTTCATTAGGACAGCAGAGCAGTTGTGGACATCTGGGGCTTCCAGCTGAGGCAGTAATGTTGTCTAATGTATCCCCCATATTGTTGTTTTTATGTTTGGGACAACATCCTTGACTTCTTTTCAGAACAGTTGCTTAGACTCACTGACTGTGGATGGGTTGCTAGGGCAGCTTTTCACATAGACAGATGCATCTGTGTTTTGTATTGATGTTTTAGGTTGAATCCAATCCAAACATTGTTAAGTGTATACAAGAGTTCTGCTTTGAAATCATCAGCTATGAACAATTCCTTTTGCTGATTCATATTTTGAAGAGTTGAGCCAAAGGAATATGTGGCCTGTGAACAAATAAGGTGAAGTAATTATTAATTATAACATATAAGAATTACATGGCATGCACAGAGAGCTCGTTTATCAATGATGTGATTGTTCTGGGAAGTACACTAGCTGTAGTAAAGTTTCTCCTCCCATTGCCTGGGCATATCTGGGGAAGAGGCATGTTTTTTGTCAAGATCAGAGAGGTGTCTCGCTAAGAAAGAAAGCTGCTGTGCAGGATTCATACTGTCAAAGTTGTTTTGGGAGACAGGAGACACAAGGAAGAATACAGTTTCAAGTGGCTCAGATAAGAGAGATTATACTTTATATGGGTTTCCTCTTTGGCCTTGATCAATGAACAGTGGAACACAGAGAAATCTCTATGGATGGATGCTGTTTACTGATACTACATATGATTATGGGGTAGACTATGATGCTTAAGGTACTGGATGCTGATGACGTTGCCTTTAATCTGGCAGTTATGCTCCTTAGTTCCAGCGTAACATCATATTTTTCTTTTGGCGCAGCATATCTGAAAGTGAAATGTTTCATTTTACCATATTAGGAAACACAAGGAGGGAGATACCTTAACACACTGGTTTTCAACCTTTCCACAGCTGGGGACTGTCAAAAACAGGAAAAACCACCTCAGGGACTACTGAGGCAGAAATGAAAAACATACACATAATATTCTGTGTATTAGTTTCCAAACGTAATACCCCCCCCCCCAAAATCTCCAAAAAACCCAGACACCAAGCGACAAAACACGCCAAAAGAAGAACAAGATACTGAAATCGGCACAGCGTGGCTCCCAGCTGGCTCCCACTGAGCTGTCTCTCCCCTCCGTGCCCTCAATGGGGCACCAGTGCACCCCCCCCACCAAAGGTGATGCAAACCAAGGAAGAGGTAGTGGAGCACAGCCAGCCCCCACAGCGGTCTGCACCAAGCAGGATGCAGCCCCACCACATGCAGGGAATCTCCTGTGGACTGGTGCTGCTCCATGGACCGGCAGTTGAAAACCACTGCCTTAACTGATATGACCCATGGATTAAGATGTGCTCAGAGAAATTTTTATGCCCAAAGGTTTTCCTGTTATCTTGGTCTTGCTGCTAATGCAGAATCAAAATTAATGCCCTCCCCATAAAATCTGTGCACTACACACATGCATGGACATGGGCACACTTTTCGCACTCTTGTGAAAAATGGTATGAAATTTTTCACCAGGGGGCAGAAGAGCTGGGTAAAGTCTCTGAAGCTCTCTTTGGACTGGATGGAGAATTTTTGGAACCACTGGGAGGAAAATTCAGGGAAAAGCTGGGGAAAAATCCCAGTCCAATCCGAATTCTTGCCCATGCATTTGCCAGATTGTTCTGCAGCTCAGCAGGTTGATCGTGTCCCTTTCCTCATCTGGCCATTTGTTGTTGCCCCTGCATCACTAAGACACTAGCTGGCAAGAAGCTGTGTGTTTGGGGGTTGTAGTGGGAATGACTTTAGAGGACTGGGGGTGAGGATCTTTTACTTTGTTTTTAATCCATGCAGGAGAATAATTGTAGGGTTTAAAAAGTTATCTTTCCATTTCCCCTTTTCTTTTGAGGTGGGCTTTCTGAGCCCATAAAGTTAATTTCTAGACCTGGCTAGGAAGAGATGTCAGAGGGAAGAAGGAACATCCTACTGGAATGTACATTGCAGTCAAAGAAATGCAATGTGCAGAGATGTGCATCTGGATATCCACTCCAGATGTGTATCTAGGTGCAGGTGCCACACATCTGTGGGGCATTACTTTCCCTGAGATGCACATCCACATTCTGCTCCAACTAGTTAAACTATGGTTGAATAGAGCTTGATGAGCTGAAAATACTTTGAAGCAGTCCTGGAACAAAATGAAACTGCAAGTACAGCATGAGAAGACAGGGAGCATTAACTGTGCTCACAATTGCCTTCAAAGCCCTGAACCGAGCTCTGAAGGCTCTGAACATTTCAGCACAAGAGATGTGGCCTTGTTCATGGTAGCCAAGTCTTCGTGAAATGCCCTTTGGTGGAAAGCACAACCAGCTCAAGGAGCCATTCAAATTGCTTTGAATTGAAACTGGTCTATATGCCATGCTTTCCATGTAATGGTTTTAGCTGTTGTGACATTTTTATTTTTGAAATTATATTTTGATGCTGCTGATTTAGTTAATTGTATTCTATAAGTGTTTCATGTTTTTATTTTGTAAACTGCCTTGAGAAGATTTCTTTTACTTTTCAGTGCACTAAAGTATTTTACCTGAATAATAAAAATAATAATTAATAATTATTTTTTAAAAAGAAAATCAGTATTTGAGCTGGAATTTTATTGAATCTATATATTTTATTTTGTTCCCATATAACTGCACTTAAATCTTTTTTTTTTCGACAAAGTAGCTTGCACAGGTGGGAAAAAGGAAATTCTATAAAATACACTCAGAGGCTTGGCTTTAAAATGTTGCTAAAATAGTAAGATTATTGAAATAACATTCACACAATTTTATACTCATGCATCCCAATTGTCTCTGCTCTGAATATGTCCTATTTATATATTAAAATATATTATGTGTGTGTACAATAAATGCAATCCATACATCTTATAATGAAATAGCATGAGAAGTTAATCATCTGCTAAATATAGTTTCCCCTCAGGTTTATATTCTAGCGTTCTTTCTCTTTCTTGGTGCATATCAAACCATCATAGCCTTGTAAATTAATTCCAACTAGTTACTTTTTGTTTGTTCAATGGAGTTGGCAGTTTCTGGCTCTTTGTAATTTTCCAGCTATCATAGGTTCTTCCTCCCCATTATTTTTCAAAGAATTCCTCAGTGGTTTTATTTCTGTGAAGCTGTATTATGTTAACAAGGAGTTTTCACTACTTGTCTAACACTGGCTCCTCCTTCAGTAGGACAGATCCAACATGGGTACCCAAATAATCTGTATGGCAAAGTGGTTGAACAACTGAATTCAGACTTGGGAAAGCCTGGTTCTAGTCCCCAGTCTGTCACGAATTTCACTAGGTAAGCTCAGACCGGTCATTGACTCTCAGCCTAAACTACCTCACAGGGTTGTTGTGAGGATGTAATGGTGAGGAGAAGGATCATGTAAGTTGCTTCGAATTTCTTGCAAGAGAAAAAATATGCAATATAATTATAATAACAAATAAAAATGGAAAAGAGTTCACTGGGTTGTAGGGGGCAAAGCGCCAACAAACGTCTGTTGAGAAAAGGGTGGGGGATACTGTGGGAAGATGAACCAGTTTCTCAAAACCTCCTGCTCTCAGGTGCTCCCACACTGGAGAGAAGCAGCTTATGGCTTTCAAAAAAGTCCCATGATAAATAAGGCAGGGGCACTGTATTTGAGTGAGCAAATGCCTGCAATGGAAGGAGTTGCACTCTGTTCCTTACTACTTATTTTTGCTATGTTACACGAGCTTTCCCCTGCTTGAATGGCACAGCAGGGGACTCATTGGCCTCTTTAGCAAGTTAAATAATCCTTTTACAGGCTCCTAAAGCTAAAATAGGGAAGGATGGGTAGAGGCGGGAGTGTTACATCATTCCTCACTCATAATGTCACATGCCTTGTCACCTGATAGGAGCACAGAATGGTCCAGCACATTCAACATGATATCCTCAGTTGCAACAGATGTGCCACTGCATTTGTCTAGCGGTGTAAATAGATCACAATTTGGATGCTGAGCTGATGCAACATCCTCACAAAGAACTGTTATTTATATCACGTTATATCTTCACTGTATTAATTGTTTATAGACCATTTTTCTGCTGGGTTATACAAAAGGTAGCCGGAGCACCACAACAAATAAGTTACAACAGTGTACTTATTGTGCAAATATCCACGAAAATATTCCTGGTGGCTGATGCTGCATCCAGATCATTCCTTTACCTATATATTGGAAATGGATTTTTGCCAAGGTGTTAATTGTTTCTTCCTCACAAGCAATCTTGCACTGCCTGGGGAAGGAACAATGTCTTTGTGCCAAGGTCACCAAGAGATAATCTGATGCCTACCAGGCAATTTTTAGGGAGACGTTTTTATGGATATGCAACTGAGTTTAGGGTTTATGCAGGGTGGATTTGATTTAAACCCAATCTATTTAAATCATCATTTAATCGCTAGTCAGTAAGGCTAGATTTAAATCATGGCTTTCTACATAATTTGCATGCATGCCTGCCTTACCCATAGGTAGAGGAACTTCATTAAAATATTCCCAAACTGGATCTCTCTTATGGCCTGCTGCCATTATAGGCTTTCTCCTCCAGGGAAAGAATAATATGATAAACCTCAGGCTATATGCAAAAAGATCCAAAGGCTTGTGAAGTATTCTGCTGAAAAGAGTTCACTTTCATTTTTCCTGCTTGCCCCTGCTTCTCACACTTCGCTTCTTGTGCAGATCTATTCCATTCCCAACTAACTTCTGTTCGTAGATTTTTTTTTTAACTTGGCACATAAGTGGTAAGGGGTTGAGCCTGTGTATGTAGACTTGCAAAGATGCACTGGGATTAAGGTCTTTTTTCCAACTCTGTTAGCTTATTTTATAACATTTGTGCTCTGAAGAAAAGGCATGTGATCTCTGCAGGCACAAATTCAGAATTTTGAAAACTGTAAAACCAAGCATCTGTGAAAATACCTTCTAGATAGAAAAATTGCCCAATAATCTTACAAAAACCTGTGAAAGAGCATGACATTGTGAATGGATGAATGAAGTTCATTTACCAAAATTTAAACATTGTATGAATATATAGTCACATGGTGCATAATTAAAAAACTAATCCTTATTTCATGATGGATAACCTTTGGACTATAATATATCTTAAGCAGAAAATTATTTAGATAGATTTTTTCCTTTAAAAAGCATTTTATTAAAAATCTGATTTAAATAACAATCTATATTTTTAAATTAAAAACCATTTTTATTCAGTCTAGGCTTATGGCATGATCTAGTCTGTTGAATATTGCCCATGTTCAATGACAGGCTATTGTCACTGAACACGATTCCCTGAGTGTTTACAAGCAATGCTTCTGCTTGACTCCATGAGGAAAAAAAATTCCTGTGGAATCTCATGAAGTACTTGTAAGCAAGTTGCTTTCTGATTAAGACACCTGGCTTTGGCTAGCCATGTAAAACTGCAAGTCTCCTAAGGTACCGAATTTAGAGCCAAAATCCTATGCTGAGCCAAACTTCTGTATTTAGAATCTGCTGCACATGATGCATGCAAAAATTCTGTTCAGCATGACTCCCTCTTCCAAAAAGTAAGAGCAGTCAGTTTTCAAAATGTGCCATTTTTTTCTATTTGCTACAAAACTGTTTCTCCGCAGTTCTTGCACAGTAATTTTTTGTGGTAAATATAGAAAAGAAGCACTAATGAGCTATAAATAACTGTTAGAAAGCTCTTTTTGTGTTTATTCTCTTTGATTTTCTGATAAAACTACAGTATCCTATTTTACTTTGTTGTTCATTATAGTCTTATCACAATCTGTAGCTGACATACCAGATGTGAGCAAATGCAGTGCCACATGGGATAGCTTGCACTGACCCAGCTGTAGCCAACGAGGCTGGTTTACAAATCAAAAGTGGCTGCAATGTTCCACTCCAGTATCAAAAAGTATCATTAAATATTAGGCACAAGGATTTATCAATAGATCTTCCTCTTTAGTGGCCACCAGAGATCTTTAGAAAGTGTGCAAAGATGAATCCTCTCATCTTTACCACACAAAGCAGTTCTGTGTATATCTAAAGAACACGGTCGTCCTAATGCTGCTAAACTCCACGGACAGTGCATTGGGACTATGGCGGTAATCCTAAACCGAACCAGGTCGAAGCCAAGTACCATTGTGCTTTCAATGTTATGGTGGTTTCCGTCCTCCCACTCAGTCCTCCTGCTGTTGGCATGTGTCAGCCACTGTGCTTGAAATTGAATCCCAAAGTGCATTCCTTCTTGCCTTTCTCATCTGCCTCTTCCTCTTTGGTCCACACATAGAAACTGAATGGTTGGAGCAACTCCTACAGTTGTCACCTTTTCCAGGGAATTTGTGGTAGCTGCATAACAGGGCTGTGGAAAGCTTGATTCTGGGTTCTGGCAACACAACAAGCCAAGGTGGTATGGGGAAAGCATAAAACAAACCATTGCCTCTTATGCTTTCTAAAGACCAAAGTTACTTTGGTGAAATACCACAATGGGCAACATGATGGACTAACTATGGTAAAAAAAAAAAACACACACACACACACACGGGCTTGTTGTGTTGTCTGAACCCAGCCTGTGACTAGTCTAAGTTGCATTCTTCTACTTGTTCAATCTGTACAGTATCTTTGCTGATCCACCCATTAAAAAATGATATACCTCCCATATTAGCAGTCTCTCTCCGGTTCACTCACTTGCCACCAATACTACCATCCCAGCAATCAGGCCCTGAACATTGATGTGATCAGTGGGTAGTTGCAGTGCTTTTGCATAGGACCTAAGCTGATGTTAAGCAGCTATGTATGTTGGCTGCTAACTCAGCCCATGCCAGCCCCTGATGCTGCTACTGAAACAACTGCTAGGACAGAAAACACCAGTGGTGTGTTTTTATTGACCTTACTGAATGTCCTGCTCTGCAATTAGATCAGAATGGTAGTCTATTGCTGTTTGACAATGGCACACTGCCATCTGGACGAAAAAGTAATCTGCCTCTGAGGGTTGGACTAGATGAATGACTAATATGCCCTTCATCCCTGTAACTGGAAGTGGTCTAATGCCATGATCTGGATTGGCTGTCTTGGATTATTTGCTACATTTGCTATTACTTAAGATAGTTGTATGCTGCTTTTAAGAATAAAATTCTCTCCAGGCAACTTCTAAACTTTGTTATTTGTTTTTCGGCGCCAGGCTAAGACCTTATTATTCAAACAGTATTTTAACAATGTTTAATATTTATAAGTTTTAATTGTGCAGCCAGGATGTCTCCAGGTTTTAATTGTATTTGTATTGTATTTATTTATTTCTGTGAGCCGTCCCGAGGCTATATAGCAAGGGGACGGCATACAAAAACCTTTAAATAAATAAATAAAATAAATAATAAATAAACCTGATGTACAACCTATAATCGAAGGATACAAAATTAACCACAAATAAAACCAGCTAAGAATGAAATCATACCATCCTGTAAAAATGCAACACTTAAAGAAATATGTAGACAATGGTAGAAAAAATAATCTAAAATCCAATGGCTGCTTTAAAAAAATCTGTCTTAAGAAAAAGTCAAATAAAAGCTATCTATTTTAAACCGTCTTGGGCCAAGTTACTTGAAGGGCTTCAGCTATACCAGCCAGCTCACAGTTTGACCTGCACTGTTGAAGCCCTATTCATATGTCTACTGGTGAAAGTAGCCTGGGGAACATGAGCGGGCAGACTTTGGGGGCTTTAGCTGTACACCATGGAACATGTGGCCAGCTGCAGAGTATTTGGATCTGTCATCACAGACATTCTTAAGCACTGTTAGTGTTTTGGAGGTTAATACCAAAACTTTGAATTCTCTTGGAAACACACTGATACCCGCATAGCTGACAGAATAGTCATGTGGTCCAGATGCCACCCCCCGCCCCAATATGTAGGGCAGCTGTATTCTGCACCAGCTGAAGATGGGCACTGAAGATTCCTTCCTTCCTTACATTCATTTCAGCAATTTAGGAAGCAATCCTATGCATGTGTAGACAGAAGAAGGTCTTATTATGCTGGCTGGTGTGAACATGGCAAATTGGAGGTATCAGATGTGAAAATTAAAACAGAGCATGCTATCCCGCTTTTCCCATTTGTGTAGAAAAGTTCTTTTGGGAAATATGAGGTCTACCATTCCCTCATCATAAAGAGTTGTTGGCTGGAATATTTTACTAGGCTTGGAGAAACCTAGGTATGGATTCAGAAAGCGCAGCTCAGCAATGACGCTTCTTCTGTGATCTTGGGCCAGTCACAAGCTCTTATTCTACTGGTTCTCATGAGGCTGGTGCTCACTCTGAAAGAACAGATGTGCAGGGTGGTGGAAGAAGCAGTTGCAGGTGATGTAAATTGTCCTGGATTCCTTGGAAGAAAGATAAATAAAAAAGGGAACATGTAGTTCTCCCAGGCAAAGGGGAAAGACAAAGCATGGGGCATCTAGGCAACGATAAGTCCCCCATCCTCTTGGAAATTAAAAATGCATTCAATCCTATGGATGACTTCAATGGGGTTTATCCCAGGTAAGCGTAAAAAGCCTTCAGTAACCTAGAAGTCAGCCAGTTAGGGCTGCTGGCACTGAGGGCAGGGCAGATGGTCCAAGGAGACGGGTGGGAGAAGATTACACCTGGCCACTGCATGCCCTGGAAGAAATGCGCCTGGTTTTGGGGATATTTCTTTGCTACGTGTGGGAGTGAGGTGGAAGGTCCCATGCCATTTGCCCAAAATATAGAGCCAACCTGTGGACATGACTAGGATTGCAATTTCTCCCACACAGACTCCATCTCCAAGCCTCATGCTTTCGGGCTTCTATCTGTTCTTCCCCCTACTTTAAAGGAACTAGCAGTCTACCTCCCTCCCAGATCATGTCTGGCATAACGTGGACCGGACCCTCTCCCTTCCACTTCTGCCTGCCCTCTCCAAATAAATCCCGCTGAGTTCAATGCCACTTACTCCCAGCTAAAGGTAGGGTATATAGCATCGTAGGGTATTCTCCCAGCTAAGGGCAGGTACCGGACGGAAAGTCCCACCTCAAAGCAGACGGATACAAGATAACCTTGTTAGTGCCATCGGCAGCGGGGGTCCCGCCGGGTCCCTGCAGGAACGGAACGTTGCGCGGCTGCGGCTGCAGGCTGGCGGGGCGCGCGAGCTGGTCCGAAGCTTTGCATATATTATGCAAATAGCCGGGTCCCCAGCCTTCCCCGATCGCCCCGCCCCTCGCTCTAGGTGAATAAATTATGCTAATGAGAACTCCCGAGGTTCTGGCAGGCGGCTGGAAGACGGCGTGCGCCGTGTACAGTCCTGCGAAGAGAACAGGAGGCTTGAGAGTAGCCGCCGCCGCCGCCGCCGCTACTGTTGCTGACAAGCGCTACTGGAGGCGCCTACGCAGGCAGGAGCCTGCGAACACGCTCCGGGGAAGAGGAAGAGAGCCGCCGCCGCCGCCGCCGCGGGGGTCCCTCGCCCTCGGCTCGGGGGTGCTGCTGGAGTGTGACCGGGGCCGGTCGAGGGGCCGCGTCGAGCGCGCGCAGAAGCCGCCCGAGTGAAGCAACAAGTCGGTCTGCGCCGTCGGGGCGCCAGCAGCAACCCCGAGCGGGCGCCCGGGAAGGGTGGCAGGCGCCGCTCGCGGGGTGCTCTGTCAAGGCGGGCTCTCGGAGCCGAAGTCCCCGCTCTCCTGGGGCTGCGCGGGGCGCCCTTCCGCGCCTGCTTGGATGGCTGCTTGCGGGGTACCCCGGGAAGCCTTGCCCTGAAGCCTGCGCTGCGCGCCACCTTTTGGCTCTCAACGCGCACTGTTCGCTGGCAGGGCCGGGGTGGCCAATCTGGTTTGGGCTTTGTTTTCTGCGTGTGAATACTATTTCTAATCTTGCTCTGGTTCTTAGTGACATTTTTTTTGTGGCGGACCCTTCTTGGCGAGCTAGTCCTCCAGCCGAGGAGGCAAGGCGCCACCCGTGGCTGCTGCCCCCGACCAAGCATGGTAGGGAAAAGCCCGGACACCAAAGGTCAGGATGCCGACGGGGCGGCCGGCTGCCTGGGAAGACAGCGCTGCTATTCCGGCAGCAGTACTGCACCCTCCGCCTCGCTGCTGGCCGCGTGTCTTCTCTCGGCGCTATCCATAGCCTGCTGCGCGTATCTGGGGATGAAGACCAGTGACCTTCAGGCCAGGGTCTCGGCCATCGAGGCCGCCCAAGGGGACATATCTGTTGCTCCCGCCGCCGCCGCCGCCACCTACCACCCGCTGCTCGCCTCTTCTTCGGATCAGCTGAATGCCCTGATGCAGGACAAAGTGGAGCGACTCCTAGCTCAGGTGCGGTGCCCTTGCACGCAGAGGGTGGGGCCGGGGTATCCGGGGAGGAGACGGGCTGCTCACCCGCCCAGGAATGCGCTTCTGTTTACTGGAGGGACCAGTTGTCTATTTACCTGTAGGTTTTAGCCAAGGGCAATAAACAGAAGCATGCTGTCCTTATGCCACAGGAAGAGAGACCTGGTAAATACTGGGAAATGAGAGTGAGGAAAAGTGAAATAGCCAATGTGTGTGTTGGGAAGTGCCCGAGCAAAGAAATGAGAAACACTTTTAGGACTAATCTTAGTCTTTTTTAGGGATACCTCAGGCTCAGGGCTCACCGTGGCTTGTCCCTTCCATCTTTCTGAATGCCAGAGAATAACTCTCTTCAGAATTATTGTTACTTTATAGTGGCTGGAGAGAGTGCCTCGGAGCATGTATGCCTCAAGTTACTGCTATTGCAGACAGAGGAGAGTGGAAGGAAAAGAGGTGTACTAATACGGTGTGATGTCTGGGCAAGCCTGAGCACTGGGGCATTTCCTCGAAGAAATTAAGCCTTGGTTGGCAGTGCTTGAAGAAAAAATTTTAAAGCAAGGATTGCTTGGTGTTCAATGGAGTATTATGCACTCCCTACAGGCAATAAGGGACATCTGTTGTATTCTGTGGGCACGGAATAAAAGGCCAGTCTTATGAAATCAGGCATTACTTGCAAAAAAGATACTGGCAACATTCTCAGGGCTGTTTCATCTGTTTTTCAAGCTGAGGCTGTTCCAGCTGAGTTTAAGGAGAAATCCCCTTTTAATTCATGATTAATCCTGTGGCTCTAAAATGCTTTACGGAGAGCCTTTGGATGAGTAAAACGTTCCCAGTCTTAGGCTCAATTAGAGGTCTGTGCAGATGTGTGGCTGTAAAGTGTGGATCCAAGTTTCAGTGGGCTGCCAGGACTGGTCCCCAGACACCGTTTGGCAGAAGTGAGAATCCAGTTGGCAGCAGTCGCTCCTATGAAGTGGTACCATTTGACCTTTGTGTATAACATATTCATTGCTCTCTCATCTGTAATTTACAGATATTCACCCCCAAATCAGGTTTCCTGAATGAACTGTGTCCTTTACAGATGCTGGGGGAAGGAGTGGGTGATGGTGCTCACATGAGCAAGGCACAACATGTGAGGGTGAGGCAAAGAAAAGCCCACATTTTCTGTGTGCGCTCTCTCTCTCTCTCTCTCTCTGTGTGTGTGTGTGTGTGTGTGTGAGAGAGAGAGAGAGAGAGAGAGAGAGAGAATGAGAGAGAGAAACTATATAAGCCATCAGGTATTGTCAAAGTGAACAAGCCATACAAGTTGACTGAAATCCAAGTGTGAATGCTGTTGTAAGTTAAGTAGGTTATGAAATAGCAGTAAATCATGATTACGCACACATGCACACACAGAGAGAGAGAGAGAGAGAGAGAGAGAGAGAGAGAGAGAGAATGAGAATCCATTTAACACCAGCCCTCGTATTTGGTTTCTACCTCCAAGGACTAACACATGACTTACGAAATTCTCTATCATCCTTTCTCTTCCCAACAGAAGTCCTATGAGCATATGGCAAAAATCAGAATAGCAAGAGAAGCACTTCCAGAATGTAACTGCCCACCAGGTAATTGGGAACAGCATGGAAACGTTTTCTTAGACAAATTTTGCACTGCTTTTATCTATTTGCACGTTCAGTGTTGAGGTATACTGAATACAATGCTGAGACATTCCTTTGGTAAGCTGATAGTGTTGAACAAGGATTTGACAGAAAAATGGGGGGGAAAAGTTAGCTCTTGTCTTCTGGAGGTTCAGGGATTCTCAGACATGCTGCAATCCTGTACCCATTTACCTGGAAAAAAGTTTCTTGAATATGTTTCTGTGTAGATACGTATAGAATTGCACTATATATGGCAGCCTTAAATATATGAACATATATGTGAAACATGGTTATTGAAATCAGTGGCATTTTCTTCCATGCAGTATCTGTTAAGATCTTGGCTTTAAGTAGTTTTAATCAGTGCGATATAATCATAGCTATGCTTACTAAATTTAAATGCCAGTGAATTCAATTGGGCTTTAAATGCCAGTGAATTCAATCGGGTTCTAACATTCCTACCATGTTTTTTCAGAATAGAAATATGTTGGGTTATATTCTGAGATTGAAATCCTTTGCAGAGCTGTTTGACTGCAAACCCTATAGAATCTAGCTGATTTCTGATTCAACATGCATTCAATGAAGGTTACAAGGCTCTAATCCTGTTACACTTGTTTAGTAAACTCCATTAAATTAAGTGGGACTTATTTTCAAGGAAATGTAAGTAGAACTGGGCTGCCAATCCACCAATTTTAAAATAAGATATATTCAAATGAGTAGGATTTGCTTCCAGGTAAAGATTTACATATCAGGTGAATGGACTTAATGAGGATGACATTGGTATTTCTGAGGGGGAGCTATGGCTATTAGGCAGTATAGAAATATAACAACTAAATCTGCATTTACAAGCAACATTATACATTCTGACATTTTATAGGATAGGATTGCCTCTGTGGCTGTTCTCTGCTGTTGCCTAGCTCTTCTGAAGAAAGCAATATGTTAAGCACATCAGACAGTTCAAACAGCAGATCGAAAAATAATTTTAGTGTTTGGTTTCAGTTTGCATTAAAGAATGCATCAAACTTTGGGTTACTGTTTCCTTCATCATTATAAAGACATATTTTACCAAGTGACTGGGCTGTATATAATTCCAAGGAATATGAGTTCACTACTGAAATCCATCAACTTCACCTGAAGTTCTTTGCAACCAAACTTTGAAAGGATGAATTCTCTGAAAAGTGCATCAATAATATGTGGTAAAATTGATTTCCATGTTGCCTGTCTTTTGTGTGTAGAGGGTATACTGTTTAGGCAACTTAGTATATGTTTTTCTGCAGCATGCATGCTTTTAGAAGTTATGGAGTTGTGCTGTTTTTCCTCAAGCATCTTCAAATCAGAGTGTGTTGCAGAATAAGATGCTTTTGCAGGTAATTATATATGGTACACACCTTAGCTAAAATGGTATTAAGTTAAAGATGAGCAACTATGTATAAGCTGTTTCACTATCTGGAGGTTTGAGAAGTTGTTGGCTTGCTGGGTACTTATTAGAAGGAAGGTCTCTTAACCTGGTAATCAACACAGCTGAAACCCATAAAACTTAAATGCCTTTCACAGGTCACTCATGTGGCTGCTGGGGAACAGCAGGACCACACTTGTGACCCTGCCAACAGGCATGTTACCTGGGTATGTTGCCTGGCCCCACCTGCAGAGAGCCATGCATTAATGTGATCATCTACAGTGCCTGCAGATGGGAAGCTGCTTGTACATTGGCTTCATCATGGCAACTGGCCATATTACCTGGAGAGTAATACCTGGAGATGAGGATACTTGGAGATGAGGCCTGGACTATTTCCTAGTAAACAGCACAACAATCTGTTCAGGGGTTTTAGGCAGGGCTAGGCAATTTGAAGGCTAACATATCTGAAGGGCCACAGCTCCCAGCCTCCCTAACCATTAGCTATGCTAAATAAGGCACATCGGATGTGTAGGCCAACACTTCTGGGTTGCCATAAATTGGTCATCTTTGCCTTAACTTAAGAACTGAGCGCCATTTCACACATAACAGGCAAATTATGTTTCCACTGAACAGGCTGTCATCAGCAATCTACAGTTCTGGTGTCTTGTTGAAGTATATTTGTGCATGTTACCCATATATAAAACCACATGTTTGTAAAATTCATACTTTATATTATTAAATGTGCACTTGGGCTATACTGAAAATATAATCTCAAGTAGCCTTAACTGTGATGGTTAGTATCAGTATTTGTGTTCCTTATTTAACAGTATCGACATCTAGCTGGAATGAAGCCAAAGAGAGACACATGTTTTGGTAACCCTGTTGGTCCTATAGAAGAAGAAAAAAATACAGAAGAAATGTGATAGTTCTATTTACTGGCCAGCTAACATTCAAATTGCTGGAAGCCTAAACTTGCAAGTTATATGTAACTCTTCTTGAAACTCAGCTGTCCCAAACAAACAAGCAAATGTTACATGGCAGGTCATGCTACCCTAGCAGAATTAAGCAGTCTTATAGTTAAAAAAGAAAGCAGGACTGAACATTGTTTTGACAGCCATGTCTAAAAAGTGTTCTGCATAACCCATATTCAAAATTTGCAAACACAGAAGTAATACAGGAGTGAGTTTTATTCTAGCTGGAATTCACAAATATTTTATCAGGCTTTGGTTAATTTGTCTGTTCAGAATATATGTTACTAGGCACACCCTGCTTCTCTTTTCAGTCTCATGATCGTATATGAGATCATCTCTTCTTGAGACTGAAGCCGTAATACCAGTTGATAATACTACATCATTTTGAATATTTCACCCAGTACTACTAATACTCATAGTACTTCTGCTCATATTGCTAATATTGCATTGATAGTTATCACTTAAACAAATGTGTATCATTAACAAACGATTGCTGAACAGGGACTCCTGGTCTACTTTCAAGCTCAGGCATAGCCTCTTTGTGCAACTAACTTCATATGTTACATATCCTGCTTTTCTTCTTTGCCACCACTAGAGCTCCACATTATACCAACTATTACCTGAGTATCATCTCTTTGTTTTTTAGTACTGTGTTTCATTATATTGAATCAACTGGATTTATAAGCAAGAAAGACATATTCCCAAAGGGTGCAGAAAAACACATGCTAAGAAACAGCATGTGTAAGTTCAGTTGAATGTTAGAAATGTTTCAACATTTTAACATTTTGTGATAAGTTGTCATGAGCTTGTAAAAGGAGAAAGGCATTCCTATTATTTTAATCAGTAGCCACTCTGAAAACAGGCTTATTTTATGTCAAAGTTTTATATGCATGGATGCTGCATTCCATATATGTAAATTAAACTTCTTTTTCAGACAAAATGGAAGAGATAAGATGTCCTTTCCAAAGATAATATTTTTGACCATCCCCTGCCAGGAAAGGTTTCAAATGAAAGCTACTACAGATAGCACCCTTACTGAATAGGAACCCTGTATGGCCATTGTCCCTTCTTATAGTTATTCCCTGCATAACCTTCCCTCATGCAAGGTAATCAGTAATAATACATTGTGTGTGCTGAGTTTGCTTAGGAGTCAGATGAACTGTACTGCCTGTTGCACTAGCAAGCAAATGCTTACGGGGGATTTTACCAGCTGCTTGCACTAGCATCTTGCAAAGGATTTAACCCTAACTTGGCAGATAGCATCAGTGCATTTGGTCTGTAAGTTTTTAAAGGGAAAAGAAAGACCAGAATGTCACAGCTGATGATAAAATGCAGGTTCAAATTTTTGTTTACTGTCTTCATAGACATTTGGCTTTGGGCATGATGCTCTCTCTCTCACTGAAGTGTTCTTAGAAGAAGGGCAGTTAATAATTGAAATTAACAACAAAATATAGATAATAATTCATGCTAGTTTGTTGCAGCAAATACAAGGAGTCTTGTGGAGTTTAAAGACTAATGAATTTATTCTGGCATAAGCTTTTTTGAACATAGGTTTCTTCAAGAATATTAAGACCAGTTTTGTGTTATGTAATAAAAATGGGGTTATTGTTCAAGCAGAAATACTGTTGACCAGTTGTGTTTAAAGTGTTTGCACATGTCCATCAATATCTTGTTCTGCATTTATCTGTCAAAGGACAGCTGCTTTCCTTGTCACAAACAGGACTAGAATGTTCACATACTTGATAGATTTGGGGTCAATTTGATATACAAAAGTACTGTAATTTTTTGTTGGCATTGCTTGTGAAGAAAGCATTAGAGTAAGTCTGGTTAGATAGAATTCTCTTTTGTAGTCAGTGGAATGTTTACATCAATAAGAACAGAAACAGAGGAATTCTATTTGCTGTTGTGGTTTGAAGCCTGTATGACAAATAATAGGAATTCATGTCTAGATCATATTCTCAAATTAATCATTTTCTTTAGGTTTATACTGCGTGTGTTGTGTTCTACAACCCCTATTAGTCCTGGCTAGCACACACAGTGATGAAGCATCATGGGAGCTGTAGGCCAAAAATCTGAAGGGCCACAAGCTGCCAACCCCTGGTTTCTTCTGTACTTGTATACATAACCAATACCTCCTTCAGGATTAGGATATCTGAATGGATTTTACAAGAGGGTTGTTGTTTATAAAATGTATTCACTGTGGACTACTGCTATTATTCTGGTATTTTGAAGAAAAGATTGGGTTTTATATTCCTTTTGGCAAGCTACAGTCTTCTGACTGTGTGGGTTGGGATATGATCTTCCAGGACTGAAGTGCTAGAAGATGTGTCATTTTGCTTAATTGGTCCATCTAGCCTAGTATGGCCAGCACTGATTGGCAACAGCAGTCTAAGGTTTCAGGCTGGATTTTTTTCAAGACCTGCTTAGAGATATCAGTGATTTAACCTGGGACCTTCTGAATGCAAAGCATGAGCCACTGATCTAAGCCCCAATAATCTTGTAATTTCCAATGGCATTAGTATTAACATTGCATAAACGCCTTCCCATCCCATTCAGGAACAAGTTACAAACTTTTGTGTACAGCCTGATTTACTTTCATTTGACTCTCATTCTTTCTCGTGTATGCCAGACTTCCTGTTTTGCAAAACTCTAACCCCATTGGTTCTAAGTGCTGCAATGAAATCATGATTTTAAGTACAGATGCAATTAGGGCCCACAGTCAAAACTGTACTTTAAATTTGAACATTTAGGATGCAATCCTATGCACAATTTCTGGAAATGAAGCTGCATTGATCCCAGTGATGCTTACATATGCGTATGATTACACTACAGATATAGGATGTGTGCATGAGACCTCCATGACAGACAGAACCTTAATTACATGATTATTTTTTGCTTGATATGAAGTTTTTAAAGCTTAGGGATTTCTACATAGGCCATTTATTGTGCACTTGCCATTTCCTATTGATGGTAGTTTACAGAGTCCTTAGACAATGACCTCTAGCTTTGTTTCAGTTTCTAAACAGTACTTTCAGTAAGGGTATTTTTAGAGCAGGGAAACCGTGTGTTTACTTGTAAAAGCTAAAGAAACCCCCATTCATTTGACTATTAGTGCTATTGCACTGCATCACAGTGCCACATAGAGGTCACACAGCAGAAAAGCAGGAAAGGAAAAGTTTTTGTGTGATGCTTCAAATTCAGTTCTGTGACAAAGTTGAAAGTAGATACGGTTGATTAATAGTCTTCTGTAGAAAAGCTGTATTCATAGGTGGGTATTTGAAGAGGGATCAAGTTTAGAAGCATACACATCATATCTTCAAATCCCCAGTGCAAGTTACTCTATAGAAATGAAGATCTTGGCATCCATTCTCTTTAATATATAGAAATGATACTGTGGTAACTGATATTTTCAAATCTGCTCTTGTTGCATTGAACTCGATGACAGAACACCTATTGATTTCAGTGGAAACAATTGTACAGGAAGTTCTCTCAGCAGCGTATGAACAAAACTTTGGCTACCCTACTCCCTGGTCAATAGCTTGTGGTAGAAAAAAATGCAACCTCCTGGATGAACATACATCTTCCTGAGGGTTGCTGACAGTTTGAAGGGAAGATTAAAAATGTGGAAACCCTGAAATGGGATGAACCAGTCTTCAGCAGATATTGAGGCTCAGCATGTAACCTCTTAACAAGTTTACAAACAAATTTTATATAACACGGTGGGTGAAGTTCGATACAGTCTTTCAGTGTTCTGGCAACTTTTTAATGACAATCATTTTTAGATTTTGGAGGGAGGGACAGTATACCCAATTTCTATGGCATGTTGCTGTTCAGATAGCTTTCCTTTCTTTATGTCAAAGTAGCTGAATAACACCAGCGTTTTAAAAGAAAAAGGAAAAAAAACAGCCTGCTATTTCTAGACTTAGAAAAAAATACCTGTAACTTGGAATAATTTCCGGTCTGTAGGCGCTGTCATCATTCTGAATTGCCTCTTTCTTTCACCATCTGCATCTGTTTTGCACTGCTCCTCCAAGATTCCCATAGTTTTCCATTTGAAGTGTTTCCTTGCTTACTGTGCAATTTGCCATGGTGAAGCTATCAAGCCCACTTCAGTGCTGTTGTATGAAAATGTGTAAAGTTAAGAAAACATTGCAGGCAAGGCAAACCTGAAACATTAACGTGACATGTTATACTTTCTTACTTTGTATTTAAATGGAAAGGAAAATGATGCTATGAAGATAATATTTTACTTGCTTTAGCTGTGCTGGAAATTGCACGACTCTTTTCTGTCTAAACATGCATAGGATTGCATCCAAAGGTACACAAGGCCCTTTGTTATCCTTATATATACCAGCTTATAGATTTTATAAGCAAAATATAGGATGGATGCCAAGGAGCCTATTCAAGTAGGAAAGGGGAAAACAATGGCATAAGGGGGCAAAGAAACAGGGCCGGCAAGTGCTGAACATTTTAAAATGAAGTTATACCTACTTTAACATTAGGAATGGGGATTAGCAGCACACACAACAGAGTGGATTTGAGGAGAGAACTGAAAGAAACGAGAGCGAGAGAGAGAGGTGGCAGCATGTCCTTATTCAATGTGAGAGTCCCATGCCTAGGGGACAGCAAGGGAGAATAGGTGGAGTTGAGGTGTACGCCCACAGAGGAGGTAGCTGAAAATGGTATTTGTGGGATCATCAGTCATGGCCAGGGATATAATAGAAGTAGCTGACAAAATGCAGTGTAGGACAAGCCATAGTTCACAGAGAGCTCTATAGATATTGACAAAGAGTTTGTGTGGAATACAGAAGCAGGTAGGAAACCAGTGATGGGATTTGAAGAGGGGCATCGTATATTCTGAGTGAAAGGAGGGGTGAAGGAAGACGAAGACCTAGCACTCAAGATGGGAGAAGAGTGAGACATTGGGCTGAGAAGAATGGGTAAAGGGGTTGGATGACAACTTCCATAATCTCAAACAGCATGCTCAATGGGCATGTTGGCTGGTATGATGGGAGTTATAGTACAACACATGTGCAAAGCACCAGGTTGGGAAAGCCATAGAAGAAATAACATGTCTTGGCACCTATGCAGAGCAGGGTGGTGTATTATTTTGCTTGGCCAGAACAATAGAGGAGGGGAAGGAAGAGAGCATGAATTTAAAGCAAGCAAAGCTTTTTATTTCCTTCAAAGACATTGTGCTACTTTAATTTTGTTAAGGGATTAGGGGCTGCTTTAAGGTGCAGCATTTAACTGGATTACACACAGGGATAAATTGTTGATGATGAAATGCTATAGCAACACATTTCTAATTTTCAGTGTTCCATAAAGATTGCTTCCTGAAGCATTACAATTAAGAGGACTCATAGAAAAGAGAAGAAATCAATTTCAGGGATTAAAACTGTCCAGAAATTGATAGCAGCAGGGTGTAATTATTTTATGATGACCAAGCTAGACAGTGTACAGAAACTCTGCAAAATGGGGGATGAATTAGGAGTTGCAGGTTCAAGGAACCTGGAAGCATAACCAACTGTCCACCTACCATATTAGGGCTGTTATAGAAGTGTTTGCCCAATCTTAGCTGTTAAATTGTAATACTTTAATTTTATATAGTTTCCTCATCTTTATTTTCATGCTTCCTAAATAAAAATGTGTATTGATATGTAGTCATTTTTTGGCTTCTTCTTAATTCCTTGAAGGGCTACTGATTCATTCCTCTGCAGCAGAAATAAATGGACTTGATTGGCTAAGATTTTAATTCTTAATGCCATGAGGGAGAAGTAATGTTGAAAGGAATGTAAAGATGACATGATTGAAAGCTCTACATTCCAAATTTAGCTGTGGTGGGAATACTGTCATCTGTGGGGAATTGCACCAATGTCATTTTGGGTTAGAATTAATATAGATCTGCAAAAGTATCTGTTTAAACTTTTTTGCATTTTCTTTCTGTTGGCAGTCACATTTTTACTTAAATTCTGATGGAAGAAAAGTCAACAGTATGTGTATAAGAACTTTATTCCTATTACATATCTTTTTTGGGGGGCACAGAATTAATATTTCTCTACTTCTATGCATCACTTCCATTGTATGGTTGTTGTGATGGTTGTTTTGGTTTTTTGATGTCTACATTCTGTAAGCAGAATTTCCATTGTATTTAGGTATCTTAACTAAGTCTTCTATCTTAGCAGCGTTCAACCCATTTCTCTCTCTCTCTCTCATATACGTGTGTGTGTGTGTGTGTGTGTGAGTGTGTGTGTGTGTGAGAGAGAGAGAGAGAGAGAGAGAGAGAGAGAGAGAGAGAGAGAGAGAGAACAGAAGGACACTGCTGAAATGAGAGTCATTCTGGTTAGAGAGTCAGATTACGCCTAGGGATACCCAGCTACATTGATATAATGGGGTAATTTTAGGCAAATTATTGCCTAGCCATACTGAGTACGGATGTTAACCTATGGCAATGGGTTGGAATGGTGAGTTAGAATCAGGGTCCTGTCTACTATTCTGACTTCAACACGTTCACCTGACCTTGTCTGCAGCATCTACACGTGTAGAAACTGTACATGTGTCAGCAATGTCTGCATGAACTGGACCCTGCATTTTTTATAAGTTGCTCCCCCAAAGGGTACAGGAACTTAGTTCCAAATAAACTTGGCAAGGGTCTAGCTACAACTCTTCAAATGCCCTTGTTAGGCTGTAAAATAAAGGTTAACATTTGCATGGAGCAGCTGACATGAGATTTTGGAGGTGGGTAGGGATACCATTTTTTTATTTTTATTTATATATATATATATATATATATAAAAAAGAATGTCAGCTGAGGGTGACAGTGGAGGGTTCATTTTTATGTTTTGCTTCAGGTGCAAAACTGTCCAAGACCAAAGTGTTATGAGATAATAAATAATAGCACTTTCTTTTAAAGTCAGGAACATTCAGTGACTTCTTTAGCAAACACCCAGCCTTTTTGTCCCTGACACAAGGATCTTTTTTCCCAGCAGCTAGCTTGTGTCTTTCTTTTTGTTGATTATTTCTTTTGATTAGCTTGCTGAATCTCTTGAAGAGTAGAAGCCCTAATGAGGCCTGTAGAAGACTGTGCTTTGCAATTCCACTAGAATTTGTTACTTATCTAAAAAGTTCAGAAAACAAAGCTGGATGAGTGTGTAATTCAAATAAGGAACAAGACAGATGCATTACATAAAAAGGGGTGACAGTGGGCCATGCCTGTCCTGGTAATTGAACTGAGTCATTAGTTATTTGCTCCCCACCTACTCTGTCCCTGCTTCTTCCTTCCATTCCTCTTGCCCTGGCTGAGGAATAGCAAAGCCTCTTGAAGTTAGGGCCATGTTTTGAACTTCTGAATTTACAGTCTGTCTGTGCTGGTAGGATTTTGTCTGTGGGACAACAAACAAAATACAGAGGGCTAGTTGAGAAACAAATAGCAATTTCTGAGGGTACGTATTTATCAAAACTCACTAGTAAAATATGACAATAGTTGTTAGTATATGAAAATTCAGTGACTGAAGTTCTCAGAAAGCACAGTGAAGCAGCTAGTGCAGGAAGTAGGAACAATTTGGAAATCTCACTGCTTTGGGTTGTCACCATGATAGCTGCTAGAATCCATCCGTATTAGAGTCCATCCATACTAGAACCTGGGGACTTCCTCTGGGTGCCAAGCCCTTGTGCCTTGTAGAGGGTGGCAACTAAGGGGAGGACCTCTTCTGTGGTGCCCTCTCCCCGCCCCACCAGTTTTGGAACAACCTGCTTGTGGCGACATGCCCATCACCAGTTAAAACTGGTGCAGAGGCCTTTGAATGACCCCCTGGTTATTCAGAGGCTTGATATGATTAGCCAGATGTCTTTTTTTTTTACTCTTGGCTGAGTCTTTTTAATTGGCTTTCACATTTCACCAATCTCAGACACAAAGAAGGGGCAGTAAAAACCAAAGGTTCCGAGTTTCTCCTTCCCCCAGCGCACCATGTTCGTGCCTGTCTCTGCCTCCCCAACCACACCCCACTCATGCCCATCTGTCTTTCCCCAGTGCAACCGTGATCGCGCCCGTCTCTCCCCGCCAGCACGTCGGAATGACGGGCGCATGCAGGGATGACGGCGCGATCTCGGTCATGCTGGGAGGGCAGGGAGATGGCTGCACTTGGGCTTGGGGTGGGGAGGGGGAGATGGCCATAATCTTTGTTGTTCTTTGTCACTTTGCTTCACATTTTATTGATTAAAAAAATGGTTACAGAACAGATTGGCCTTATTTACACTGAACCTTATGGGGAAATTTAACTTGACTCACGACCAATTTGGGTCACGACCAGAGTCCTGGAATGGATTAAGTTCGTGAGCCAAGGTACCACAGACTTGTATTTTATTGTTTTTATACTTTTTTGTAAACTGCCCAGAGAGCTTCAGCTGGTGGTGGTGGTGGTGATGATGATGATATGCTTGCACATGTAGTATGAGGTATCATCTGAGCCAGTAGAACTCATGAAGGCACACCCTATCTTGTGAACTGGTAAATGACATCATGTTTGAATTGTCATGGCAGACCATTTCCAGTTTTTCTTGGACCATTATTATATTAGCCTTCTTCACAAATTCTTTTGTTTCTACTCAATCGTCCACTAACACCTTCTCATACGTCCCCTGGAAGATTCCTCTCCCAAAGAGAAGAACTTTCCTCTGGATGAGCACTCTGGTACAGCAGTCAGAGAACTGTCTTCAGCTCTGGATCTTTCCTCCCTTGGGGAACTTCAGGACACAGCTGGCCATTCATTGGCAGGCCCTCAGTATTCTGCCTCCACAGCAGGACAACTTGCAATTTGAACTTGAGGGCTAGGAGGAGTTCCCACCAAGCCCTCAGGAGACATGACATCTCAAGAAGAAAGTCCAGACACTTCTTTGGTGGGGGAGCACCTGACTACAATCTATGGCCCCAGTAGATCTCTACTCAGGAGCAGGTTGTTCTAAAAAAAAGAAAAAGGTCTGCAAGCAGCTGTCGGGATTCAGGTATTGCTCAAAAGGCTGGCTTGAAGGAGAACAGGAACAGGAAAGCCATACATCAAAACATCTGATCATGACATGATTCTTCAGTATCCTGAAACCTTGGGCTCCTGCTTACTGACTATACTACCGCCTGTTCCTTTCAATGACAGATTTATGGTACTCATTCACAGTAAACTCTTCCTTGCTTATCTCAACTTGTGATTTATGACCTTCTGTTAACTGACCTTTGACAGTTTAACCATTGCTCTTTGCTCTCACCTTCTGAACCTGGACACACTTCCACAACTCTTTTGCCATGTGGTCCTAGTTCTCTCATTTTATCCAAAAGCATCTCAGTCTTCTGCTTTCCCCCTCCCGCAGGCTGGTCTGAAACAACTGCATGATGTACATATGCATGTTGGGAAATACATTTGTGCTTTCAAGATGTCCTGTTTGTAGTGTACACAAATGTGCACATGAAAAACTCAATGCACACCAGAGATGTGTTCATTAGGTTAGGCTATGAGTGACTCAGGAACCACACCTGAGGTCTGAAATGGAGTGACCAAGAGTCAAACTCCAGAGGAATATGACAGCACATTATCATGCTCGTCTGTATATTTTTACTGTTTTGAGTGCTTTTTCCCCCCAAGTGGATTTTATATGGACTTCACATGTCCATTCTATTCAGCTCAATCTATGTTGTGAAGGAAATAGTTTCTTGTTTACCAGATTAATTGTACTACACTGCTTCATTCAGTGAACTCAAATTACATCTGCCTGTTCTTTCTGGATACATATTTTATAAACTAAGATCTAGATCCTGAGTCATGTTTTGAACATAATTATTTTTGAGTCAGCAACAGGGTTTTAATTTTCTGCAGACGTTTTATTGTCATGGGTTCACACTAAAGAAAACAACCTTCTCTTATAGGGAAGAGGTGTTCAGCAAAACAACAAAACTAGGTTTAGTTGCTGACAAAGCCTAATCCAGGACAAGTGAACCATGATGTGAGCCTTCTGGTCTAAACATTTATGTGGGCAGAGGTTATTTCTCTAGCAATACTTTATGGGACTTTTGAATAAAAATGGTTAGGATGTGCGGTAAAATCAGTGGAAAAGGACTTACTTAACCCTCACCAGAATTTTATCCAAGTTCAAGAATGTGGAACTACACTTGCTCACATTCAACCCTGGTTACTCTTACCTTTATCTCCTCTCCTTCTGCCTTCACCACTGTTAAATTCCTTGGATGGCAAGGCATAACTTTTTTGGGCTTATGAAAACCTCTAAAGTGGTATGTTTGCTAAAAATGATGTAAAACTGCTACTAAGAAGTGTGACCAAACCTTGCAGTCCTATGCCCATTTATCAGGGGAAAGCTACACTGAGTTAAATGGGACTGGCTCCTGCGTAGACACATACTGCTTTGTATTATAAATTTCTATCAGGTTTAGTGGGACAAGGGTTTTCACTGGCTTAAATGATGTCTTAGGGTGTCCAAATCCATTCAATACAGCGTTTCGCACAATTCCATCAGGAACACTAATGCAGGAAAGGGCAATGTCCAAGGTGTGCTGCAACAACAATTAGAAAATCTGACCTTGGAATTGTTTAGCTTAGGAAAAAGGCAAGTAAAGGGAGCACATAGTTGAACAATGGGATTTGCTTCCACAAGGTGTAGTGAAGGTTACAAATTTGGATAACGTTACAAAGGGATTGGACAAATTCCTGGAGGAAAAGGCTACCCATTGCTGCTAGATGTGTGGCTATGCACTGTTCCTTGATCAGGGACATCGTGCCTATGCATACCAGCTGTGGGGCAACATGAGTGGAGGGTGGTGCTGCGTCCATGCCCTGCGTGTGTGTTTCCCATGGGCAGCTGGTTGGTTACTGTATGAACGGAATGCTGGACTGGGTGAACCCCCAGCCAGATCCAGCATGGCTCTTTCTATCTTCTTAGCAGACTGGGGAATGTTGAAAGTTGTCAGCTTTTCTTCTGTCTAAACACATGTAGGATTGTGCCCTTATTCTCTGAAAGTAAAATTTCCTAAAAACCTATGCTTAGTTACCCAAGTCTTTAAGGTCTTCCTTCTAGCTTTTCTTTCACCTGCACTGGGATATTGTTAAAGACACCTCATATCTATTTCCAGAACTCCATGAAATTTCCCACAGGTGGCCAGATATCTCAATCCTATTCTTGTCTCTTTCTTTTTATTATGTTTCTGAGCATCTGATTAAATGCTCTTAACTAATAAACGAGGCAAAAGCAACTCCCTTCAGCTCTCTGCTTGGCATTTCTGAGGTGTAATTATTATAACTTTATTTCACTTTCTTTTACTTTAAAAAAAGAACCTAATTTTCTGGCTAGCATACATGCATAAACAGACCCTGGACAAAAGCCAAAGCAGAAGTATCTGATGTCTTTGGTGCTTCTCAAAAAGACCCTCTTTTCCCTTCTCCGCACTCTAAGCCTACCTTAGTAAGAGGAAACCTCTTTTACATTTCTTCTGCCCATCATTATCAATGCATTCATACAGCACAAATAACTCTGGTATGCAAATTGCCCATATCTCAGAACAAATCTATGCAGAGAAGACAGACACAGCATAATAGCCCGCCTGCCACTGATCCTGCTCAGAGCTGAAGTGGATGGGTTATTCTGTTTAGCCTAATCAAGTACTATTAATAGCTCTAGGACTTAGAGTAATGGGCCCATGATTGTTCAGTCTCTTTGGGAAAATTCATGTTGGCATTAAAGAGCATTTGTTTCCAGTTGAAGGCAGAATTCCCTTCCCCACCTCCCAAATAATTTTCTTCCATTCTTTTGGGTGCCTAAGCAGATTCCCTCTGACTGCATTCAGTGTTCTTTACACTGTGATGCATGTAGGACGTTACAAAGAGGGTTACTCACATCCCTTTATTGCATTGTGGCTGGACACACTAACCTTTTTGTTAGGCCATGATTGGTCACCTCTGTCTAAACCTTAGAAAACTTCTCTGAGTGGTGAGAATCTTGAGAAGAACTTTGTTTGACACACAGGCACTGGTTCAAAGTCTGGCAGCAAATTATGGCATTTTTGAGGAGGGGCTTGTGAAGAGGAGGCTTTTCACAGTGAATAGGCAGATGGTGCTTGCCACTTGAAATCATAGAGGGGACACTGGCAGTCCCACTCGTGCTAAGCATGTGGCTTTGTGGGGCCACATGTAATGGGAATATCCAGTCTTGGATTGCCTAGCAGTGGAACATTTGCTTGTTGCCGGTGGTCCGTTTTTCACCCTTGTGGTGAAGCTAAGGCTGCCCTTTTGATGCAGTGAAAAAGCTTTAATAGAACATCCATTTCATATAGAGTGTCACTGTGTCTTGTGTGTATGTTCCTCCTGCGGGTAAAACTCATTTGGTGTTTTAAACTAATCAAAGGCTACAGTAAGAACTGATAATTTTGAATCTATTATTTGTGTTTTGCAGTACCATAATTGTTTCAATTATGCTAATGAATAACAAGCAGAATATATTAGGGGTTTTTTTTTTTTACAAAGAAGTTTAATTAGCTACATGTTATATAAACATAGAGAGAATACAGGAAGAAATTAAATTTGCAATGTGAAAAGTAATGAGTAATGATTAACCACATGTTGCATGGAAGCCAGTTGCTCTCTCTTTTCAACTGTAGTCCTTAAGTATATCACATTTTGCAATTCTACCTGTTTGATTTTTTCATGCTAATATTTTATTTACAAAATTAGTATACTGCCTCATTTGCCAACATGAAGATTTTGGAAAAGTGTCCAGTAAAGGATAGAATGCATAAAAGAATAAAACAGTTTGTTAGAACAAAATTAATAAAACCTCAGCTGGCTTATTCAGGAAGGCTTCCTGAAATAAAAGTGTTTTCAGGAGATGCCAAATACAATAAATTATTGGTGGCTGCCTGATATGGTGAACCAGTCAAAATTGATAAAAGGCACTCCAAGCCCCCATTCTCATTTGAGACTTCTAGATCTAGGAGAAGCTTCAAACTATGAACCTGATCTTTCTAAGGGAATGCAACCCTATCCAGAACAGGCAATGAACAGTTCCAAAATATTGCCTGTATTTGGGAACCGCCAACCCATAAGCGTTCTGTCTTGCCCAGATTCAGAGTATTCATTGTCAGCCCTTTCCTATTACTGTGTTTAGACACTGATCCAGGACTTGTGCAGCCTCACCTGATTCAGAGGTGACAGGGAGACAGAGCTGTGTGCAATCCACATACCAGTGACACTTGGTATGTGGCAGTCCCCCTAATAATTGCTGCCATGGTATCATATAGCTGTTACGCAACATTGGGTACAGGATGGTACCCTGCAGAACCCAAAGCTCAGTTGCCAAGGAGTCAACTGCACAGGTGATACATAAGTAGCTTAAATATGGCTCAGGACTACAATACCTAAAGGAATACCTTTCCTAGCTGCACTCTACCTGGACCCAATGATCAAGATCTGGGCCCTGCCTCTGACTGTCACCTCTGAGGAACACTCGGTTGGCTTAGGGTTGGTGGCAACAAGATGAAGAAGGGTATATATTCTATTCTTATTATATTTTATCTGCTGTTGTAAACCACTCAGAGATCTTCAGCTATTTGGCAGTATAGAAATAAAATTAAAAGAATAAGAATTGATAATACAGTTTCCCTGGAAGCTAATCCATTGCATGATTCTCAGATGGCAAGAGTCTGGGGATCAGTCTGTTCTAAACCATATGGAAGTCTTTCCTAACCTATTGCTTTCCAATTGATTTGGACTGTAACTTCCAGAATTCTTGACTGTTAGCAATGCTGGCTGTGTCTGATAACAGTTGAAGTCCAAAACATCTGGAGAGCATTAGGCTGGGGAAGGCTGCTGTATGTGGTTACAGGCTGTCTTTTAGTTTGCTTCTAAACTATCAGGTGACTTAATATAAAAAAGCCAGTAAAGCGAAGTGGGATACTACAGAATTCTGTATAATCTGTATTTTAATATCAGAAGAATTACCAACCTAACAGTCGGTAATATGCCTGGATAATAGAATATTTATAAATGTCTTCTATAAGAACACTCTTTAATCCTTGAATCATTGTACATTTGTGAACAGCATTTAGTTATGCATGCTGGGCAAAAGATCCCAGGTTCAAGTATAAGCTGATGGCATCTAGCTAGCAGTGACTCGAAAAAGATCTTGGGGAATTAGTGGACAGTTCAGTGAAAATGAAAAAGGCAACCTCCATGTTAGGAAAGGAATTGAAAATAACATTGCCAAGATCATACTTCCCTTATACAAATATTTGGTGAGACCACAATTAGAAAATTGGATACAGTTCAGGTCACTGATCTAAAATAATAAGGGATATTGTAGAACTGGAAAAAGCACAGAAAAGGACAACTCAGATGATCAAAAGGTTGGAGCAATTCCCCTTTGAAGAAAGCTTACAACAGCTGAGATTGTTTAGCATAAAAAGTGTATAAGGGGAGATATGATAGAGATGTAGAGAATGATGTAAGATGTGAGGAAAGTAGAAAGGGAGACATTTTTCATTCTCCCATAGTACTAGAACCCTGGGTCCTCCCATGAAGCTGACTGGTGGAAGATTTGGGACAAATCAAAGGAAGCATTTTTTCATAGTACCTAGTTAAACTGGTATTCACTCCCTCATCGCCATATGCTGCCTTCAGTATCAGAGTCAGTATGCCTATGTGCATCAGTTGCTGTGGAAAATGGGTAGAAGGGTGCTGCTGCACTTAAGTTCTGCTTGTGAGTTTCCCAGGGGCATCCAGGCCACTGTCGGAACAGGATGCTAGGCTACATAGACCCTTGGTTTGATCCAGCGGGGCTCTTGTTATGTTCTTACTACCTGAAAAAAATCAAGCCACTATAAATGTTCCAGCAAGGTTTTTTTCTTAGGTTTTCCAGGCATTTTACGGGGAAGGTAAAAACTTGAAAGAAATAGTGATCAAGTGAAACTCATCTTATAAAACAAATGTACAAGCAAGGTGTTCATGCATGGCATCATTTCTAGGCACAGACCTCTATTGAGGTTCATTATATTACCTAAGAATGAAATCTTGCAGAAAATTGGGTCTTCAGTACAAAGAAATCCTGATAGAAATGAATAAATTTAGGGGATGCTTAATTTGGCTTCTTTTTAGAAAAATAAAATGATATCAGGACATTCACATTTAAGTGGCACCTGTCAAGATGCAGCTTTTATTCATATTTAAATGTAAAAAGGCAATCTTAGTTTGCAGATCTATCCATTTGGGTGGAGGGGGGATAGGGAAAGGGATGGAGTAGGTGTTGGGCCCCCAATTGCCTATGTGTGATGTGCTGTTCCTCACGCACCAACCTCAGTATCAGGAATGAGGTTTCTCATGGGCCTTTGACTCTAAGGTCCTGATGCAGTTTCATTAAGAGGTAATAAGCAGTGTTCCCGTGTCCTTCCTACTTTGCTGTTTGTCCAAAGCACATCATTCTACCCAGTCCCCAATCAGCAAGATTCCAGCTGTGCACTGTAAGTTGTCTAGCTACATCTACAAGAGCTAATATGTACACCCATGCTGTGTACTCCAATGTAAGTATGTATGCTCTCTTGCATGAGGTTAAATCATCTTGGTACTGAGATGATTAGTGGCAGAATTAGAACCTTACCTTCCTTTATTTCCGGGGGGAGGAACAACTGGGAAGGAATGGGAGAACAGTTGTCCTATGTTCAACATTGACTATAATAGAAGTGTCTCTTAGGCATAATATTATCTCAGTTCTTAACTTACATTCAGGTTCTTTGTATACTACATTTTCCAACTTCCATTTCCCGCATCTTATGACACTGATAGTGCCTGATTTGCTCCTTTGTGCTGGTGGTATTCCCCCAATACAGCAATGGGACATAACCTAGTGTACAGTCCTAGACCTCATCTCTAGTATTTGCTTCTATAAGTGGACTAACAGGGTGAATTGTACCCAGAGGGCATGACTTGGATACAGGATTCCAATGCAAGTCTTATCTGAAAACATTTTTGATGGGGATGGGTGGTTACTTTTCTGCATTGTAATATTATTGAACCTCATATGCATTAAGAGCACCTGCAGCAGAAACTGACTTCTTCCTTCATCCCTCCCCTCCTCACAGTTGTAAAGCTCTCCCAGTTGTCTTCCCAGCATCTATCTTAGTCTGAAAACAAGCCTTTTTCAAGTTTGATTTATGGAATAAATGTAGCCTGGATCACATCTTGTTTATTGCTGATGTCCACCAATTTTTTTTTCATAAGTAAACTGAAGTATTGCAGGTCAGGCTTAAATGACCCTCACTTTTCCCTCTAGTCATCTAAATATCTCACAAACAGCCATGCATATAACATTATATTGATGGAAATATTATGAAAGTATGCTTGACTAAGAATGTGGGGGAGTTCCCATGAACAAATATCGATGGGTAAATAATTTACATTCAGATTTTGTGTCCATTTAGCAACATCTAGCAATTCAAAGCATTCACCAAATAGGGCAGTTACAGCATGTTTTATTGTGACATTTGCTCAGAGACTAATGATTCTCCTTTGTATTCCTTGTATGTGATAGGAATACCGAGGGAGAACTAGGGAACTAAAAGAATATCTAATCTCATGGAGAACTTTTAGCAGTGGGACACATTTTAACATGGGCTGCACACTGCACTCAGATAATAATTTTGGAAATAACTATATGCTTATTGGTAGTTATTGATACTCTTGCAGCAGCAACAAAAGGGATAACTACCTTGGATAGGTTATGAGCATTTATTTTTGATTGGACTGTCCATGCAAAGCCTATTGAGAAATTTCCAGTACTTGAAAAGAACATGGAAAAGCCAATAACTTGGTCTGAAATATTAGTAGGCACACGTAACTCATAGTTTCCTTTAGCCATGCAGATATAGCACATTTACAGGAATCAGTCATGAAATATATTATTGCTGGGTTCCAGTGGGTATTCCAAGAAAATGGGTCCAATGATCTACTGGGAATCTCAGTTGCTGTGAGTCATTGTATAATTTTGAAAGCGGGTGAGACATATTCATACAGGAAAGGGTTATCAGTGGTTCCTAGATGTGGATCATGATAGCTCAAACTGGTGGCATTATACCTCTCAGCACCAGTTGCTGAAGAGAGTCTCTCATGTCCTGCTTGTGGGTTTTCCATAGCCATCTGACTAAACAGCCTTCTAGAGTGGATAACCCTTTGTCTGATCTAGCATATGTTCTTATCATGGTTGGAAATGGTGACCAATGGCAGGAGTGGTTCTTAGAAGTCCCACTGTAATTCATTCGAAGAACCAGTGTGGGTTTGGTTGATAGTGGGATGCCTGATTTGAAAGTTAGTGGTTTCACTGTGTAGTCCTAATCTAAGAACAAGGTGTATATAGTCTGAAGATGCTCCTATATACAGTTAGTAGATGTTCAGGTTGTACATTTTACAAATGCCTTTTACTAGCTTAGATTGCTAAGAAAGCTGGGGTCATGCCTAGCAGATCACAGTGATGCAGTGCTTAAGAGTACCCTTCGAGATGGACTAATGTAACATGGGCTGTGTTGGGTTCCCTCTGAAGACAGTTCAGAAAGTCCAGTGTTTCAAAATGTCTCAGCATGCTTGCTTGTAAGGGTAAGGAGATGGAAGTAGATCACACCTACATTAGGAGAACTGTTCAGGCTTGCTTCTGAGCATAATTAGAATCGGGTAGTTAACTTTTAAAACTCTACATAACCTTGGTCCATAGTATTATTAGGTATAAGCCCTCACTCCGGTGATGTACAATGATAATCTGAGAGATTGTTTCCCTGAGCTCTATATTTATCCAAAGCTAGACTAGTGGCCCTTGGCTTTAATAATTCCCCATAGGGGAATTTTCTCCTAACAGAAGCCTCTCAAGTCAGCTGCAGTTCTATTATTTAGGATGCTCATAAATGCTCTAAGTTCAATAGTTCATTTGGGTGGAGAAGAGATGCTCTAAATGAGGAGTGAGCAATTTGTGGTCCTCATTGGAGGAGCACTAACCAACATAACCAATGGTGAGGCATAATGGAAGTTGCAATCCAACAGCCACAAATTCCCCTACCCTAAATCACATGATAACTTTTGATATTATGGTTTTGATATGTTCTGTTTTAAGCCAGCCATTCCTAACCTAGTGAAGGCCAGATGTTTTTGGACTACAACTCCCAGAATTCCTGTATATTGGCCATGCTAGCTAGGGTTCATGGGAATTGAAGGGAAAAACATCTGGAGAGCACCAGATGTTTTATACTGTTGCTGTTGTTCTATATTGAATTTTTAGCTTATACTAGCTGCTTTGGAGGCTCTTGTAATCGTATTTGGCAAGATATAAATCCCCCAAACAGTTAATTGGTTGGAAATATGTCTTATGAGCTGATCTTTTTGCTCTGAAGTAAATCCCACTGAAAGCAATGGGACATACTTCTAGACAGCTGTGCCTAAGAGCACAGTCATCATTTGCTATGTTGTACGTGTTCTATGCACCTGTTGGAGCTGGGGTGTTTCTAAATACTTATTTAATTTATCTCACCCATAGCTGCTTTTTGGGTTTTAATGCTGAAATTGACAACAAGGCAATGTGCAGAGCTGAATGATTTATGACAGTAAACCATATAGAATTTCAGCCAAGTTTTAGCCATAGGAAATTGGTAAATAGTTTGTGGGATGTAGAAACTACATTTTAAAACAAATGTATGTAGAATGATTTGAAATCCATTTACAGAAGTATGTTTTTAGTACTGTATTTGTGATCTCTTAGACCTTTATGGCTGAACTGAAACAGTGCTTTGTGAGAAGGCTATTATGTTTTGGCATAGAGTTTTTATGTTTAATCCAAAATGCTCTGTCATTCTTTGATGGGACTTTTATGAAGGGCCAAATGTTATTTAGTCACCATGTGGACAGAATTCAGCAGTCAAATTATTTCTTACTCAAGAAACTGTCTTGGAATCAGATGATTGGGTGATGTTGTCTATGTCCACTAAATGGGAAATTACAAAATAAATATTTTTATTTGAAATAAAGGCATGACAATAACAGAAGGATCCCCCCCCCCCCATCTCCTCCCTCTTTTTAGCATGGCATTGGCATTGCAATGCTTCCTTATCCAGGACTTATCCAGGAGTGACTGAACACATGGACAGGTCTGGTTTTTTATAGGTTGCTCATTGGCCAAAGGCCTTAAATCTTACAGCCAGTCTTGTTTTTTCCCCTGCCTTCCAAAACAGATAGAGAAAATTATCCATCAGATGACTCAGTCATAAAGTACTGATATCACTTCACAATGCCATGAACTATACATGATTAATACTACTTAATAGAATTTTGTAATTTGAAGCTGGCAGATAGGGTTTAAAAAAAAACAACCAAGAAACCTGCTTCTAATAAAGATGATTGAGAGATACCTAGTTCACTTTCTGAATGCAACTTGAAGAAAATCCAGCATAATTGACACTTAAACAAGTACAACGATTGGTATGTAGTTTATTGCAACGAACTACAGAAGCTGTGTATCCACCATTTTCCCAAGAGGTTCAGAAGCTATATAAATATATGATTGATCCACATTCTATTATTATTAAGAGTAGCAGTATGTCACCCAATGGGCAAATGCCCCTTGGGACAGTTTATAGATTCTATTTGTTATATGGTCGTTCCTCAAGTCTCTTTTTAATAGGATATCCAAATTAGAGGTGGTAATATTTTCAGTACTGCTTCTGTACACTTGTAGAACTGACAAAACCAATTCATTTTTATACCTCTCATGGGCAGAACTGCATCCTAATGAACTTACTTGGAAGTAAGTAAGCCCCAGTGAACAGAGTTTGACTCACTTATGAGTAATCATGCAAAAGATTGCACTTGTTAAAACTTTAATACCCTGGACTGACAGAAAGACCAGCAAGTGAGTCCTAGATCAAATCAAGCCAGAACTTGCCCAAGAAGTAAAAATAATGAAACTGAGGTGGTCATCCTTTGGGTACAATATGAGAAGGCAAGACTTGCTAGAGAAGACAATAAGGCTAGGAAAAGCCAAAGCCAGAAGAAGAGGAAGACCAACTATGAGATGTATTAATGCCACAAAGGAACCCACTGCCTTGAATTTATGAAAGCTGAGCCCTGTGAAGGGCAGTGCACTTTGGACGGCATAGCTGCTGTGAGCTTTCAGAAGCCTTACGAGAAGAGAAGGAAGTCGCTATGCAGGACAAGTCCTCCCACCCTGCCTCATTTGTACAGTTTCCTGTCCACACCTGCTAAAAATTGCTTGGCTGTTCTGTTCTTTTCCTTTTTATGGGATTCTTTTACAGCAAGGTGAAATGCACAGGCAGCATTCAGAAAACATGAGGTGATTATACATGGATTATGTTGTTGTATCTTCTATAAAACACAGTGAATGAGGCGGAGAGTGGCGGCACAATATACGTCTTGCCTGGAAGTCTGTAATTTTCAAGGCACCTATTCATGGCCCCACTTGCCATTGGCAACTCTGTTGCAGTTGAAGAGTAGGGATTGCATCCTAACTGCAGCAAAGGAGGCTTCACATAAACCTTCTGCACTTATTGATGCTTGGAATGTGCGATCATATTCTTTGGAAACTGTTAAACCCTCAAGAATAGTTGCTGTGTTCTGTTCTTAGAGGTTAATGCACAATCATGGACTTTTTCACATAGATCCATAGATTTGCAAAATGAAAACAATGATTTTATAATCAATATAATCTACAGAAGTGTGAATAGATTTGCTAGCCTGATTGCAAATTGTCTACATTTAGCAACTGACTTCAGACACTGGACTAATGTGTGTGACACACCGTGCCTCACCTCTGTAGGAACACTTCCTAGCAGGATTAGCAGTTTTTAGCTGCTGATATCTTTTGGGTATACAACTCCCCTGCTTGAGCGGTGGGCCTCTATACTCTGACCCTGCTCCCAGGTCACTATATTCATGTAAAGTAGCCTGCTTGTCTCTCATTGGAAGGTGCTCAGCCCCTTACGCACTGACTTCCCTTCTCAGTCCCTTGGAGACACTAGCAGTCTCTGAGGGCATTCTTCTCTTACAACGTAACTTTCTTCCAATGGCCTTGCACTACCCTGTGTAATGACCTGAATGCTGCCATTTCCCTCACTGCCACCTTCTTCCTTCTCCCATGACATTGCTCCCAACGATATGCAGGTCCCTTCCCTTGGTCACCCACTCTCACACCAAGAGATAATGGTAAAATAAAGCAAGTTAACTTCTACAGATGGAAGTGAATGTTACTTTCTCGAAACAGTTGCATATCTCAAAACCGTTCCAATTTTTCAACTGGGGTAGTTGTTTTGCACAACAAACCCTTCCAGCCACTATTACAAATTCTAATTCTGTCACTTGATGGTTCCCCTTCCATTTCCCAACCAGAATGAAATGTAAACTGCTTCTCAGTGCTCTCTGTTCTTTGCACTCATCCCCAATACCATCACTGCTCTGGACTCTCAGAACGGAATACACAGAACTTGGCTGTCCATCACCGTGTGCCACACTCAGTACATAGCCAGCTTAGTTCTGACACAGTCAACATCTCATTCCTTTGATTCCCACTGGAATGTCTTTTGCAACTGTCCTGTGTATATCCCCTTCTGTGGGACAACTGTGCATGAAGTTTCCCTTCACTTTACAAGTACGGTGTCACATACATGGCCAATGATGGCCTCTCAGCTGGGTATTTTGTTTTAAAGAATAAAATGTTGGGCATTTGCAAGGAGCTGTCTGACTTCAAGTAAAGCAAACAAAATGAGAACCTGTTGTTGGGACCTAATCCCTCGAGTAGCTTTGAGTTTTTAAACAAGGTAGTTCATACATTTTTAATACATCTTGAACAATTATGGCGCTAATGAATATATTTTCACTGAAATTAAATTAAGTCTTTCATTCATTTCAGCATAACTTGCGGGGTTTGTGTTCTCTGAAGAACAAAGCCAAGACAGTGGGTGGGATGCAGCATGACCCTGTTGCTGGTCCCATGGGCCTGATGAGGTTTTTTTTTCAAAAGATGGAACTGTATATATTAGCCTAATTTACTTATTTTAATATGAGGAACTCGATTAACTCAAAATCTTCCTGAATTTGGACCTTAGCTGGCAATTCAGACAAAGAAAATGTAGTAAACATTTCCTATGCTTCTTTAAAAAAATCACCAGTGACTTTTCTTCTTCATCTAGTTCCTTTATAAATAAGATTAACATTTTCCCTAGGAGTACATAGGTCTTTCTTTGGCCTCATTAAATGTACCTTTTGGACTTTCCTCCCCTGTGATGATGAGAAGCTGTTATATAGTGCATGAAAAATTTTGAAGGCAATTTCTATGAAAGAAAGGGAAAATTTACGTATTATCTACCCCTTTTTTAAAGCAGTGTGCTGGCCATTGTCCTTTTAGGAATGAGTGAAGGTGAATAATAAAATTTGCACTGTAGACTTAGAGAAATCACTTGAATGATCAGAAAATTAGATGAAAAGAACTGGATACCATCAGTATAAGAACCTATGTATTCTACCTGGGGTCTTTAAATGGTGCCATGGATGCCAGTGGACCTGCAGGCACCTCTGCAGGTATCTATCAGAATCCCTACCCTTCCCATCATAGGAATAAAATTTAACACATGTGAATTACGTTGCACTTAATATTAGTATTCACAGTACATTTCAGATGTGGTCCCTGGCATTGATGAAGTTGCTTCTCCCTTGCCTAGAACGTATGTTGTTAATTGCTTTGCCTGTGCAAAGTAGATGAATAATGGTGAAGTGTATCCTTAACAATGTTATTTTGTAATCAACAGCAAAAAGTACAGCCAAGTAGTTGCGCCATAGTGGCATGTGCCTTTCAGTGTTGATATGGCCACTTTGAATTGGGGATAATGCTATAAGCACCAGACCAAGAGCATTAGCCCAAATTCCAAGCACCTTAAAGTGATTCATTTGCAGAACATTAGTGCAGGTCAATGGACAATGAAGACATACAAAAATAGCTTGAACCTAAACTTCTGATTTTTCAATTAAACATGGGGTACCATTGGGCCTTACTAAAATTACTAAATCACAGGCTTCTCCATCTTAGTGACATTGTTAAAATTGAAAATGTCAAAAATGTCTCAGTGTGAACATGATGCATGGACACATGCTTTAATTTTATTACTCTTTAAAAATGGCTTCACAAATGACCAGATTAACTTTAAATTATGATGATCTTACTATTCATGTATGCATCCTGTAATGAATCATGTTGTTTTGCAGTAAGTTTTCATATCCCTCACACAGCAGCGTTACCCAGAAGTACTAACTGCTTTTCCTTGGAAAACACATCAGAGCTGGCACTCTGAATGGGTAACAAACAATATATTTTTGCACATTCAGGCAGCAGACCTTATCCTATATGTGCTTAATGGGGGGTATGTGCCATAGGGTAGTATCCAATGGGCCCTTCTGCAAGAGGTCCCTCCCACTGATTCCGTTGCACAATGAGATCCACCACTTTTGCAACAGAGTGTCAACATTTCTTACAGCAACTGGGAATGAGTAGAAATGCTCAGTTCTGGATCAGGATGGGTCAGTAGAATATTGTTATGCAAGCTTCGCTGACCTGCTCTGTTGCAAGAACAAGTATTTCCATTCATGTCCAGTTGCTCAAGAAAGATAAATCTCCATTGCACAAGTGATGGGCCTCGCATCCGGAAGAGAATTGGCTGCAGCTCAATGGAGTAGGCATATATAAGATTGCACTGTCAGTGAATGTGTAGAGATGCAAGTAAGACTGTGTGTCTTGTCCCTGCCCTCCAAATATTTGAATGGAAACCATATGCACACAACCTATGCATACACAGACTGTTCTCTCCTTCAGCTGACTGCATGGAAGGTGAGAGAAGAACACTTGGCAATGCCCATTCTCTTCCACTGCGCATTCACTGAGTGCATGAAAATGGCAATTAAAAATACCATTTAAGAGTTTGAAGCCATGACTGTGCTGGGCTGCTGTTCTTAAGGTATACAGAAACCTGGATGGCAAGCTCAGCAGTGAGTTGCTGCACTTTCTGTAATGTGAAGCTTCAGTCAAAATCCTCCCTGTGTCCAGGATGCACAAGTAGAATATAATTCATAATCCTGGAATGAAATCCAGCTTGCTGGATCTGTCCTGTCTGTGGAACAGCTGCTGGTCATTTTAAGAGCTTTCCAAAAGGAAGTTGTGATCTATAAACAAAACAAATCTAGTATTTACATTTAGAGGGAACAGACATGAATTAGAAGCAGCGGGAATTTGAATGCTGTGACTTCTGAAAGAATTGGGGAAGAAACCATTCTGATAAGAAAATGGTTAAACAAAATTGGTACCAAAAATCTCCTAAAACCAGTTCCCAACTGCTGAAGCACAGCAGAATCTCACTAAACCTTAGCGAAACTCAGCTGTAGCCTGCTAATAACGATCTTTATGGCTGCTTAATGCTCTCACTGATTTTAGATAGAATTGGCATGGCTCTGAAGTCTTCTAGCAAATAGGTAATATGCAGTAGTGCAGTTGTACAAAGCTACAGAGGCAAAAGGGATCTTGGTGAACTCATGGACAAACTGATCAAGACCAAAGCATTGCTGCAGAATTAAGAAATATTAATACCAGCACTTTACTATGTGTAAACACAGGATAAACTCTACCTGCTCAAATTTTCTTTCATATACAACTCTTACTTCTGCAGAAAATATGCAAACTTATCTCTAGTCTCCCTTAGGAACATAAGAAACTGCCTTATAGCGTGTCAGGCCATTGGTCTAATGGAACTGTCCAGGTTTCAGGCAGGGTTGTTTTCAAACCTTACCTGAATGTGGAAGAAACTTAACTTGGAATCTTTTATATGCAAGGCATATACTCTACCACTGAACTAGAGTCCTTTCTTGCATCAGTGATTCCTCCTACCACTAACTCTCTCATAATCTTCCACAGCTCTTCTTTTTTCTATTTTCTTCAGTTCTATAACTCTTCCAGCCACTACCTTCACCCACTGACCCTTGTTTGGTTTTTGTGTTTTAGTGAACTTCCTTAGACTGTTGCCTCATTCTGCTAGCTATCCAGCTGGGCATAACACCAAGCTCCTTGTTGTTTTGGCACTCCTGTCTCTTTCTCACTTCCAGACAGTAGCTTAGAGCCTCTTCTGTCCACATTCCTGCAACATTTTCATGCAGCTGCTCATTAGCCCAGGAGTGTTCTCTATCTGGGAACCCGAATTCATGCATCAGCAACCTCTGCTCCTTTTCTTGATAACCTTGAGTTCTCGCCTAACCTTTGTTGCTCATTTCACCTCACTCTGGTCCTCATTCTTTTTTTCACCCCAGAGGCAGGCAGAAGGGGGATGACAAGATATTTTGGGCTTCAGCTCCCAGAAGGTTCCACTAGAACGGCCAACAAGGATGTTGGAAGTGCAAACATATGCAGTTTTACCCCATCTAGTCACCTGTTCTTGAACACTAGCTTGTCATGCCATGCAGCTTGTCTTTCAGCATTGACTCCCCACCTTTTGTGTCATCTGATCCACATTCACTAAACCATATATCTTTTCTTCTGTCTCTGTGTTAGTCTGTTGCCCATTCCTGATATTTAATGAGCTAATGTCTTTATGCATGGGCTAGCCTGTGTGATTGATACAGATGCAAAGAGTTATTAAGTTGCCTTGATTAAATGATGTGTTCCAGAGTTTACAAGGCATTGTGTTCCAAAACAAAACAACACCCAACTCTCATGTTACATAGTAATTGCTTTGTTTCTCATTAGGATTCTTCAGATGGTGGGGGGAAGAATGGAGAATTATGAAAAAGGTTTCAAAATAACAAAAAAATATGAGTTGGTTATAATGGAGGGAATGAAAGCTACAAAACTGGATTGCAATAATTTTCTACTTAAGATGTTAACTCACAAATACAAGACAAACAATTTGGAAGGGATGGTAATGGAGATGTGGGTTGCAAAAAGTGCTGAACATATTAATGAAATGTAGCCAGACTTTTAAAAATATGTCTCAGTTGCATGCAATTGTGAATTTGTTATGGCTATTATACTTAGCCATGTTACGTTGCAATGCATTGAGATACTCCAAATGAACACAGTAAGTTTGCATAATAAACCTACTTCATTGTGATGCTTCTAGGCCAGGTTTTTATTGTGAAACCTCACTGCCATTTATGGTATTTTACAGGAGATCCAGACATTATTGTAAAATTATATTAATAACCCTCTCATATTCTCTTACCACTTCTTCTATCCTTTATTCTGTCAGGGGGAAAAAACCTCTTAAGGAATAAAAGTTGGGATACCAAAGCATATAGTTCTGCTGAGTCATGCAGGGGCCATGACATCATTTTTGATGTATGACCTTGCTTTTTCTTATTTTCAGAGAAGAATTTCATGGGGTTTTTCAGTGTAATTATTGCAATTTATAGTGAAGGGTGTGAATGATGAATCTATGGCAAGTTTAGTACCAAGTGACAGTGGAAAAACTACAATCAATTCATCATCCAGAAAAAGCAACAACTTAACTCTGAAATGTAAAAGACAAGCAGTAGATCAAATGGCCCAGACTGATAACTTTCTAATGATACATATATCCCTTAGGTTAATGTGAGACCATTGAGTGGAAGATTTGGAAAATATATAGAACTCAGTGTTGACTTTTTTCTGCCTTAAATTATCAGACCTTCCAGTCATAGCCTGTTTATATCAGTAGTCTTTGATCCTGAAGTTAAAATATTTAAAATCAGTAAGGGATAACAAAAACACCTGGACATTGTGGGCTGCAATTTATAAAGCTCACTTCCCAAGGAATCTGAAGGATGGATTAATACTACTGTAAAATATACTTGAATATCTTATTTTTATAACATCTTAAATGTCCTAGTTGCAGAGTGACTCATTTGTGGACTTCAATAGGCAGCATGATGGGAGTTGTAGTGGAAGGCAGGTGGTTTGTCCTTTTTTTCATTATTCTTTCTTGAAATGGCCTGGGCAGCCTGCAGTAGATTACGCAGTAGACGGGATTATTTTACAACGGGAAGACCACACTCACCATTCCTGTTAACACACTCCATCATCCTGCTGCCTCATGTTGCTCTGTCCTGTTACTGACTGACCATTGGGAATCCACCAGCATCAGAGGGGCCATGGAGGGAATAAATATATCTGGTTAATTCATGGCCAGGGTGAACTTTGACCTACGGTCTTCCTAGCTCACATGTTTAGCAACTATGGTACATCAATACCTTTTACAGCTGGTGTTTTTCTGTATCTGAGCCAACGACAAAAGTGTACTTCAAGTTGGGAAACTTGCTGCATTTCTTTAAAAAAAGTTGCATGCTGGGGAATGCCAAAGTGTGGCAGTTTTCAGATTCAGGGAAATTGTGAATACTTTAATAATTTATGAAGAATACCAGAAATCAGGCCTAAGCTACAGAAATATGATAGCGGATAACACAGGGCTAAGAAAATCTTTTCTCTGAAAGTAATATAGAATGTTCTCTCCCCACCCCGCAGCCCCCATAACCGCCATGAGATAGCAAAGCTTTATTGAGCAAATTGTCTCCTATTTTGTAAGGAATCCATTCAAGGGAATGGAAGATAGACACAGGCTCCCATTTATTCAAGCCATTTACATCTATCTATGATATTCCTTTCCCTTTTATTTTGATAAAAGGCTTGTACAAAAGATGGCTCTAGTACTTTCAACACAAATTGCTGTTATGGATCTGTCAGTAGCTTAGTCTACCCTTAAATTCACCTTGAATAATTGCAATCATTCTTATTAATATGCACTTAATGACTCATCCACCTAGCCCAGTAATTGCAGCTGCTTATTTATTTTAACAGCCTGTCACTTAAAATACATATTTGAACAAACACCTGTTATTTAAAGTATTTTATTTTGAAATATGTGTGTGTGCACACTGCATTAATATCTCACTCTCTTTCTCAAGATAAAGACCAAAACAATTCCTGAAGTTAGTATGTGAGTAAATAACATAATAGAAGCAGGACAAATATTTGACAGCACAGTTCCTGAGCACAATATCTAAGGGCTGGTTCACACAGGAGATATATTTTTGTCCACATGATCAGTTCCAAGCTTTCTTTGGATATGTATACAGTAGGATCGAGAAACATAATATGTGAACTAGTCAACTGTCAGCAGCATTTCTCATCATCGCGGAGGAAATTTTTCCAGCTGATGCAATCCAAGAAATGTGTAAGTTTGTGTATCTCCATGAAAGCATATACCAGAGGAAGTCAGGACCATATGTGGACAATAATGCTGCGTGTGTATTGGCCCCAATGCTATCAGTGCTAGTAAATGGGATCAGGTTTACAGACTGGCAAATGAGGAAAGTTGGAGATTGCTAGGGTTCTCTGAGCATCATCTCGCCACCCATCTGGTGCCTGATTCCTGTTCATAATTGTGATTGTTGCTTGCTTTGTTCAAATGGGAAAACTGCACAAATGAGCAGCAATCAAACATGAACTTTGCACAGATTTCCCCCAAATTGTTTGAAATGTCATGATTTGCACATTTTTCCTCTATACTCTTAAGTGGCATTTTCAGGCTTCAGGGCAAATTTGTGCACCTTAGGAAATTGTGCAAAATCAAACCAGGAAAAGTTGTGTAAATAATGTGAGCACACCTGGCAATTTGCTAACGTTTTTGACACACACATGCTCGGGGCTTTCAGCAGGGAATATTTGCATGTTTTGTGAGCTAAACTGAAATTCTCATACACCCTCTAATCAAGCTGTCAGTTTCCTCTGTTTAGAGTCATACCCTTAACTGTATGTTTTGCCTTATTACATTATATCTAGAGAAGCATTGATGGGTTTCCTAGCCTCCATCCTTGATGAAGATTACATATCACCAGTCTCCCCCAGCCTAGTGCTTTCCAGGTGTTTTGAACTACAGCTGTCAGTATTCCTTCCCATTGTCCATGCTGGCTGGGCTGATGTGAGTTCAAACATTGTCTTCTTTTCTTAGGATAAAGCAATCCAGTTTTCTCCAAACGCTTTGGATTAGAACTTGCCTAAGCACTGGCGAATCCATGCTGTTATGTCTGATAACTGATTGGTGAGATCAGCCATCAGTAACAGCAGGAATTCCTCTCCTACTAGATTTACTCATCCTGTATCTTCACCAATGGGCTTCTCCTGCTGGCACTTTAGGAGGGGACCAAATCATGCCCAGGGTGTGGCCTTGCCTATGACAGCAGTTGGCCTATGGAAGGCTCACATCATGAGAAGGCAGAACTCCCTGGAGAAGACCATCATGCTAGGGAAAGGCAAAGGCGAAAGAAGAACAGGAAGACCTATGAGATGGATTTTGACTCCATAAAGGAAGCCACAGCCTTGAATTTGCAGGAGCTGAGCAAGACATGGATAGGACATTTTGGATAGCTCTCATTCATCGGATCGCCAATAAGTTGGAGAAGATGCAATGGCACCTAACAACAACATGGAAGAATGAATTTCCTACCCTTGCTATAAGGTAATCATATTTCCATACTACAGGTGGGGGAGAAGGCTGTGAGAAGTGGCTTGCCTGTATGAGTACACAGCTGAGATGAGACAGGGAACTTCTAGATCTTAGCCTGTACTCCCTAAAGTAATGTAGCTCATGTTTTGTGTGTTCTGCCAAGATAAGCTGCAGTTTCATAAAACTACAGTCAAACAACCATTTAGATTATTGAAAGTGACTGATTTTTGTGTTCCCTTGTTCAGTAGATTTACACCTTTTCAGTAGGACAAGAGAGCAAAAACAGCCTTTACAATAAACAGAAGCTTGACATTTTTCTAGCACTGAAGCATCAAGATGTAGCAAAATTTAAAGCCTCCTCAGTCTAATCTGTTCAGAATAATACAGTCCTGACATCATTCTTTTGGTAAAAGTAAGACAAAAAAGAATGGTATTTCTAAGGGAAACACCAGACCTTTACTTCTGTAGGGAATGTATCATATACCTAGTCTGGTTCATATACAGTCTTATTAAGCTTTCCTGTTGGCTAATGCCCAAAAGCTATAAAACTACCATTATAAATCTGAATGCAAAATAGAAGTGTGCATGTTTATGATTTATGGAGTGGTTGTTGATTATTTCTTGTGTGTAAGTCTGGCTCAAATAGGGTTAAATATTTGAACTCTGACAGAGAATGGTTGAAGGCCTGTTTGCATGATTATACTCAAAATGCATGTAGACAGCACACATGGTGCAAAGCTGAAGAAACACAGGACACTTCCTCAGCTGTTTGTACACTGGAAGAGCAGCCTGGGGAGAAACATGACAACCATGTGCAAAAAAGAGTGGTATTCTACTTAGGAGCTGAAGTGATGTCACACTAATAGAATGTGGTGTGTATGAGAAGAAAAAGAAAAAAAAGAGGGGAGATTTCTATGTATATTCCAGACCAATGTGCATCTTTACTGTTTTGGTTTCTGCTGCCAAAAATAAAGTGATTCAAATAAATGCAAGGTGACAATACATATGCCTTTTTTTAAAAAGAGCATTTAATTGCTTATACATAGTTCAGTTGCCTTGCAGATAATATTAAAATTATAGCAATTAAAATGCATGGAATTAAAATAATGCTTCCAAGGAAGACAGATGGGGTGAAATCAGGGTTGTTAAGAGTTTCACTGATTTTATTGTATCAACAAATTTAAAACATTTCCTGTGCTGTAAATAAGAATTGTTCTCTAATTAAAACCACATGGAACTCAAAAGAGCTTGAAGTTTAGAAAAGAGAGAAGGTAAAAATGAAGTTGTACAACTGCATAGTGTTTTTTTTAGCAAAACAAAACAAAACACCCTTGCTCCGCCTTGTTGCAATAGTTCATCTTTGTCAGCATGCTTTTTTATTTTTATTTTGCTTCATGTATGCACATTTTGCTCTGTATTATTGCAGTCAATGTCTGCATGATTTATAGCTAGCTAAGGAGAACCAGCATACTGTCCCCTCTGAAAACTAAAATGCATGAAGAACAGGGCTTTAGAGGTTTGAATTTGGACATGGTAGGCACACAAGAAAATGTAGTGCTGCTATGTTTTGCGCTCTGAGAAATGTAAGAACAGAGGACGCTCAAGCTACTGAAAATGCTTGGCTCTTCTCCAAAAGATAATCTTTTCTAAACAGTAGCCAAAACTTTCCAGTTTTCCACTTATCATTTATACAGCATTCTGCATGTTTTCCTCCCACTTTTCTGCAGGAGGTTGGCTGTTAAAATTATGCTGAAAAAGGAACTTCCTCAAACAGATGCGCTAGATAGTGATGCTATTAAGACTGAAATGTGATGGCCAAAGCTTGGGAGGCTTGATGTTTTTATTTTAGTCATATGCTACAGCAAAGGATAATAATTTAAGAACTATTAAATTTAAGATATTTTAGTATTTAATGCTTTACTGTCTTTCAAGACAGGATTCTGACAGGGCCCAGCTGCAGAAGCCTCAGGGCATCCAGGAAGGCCATGGTAACTAGTCCAGATGTTTTAATCAGTGTGCATGTAAGGAGGGTGTCAACCCCTGAAGATTGTAATTCCATTGGATGTGCTACCATACTTAAGACAATGTGGAGCAGGGACTTTTCCTACCTGCTTAAAGAGGCTCCTTCCCTACAAAGCTTGGCTTCCATTTCAAGCAGTAGATCTGCATTAAACATGGCAGCACTCTGATTTGACAGAGAATGGTCCAATGAAAGTTTTTTTATTTTTGCATGTATATACTGCTTCCTACTCTTTGTTGATGCTTTGACCTAGAATCATTCTCACTGGGCCATTCTATGGTCCAATGGGAATCCCTGGACTGCTTTACTATAGTTCTGCTACTACTTGAAATGGCAGAATTTTGTTCTTGTTTAAGGGTCAAGGGAAAGGACAAAGCTTGGTGCCACCTCATTTTAAATCAGTGGTTCCCAACCTTTTCTATGCCTTGCAACCTAGAAAATGTTTGATTTATGTTCTTACACCCTACAAAAGTAATATCACATTTGAAGGTGAAGTCAGATTTCTAATTTTTGAACCACAAATTGAACCACATACAGTACTGCAGATGAGCAAATTGAACTAAAAAAGCTTTTAACTTGGTGCATAAAATTCAAATATAAATTGAGCAATTAGAAAAAAATTGTAAACAGTAAAATCAATCCCAATTGTGAACATACAAATCAATGATGACTTTGTTCCTGCTTCTCATCCATGTTTTTGTCAAAATGTGGAACTTTCTTGCTGATTGCAATTCACAAGTCTGCCTGTGGATTCAGGTGATTCCTAGATTTTGTCTTAATTGACAAAAGAGTATTGAATCCAAATGCAAACAAAATAATAATAATTTTATTATAGAGATAATGTTTGGCAAATTGTGACCCAGCCTTCCTCTTTGTTTTATCTATTTATTTATTTAGGGGACTTCTATGCCGCCCTGTTTGCCGAAGCCTCGGGGCGGCTCACAGCCATTTCTTGTGCCCTCTGAAATGCCGTCTTGCACCCTGTTGGGAACTCCTGTTTTAAATAATGTAATTCCCCCCACATGATTATTAATGGATTCAGAGAGTTCCTGGAAAGTTGTTGAAAAAGCCTATTCCTGAATCACAAAGGGCCTTGGAAAAGCAAGGGAGGATTTTTCAGTTCCATTTAGGATCAAGGGACTGAAATTTAGAATCAAGCCTGAAAGATTGAGCCCAGTGAAAGATGTCCCCTTTGTGAACCGGTTATGACACCTGAAATTGACAAATGATCAAAATTCTGCTGTTCAATGTTCTTTTGTACCTGACCCATTTAGGATTTTAAAACTAACCATCAATGCTTTGAATTGTATCCAGAAATAAATTAGAAACCAATATTGTCCCAAATTCTTGCAATTGCATTGTGGATCAGTGGATGTTTCCAATGACTTCAAAAATAACTCCAGGTAGGGTGCACTGCCATAATTCAATCTAGATGTAACTGAGCCTTGTTACTGTAGCCAGCTCTGACCTTCGCAGCATTGACTGTAGGGGCCATACTGTTAAGGCTGGGCAAGGATGTTCTTGTTCACTGACACCACCTGAGGTGCAAGGCTGACTCCAGGAGCAGATTGCACTGCAAGTCTGATTCTCCAAGGGTAGCACTATTCCCCCTAGTACAGACTGAAACCCTTTTCCACAGGTCTGCAGTTTATTAGCCCATTACCTTCTTCCCATCACCAGACAACTGTTCTGTCCTCCTTCCTTTAGAAATCCACCACAGCATGTTTATTCTGCTGGTATGTTTACAAGTTCTACAAATGGTGCCCGTAATATTTTCTCCATGCATTTTTGAAATGATTCTGTTGTGAGAAAAACACCCAAAATAATGATCAGTGGTAAACGATACCACATCTTTGCCCAACAATACCACACCTTTGCACAATAATGTTAGGAAGCTATGCTGTGTTGATTTACTGGCTCTCTCACCACTGATGCACCTGACAATCAATTGGGCATTGGGGTTGAGTGTGTCTGCTTCCCCACTCAGTACCCCAGATAACTCCCCAGATAACCCCATCAAGGGGTGGGGAGGGAGAAGTAGGGGTTGCTGACACCCCCACACTGAGGTCACCTTGTGCCAGCTTCACCTGCAAAGGCCAGGCATGGGAACAACCTTGATCAGTTCAGCTGACTTGTGAGTCAGCCAAGGCAGTGTTTGCCCTGTGGTGTCTCCACCCCCAGCTAATTCGGATGATCCCGGTGACAGTTGGTGGTGTGAAGACAGGGAGCTTGTTTCTCTTCCCTCCTGCCTCCACTGGCCTGCAATGGCAGGCAGGGTTGCAGGACTGTGGACTGTGGCCACTACTGATCCTAGCACAGCAAGTTCATTTGCAGCCAGACGTGCTTTGCTGGGACTGGCAAAGGCGGCCCAGCACTGCTGCCTGTCTCAGAGGAGTGCTTGTTCATGGGCAAGCCTTGAATGGCAGCAGTCATCTGCTACTGCCTGTTTTGGTGGAGAGGGCTTGCTTGCAGTCAAGCTTGCCTTGCTGGGATTGGCAGGAACTTTGCCAAATGCCAGAACGGGATTAGAATAGCAGCAAGGCACCGTTTTTGCTCTTGGCAAAGTGGCTGCAGTGATCTTGGTGCCTCTGTCAGCCATTCCCAAGTGCTCCTTGAGCACTTTGGGGGTGTCTGTCAGCAGTGCTTGCCTAGCAGCCAACAGCCTGTTTGCTGTTCTTGCCAGGTAGCTCTGTTATGGTTTGTCTTAGCCCAGGAGTTGCCCAGGTTTGGATGACATGGCAACCCCAGGGGTCACTAACAAACCCTGTAACAAGTCATGGGCTGTTGAGGTGGCTTATAAAGCAAGAAGTGGGGCCTGTAAGCTACCCCAAATAACCCAGCACAGGTTTGCATGACATAAGAATCCTGCATGACTCAAATGCCAGGCAGGGGCGGGTGCTGTGTTATGTGAACCCTAATCTCAATTTAATTTAAAAATAGATGGTTGGATAATGAATGCCAGAAAGTGGTGAACATACTCTATGTGCCATGAACTCTATGGAGGGAGAGCAAGAGGGCAGGAGTGAGAGATCATCCCACTATCAACCGAAACATATCAACTGAAACATTAATTAATGATTAGTGAAGAGGCATGTAGCACAGCATTGCTGTTATCTTAATTGTACTGTCTAGGAACAATGGTTATGGACCAAAGCCCCATTGTGTTGTATTCTTCCCTAGCATCATTGAATGACAAAGATGAGACATGACCCAAAGCATTAGCAGACAACAGGTGGACACAGCAGACAGGCAGGGGAACACTGGGAAACAATGAGACATTACTTGTAGAAAGCCAAACAGCCACATGGGAGGAATACATTGTTCATTAAAGACTGAGGGAGTGTTTCGGTAAGCGGAAGGTAATTATCCACATCACAATTAAGACTGGACTACAATCAGCTGGGGGACAAGATGTCACCTGGTAACTGTAAGAAGAGTTGCATATTCTAGAGCATTCTCTTGGTGGATATATAACAGATCCTGCTCATCTTTAATTCATGAATGATAATTTATGGGAATTGTTGCCTTCTTCTTAGTTCTTTTGCCAAAATGAACTTCCTCTGAATAGCCACATTCAGCAAACCAGACTTCTTATTCTAAATACATTGCACTAAAAACATTTATATGTGAAGCTGTCTGGTTACCCTTGCAAGAGACAAATGTATTGTTACTGGGCTCCAAAGATAAATCTAAGCATTGTGAATAAAACACAACACACTGTAAATTGTGTTAGCTTTACACAATTGACCTGATCATACTGGATTCAAGTTTATATTGGAGCCAATAACAGGAGTCATATGGCAATGTTTTAGCCTACCTTATTTATTGAATAGGCTTCTAATAGGAGTTTGAAACAATGGTGCATTATTTTCATTTGCAGTGAAAATATCTACCCACAGTTTACAAGAATCTCAAAATCCTTCTTTCTAAGCAGGGGGCTGGGGAAGCAATTACACAAAAAGGGCAATTGTGTTTGATTCAGGGTGGATGCCTACTGATATTAACATCTATGGACCCAAGTAGAATCTGTGGACCCAAGTTGTCTAAAGGGAGCAAGCATGTGATGAACTATGGCGCTGCTTGCTGGAATAATAGAAAAATCATATGGGTAGACCCTGGTCTAGGAAAGTGGCATTTAGGAGCTGATGAGCTGTTGAGCAATGCAGAAATCTAATAAATGAAAATAAATAATGCAAGACAGGAAGGGAAAGCAGAGAAGTCTTCTTAAAGGCTTTTCCTGAATGGAGATGCAAGTCAGACAGTAAGTAAAGGACCATATTTCCTTGCCAACCCTCATCCATCATTTTGAGGCCACAAGGAACTCTCTCCTGTAGTCTTTCCACTTTATCTCTTCCCCCATTACTGGAATTCCTGAAATCAGAGAACATGGACTAAGATGCTGGCTGGACTTGTGGACAGGCTTGCGATCAAACCATATCAGGGATATTAAATTGCCTATTCCTTGCCTTAAATGCAGACTGGCAACTACCATCTTGCGTCCTGGGTCTTGCTCTCTGATCTGAGGAATACCAGCCAAGAGGACAGAGGTAGGGCAAGGAAAAAAGAATGAGAGAATGGTTCCCATGAGGCCCTGCTTGTGAATTCCCTGGAATGGATTTGAGTGGTCCCTGTTGCAGACAGGTGTAGTTGGACCTCCATTTGGACCCTTTATATGCTCCTTTGTTCTTAAGTGTAAAGTACCAGAGCATTTGTATGTTGGAAATGAAGAATATTCTTCACTTAATTTTAACTGATACCAAATGGGCAACACCAGTTTTATCGTGATTTCATTGAATGAAGCGAAAGCCTAAATCATGGAATTAAAATGTAACATGGACAGATATAATGGATGAATAGTATGAGTGAAGCGATGTGAAGTGATTTACTCCATGGTTGGCTGAGTTCCTTTATTGTGGGATGTATGCAGTTTTCTGAACGTGCCTACTCTTTAAGTAGGAATGCTGCTGTCATGAAGACAACAAAGCTATGTTCAAAATGGATTAAGAGGTACTTGATTTCTTCAATATAGCCTGTTGGATTTTTAGTGACTCTCAAGATAAACCTAAAGAATTACAATCTGAACCTGTGATGGTTGAGTCACAGCCAGGTGACTCAAGTATCTTCTCTAATTCCACCCATAGTGGACTTCCTCTTTCTTACTTAGAGCAGTAATTAGCACTTCCCTATGTGGCTTTGAAATCTTAGAAGGAGATGCATGATGGATATCATTGAACATGCTTGAACTTTTTTGGGAACATTCTTTTCACATAGCATTATACCAGCTGCTTCTTTGGCTCTGTCTGAACACTTATTTTCTGTTGCTGTTCCTCAAAGTGTGCACATGCGCAACTGAGTCCAAGCCATCATCAATGCAATTGCAGCATTGAACCTGCACAGTGAGCACCACCCTCTGTTGGTAATTCGCAGTGTATTACTCTTCCTCTAATCACTGTGTGCTGGATTTTTACTTCAGTTGATGCCACCCACTCTGATTTGTAGTCAACAGGATAAAACATTATGTAAAATCCTGACTGGTATTTCCAAAGTTCCCCTTTCATTTAGTGAAATAATAGTTATAGTTGCATTATGACATATTGAAGATGAAACCAATGAACGAAAAAAGATCCCAACACCTGCTTGGTAATACATAGCCAAGCACTCTCACTGACCATGGTGCCTAGATCTTCCAAGAACAGCTATTCGGCTTTGCCTTCCTTCCCTCAGCATCTTATTCCAAATCTACCTTTCCTGGGAAGCCCTTGCTTTAACCACCATCCCTGGTCTTTGTGCCAAAATACAGTGAATTTAAGTATGCCCAGCTGTGCTTACCTACAAGTATCCTTTGCTATGCTTATTTGGTCATCCATCCTCCCTATCTTCACTCTACCATCACACATTGAGGCAGGAGTTTGTCTTATTATTATTATTATACTTGTGTTGTCTTCTTATATACGTACATTAGATCATACATGTGTAATATATGTTGCTGTGCAGATTAACAATACTTACAGAATTAAAAAGTACTGCCTTGATTTAAGAAAAAGTCAAAGGGCTTCTCTGCGTGAGGCATTTAACTCAGCTTCATTGAAGCTGCTGCTTCTGCTTTCTTTGCAGAATTAGAACAGCCTTCACACAAATCCCACTTCCTGCCTGCTCAGGCTTTCTTCTGTCGTGTGGTCCTGCACATTCCGTTTACACAACTCAGGGTGACACTGTGGTATGCACTGGAATTGCAACAGAGCAATAAGTCACTGTGGCAAATAATGGAGCCATCTAAGAAAATAACAGACTTTCCTTGGTATATTTTTTAAAGCCATGAAAACAGCTGGAAACTTGAGAGGGTGATGATAATCATTATTGTCTTCCTGGGAGGAGGATGATATTGTGTAAAGCAGTGGTTTTCCACCTTTCCACAGCAGGGGACCAGCAGAAACAGGAAAACCTCCTCAGGGACCACTGAGGCAGAAACAAAAAGTACCAGGCACATAACACAGTATTATGTGTCTTAGTTTTCAAACGCAATACCAAAATAAAATTATGCAAAACAGGCAGAAATTGAGACCAAAAAAAAAAAAGGGGGGGGCAACAAAAAAAGAAAATATTGAAAGTGATGCAGTGTGGCTTCCAACCGGCTCCCACTGAGCTGTCTGTCCCCTCCCTCCCCCCTGCCCCGGCAGCACTGGCATACCTCCACAAACACGATGCCAATTGAGGAAGAGTTGGTGGAGCACAACCAGCCCCCGTGCTGGTCCAGGGCAAGCGGGATGCAGCTCTCCCATGGACTGGCAGGAAATCTCCCATGGACCCGTGCCGGTTTGCAGACTGGTGGTTGAAAACCACTGGTGTGAAGGACCTTCATTTTTTCTGAATTGTCTGCAAAATAAATACTTGGGAAGAAAAGCCCAAGGTCCTTACAAATTCACCCATTCTCCGAAAGGCAAGAAATGTCCATGTCAGGTCTCCTGCCTTCACTTCTGTGCTGTGTTAAACAAACTCATTCTGTTGTTGTTAGTCGCGAAGTCGTGTCCGACCCATTACGACCCCATGGACAACATTCCTCCAGGCCTTCCTGTCCTCCACCATCTGCCGGAGTCCACCCAAGCTCACAACTGCTTCAGTGACTCCATCTAGCCACCTCATCCTCTGCCGTCCCCTTCTTCTTTTGCTATCTATTGTTCCCAGCATTAGGCTCTTCTCCAGGGAGTCCTCCCTTCTCATTAGGTGGCCAAAGTATTTCAGTTTCATCTTCAGGATCTGGCCTTCTAAAGAGCAGTTAGGGTTGATCTTCTCTAGGACTGACCGGTTTGATCGCCTTGCGGTCCAAGGGACTCGCAGGAGTCTCCTCCAGCACCACAATTCAGAGGCCTCAATCCTTCGGCGTTCAGCCTTCCTTATGGTAAACTCATTCTATGGACCCACATATTTACTGTATGATTCAAGCTGCATGAACTCATTCTTTCCTATGGTCTTTCAGCTGAAATCTTTTTCCAGTGCAGATTCAATGAAGCTGGCAAACTTTGCATAAGAACTAATTATGGGTTGTATCCAGCATTAGTCTAAATTGACTCCATGCATTTCAGCTTGTCTTTTTTAAGTAGCACTAACATAGGATGCAACTCTATGTATCAGCTATGGGGATGGATAGGAATATTTCCAGCCATTAAAAGTTCTGAATTTTCAGATTACCCAACTGTAGCCTTTCTACAGTGTGCAAAGGTTTTCATTTTAGCTGGAGATAATGGAAGCAGATATTTGCTGTAGATAAATGGTGTTTCCTTTTTATGAAAATATCCATTTACCATTTGGCTTTTCGGTGAGCTAAACTACTGTTCTGATTCTGCTGGTCAATTCAATTAAATGGCCCAATTATGCTAAGTATCAACATCTTATGGACTAGTGAAATCAGCCATTGCCTTGAGGAAGAAGAAGACTTCTTAAGTTTTGGAGCTGGCAGCAACAATGGTTGTATCAATTAATGATGCAAAGGCCTCCCAGGACGTTTGCATATCATGCAATGTATCTGGGTGTTGCAGAACCCATTCTTAGGTGCATCATGCAACCCACAAAGACTGGGCTTCTATGTACAGGGAGGGCTATTCAAGCACATGATCCCTCTTTAGTCTGAAATGCCACAGCTAGGCACAGGTTTAGCACATCAGTTGAGGCTCTACTCGATAGGTCAGAAAGGGGTGGGTATATGCTCTCTTCTGCAGAGGGCAGTCCTCCATTTGAAGGTTTGTCAGAGGACTCGCTTCCGTTTTGAGGGCTAGCTCTCTCGAAGGGCTGTTCAGCCCAAACCTGGTTTCAAGGTAAAGAACCACCAGAAGCGAAAGCTGGGTCGTGAAGCTGCCCATCAAGAGCCTCTGGACAGGCAGCTGAGCAAGGTGTCCAGCCACTCACAGTCTTCCATATTACAGTGAGATGTATTGTATTTCTATTTAAAATATACTAATCTTTCTAATTTGTGTGTGCATGCCTATTAGCATATGCACATTTTATGTGGATAGGAATCATTTTTTTCTTGGTTTTTTAATTGCTAAGAGCCGCCCTTGGTTAGGATGAGGCTTGCTGTCCTGCAGAGAGGGCTTGCCATCACCCCTGCTTATAAGGTCTTCTCTGTTTGCTCCATACCACCAGGGCTTGCTTTCCTCTACCACACTTTCCTTTATGCAACATGCCAAAATGTGGCCTGCATCAAAAACCTAACTATCCAGTTCTAAGGTACCTGAGCCCAATGGATTGCTTAGAAGATACAGAGTCTGCTCAGCAGTCTGGTATGATTAGGAATATTGGTCAGTGAGGAAGATAGCAGTTTGGTAACTGCTGCTTGGGCATCCTGGTACAATATTGTATATCTTCATTGCTTTGGATTCTGAAAAGGGAGTTCAGCGGGTTTAATGTAAATATTGTGAAGACTGTAAAAAAAAAAAAAAGTTTGGTTATCGTCATTTTCCATTGTGTTTTAACAGATGGCAAAATACAACTAAATCACGTCTTCTGTTTTATGATCTAACTGTAGCTTTTCAGTAGTAAAAATGTCTTTTGAAATCCACAGTTCAAACAAATGATTACTGTTGCTAAAATGAATTTCTATTTAAAACTAAAAGAAGTTTCCAAATGCTTACATAGCAAAACATGGAAAAGGAAGATCATGGTGTGCTAAGCTTCCAGTCATTAAGATCCAACAAGATTGCATGGCCGTAGATGTATCTGCAGGGTGCTCCTCATGTCTGGGTCTGACGGACTCCAGGGTATGGCTGGTTCAACTCAGGAAGTGGTAATGATTAGTTGGTTATACAATGGCCTGAGGCTGGGAGCCCTGCCTGATACCGTAATTTGGAGCAGAACATAAAACAAGTTTCTGGATCTGGGTTCTAGTGCCTGCTCAGCCAAGGAGCTCTTTGGGTGATTTTGGGCTAGTCATAGAATATTGGTGTAAGCTATCTCACAAGATTGTTGTTTTGAAGATAACATGGAGAGGAGAACTGCCATCCTGGTTTCCTTGCAAGAGGAAGAAACATGGTGTATACAAATAACAACATAGTCATTATAGTTTTGACCAATTTCTGAGGTATACTGATACTTTTGTCTTTGCTTTGCCTTTCAGTATTATAATCCTCTACAGAAATCCAAGGTACTTTCAACTCCCATTTTTTCAACAGTGAAGAAATCAGGGGCATAACTTTTTCCCACTGAAATCAATCAAACTTGATAGCTAACTATTTCTTCCCAGACTGTTTTTAAGACAAAGATTAAATGGGCACAAATCAGACATCAAGCACAAGAACACAAATAAACCCATCAGTGAACATTTTAACTTCACTGGACATACAGGTTGGACCATAGGTTGGCAGTTCTGAAGAAACTGAAATCGGGAGCTTGCTTGGAACATTAGATTGCAGAATAAGAGCTGATGAATAAATTTAATTGTTCTGATGAGGGACTCAGTACAGCTTCTGTGCACAATAAAAGTTCTTTTTTATGGAATGGAAAGTTGAATGCTCTCTGTAGAGTCTCCTGTTTAGCTGTCTTTTCAGATCCAGAGGCTCCAGTGCTACTTGCAGCATTTGATTAAGTGCACTGTAACCTATGAAAGGTCATGCTAATTTATTAAAGTACCTGAATAGTTGAGGGAGTATTCCTATGGTGTTTGAGAAGTCTGCAGCTCAACCTCAGAGCTGGAAATCTGAGCTCCACCTCTGCCCCCTTGCAGCTGGCCTGGAAAGAAGTATGCTGAGTGCTTTTGGAGGTCAGGAAAAAAAAACCTTGGGAAGGGGAATAAAGTTTGGGGGAGTTTGGGAGGGCAATGGAAAAGACTGGAGAAGCCAGGATTCTAGGTATCTTGAAACTGCACCCCCCACAACACTCCAACTAGAGGGGTGAAAAAACCCATCTAGAGAAAATGCAGTGAGAGACAGGGAGACGGAGCTCACCTCTGTTGCTCCTACTGCTTTGCACTGGGTACCTGTAGGCCTCTAAGTTTGTGGGGGATTATGGGCATCATGATAGGGTTGCATCTTAAAACAGTTAGTCTATGTTAGTGCTATGCTTATCCTTTGAATATGTAAACAGAAGGCTTAATACAGTTATACAATAATATTTCTTTCCGAAACATGGCTCAAGATGTTTCAAGTGGTTATAGTGTTGATGTAAATCTCTGAGCAGCTTGTACTGCAATATCAATTTTAGAGTTTGCATTTCATAAAGCAAATCATGCTTTCAGAAAAAGCATACTGTTTGTTACTGTTCTGTAGTGAATTTATGGTTGAATATTGAAAATGAATTAGAATCAAGTTTATTATTCAGTAATAGAAAAGCAATTGTTGGGGAAACAATTGGAATGCCTGTAGAGAAAGCTAGGTAGTGAGTTAAAACATTTATTGGCAATTAATAGAGAAAGTGCCAACATCACTAGGATGAATTATTCATCATAAACAATTAGACTATTCATCCCATGAGACTAAACATCTGTTGGAATCTATTAATGTGAGTATTCTGATCTAGAAAGAAATCTGTTTCACTGTGGCATAAAGCTAAGCATGCATGGACTTAACTATGCCTAACTCAATGTTGGAGGGGCAGCAAGAAGTTAGAACTCACTGAAGAAGGGGGCTCATTGTGGGTGTCTTGCTCAAAGGCCCTCAGAAAGATGGAGCTGGCACTGGGCTTAGTGGTGGGTATCCCATCACTCCTTTTTATGGCAGATAATCATTTATGACATCAATAGGAATACAGCTGAGTGCATTCTTTATGACATTGTTTGGTTGCTCCAAGAGAGATTAAGAAGCTGTTTGTAAGTGAGTCTCCGTAGGACATTTCTGGGTTTTCTGAAACCAGCAGTAGATCAATAAAGAAGTGTTGGAAGCATTGAAGCAGGATGGACAAATACAAAATGAATCCTGACCCCTGTTTAATTATTGATAACTTACATAAATCAGCCATGGAATGTCATAATCATTTTCTCTTGGCTGTACTGCAAATCTGTCATACTTGATATATAAGTTGCAGCAAACAGAAGTCTGCAGTGCTTCAAGTTAAATTAAAATTGATTATGCAGTAGCTAGCTATTTTTCCATTGGTGTCAAGGACACTATTTAATAATAGGGCATGTATAATATAGTGGTATAATGTGTTTTTCTTGGTTTGAATTCATACTGCTCTGTGTTAGATTTTTTCATAATATTTAGGATGGCCGTATACCTCTCATATTTTCCTTTTGATAGATAACAGTAGCCTTAAAATAAAAGTACATTAAAGATAGCCTTGCCTGAATGATGGTTTAATTTCACCATAATCAAATGGGCAGACAGATGTCACTGGAAATATGCAAAAATTTTGCATAGCAGTGAAAGTTTTCTGAGGTCATATTTTTAGGACTAGTCAAGCAGTTAATTGTAGGATCTCATTTTCTACATCAAAACTTCATGCCTTGTGCCCAATGATACAAAGTTGGATTCTTTTGTGCTTGAGACATAGCACAATGCCATTACAGCTTAGCATACCGGGAAATTTCCCTTAAAATTTTATCCAACCCTTTCTCCATCCCCCCACCCCCTGTTGTTGCTGTACGTCTGGTACAGCATGTGTTCAACCAAGGGTTAGAGTCAGTGAAGTCTTTATAAAGTCTTAGGAGGATCCCTTCCTGCAGTATCCAAGGATTGCTCTAAATTTGGCATAATATTAACAACCCTTTAGTTTCTTTGAGCTTGCAATTCAGCTTGTTAGATTTGTCTTTTTGGAACAGCTCTTCTTTGGAATATTTTAAAATGCTAATGTTAAAATCAATGTTCACATATATTTCCAGATTCTATCTACTTTTTCTCTGCTGCTGCAGGCTCATAATTTCCAACATTTCACAGATCAAAAGAGGAGTATTCACAAGTATGATGTTTGTTTCACACAATTCAGGCTGAAGCAGAAAGTGGGAAATAAAATGCATGTAAGCAGATGACACTGTGTAACAAAAGCAATGAACCAAGTTGTAGCCTAAAAGACAAGGAGGATGTAATGTGTTAAATGTGTCAATGTTGTTATGTATTATCCAGTTTTCTCTGACTTGACCTCTCCTCAGCATTCCTGCTCAGCCACTGTTAAGGTTACAACTTTCTTTATGGAATTGATTCATCCCATAGTTAGTTTCCTCTTCTGCCTTCAACTTGCACCAGTATGATTGGCTTTTTCAGGGAGGCTTTCCCTCTCATGTGCCTGAAGAATGACAATTTCATCATGTTCACTTCCAGGGCTAGATTTGAACTAGGAAGCGCTTGTTTGTCCTTCTGTCTGCCCACAAAGCTCTCCTCCAGCACCATGTTTTAAATGCATAAATTTTATTCCTGTCAGCTTCTTTCACTGTCCAGATTTCACACTTCTCAAAATGACCAGGAATACAACGGTGTGGGTGATCTTGGCCTTGTTCTCCTGTGAAATAGAAACATAGAAACAGAACGAGTTAGAAGGGGTCTCCCAGGCCATCTAGTCTGACCCCCGGCTCCAGACAGCTCTGCTCGCGATATGCCCACCATGTGCATGTCTAGCCTATCTTTGAACACCCTCACCGATGGGGCCTCAACCACCTCCTGTGGAAGCCCATTCCATACCCTTGGGGTCCTAACTGTCGGGACGTGCTTCCTGGCATCCAAATGGAACCTTGGTTCCCTGAGCTTTGCTTTGTCGGAGCGCGTCCTGCCTTCCTCTGCAGGGGAGAACAGGTCTCTACCCATCTCCATGTGACATCCCCTCACTAACCTGTATGTTGCCAAAAAGTCCCCTCTGTGTTTCCTCTTCTCCAGGCTGAAGAGACCCAGTTCCCTCAGTCTTCCCTCATACGGCATCCCCTGCAAACCGGGCACCAACCTTGTGGCCCTACGCTGCACTGACTCTAACCTGGATATATCCCTCTTGTAATGAGGGGTCCAAAACTTTTTTTTTTTTTCCGATTTATGTCCTGCCTTTTTCCTACAAAGGACCCAAGGCAGCTTACATCTCCTCCTCCATCTTATCCCCACAACAACAACCCTGTGAGGTAGGTTGGGCTG
>NW_025335568.1:22932755-23034184 GCF_004798865.1 Varanus komodoensis | reverse complement strand
GGTAGGTTGGGCTGAGAGTCTGTGACTGGCCCAAAGTCACCCAGTTGGCTCCATGGCTGAGCGGGGACTAGAACCCAGGTCATCTGAGTCCCAGTCCCACACTCTTAACCACTAAACTGAACATAATACTCCAGTTGCGGGCACACCAGAGTCATATACAGTGGTAATTCCTCTCTCGATCTAGAACCCACACTTCTGGCTATTCAACCAAGGGTGGTGTTTGCCCACTTAACCACCGCATCACACTGCTGACTCGTGTTTAGCCTGCAGTCAACCAGCACCCTGAGGTGCCTTTCACAAGTGCTGCTCTCCAGCCTCATGCCTGATGAGCTTTTCTAGGTCCTTCATTTCTGCTCTTCCCAGTCTCAGTCTTCTTTTACTCCTTGACTGCAGTCTCCATCTGAATTGATTATTGAACCAAGGCATGCAAAAGTCATGATTTTTTGTTTTTTTACTGTTTAGCTGCTGTCCTGCTTTTGCACTTTCTTCTCTCACTTTCAGCAGGTGTCGTTTTGATTCATTGCTGCCTTTTGCCAGTAATATGGTACCATACGATAAAATACATTTCAAAATGCATGGTCATTTAGACAACACAAATATGCACAAAATTGTGGGCAAGCTTTTCATGGTTCTTGTATTCCAAAGACAATTTCTGGGCCTTGAGGCTTGAAGTGGTTATGATGGTGAATGATTTGTGAGAGCCTCTGAGCCTTTACAGCTAATTGAACTGAATACTCTAGACATTCTAAAGCTTTCTCAAGCATTCAGTGGGAATTCTCGGAAAGGCTCAGTCCCTTTCAGAGTGAGCAGCAGGATGCTTATGGAGCCCTAAATATATGTGTGTCATTTAGAGCAGATTGGACTTCTTTTATAGCTGAGGAACGCTGAGATGCCACCATGTGTTTAACCTAGTCATTGAAACCATAGCAGATAATTGTTGAGTAGAGGGAATAGGACAGGTGCTTCTGAGAACATGCAGAGTATCCCTTTGAAGTCAGTTGATCATCTGAAAAATGGTATTCTGCCATATTGCCTCTCAGAAGGATAAGCCATGCCAAGTCAGGTATCTTAGAAAGCACCCCAAGTCTAGGGTAGCCTAGAAAAAGAGCTAAATAAAACGAATTTGGAGCTCAAGGGACTTCACAGTGATGCAAAAATAGAAAGAATGAAATTAAACTTTGAAAGTGCTACAGATATTTCAGAATTTCAATTTAAGCCATATTTTCCTAAGTACCCCCACCCAGCCTGGGTAAATAATGTCCAGGAAATAATCAGTTGTAAGATATTCCTCCAACACAGTCTTTTCTCAGGGCAAGCAACAATCAACAGAGAGGCTCAGTATGTTCTTGCTGAATAAAACATAGTACTTTATATACCTGATTGAGTGCTGTTATACATAAACATGATGCACGAACTGAGCTAGTTCAGTTTGTTTAATGTAATTAAGATTTGTGTGTGTATGTGTTTTTAAACCCTGCATTTCAAAAGCTACAGTGAATGTTTCCATTGAATGGCCTTTCTGCACAACCTGTTTGTCACAAATGAACAGCTTTTGTTTTTAAAGATCTGGCTTGCACTGTCATTTCTGAATGTCTCTTCAGTGTGAGATAAATGAGTAATACAAGTACCTAATGGGGGCTGGAGGCCTGTTTATTCTCAAGGAGACTTAAAGTTCATGAAGAGGGGTTTGCCGGGGCCCAAATCAGTCAATCTTAAAAAAAGAGAAAGAAAATCCCACAGTGAACCAAATAAAGAAACCATAGTTCATAGAGCTGACATCACACCCTAATATCTCCCAGACAACTCAAGTTCTCTCATAATGTGTGTTTGATGCTTTTCCCCTTTTCTTTCTTCCCCACCCCCCACACACATACAAAGATTCCAATTGATAAATGCTTCATAGGCATCATGGAGATGCTTTGTGCAAAAAGGATGTGTCAGTCCCATTTTTTTCCTTTTTTCGCTTCTTAAATACTAAACAAAACCCATTAAAGGAACATTTTCAACTGATGCTTGAAATATATAGTAATTCTGAGTATAGGAGAGGGGAAGCTAAAAAAAGAACTGGATTTTAAAAGTGTGAAGGTAAAGAGTTTGGATAAATCTTAATAAAAAGCATTTGTTGTGGCTGCACATAGTTATTTCAGTCAAAGAGTCTACCTGTCTCTCGTATAAAGAAGTGAAATACAGAATTAAATTTTGGAATGGTTCATGTTTACAACATGAATGCTTGCTCTCCGACTTGGTAACTGTTTACATTATGTGCTGTATACCAAGGGACCAGATCTGCAGCTCTGAATCTGAATCATGATGGTAGCGGCCAGACAGTGTACACAGATATCCACATTAAGGCATTCCACAGGGCTACCCGTTTGTGAACAAACTGCTTGATTTGTGTTTGTTTTCATTTGGGGTTTAAAACAATTGATCGTGGTCCAAGTTTTGCAGGAGCGTTGATACTGGAGGAGGGAATTCTTAGCTCTTTCCTCCTTTTCCCATTTGCCCCTGAACATATTGCTTAGCCTCACTACAAACAAGAGGTACCTGCTTTGTCCACTGCCAGGATGGCTAATAGCATCTTTTGGTAGCAGGGCAGGATTTTGAGCTGCGGAAAAAGGACTGGAGGGGAATATTTAAACTTCTAACTTTTTGCTTCTGTTGCAATCAAAATGTGATTTATTCCTCAAAGCTTCTTTGAGACCTGATCATGGACCTACCATGTCTTTTTTTTTAAAGGAGCCCCAAGGGTGTAACCTGAACTCTGTCATATTAAATCATGTGCCTGAGAAGGTTCCTGAATAGTTGGAAAGCTCAGAATTCAGAAATTATATAGGGCCAAATCTGGCAGTCACTCAGTCAATTCCCTCCTGAAATATTACACTGTCAGGGAATCCAAGGTGATATGTCCCTTGCTTAATTTGGCAAGCAGAGCTGATCTGGTCTACTTAGTATGCAGTCCCAAACCTCCAGTACCTCATCTCCAGCTCTTGTACTCTTACCTTCTCAGACCTGGTGCTCTAGAGCTGAATTGTATTAATCGTTCATTCATTTCTTTGTTAAAGTTATATCCTGCCCTCCCTAGGAACCTAAGGTGCTGTACATAGTCCTCAGCCCTGTGAGGAAGGTTAAGCTGAGAGTCAGTGACTGACCCAGTAAGTTTCATGGCAGAGTAGGAACTAGAATGCAGGACGTCCATGTCCTGGTTTAGCACACTAACCACTATGCAACCATGGCTTTCTCCAGCATGGCTGGTTGGAAAGGCACAAGAGCAGCAGCCTCAACACATCTGAAGGATGCCGGGTTATGGAAGCCTGCTGCTGGAAGTGAGAAAGCCAGTTGCTCTTGGTATACATTCTCAAGGCCTCCTGGCTGGACTTCAGAGGAGGAGGAACAGCAGGGGGAATGGACCTGTTCCAGATATTGTTGAGATGAGAGAAGTGGAGATGCTTATCTCAAGGCCAAGCACTCCAGGTGGGCAAGCAGCCTCTGAGAATAACCAAGATGCACAGTTATTGGAAGCAGGGATGGAACAGGGGAGTTTCTCAGAGACAAACAAAGCATGTTGACTCCATGATGTGACGTTGGCAGAAGAGGGTGGCCAGTTGAGGACTGCTGTGCAGAGAAGATGTGTGTCCACTTTCAGAAGGCCTATCCTGAAGGTATGGCAGCCGGGCATGCTCATAAGGGAATTTCTTGGAGGTGAATGCTAAGTTGGGTTCAACGAAGCACTCTGTGCATGCTTAGAGATTCATTCTGAGTGTTTGTGCAACTGGAAAATGGTTTGGTCAATAAAGAATGTTTTTCGAGAAAAGTTTCAGGTTTTGAATATGCGAAGGGAGGGACCCTAGTTCATGACATATGCATTACTTCAGATTTCTTGAACTTTCACTCCCTCCCATCTAATATAGATGTTTCAGTGGCATTTTATTTGATTTCATTGGCACAATCTTTTTATGTAAAATGAAGGTGAAGGAAGTGGTAGCCCTGGAAACTGTTTCACTTCTGTTTGCCGGTATTAATTTAGAGCAACAGAATCATGACAAGCTTCTCCTTGGGAGAAGAATGGCAGAGGTCAAATTGCATTAGAGTTTGGACCAATCCAGCAAGTGATAAAACACAGAGTGGGGGAAAAAATCACAGTAATGTGAATTTTAAACCATCTTCAAAGAGTTGATGGGAAAGATGGAACACAGGGAAGCTACCCTATACCAGATTCAACAGTGGTCTCTTTAATCTTGTCTTCTCTCCCTCCCTCCCTCCCTCCCTCCCTCCCTCCCTCTCTCCCTCTCTCTCTCTCTCTCTCTCTCTCTCACACACACACACACACACACACACACACACACACACGACCTTTAGGCAAAAAGGAAGAAGCTGGGCTATAACCTCTGCTAACAATGAGCCCTTTTCCTGCTGGAGATTTCTTTTCCTGAAGAAATTTGGTGAACTTCTCCCCTCCCTTCCCCCATTTCTCTGACCACTAATAGGGTGGAGAATTTGGAAAGGCCATTGGTGCATAGCTTTAGTATGTATACTTATGGCAGCTGCTGCAGCCATACACACATGCAGCAGTCAGAGTGATGGGAAGTGAATTGTGGACCCATCCTTAATTCTTCCTTTGAAGAGCTGCCAAGATGACACCCCAGGATTGTGAAATGTCATGGCTATTTACTTAATACAAGAAATCTGTGCACACACAGGGTGGCAGCTTAGTGATTGAGATATAGACAGTAGACCTTTTTTGTAAAAAAGGGATTCTTTTAGATGGACACAGGACAGGGCTGTAAACTAGAAAATTATACAGAATTGATTTCTTGAAAGGCCTTGAACAACCAAAGCATTTAAATAGAAAATAGCAGGAGCTGCCTGTCATAGCCTCCAAAGAGGAGGGAAAAACAACAAAAACCAAAATGTAAGTTTAAAGTCAATGGAGTAAGAGTTCAAGTCAATAGATGCAACTATCTATAAGTCCCAGCACTCTCATATTGGGGGTTTTATAAAGAACCATTCAATATTTCAGTTTTATGATGGATTATCTTTCATCAAGATTCCAGATAAAGTTCTAAAAAGTAGGGCCATCTGTTTCATTCATGCTGCAAATTGTACAGCATTATTATCAGTTAGGGGTTTCAATTATTTTACTTTTTTGTCTTTCTGTTTCAGTCTTGCAAAAACCAAAAGCATCAGTCTTATGATCTTGTTTTACTTCTAATTGTTTCAAGAAATCTTAGATGGGTTGTCCCTCTTAGTACAGCAGAATCATTTACAGCTGGTACTAAAAAAAATCTTCCTTAGTGGGAGAGGAAATAGGAAATGGAGCAGGCACCTTAAAATACTTGCCCAAATCATGCAAGGGTCAGACTGGGGAAATCCGTTCAAAGGAGTTGCTTCCTGTGGCTCCATTCCATGGATTGGATCACTCACAAAGAGACTTGTAGGTGGGAGAGAAGACTTGGAAGTGCTGACTTTTGCAAGGGGAAAGCCATTTCAGAACTTATTTTACTGGAACTGGTGATTTACAAAGTGAAGTAACTTCATTAAATTCTCTAAAGGTCTTGTAAAAACAACAGATAAATCAGAACTAGTTTTTACAAATGGCAGACAGATTAGGACACTTGAGTCCCGATTATGGCAATTCAGATTGTAGTGAGGGCTTATACGATTTAGGATTTATCTATACCTGGCCCTCCCCAAATGGATCACCATTCATAGAAAACACATTGGAGACAAGATGGCTAGAACCCTTCTGCCTGGCATACTAATGCAGCAAGGTCGTTAGGACCATTCAGTTGTGTGAATGTGAAGTGAAGTGATATACTCAGGATACAGGTTTTCTACCCCATTTTCTATTTCTAAAGGGCCAAAGCCACATGAGTGGGCCAGTAAAATGTACCTATTTACATGTCTTCCCTGTTCACCTAAATATGTGACAGGAGAAGGAGTATTTGAAGGAACATGTGACTAGCCCTTAATGACTCTGGTGTGTCTAATCAGGACCTTGGGTAGCATACAGCAGGAGACATGGCTGGAGTACTCTCCCATAGGGAATTGTTGTCCCAGCAAAAGGGGCCTTAGAGAACCAACAAAGACTGGTTTTCCAGTTGTTCCAGCCCTGCTGGGTGCTGATGGTGTGTCTTAAAAAGCCCCTGTCTGCTTCTGTAGTCTTATGCCCCTGCATGGCTGACAGACAGGAGAAGCTGCAAAGGAGTCATCCCCATAGCCCAGCCTCATGGCTGAGAAAAGAAATAATGAGGGCTTCTCCTGAAGAGGGTGGTCTTTGACTCATCTGAATCTGAGTCCTCTTCAGAGTAATGAAGAATGAATGAATGAGTAATAAAGTCCTCAGTACTCAGACATATGACTGTCTGAGTTATACAGCTCCCCGGTGGCTTAGTTTATCTTGCAAAAGCTTATAAGATTAGCACTGGACCTATAGTTGCTTGCAAGGTTAGGGCCAATCTAATCCATGCAGACCTGGTGGGAGTCAAAGGAGGCTCTGTAAAAGGCTTCCCAGTCCTGCTTAGGTTTGCCACAACAACATGAGTCTTTGTGGTAGCTGTTTCCAGTCTTGCAATATCTTCACTTGTGTCTTGACTTGCACCTGTTCTGGGCTCTGCTTTTGTCATGCCTTTGCTGATTACCTGATCCTTGCCTGTTTCCAACTCTGCCATCATCTCTGTTCCTGCCATGCCTTTGCCAGGCAGTCTTGGTTCTTACTCCACCCCCATCATTCCTGACCTCAGTGTTCCAGTCATGAATACTTGACACTTGTGTCCCAGAGCTGGCAATGACACATGCCTCCCTTTCCTTACCTTTCTGCACTCCACTGCTTCAAGCACTTCCCTTTTAAACTTGGCATTGAAGATTGACTGGGATTAAAAAAAGAAAAGCTTCAAGGAATAGAGCAGCAAGGCAACTAAGTAAGCCAGGGAGAGGATACAATCAGTGCCTTTCACCTATGTTCTCCTTTCTGAGAAAAACTAGCTCTCTATTCCTGTCTTACACAGTGTTGCCCCCATTTAATTAGTTTTACTCAGAGAATTAGGCCTCTTACTGCCTATTTCTCACAAGACTTTCCTGCTTGGAAAGGTTTGAAGCTGCCTGCTAGTGCCACTTTCACAACTGATTTACCTGCATTCTATGCATTTGGATTTGATTAACTGATTATCTCTTCATTCTGTTTATTTCCTGTAAGGAGCCCAGGGTGGCTCACACAATCCTCCTCCTCCTCTCCATTTTTCCTCACGACAGACCTGTGAGGAAGGTTAGGGTGATAGTCAATGACTGGCCCAAAGTCACTCAGTAACTGCTCAGGAGACATCCACAGAATTGCATTATTAGTTGCCTTATATGAATAAAAGAAGTGCCTTGTAGCACCTTAGAGGCTAACAAATGGCAAGATTTACATTTATGAATGGTCATCATATAAACACAGTTTTTCTTACAAATGTATTTCTGTTGGAAAGAATTCAGTGCCATATGCTAAGTGGTAGGTGACCTTTGCCCATGGTTAGGCTTTGTGGAGTTAGGGTTGGCCTCTAGGAACAGGCCCAGAGGATCTGAAGATGAAAGGTCACTTTGAAAGTCAGGAAAGGTAAAGCGTTGTTCAGGAATCAGCAGAGGTCAGCAGCTGCAGAATCTGATCAGAGTATAGCTATAGGGAAGCTAATGTCTACAACCAATGAATTTTGGAGGTAAATAAAACAACAACAAAAAGGAGAGCAGAATACACAAATCGCACATATACATATATCCCTATGGATTGTCATCACCACCACCAACAGCAACATTAAATGCAGGCATTTAATGCTGTGTTTACTGAAACAGAACATGTGAAGGAAAGAAGAATTTCTTTTCAGGCTTTGGAAAAGCTTTGAATTGACAGTGAAATGCCTAAGTGTCAAATCTAATGGGAAAGCTAAAGTTGTCATCACAGCAGCCTATGAAGCTCACCAAAATTCAAGTTGATGAGAGAATTTCATAAGCATTTATTGTTTTATTGCCACAGTGCTGAAATACGCCTTCAAGACTCTTCAATTATTAAAGAAATTGAAGAAAGGGAGAGGGAAAGAGGGGAGGGGGGGGAGGGGAGAGAGCAATGTTGGTAACACATTTTGTTAACCTAGTTGGGCTGAAAAGGGTGCAGAAAAGGATGATAAAAATGATCAAGGAGTTCCTGTACGGAAAGGGTGAAGTGCTCTTGGATTTTATCGTTTGGAGGTTAAACAAGAGCCCGAAGCCTGCAGACAGGCATGATTTGTGTTTACTATAAACCTGAATGCTGTGAAGATAAAGCCTTTCTGATAATCTAGGACTTATAGTCACCCAGTAAAATTGATTAGTGATAGATTGATGAAAAATTAAGGAATGGATTCACACATGCAGGGCAGCCCTCTGGTTCAGTGGAATGAGGTGGAAACACATTCTGCTTCAAAGATGTATCTGGCAGTGGAGTGTTTTTTCTTATGTTTACTATACGATAAGTGGTGTGAACATGAGGTTTGGGGCTTTCACTCTCCTGCCATACACATACACTGTCATTGCTGGAATAGCTTTAGTCAAATAATGATCCATTTCCTTTTATGGATCGCGGCCATAGAGAAGGATTAGAGACTCCCCATCCCTTCAGCTAGGCTGATTTGGGGTATAATTACAACTTTGAATACAATGAACCTTGACTTCAGCCTGGGAGCAGGAAGGACCACATGCTGCTCTGTCTCAGGCAGAAAATTATCTTGCATGGCCCTGGCTTACTGCCAGGATGGGTTGTCATGATATGTAAATGTATCCTATAACTTACTTGTCTGTTATTTACAATTATTAGCTGCCCATTAACTCACTCCTCTAGAAAACACACAGCACTATAAACCACAAACATTAAAACACAATCAAATAAAGCAATAAAAGATAAAACAGAACAGAAGCACAAAATCACAAGTGCATGCAAAGGACTACAGGAGCGGACTTGCAGGCCCTTTCTTGTCTAGAGTAGGCTTCAGTTTGTTAGCCTTCATCCAGTCTGTTCTTGCAGCCAGAGATAGTTACATTGTAATTACATTTCATGTTTATGAAATTGTTGTTGCTCTTGGATAAAAGCAGCTAGCCTTTCAAAAATATACAGTATTTGAACACAATAATATTTAATGGCTTTGCCAATCGCCATTAGCAATGATAAAAAATAGGGCTTCTATGTTTATAAGAAGTAAATTGTGACATTGGCCATAAGCAGGGCTTTTTTTGGTCATAGAACGCACCGGAACCACGTTCCGGCACCTTTTTTTGACGGATTTTTCCAGCGGATTTTTCCAAGTGATTTTGAATCACCCTGTTGGGCTTAGCAGGTTGGGGGCAAAAATCATTAAAATAGTGCATGTGGGCTGCTTGTGTGTCTGTGCTGATAGTGAGGGCGCTGCTCGGCTTGGGATGCTGCTCGGCTTGGGATTGGTTGTGTGTTCACACGCTGAGTGCTTACTGCGGCCAGTGACCATTATGTTTATGTGTGTGTAGAGTGACTGGCTACGTGCAAAAGGTAAATAAGTTCTTTATTTCAAAAAAAGTTGATGAATTGAAAATCTTTATCAGTGTAAAAGCGTGACCCCAAGACGTGAGTTCCGACACTTTTTTTTTTTTTTTACAAAAAAAGCACTGGCCATAAGAATAGGGAGGTGGTCAATTGGAAGGGTAAGGGGCATGTGAAGTGCTTCCCAAAAGGCACTGGCTGTAGGTGCATTCCTTGGCCAAGCATCCAGTGAAGCTTCAGTGTGTGTTTACATATATTTGTGCATGTGTGCACCTTTCCAAACCCGGGAGGTACAGATGCACTGAGGCTGGATACAAAGTTGATCTCGAAGTTCCCCCTAGGTCAGTGATGGCAAACCGATGGCATGCGTGCCACAGTGGGCACACAAAGCCCTCTCTGTCGGCACACAAGCCAAGTCGCCCCAGCATCACCCCAGCAGCCGAGCACTGGATAACAGCGCACATAGGGGGCCCAGGTGCATGCTCAGAAAGGAGTAGCAGTGCCAGGTGATGATGTCACAAGCCGCGACTTATTAGCCGCAACTCATCCAACCTTTCACACAGCCAGACAGAACGCTGCTGAGGATACATATCTATTTGCTTGCATGGGCAGTGAGGTGTTATTTCTAAACTAAAAACACAGTTTTAAGGTTTTACAGTGTTTAGAGTGGGCAGAAATGTTGAGCTGTGCAGAAAAAGCTGCTCAAGGAAGGCTTAATCAAAATAATCCTCTTTTCAATGGAATTTCACCATATACTACAGTTAAGGGTGTGCACCAGGGTAGGGTTAGGGTTAGAAAAATGAGGTGTCCTGACATGATTTTGATGGTTGGAAAGTGTTTAGAATGGGCCAAAAGGATGAGCTGTGCAGAAAAAGCTACTCGGGGAAGGTTTCTTCAAAAACGCCGTATTTTCAATGCAAATTTCACCCTATATTAGGGTGAGGGGTGAGCACCAGGGTAAGGTTAGGGTTAGAAAAATGAGGTATCCTGGCATGATTTTGATGGTTTGAATGTGTTTAGAGTGGGTAGAAAAGATGAGCTGTGCAGAAAAAGGTACTCAAGGAGGGTTATTTCAAAATCACACTCTATTAAATGGAACTTTCGCTCTATGTTAGGGTTAGAGGTTTGCACTAGGGTAGGGCTAGGGTTTGAAAAGGGAGGTGTCCTGGCATGAGTTTGATGGTTGGAATGTGTTTCGAGTAGGCAGAAATGTTGAGCTGTGCAGAAAAAGCTACTCAAGGAAGGCCTTTTCAAAATCGCCCTCTTTTCAATGCAAATTTTGCCCTATATTAGGGTTAGGGGTGTGCCCCAGGGTAGGGTTAGGATTAGAAAAATGAGGTGTCCAATCATTGTTTTGATGGTTGGAATGTGTTTAGAGTGGGCAGAAAGGAAGAGCTGTGAAGAAAAAGCTACTCAGGGAAGGCTTTTTCAAAATCACCCTCTTTTCAAAAATGGAACTTTTGCCATATATTATGGTTAGGGGTGTGCACCAGGGTAGGGTTAGGGTTAGAAAAATTAGGTGTCCTAGCATTGTTTTGATGTTTTGAATGTGTTTAGAGTGGGCACAAAGGTTGTGCTGTGCAGAAAAAGCTACTCAAGGGAGGCTCTTTTAGAATCACCCATTTGAGTAGGGTTAGGGTTTGGGTTAGAGTTGTGGTAGTTTACCTCTGGCACCCTTGTAGCAGCCAGGACGTGGAGCCCTCTCTTTCGGCACGTGAGCTGAGTCATGCCAGTATCGCTCCAGCAGCTGAGTGTTGGGTAACAGCATACACAGGGCCCATGCTCATCCTTGGAACGGAGTAGCGGCATCGGGTGATGATGTCACGAGCCGTGACCCATTAGCCAGAACTCCTCTTGGCTTTTGCATGGCTGTTCTATCCACTGCCAAGGATATATATATATCCTTTTTTGGACTGGCTGTGAGTTGCTTTTTCTAAACTAAAACCTCAGTATTCAGGTTTTGTTACAGTGTTGGCACTTTGCGATAAATAAGTGTGTTTTAGGTTGCAGTTTGGGCACTTGGTCTCTAAAAGGTTCGCCATCACTGCCCTCGGTCACTCCCTGGAACAAAAGGAAGGGAGTCAGTTTGGCTTTGTCTGGCTTTTTCCATATCCAATCATTTGCAATAGATAAAGTTTTGAAATTAAAAGCAGCCGAGGGTGGATGGATAGGTAGAATCAAATTTGGGATGTTGTATTAGGAATACTTAACCCTTCTCTCTGGGTTTTGTTTGGACACCTCTCATCCAGCACCATGGCTTTGATCACATCTGGATCAATGGCCCACTTGGGATGTATAATAACCAGAGGGAAATTAAAATTAACACCACTCTGTTTAGTTTTAGGTATGCCATTCAAATTGTAATGTTCTGCTCAGCCTGTGGATGATTTTAAATGTAATTTAATCCAGTCGTTATGTTTAAAGGTGCTTTCTCCTCTTCTTACTTAGCTATGATATAGTTGTGCATACTGTTCTGTGCCTCTTTTTAGGCCAAAAGGCAATGTGGGGATAATTTTATAAATAAATGAAAAAAAATATGAAACGAATTTCTCAAACAAAATAAAAATATAGAATTAAATTTCTTTCCTTGAACATTCATATATCAAATTTTGTTGTCATGGAAGTTTAAAGCAAGTAGGTTTGATGTATCTTGATGTAAATCAGTCTGAAATCTTGTATATGACAGAGGCTGAATACATTTCAACCATCTTCTTTAATGGTCCAGTAATATCACTACTATCATAATTTCTCATATAAATGGAAGGGTAAATGCTTTAGACATGTCTGCTGAAGTGGAACAACAGCAGCAAAAGCCACTATCATATCCTTTTCAAGCTTTGGAGCTTTTGCATATCCACTGTCCCAGACTGCAGGAGGATACTGCAAAGAGCTCAGATACCAACAGAGGTGTGAGGCTAATCAGAGAACTCCTGCTATCTCATTTACGTGCACCTTTTGATAGACTAAAACAGTAGGAATGTAAATTAAGTGGGCTATTTTGTTTTTAAAAAAACTGTTGCCACAGATTTGCATGTGATCTGAATTAGGGTTGTGCATTTACTTTCTGAGTTCCCTGTAGTAGTAGCAACTGAGTAATAGCAACAATGCCACCTCTCCAATTTAGATTAAGAATGTAGGTAGCTAGAGGAGGGGGTTGTGACGAAATGATGCTTGGCTGTGTCGAACATCCCTCCTGCTACTCATAAACGCCTTGCTGGTGTTCTACTGTAACTATCCCATGCGGACGATGCCAAAAGGTTTCAGCTTCTGGCTTTCTGCTGCACCGTGCCAATTGATTACCTGAAATTTAATCCTTTGAGTGACATCACATGCACTCTGTACAGATTTAAGGCATCTGGCATGTTCATTTCTAATTTCAGTGTTTGGCATATGGGAACACTTGGCATTTCACTGTGAAGTCTTTCCCTTACTGCAAGTGAGGAAGCCAGCAGAGTATTTGTTCGAGATCACTTGTATCAATGATCAGCTTTAGGATTTAACGAAAGTTTCATAACTGAAGAATTAGATTAAAGTACTTCTGCAGTCAGTTAAACATGACAGAGAGTTGGGGGGGGGTGGTTTAGATTTTGGGACAAATGTACCTTTTACTGCCTCAGCTCAGTGGAATGATGGACATACTGGTCCTGCCAGTCTCTGCATTTGCAGCTTCCCTGTCTTTGTTCCCACCTGTTTTCATGAAATCCTTTTTACTTGAAAGAAAAATCAAACGATGTTTTCTTTTGTGAGTTCTTTAAAACAGGCTGTTGAAAGGCAAACAAATACAGAAGCTGAAAAGTTCCTAGTGGTTAGGAGCAAGGGAAAGAAAATAAGCAAGGAAGTTAGTTCTTTCTCTGTTTTGAGAACAAAAATATAAAGCTAAAAAGACATGGCTATACACAAACAAGTAATGCAAGACAGGATTGTCCCATGTGAAACACCCTGGAATCCGTGGACCAGCAGAATGTAGCTGGTGCACTCCACTTGTATGGGCTTGCAGCTCTGGCTGTGCCCAGTCAGTATAGCCCTGCCTTGCTGGCTGGGAATGATGGGGATGCCAGGATCGGAATGAATCTCTGCCATGAACTCCCTGGGTGACTTTAGGCAAGCTGCTGTCTTTCAGCTTCAGATATGACAGACGTGCGTACAGAGTTGCAGAAGGATTACAACTAGATCATACATGCGAAGCACTTAGAATACTTGCAAGTGTCGTGCAGATGTTGATTATTGAGGTCGATGGTGATGAAGATAATGGTTATTATTGACTGAAGCTGCATCTGCTGGTTCTAAAACTGCTGCATAATTCATTCTTTTTTGTTGTTTTATTCTGGATTTTTTAAACTCTATTTTTATTGTTAATTACCCTTTTAGCATTCATATTTAGGAGTGGAGAATATGTCTTTGAATGACAATCACTGAAGAATTAAAGTAGTATAACCAAGGAAATACCATTTCAGGTAACTTTTTAAAGATATTAGAAGGGAGCCTTGGAAAATCAAGAGATTTTTATTTATTTATTTATTAAAACATTTTTATGCCGCCCCATTCGCCGAAGCCTCGGGGTGGCTCACATCATCAAGTTAAAATAATTATAATATAAATTAAAAATATAAATATTAAATTAAAATACAACATTAAAAAGATGTAAGAGTTGGTGCCAACTGAACCTCCTTTAGCAGAGTATTCCATATTCCATAATGCTGTCCATGCCTTCTGCTTGGGTCCCATTAGCCTAACCTTTGATGGTGGGGCACCAGAAGAAGAACCTCAAACTCTTAAGGCATGGCCTGTTCCAGGGGGAAGGAATGTTCTTGAGACTCCTACATCCTATGTCCTAAAGGACTTTAAAGGAAATAATCAGCATAGTGAAGCCATTCCAGACCTGGCAAGACATGTTCTCTAAAGCTTGGTCCCTGTTAATGGCACAGTGGCAAGATTCTTAACAAATATAAGTTTCTGGGAAGAAGTCTAAGGTTAGGCCCATGTAAGCCCATCACAGTAATCTAATCTAGATGTTTGCACAAGCAAATGTGGCTAGGCATCTCTGACTGGAGGGGGCTGTAACTGATGCACTAACTTTGCCAAACTATTGTGCATGATGAAATGAAAGTCTTTTGAGCCTCCATTAACAAACCAAGATCATGAGGCATCCAAAACATAATCATGATACTTCACAGAGAGAGAGGGATGGTACTGTTGGCACAGTAAACATATTAGCGGGTGTGTCACCAGTTTTCTTCTCTTATCTCTCTTTTACATGCAAGGAGAGAAAAACCAGAAGACACACAGAGGGAGGCAAGGTAAACATAATCACAACTGTGCTTCCATTTTTCTTCGCATTGGAAAATATAGCACAATGCTGTAGCTGCTCGTGAGAGGTCTCCCCAACCCCAGGTCTTCCTAGTCTTAAGAGATTATGGGCCTAGGGATGTGGCAAAATGCTGGACCAAATGCTGGTCTTGGAGCATAGTTGCATTTTGCCATTTAGGTGCTCACCTGGGCACACTCGCCACTTGTGCTAGATACAGAGAGGTGTGAATACGGACAAGTAACATTGCTAAACTTAGCAAATATGTTGAACTTCTCTTGGAATTTCAGCCTGTGTTTTACATGCGTAAGCCAAATGCTCTAAGTGGAAAGAGCCTGACAGCACAGAAAGGCTGTGTGTGTGTGTGTGTGTGTGTGTGTGTGTGTGTGTGTGTGTGGAGGGATACTCATACCTTACCAGCCACCAGCAAAGGAACCAGTGGCTGATTCTCATAGCGTTGTGCTAGCAACAGTCTGACTCAGGAGCCTCCTTTCCTGATTTCTTCAGGTGCCCACTAGTCAGAGTACAGTTTCCTCTGCACCCTCCAGAGTTCCTCAGCAGCTGGCATGCTTTCCAGGACTGGCACAAAGGTCCCAGTGCCTGAGGCAGCAGAAGATAGATGCACCTTCCCCAATTCATCTTTCCCAGAACCCCTCTTCTTCTAAATTGCTGTCTACTGCTGCTCCTACCCTCTAAAGAGTCATGTCTGCTCTAAAAATGAGCCAGCATGCCTGTTCTGAGAGAGATCCAGACTCTAAGGGGTCCTTTCTCAGAGCCAGGTGTTCTGGGAGGTGGTGTCCCAGAGTCTGTTTTTACCATGGCATTGCAGAAGATCACCTGATCCATGATGCAGACTGTCTTCTGGGATCACCTCTCCCACTGTGCCTCGGGAGCAGGACCTTGGCACTGGCTGGCTGGCTCTCTGAAGAGCTGCACCAGGGGTTTTCTCTGTCTGTCACAGCTCTACATGGTGGACCAGAGAGCAGGTGCTTGCTTTCTGGCTGCTGTCATTTGCCGCAATGGGAGAGAGGAACTGGCCACACTCTCTGGGGCATCTGCTAGCATCACTGTGTGGGCAGCTGCTTCCAGAAAGTCTGCTGGTCCTCCCTTCCCACCGCAGCAAATGTCACAGCAGGTGCCCAGCTGATGGGGCTTCACTGAAGGCAGTGGCAATCCCTCCTGGTGGGGGCAGGAGGCAGGAGCAGTACAGCCTTCTGCCTGTCCTGCTTCACCAGCTCAAGCAGGGGCTTCACCCAGCTTCAAGGGAGGGCTGGTCTTGGCCCTTTCTGCAGAGCACAGCAGCAATGGTCCTGCTTCTAATTTTATTTCAGTTGGCATTTGATGGCATGTCTAGTCTCAGGTAATTATAGATTGCATGGCTGTCAGCACAATCATAAGGGTGTCTACTCAGAAGTATGCCCTACTGAGTTCCTTTGGCTTAGTCCTTACTAGATATGTGCCGTATCACAGCTTATGTTTTGCTACGCTGTAGGTAACTATTCAGCAGCAATTACACATGCAGTGCAGCTCTCACAAAACCACTCCACTATATGGTATAGGCAAAGCTTTCCTTGCTCCTGGACACTACCAATGTATCTCATAGAATCATTTTTATCATCAATTGGTAACGTATAAGTTCTTAGCAAAAAGAAGCTACAGAGTAATCCTATGGTCTCTGGGCAAGGATCCCAGGACCATAGGCTGGGATCAGGCTCAGATTCCTTCCACAAAATTCAGAGGTATTTAGTTTTTAGGATATATTATGCTATACATAGTGATCAGGATTATAGATGAAAGTTATAGATGACAGTTCTGATATTCTTGCCAGGTCATTTATAATTACTGCAACATTGATTAAATGTTGGTATCAACAGTTGCATTTATTTCTGCTGCCTGATTTTGTGGCCTATTCAAGGAAGAGCAGTCTAGGGGTTAGGACAAAGATTCACCAGTTATTTCTCCTTGAAAGAAAGGGAAGAGGAAGCTTATACTGAAGCTTGCTTTGTTTCAATTTAGGTCACTATGGACAAATGCAGAAATTTTGGGTGTAAATTTGTATGGTGAGGAACCCTTTAAAATGAACAGTGTTATTTAATGCTGACATGAGATTGCATCTTAAATGTTTGCTCTGTGAATGGACTAGCTGTATGATTAGGCAGAGAGAAGTGGTGGATGATGGGGCATGTGGAGTGGCATGTTGGCGATCAGAGATGTGCATGCCATGCAGCCTTCCCTGCAGTCCTTCCCCTAGCGGCAAGTCTTGTCACGTTGAAGCAAGATTCAGCTACGATGGCGAAATCTCTGCATGGAATGGCACTAGGAGGCAGGGAATTTTGTCCTTCATCTTAGGCCCTCTGCTCATGGAAAGAGAATTTCTCTTACAGTAAGAAAAGGGAGTTTTCCATGAACTTTCCATAAAGGGAAGTTTCCTCCATTGACAGATCAAAATTTAGGACTAACAAAGTCACAATGTACCCTAGACCCAGTTGGTTGGTAATAAGTCCCAAGGAACTCAGCAGACCTTATACGTATTTCTGAACTTCGTTCATTGACTGAAAATATCCACTGATCAAACGCCAATTGCCAGATCCAGGGCAAAATTTGACACAGCATCCAGGGCAAAATTGTTCCAGGTCAAATGTTCATGCAAATCCCAAGACAAGGAAACTTGGCATGTTGCTTTTCCGAGAAAGAACATTTGCAAAAAAAAAAAAAAAAAGCACATTCCCTGGGCACAATGTTGTGAAATGGCAAATGCTATGTGTGATTCCAATTGAAGTTGTGTTGTACCTTTTATAAATACCAGGCAGTAGCTGCAGCACTCACATCTTGAAACATGAAGGTATTTGAGCAGGAGCAAGAGCAATACAAGCTGATTTCTATATGATGTATTGCTGTTCTGGATTAGTTTCCCCCAGTGGTCACTTATACTAAATAAGACAGTAATTGCTAGTGGAGTCCAGCAATTACACTTTATTTTCACATGTCTTTTAAGCTGAGGAAGGCAAGCCTGTGAAATAGTCCTCATTGCAACATTGCTTGTTTCATCTGAGCCCTTTGGAGCTCTGGATACCACTGCAAACTTATGCCAAACTCAGATCATATTAAGCAGCTAAAGGAATTTTTCCCTAGTGGTAATGCCAAGATGGATAGCCAAGATTCCTGTGCTGGGCATATAATGCTGTGGAAACAATGGCTCCATGGGATTGGGCAGACCATTTTAGAAGACATGTTAAACTCTGAATACATATGACAGTAATATTTGGGATTGTTAGCTTTTTCTTAGCACATTTTACATGCTGATTTATCATAGCTATCACTCCCATGTTCTCATTTAAAGAAGAAACATTGCACTCATGCATTTCCACAAGATCATTTGTCTATAAGAAATGGTGTGAGGCAATGCATTGTCACTCTAATCTGACCTACGCCTTATAGTGCAGAGTTTCTGAAAGCCCTAATAGCTGGGAATCTGCTTTTCAGTGGCCTGCTGCGTAATTCAATAGGTAAAAAAGTACCATGTTAAAATGCAGCAGTCCCCTTTTTAACTAGAGGCCTCTTCCTTATTCTGTCATTATTATACATATGGAAGATAGACTTAGAAAAATACTGAAACCTGATATTAAACAGTCTGCCAGACAAGGGAAGTAGGACTTTAGAAATCCATTCACTTAATATTTTTTGTACTCCAGATTTTTCTCAATGGATTTGTGATAGTCCATAATTGGGTCAGAATTGCATTTTTGATAGTAAACGTCTTGGTAATCTAAGTCTGGGACTTTAAGCAGACTTGTTTGCAAGTTGGTTCCACTGAATTCTTTTCTCTTGGCCAACGTGAGAACCCTGATTTTTGTGCTTTTACTGTCCTCTCTTCATTCAATCCTGAATATAAAACATTTGCTTCCAGATATCTCACTTGATTGCTTGCATGAAATATGGCAGTGAGTGCTTTCATCCAAAGCCCCCTTCATCTCATACTTCTCTATCACTTAAGTTGATTGAATTTAAAAGTAAAATGTGTGAGTTGATTCAATACTTTTAGACACAGTGAATACTTCTTGGGATGTCTCTTTCGAGTATGAAAAAAGCTAGTGGTTGCTGTTGCTGGTGACACATTAATTCTCCAGACCTTTCCTGTGACAACTCCCACTCTCTGCACTCTTTCCCCAGCTGTTGCTGTATTCATAGCTATCATTCCTCATATGAACTTGACATAAAATCATATTGTGATGGCTTTAATGTGTCAGAAAACCCAGAAATACTGGGTATTGTCCAGAGATAACCAGGTGCAGAAACCATTAGAGCTACATGGTTGTCATCTCGCCCTAATGGTGTATAGCCATATCCAGTGTCATCTTCATGGTTCTGAGGACCCTTGGGCATGATGCCCTCAGAGAGAACCCTTCCTTTGGAGAGGAGAATCGGCCTTCTCATCCCCCTGGTCACCAGCTGCTCTTTTTCCTCATTGCTGCCTTTTGTATTCTCAGCTGGCAGAGATCCAGTGAGTAAGTAGGCAGTGGCATCCACTTCTCTTCCTTCTTAACCCCACCATCCTCTGGGCCAGGGTGGGAAGCCCCTCTAGGGTCAACTAGCACCACCACCCTGAACAAGCAAGTTGCACTGATGAAGAAGAGGCCATGCTCACCACGCTCTGCCCATGTCTCCGGGTTGCACCATACCTTGTATGCAAGACTTAGTCCTCTGTATTTCCTAGGATTCCCGATTTCCCAAGGGCATAATTCATCCCTTGGTTAGCATAGTGAAGTAAATTTTCCTTGGCCAGAAGCAGTATTTCTCATTCCTAGGTGCTAGAAAGAGCCTTTGCTGGAATGCTTTCTGGTGCTCCCCTTCCTCTGTTTTGGCCCCAGTAGATGTACTTGGGCATGATGTAGGCAGTGACACTATTTCAACAGCCTCAGGTGGCTGAAATTGTCCTTTAAATATATCACCATGGCTCTGAGGGATACTACTTAGAGCATGGGTCCTCAAACTAAGGCCCACGGGCCGGATCCAGCCCGCCATGCCCTTTTAACTGGCCCGCCCCACAGGTTTTGCACTCACTGCGTGCATGGCTTGCTCACGAGGAGGTCAGTTTGGAAACACTTGGAGAAAACGATCTCCTCGTGAGCAACCCGGCGCCGCGCTGTGCTTGCGCTCAGCAGCAGCTCGCGGAGAGGTTGTTTTGGACTCGCTCAGGAACAAACTCCTTGCGAGCAAGCCGGCGCCTCACCCCGCACCCCCACCGTCTCCGCCTTGTGTGCGCATGCATGTGCGTGTGCCCCACCCCCACACCAGCCCACGCCTCCCCACTGGCACCGCCTTGCTGGCCCGCAGCCACCGCTGGTACCTGTCAGCTGGCCCCTGTTGGGAAAGTTTGAGGATCCCTGACTTAGAGGCACGGTGGACTTTAACAGTCACAAAGGGGAATCAAGGCATATGCCAGTGGTGGGTTTTACTGGGGTGCTGGGCCCAGGGAGCAGTCCAGGGGCACCATTGGCTGATGCCAGCTTTACTGGAGGCAAAAATGGGATGGCCGCTATTCCTCTACTCAGCTGGCAGCCTTCTCAGTGGAGTCTGATCACCTTTTTTTGAAAACAAGAATACTGAGCTGGGCAGACCATGGTGTGCTCCAGCATGGCAAATCATATTAGCTGTTTTGCTCTTGTGAGTAGCGTCATAGCCCTATTTTAACAAACTCTTTTCTTATCTGATATGCATGTGTTCTTAGTTTATTAGGAAATGGAGGGAAATGCACAGTTCTGCAGCTAAACTAAAATAGCTTCAAAGGCAAAGGTAATTTGAGATATTTCTTTAAAATCCTGTTTTATGTCTTTTAAAAGCAGTTACCAAGGAAGGAGAATGTTCTTGCTTTAATAATAACATATAACACTACACAGAGAATTTTAAAACTTATAAAGCAGGCTTGAAAATAAGACCCCAGAAGTTATTAAAAGTTCTGTAACTTATTTATTTATTTAAGGTGGCTACTTGGGGCTTGAAGAGGTGCAGCAGTGAGACATTTCTGCAGGAGGTACAGGGGACAGGACTGCCCTCCTCTCTCCCCCTGTTGCTCTTTAGGTTATTGCAGAGCAGCAAGGGAGCTCTCTGTCTCTGCAGTGGTGCAGCTAATTCAGACTCTGGACTTGATGGGCCTATATATGCAGGAGGACATGTGAAGACAATGCACATGGTGTTATATTTTCATGTATAGTACCTCAGCCATGAACTGGTCAGCCAGTCTTTGTCTTTTCTCCTTCCACTGACGTGCCAGAGGAGAGCTAGTGTGTAGTGGATGGTTAGAGTGCTGGACTGGGATCTGGGTTCTAGCCCTCATCTTGCCACAATCTCAGCAGGTGACTTTGGGCCAGCTGCAGGCTCTCATACCAATCTACCTTACAGGATCGTTGTGAGGATGAGCTTGAGAAGCGAAAGAAGATCATTCAAGCTGCCTCAAGTTCTTTGAATAAAAAGGGGCTGGATATAAACCTAAACATGGCAAGCTATAACACTGTTTCTGTATTCCCGTTATGCTAGAGCAACAGGAGTAAAATGGTTTGTCAACCCTGATTTTTAGGAGACTATTCTGGGCAGGTGCAGTTTCACATTTTAAGCTCAAAGCACACCACTTCCATGGCTACAAGACTAAAATGGAGCTGCTATGTCTAGGTAGTCATTTGAGAATTCACATGGGTTGTGAACTATGGGTTGTTTGCAGGGTTCACATGTAATGACAACCCATGATTCTATAACAGTTCTCATGCAGTCTGTATTCAGTGTTATTACATGTGGAACAGATCAGTGTAAGAGTGAGAGTGATTGTTTAATTTCCAGTGCAGAAGGCCAGACTTCCAAACTGAAGAGGATGTAGTACATAATGTGAGGATGTGTCTGACACTAGAACTACACACTTTTTTAACTGAAAAGGAAGAGTTTTCCCCCTCCAAAACCAGCAAAAGCATTATATTGAATTTAGAGCAGAACTATGGCTATATGATTAAGTGCAAACCACCACCTGAATTTCAATGTTAGATATTCTGTTCCCCTAATAAATTATATTCAAAGATGTTCAGTTGGAATAAGTACAATATTGTGGTCACAATCTGGCAGAGAGTTGGGTCATAAACACATTAAAACTAATGAACATAACACTGTTCTGGATGCACCCATGGATTGAACTTGGACTTGGCTGCAATGTATGCTTATACCTAAGGGGATTTATGCAGGAAAAATCAGTTCTATTCTAAATCAGAGGTAGATAAAATGTGGTTCTATCAGCTATTGTTGGACTACAATTCCCATCAGTCCTAAACAGCATGGCCAGTTGTGAGAGATGATAGAAGTTGTGGTCCAACAACACCTGGAAGACCACACATTCCAAATTCTTGATCTCAGTCATCTCAAACATGGCAAGGGGAGAGGGGCTGTTTTAGCTGTGATATTTCTTTACTATAGAACATGAGTGGGTTGAAAACTGTTTAGAACTATGTATACAGAAGGACTGCAAAAATCTTCTTTGTGCTTCCATATTTTATATATGTGGTATCTATATTGTGCAAATGATATGGAGAGCTCTGTCATCGCACAGTAGATACTGGGTGACATTGGTTGCAGTTTTAAAGAAAGGACAAACTTTTGTTCTTAGCTACTTTTTATGTTTACCTTGCTTCTGTTTTATGTGCTTCCTGATGTTTCCAGTTCATAAAACAAGAGTCCGTATGATTATGATCTAAACAGACCATGCTTTATCTGTGCATTATAGATGATAAATACATTTTATTTTCTTTAATATACAGATATACTGTATAGGGATTATATTTTAGACCAAACCAACTCTGTATCTTTGCTTTCCTATTTTATACAAGCTGGTCGAAAGAGAAAGCGAAGGTCTGTGATGAATACATGGAATGAAAGGGGAGAGGGAGAATTGATTTGGAGGTTTCCAAGATGTGAACCAAGCATACAATATACCACATTCACTTCCCCGACAGACCTTAGCTAAATGAAAAACACATGGAGCGACTTGTTGAGTTGACTTTGTTCTGTGCTCCATCCTTGTTATAGATTTGTTTTCTGAATCCAGAGTTCTGAGTTTCTTGCTGGATGCTAGCAGACTTGGAAATATCACAGCATGTGGGACTCAGTAAAACATGGGCTTCATTTGTTTTCCTTGGCTTCTGTGTGTCATGATGTGTTCAAGATGACAGACTCTGCAAAACTGTAAATTTTAGTTAGGTCTCTCCTGAATCCTGAACTTTGTGCTGCTCAACTCAGGATGCCAGATAACTTGTAAGTGGTCAACTTGATACTCAACTCCATCCCTGAGGATGCATTTAATTCAGCATTAAAGGTATATGGGATCAAAAAGGCTAGTGGACCTTACACTCAAATAATAATTTGGGTTGCAGTCCATATCCAAATGAAATCAGTGGCAAAACTCTTTATTTTAATGGACTTGTTAAGTTCTGCATGAACTCACAGACTTAGTGGATCTCTGAAGACTTGCCTCTATAACATGATTAGAATGATCAGCCCCAGGTGAGGACTGTCCCTAGGGCAAAGGTGGGCAACTTTTTGGCCCTGAAGTGCCAGGCTGGGGCTATTGCACTCACACATACATTCCAACATGCATCTCAGTGAGCACAGATGGAGAAGTTTAAACCTTCCTCCCTTTCCTGCTGAGATCTCAAGATGGGATGACTGGTGGGGGAAAAGTTAAAATCTTTCCCTCCCAGTATTCCAAAGCGTTTTCTTTGTTGACTGCCTGATGAGAAAGTGAGGAAATTTTCTCCTGGGCTGCAGGTTCCCCATTTGCCCCTTTCATGGAGTCCACCCCAATGACAAATAGGGAGGGGGATTTTCACTGTTATGTCTGATCAGTGACAACAGCAGTGATTAACCCGCATGCCAGGGAATTGACAATAACCACAGGGATGACTGAAGAAAACTGGGGATTCTTTCCCCTGCTATCTTCACCCACCCCATGTTCTTAATGGGAAAAGAAACAGCATTGGTCAAAGAGTGCACTTCTAGCCACTAGCTCATTGGGGACCCAGGTGGCCTTACCTTAACTAAATTAACACATGGAAGGAAAAGCCTGTGTAAAGCCAGGTCCTAAGGCACCTCCATTGGCTGGCTGTGTGGTGTGTGGCCTGTCCCCCTTTGAGGATTCTGTGTACAACAATGCCAAGTCTCACTGAAGCATTAGTTGAAGAAGCTGTAGCCAGTGCTTCACCTGGGGACCAAATGAGCTTGGGTTGTGGCCCTGCTCAAGGATGTCCTTTGGCCCATGGAGTTTCCCATTTTCTACCCTTGCTGTAGAAAATGGTATCTATGCATTGCATTGGTCACTTTCCAGGTCATTTGCACATCTCCTTTTCCATAGGACATCAGTTTATAATGACAAATTCCTGAGTGGGGAACCAAGAGTCACATCCCTTTTTGGCTAACTGCATAGAGATGCATGATAGCAGTGGGCTGGGTGACAGCAGGCCCAAAAGCACATGCAGTCTCGTCCCGTCATGACAATTAGGCTTGGAAAAAATATCTCCCATTAAATGGTGGCTTTCCCTGCAAAAAACTGATTGTTCAGTAGGACAGAGATCTGTCTTAGGATCACAGTGCAAGGGGAGTGTAACCCCTCCTCTTCACAGTTGCAAGTTCTGTGAAGATTGCATGGCTTCCAAGCTGGCACTGAGAAAAGGACTTCTTTTTCTGACTGCCCAGCCTGGAAGCAAAATCACGCTTTCAGGACAGCACAGGTAAGATAGCATACTACAGGGCTAATGCTCTCTTGTTCCTGAAGTCATGTTTTTGCAATCTTCAGTATAAGCAATTCATAAATATCATTAAATAAGTATTTCTGTTTTATAAACAAATAATCCATGGGAGAACTTTTCCCCTTCAGGGATCTTGTTCTAAATTTTTCAGCTGTTTTGTTGTGAAGGCACCTATTCCTGCAGATTGTTGTGCTCTGCATCTCCCTGTTGGAATGGTTGTAATAGTGCAAGATTTCCATTTCCATTTCAATATTGCAGATCAGAGGACTGGAAAATGATCAGGGCAGTATGAGGATGAAAGGTTGTGTTCAGTTCTGCAGCAAAACCTAGATTCCCTAGAGTTTGTAAGTGAGGACTGTATAGTTATTTGCTATATTTTCCATTTTAAAATATTTTTAGAAAGATAAAATTTCCAACAGGAAAACCCCCTGGGGAAAAACATAATCAGCTTGGTGGTTAATGAGCCTTTGGCCTTTCAAAGCAGTGCTTCTGGTATCTTCTGTCTCATGGAGGTGCTAAGTGTCTCTGAAAGCCAGAATGAAGAGAGATTGGAGCCCATTGGCTCAGCTGTTGATGTGTGTCACCCAGCTTAGATAATTAGTTATTTCTTCTTTTTGGCTCTGGCCTCTTGGCAGAGCAGCAGAGCAGCAGAGGCACAGGCTGGGAGAGAGGCTGAGTGGCCAGGGGACTGGCGAAGGCAAGGCAGGAGCTGGGCAGGGGAGCAGAGGGCCAGGAGCAGTGGAGAGGAAGGGGGTGGGGCCAGAGAGGCTAGGGTGGCCAGGAGGGAGTGGACAGGCGGGGCCACTGACCTGAGGGACTGATAAGGCATCGTCCCTTGTCTGCGTCCCTTAGCTGCGACCCGGGCTGTCCGGAGACTCCCTTCCCTGAGACACAGAGGTTTGTTTGTTTGTGCTGTGCTGTGCTGTGCTGTGCTGTGCTTTGCTTTGCTTCCAATTTAAATTTAAGTTTATTTTATCCTTGTGTGTGTGTGCGAGTGTATTTTTGTCTGGGAGAACTGGGTGAGTGAGAGGAACTGCAGGACTAACAAGGCAGGGGACCAAGGTAAGGTCTCGGAAGGGATACTGATGGTAGACCAGGAGATGGCCTTGGCGGGAGTCACGGGTGTTGCTGTCCACTGCGACAGCTGCGACATGTTCGCCCTTCTCCCCCAGGAGAGGCAGGGATACACTTGCCCTTGGTGCAAGCTGGTGACCCTGCTAGAAGGGGAGATGAGGTGCCTGGGGGCTGAGAGAGCTCTCCAGGCCCCCCCCCCCCCCAGAGCAGCCCCCCTCTGGACAGAGGGTTGAGGGAGAGGCCATGGGAGGAGCAGCTGCAGAGACATGGAGGTATGTCACCCACAGGAGGAGGAGGCCAGCATGGCCTCCTCCTTCTCCTGGCACCAGTCTGGAGCTGGGAAACAGGTTCTCTCCACTTGGGGAGGCTGAGGCTGATGAGGCCTCGGGGGACCAGCAGGACCCCCAGCCTGGGACATCAGGCAGCAAGGGGGCCGCTGTGGGAGAGGTGAGGGCCAGGGCACGGCTGCCCACCAGCACCGGGAAGGTACGGCGGTGGGTGATTGTTGTTGGGGACTCCCTGCTGAGGGGCACTGAGTGGAATGTGAACATAGAAGGGTATCACCTTTTTAGAAAGGACAGGAAGGGAAAGAGAGGTGGGAGTGTGGCTTTATACGTCAGGGAAGGGATAGGATGCAGTGAGATAGAATGCAGCACAGATGGGGATTCGGTAGAAGCAGTCTGGGTGAAACTTAGAGGTTTTGACAGGGAAAGAGACCTGACAGTGGGGGTATGTTATCACCCTCCAGGTCAACTTGAGGCCCTGGATGATGTCCTGACAGACCAGATTCTCAGGATATCTCAGGGGAGAGACACAGTAATTATGGGAGATTTCAATCTCCCGGATATTACTTGGGAGACTCACTCAGGGTGACAGCCAGGTCACGTCACTTCCTAGAAGCTATAGAGGGAGGGTTTTTCACACAGAGGGTCTGAGAGGCGACGAGGGGGGGGAAACATCCTTGACTTGGTCTTGACTAATAGGGAGGAGCTGATAGATGAAGTACAGATTAGGGGAGCTCTGGATGCGAGTGATCACTCCATCCTTTGCTTTTTGATCAGGGGACTGGGGATGTGCAGCAGGTTGAGCACTAGAAGCTGGGACTTCAAGAGGGCCAACTTTGGCCAACTGAAGGCCAGACTGGGGAAAGTCTCCTGGGATAGGTTACTGGAAGGTAAGTGAGTTGAGGAGGGGTGGATAGCACTCAAAAGGGAGGTTTTGGAGGTGCAAGCCTTGACGATACCTCTAGTCAGTAAGGTGGGGAGGCGGAGGAGAGTGCCGCCATGGATGCAAAAGGAGGTGGTTAAAGGGATTAGACGAAAGAGGAACCTCTGTAGGAAATGGGTACTGGGGGAAATAGACAAAAGGGTATACCGGGAGGAGGAGGCCTGTTGCAGAAGGATTCTTCGCAAGGCTAAGGCTGATTACGAGCTGAGACTTGCCAAGAATATCAAGAGCAACAAAAAGGGCTTCTTTCAGCATGTAAATAGGATGAGGAAGGGGAGACAAGTGGTGGGACCACTAAATAAGGAGGAAGGAGATCCAGTGATTGATATGAGGGAACAGGCACAGATGCTAAATGACTATTTTGCCTCTGTGTTCTCCCCAAAGTAGGAGATTAGATAAGGCTGGGGACTTAGGGGCACAGATTAGAGTCACCTCCCTTGAAGTCGAGGGGCTCCTCAGGGCATCGGACATTACAAAGGCACCAGGCCCTGACGGGTTACACCCGAGAGTACTTAGAAAGTTGGCAGGGGTTCTCTCATGCCCGCTGGCCTCCATTTTTGAGACCTCATGGAGAACAGATGAAGTTCCAGAAGACTGGAGGGTGGCATCAGTGGTCCCAATTTTCAAAAAGGGTAGTAGAAAGGACATGGGGAATTATAGACCAGTTAGCCTTATGTCCATTGTAGGAAAAACAATGGAAAGGCTCATAATAGAGAGAGATCTAGTGATGCTAGATAGGGAAGGGAGGCTGACAGCCACACAACACGGCTTCTACAAAAACAGGTCCTGCCAGACAAACCTTGTGGAATTCTATGACAAGGTTTCAAGATGGCTAGATGGAGGGGATGCAGTGGATATGGTATACCTGGATTTCAGCAAGGCCTTTGACAAAGTGCCCCATGATATCCTGGTGGAGAAACTGAGGAGTTTTGGGATACACCAAAGCACTGTCTGGTGGATTAGGGCATGGTTGATTGACCAAAAGCAGAAGGTAACCATTAGGGAGGAATCATCGGGATGGCAGCCAGTAACAAGTGGGGTCCCCCAGGGCTCTGTCCTGGGGCCGATCCTGTTTAATCTTTTCATTAACGACATGGAAGAAGGTGTGAACAGTCTGCTGATCAAATTCGCAGACGACACTAAACTGGAGCAGTGGCCACAACTGAGGAGCAGGTACTCCAGATCCAAAAGGATCTGGAAAGACTATGGAAGTGGGCAGGAGACAACAGGATGGCGTTCAGTGTGGATAAGTGCAAGGTCCTGCACTTGGGGCATAGGAATAGCTTTCATAAGTACAGGTTAGGTGACAAGTGGCTGGAGAGCAGCACTTGTGAAAAGGACCTTGGGGTACTGGTTGACTGCAGGCTAAACATGAGTCAGCAGTGTGATGCGGTGGTCAAGAGGGTGAACGCCACCCTTGGTTGCATAGCCAGAAGTGTGACTTCTAGATCAAGAGAGGTATTACTACCACTCTACACGACTCTGGTGCGCCCACAATTGGAGTATTATGTTCAGTTTTGGGCCCCTCATTACAGAAAGGATATAGCCAGGTTGGAGTCAGTGCAGCGCAGGGCCACAAGGTTGGTGGCCGTTTTGCAGGGGATGCCGTGTGAGGCAAGACTGAGGGAACTGGGTCTCTTCAGCCTGGAGAAGAGGAGACTCAGAGGGGATATGTTGGTGACATTCAGGTATGTGAGGGGATGTTACATGGAGATGGGTAGAGACCTGTTCTCCCCTGCAGAGGAAGGCAGGACACGCTCCAATGGAGCAAAGCTCAGGGAGCCAAGGTTCCATTTGGATGCCAGGAAACACTTCCTGACAGTCAGGATCCTGAGGGCGTGCAATGGGCTTCCACGAAAGGTTGTTGAGGCCCCATCAGTGCGGGTGTTCAAGGATAGGCTGGACGTCCACATGGTGGGCATGTCGTGAGCGGAGCTGGCTGGTGGCTGGAGGTCAGACTAGATGGCCCGGGAGACCCCTTCTGACTCGCTCTGTTTCTATGTTTCTAAACAGCCTTCTGGACATCCCAAGAGGATAGTCCCACTCCACTCTCCACCCATAAGGTCAAATGTATAATCTGAGAATAAAACACATTTTTGAGTGTCTTGTTTTGCTTTGTGCTCCTCATGGATCTCTCCCAGTCAAGTCATATTTATTTATTTGTTTATTGATTTAAAAATTTCAAATACTGTCCACTAATAAGGTTTTGGGATGGTCTTACAATAAAACAGAGTAAAGTGTAGCATCCAAATAGGTTTTCTATGCAATGAAACCCCACATTGAAATCACAATCAAACCTTAAAATACTGGGAAAATAAAAAGTTTTTGGCCTGGCACTGGACAGAATAAAGTGTTGGTGCTGGGTGAACCTGTTGGGGGAGTATATTCCATAAACAGGGCACCACCGCTGAGAAGGCCCTTCTCTGGGTAGCCACCATCCTAATCTCCTTCAAGGAGGGCTCCCAAAGAACCTCTGCTCCAGATCTTAAGGGGCAGGCAGGCACATAGGGAAGGAGATGTTCCTTCAGATATCTAGGTTCTAAGCCGTTTAGGGCTTTATAGGTTATCACCAGCACCTTAAATTGGGTCTGGACTTCAACTGGCAGCCAGCGTGGATGGTAAAGGACTGGCATTATATCTGTATACCTGCTGGTTCCTGTTAACATGCTGGCTGCATTAATCTTATATGCCAGGAGTGCAAAATTTTTGGCAATGTCTGACAGTCCCCAGACACTCAGAACAAAAACAGAGGAGGGAACGCTGTAGAAACTGGCTTAAGGTACCTGCCATGGGGAAGGACTTTTACCCTAAGAGCATGCCAGGAGAAGTGGTTTAAGGCCCCAGCCTACTTCCTGGGATGCTTTGGAAATGAGTTTCCTAGGGGGAACCAAAGAGTCTGCTCTAGAGCACTCTTACCTCTTTTTTCATGATTACATTGGGGTGTCTAGTGCAAGGCTTCAGTATTTTGATGCTGTTGCTAGAAAACTAAGTTCTGTTGCTCTTTCTGTACGTGTAAGAGATTGGGTGTGTGTGAGAGAGAGAGCTGTACATGTGTGCTTGCATATATGCGTTTGTATGTGTGATGTATGGGTCCTGCTACCCCAGGAGACACCGAATGTGACTGTTGGGACCAAAATGGAATTGTATCCCTGTAGAATACATTGTTTGAAAAAACCAGTTAGTGTGTGGAAGTTGAAAACAGAGCTAACAGGTGTGCTCTCACTCTCATTTCCACACATTGATCATTTCCACATTTGGTTATTTATTTTGCATTAGAGTTTGTTCTGAATATGTGTGCCCGCCTTCAAGCCTTACATTGACCAGAAGCTGTTTCTGAAAACTTTGAATATGAGTTGAATCTGATGCTGCTTTCATGATGAAGCTGTCCCTCAACAATGTTAGCATAGATAAGCTTTTGGTCCAAAGCAGCAGTGTTCTTCTTATGTTCAAGGCGCAATCTTTTCTCTCAATCCAATTATTTGCTGTCTCAGTTTGGTTGACTTTGTATTTTCTTAATAGTAGGGCCTGTTAAATTGTTGGGCAGTTTAAGCACTTTGGCATGGACTCTCACAGGAACTTATAAATCAGCCTGACACAGTGTGATCCATGAAGGTAAGCAGCCCCCCAGCCGTGTATTGTGGTCTGCTGGCTCCCCTCTGCTTCCTTTCTGTTGCCCCAGGTGGGGAGCAAAAGCAGGAGATTTTTCAAACAACTGCTGGATTGCAAGATATGACTGGTGTCTGCATTTGGCTTGCTGAATGAGGGGTTATTTGACACTGTAATAAACCTTCATTACCTTTCCAGTATAAGTATTGGAAATAAATACTGATGGCACACTGAACTTTGATCGTCATCAGAAATGCTTTGGCTCCTCTGTTTTGTATCGAAAGTATGAAACTAAGTGAAAAGGCACAGGCTCCGACAAGGGCAGGGACAAGCCGTCTCAAGGAGGGTGTCCTCTCTGTCACTTGGCAAGAGCTGCGGCATGGGAGCACACCAAGACCTAATAGAGAATTTAGCCTGAAACCCTCAAGTGCTTTATGTTACTGAAACAAATCTTAGAAAACACTGCTGAATGCCAGCTGAGTCAGACTTTTTCAGCTTCCAGGAATCTTGTTTACGGCAACTTCCTTCCTAGCTTGCAGATTTTGAGAAGGAGCCATGACTGGCTGCAGTGCCTGTTGATTTAGACTTGCAGCAGAGAGCCCAGGTTTACCTTAGTGGAAAGCAGCTTTACATCAAACTTGATTCTTGGTCCATCTGGCCCACTATTGTCTACTCCAGCGGTGGACAAAAAGTAGATCTGCAGATGTTTTGGACTTCAACTCCCAGCATTCCAGACCATTGGCAAGATTGGACAGAGTCAAAGTCCAGACATACAGGCAATCTGTCATCTGCCCACACCTGGTGTACTCTGCAGGAATGTCTCTCCAGGATCCCTAGCAGAGGGCCTTCACTTTACTTGCTACATGATATTTTATAAGAGCAGATGCCCATGCAGTATGTGAAACATTCCTACTATATTTCAATTTTCATTAAGACTAGATAATCCAGTGCATTTGATAAAAATGAGTGTGGTCTTCTGTTCTATACTGGGCTTCTTGTTGAATCTGAAAAAACTACCACTGACATTGTAATGTCCTTCAGTCTAACTGACGCCAAAGACAGACAACATCATCTTTCCTTTTCAGCAGAGTTTAAAAGAGCTTGTAAAACTTTGAGCAAGTGATTACAGCAGCATTAGATTTTTCCACTTCATTATATTTGAGAGCTTTGAATCAGAGGAGAAGCCCCATGTTGTAGCTGTCTGTGGAAATAGGATTTAGTTGAGGTAAGGCTCTTAGGAAAAAAATGGAAAGAGATTAAAATGACAGGAATGAGCTGTGATGCTTATCACTTAAAATACATAACTGTCACCTAAAAGCAAAAAATAAAAAAGGACCCATTTTTCATTTATTTTACTCATTCACTATATATTCTACCACAAGCTTCAAAAGAGCCTTATTTGTCAAAGCCAAAGACTGAGACCCAAGTTATATATTTTCCCTGTTGTAGGAGTACAAATTAGAAATGACATAATTTAGAGTCTGTAGATTTTTGTGATAACAATGTAGCTACACAGGGTTTTACACATTTAACTAGTAGTTTATCTGGCTTGGTAGCCTATCTCTGATCATGGCAAATATCAGGTGCTGCATGCAGAGCATAAAACACTAGGATCAAGCAGAGTTAGTCCATTATAAAAGACAGCCAAATGCTTGGGGACCTCTGATTAGAGAGATGTATGTCCTGTCTACGCCAGATAATTCTCTCTGAAATGTTTATGTTCCATCAATCAGTCTAGGATTGGCTGTTCCTGTTTTAAACCTACTATTTAGCCATTGCTATATCCAATGGCAGTAATATTTAGCAACCTCCAGCCCCTAGCTTAGTCTATCACGAAAAAAGCTTTTTAATTAAAAATGTTCCTTGTTTTGGGTGAGACACTATCCTGCTAGATCTTTCTATCTGTTTGTTCTTCTATCTGTTTGATGCAGGATAAGTTTGCTTGCTTTCTTCTTCTGTGCTGATAGTGAGAAGAGATAGAAAAGCATTTAGGCTTTTGCTGCTGGGTGAAAACATTTTGGCATGTGTTCGAAGCAGCTTAGTTTTCCTTATATCTGACTGCACCTCAGAAGTGGACACCAAGATCATCTTTACCAGTTTGATCCATGAAATGAGGCCACCTCCATATGTGACATTTAAATCATTTTGCATCTTTAATTCAAATATCAAGTTTATATGGGTTTTCAGTGTATTGGTTGGAATACACTTGTTTTAAAATGAAGGACTTTTATTCTTTCCCATGGGTACCAAGTAAGAAAATTCTAAGTAACCTAATGTTACTATACCTCCTTCTATGTTGGAGGTATTCTCCATCAATCATGTCACACAGTAAAAGTCTGTGTCTTGAATTCTAGGTATACTTTTCAGGATACTATCATACCCTTGTTATCACAGAGCAGCATTCTGGGTCCCCACACTAACACTTGGCTTCAATTTTGTCTGGAAATAATAGCTAGCAAATTTTAATAAGCTAAGAAAGAATGTGTTTATGTTACCAAGAGTATTTCTTTTGCTGGTATGTTTTACTAATAGAGAAAGGCTCTACCCTCTGCACTGCCCTTCCTTGATCTGGTGACTTTCAGATGTGTTTGTTTCTAATTTCCATTGACCACACTTGCTGGGAGTGATTGGAGTTGCAGCCAACATATCTGGAGGACACCACCTTGGACAAGTCTGCTCCACATGAAAGCTTGGGAACTCTTGGACACCCTAAAGTAGGGTGGGGCAGCTTGTGGCCCTTCAGATGTTTAGACCTACAACTTCCTTCATCCCTTCCCACTGGCTATTTGGCTAGGGTTGACAGGAGTTATAGGCCAAAAGATCTGGAAGTCACAAGTTGCCCACTGCTGCTATCAACTATAATCTCACCTGTTTTCTAATTCAAGGAAGACAAAACTATCATTGGTCAATGGCTATTCAGATTACTATTCTCATTCCACCCTTACCCCTTCTTTCTCTAGGACACTCTTCAATAATTGACCTGTAAATGGTCTTTTGTTTTACTTTCTCAATTTAAAATGAATACAGAAATAACAAGTTCTTGAAAATCTGCAGTGGTGCCCGACTGTGGAATACCCTCCCCAGAGAGGTTTCCATGACGCCAGTGGTTTTTAATTCTTGGCGCCAGGCAAAACCCTTTTTATTTTCCTGTTATTTTAATTGTTAATTGGTTTTAATATTTAATCACTGGATTCTGTGCCATTTTTATTTTATTTGTGCTTGTTGTAAACCATCCTGAGACACCAGTAATGGGACGGTCTATAAAAGCTTTAAATAAATAAAATAAATAAGTTCTTGAAAATCGCCAATCCTTTGTCTCTGTCTCCCTCCCAAATCCCTTATGAGAGCACTCCACTGTCTAGAGTTGAGCAGTCCAACATGCAGCCCACAAGGCCTTGTTCTGCAGCTCTCTTGTTGCTTGGAGCCCCCCCCCCCCCCACACACACACACACAATTCCCCTGCAGTTTAGATCCCAGGATGTCACAGGCATGATTGCAGTGAGCGCTCCTGAGGTCATTGACCTGTCCTGGTCTCTTCCTGAGCACCTTTCTGCTCATCAGCAGGAGCAGTGTGGAGCATTGCTGGGGAGAGTTCATTGGCTCAAACATAAGAGGCACAGTACACTAAATCCAAGGGATGTGGTGGCACAGTGGGTTAAACCGCTGAGCCACTGGGCTGGTTGATCGAAAGGTCAACAGTTTGAATCCACTGACAGAGTGAGCTGCCGTCCTCCGTCCCAGCTCCTGCCAACCTTGCACTTCGAAAGCATACAAATGCAAGTAGGTAAATAGGTACCACTTCGGTGGGAAGGTAAGAGCATTCCGTGCACCTTGGTGTTTAGTCATGCTGGCCACATGACCACGGAAACTGCCTGTGAACCAACGCTGGCTCCTTCGGCTAGGAAATGGAGCTGAGCACCCCACCACCCAAGAGTCGGACAGGACTGGACTTTAATGTCATGGGGAAACCTTTACACTAAATCCAAGAAGGAAGAAGGGCCCAGGGGATCAAAGAGGAGGGTTTCTGGGCAGGAGAAATAGGGAAGAAAGGGATGGGCCAGCCCAGACAAGCAGTCATGGTGCTTCAGCGATGGTTGGAAAGGAGCTGCCTGTGATCTCTCCAGAGATCACAGGCCCACAAAGTGTTCAATTCGTCTCATTTAATGGTTCATTACATAGATTAATTGTGTATATTGAATTACATAAATATATTTGAACCTATAAGAAGCAAGTACCTGTTCACACACACATACACAGAGATAGACTTTGGTGAATATTTCTGCTTAATGAGTACCTTTTCTCTCTTTGAGATTTCTCCCTGACATTGCTCTGTTTTGATTCTAACCATGTTATTTCCCTTTGGTTGATCTCTCTGCCCTTAACATTTCTGTCCTTAAAATTTAATGGGCTATTATTTCAGCCCATGTTTTCTCACAATTCATACTTTCCTCTCTTGCACCACTTTACTGCTGCTTTTGTGCATGACTCATTAAAAGCAACAAAAAACAAACTTAAAATACCATCTCTTACAGTGTTCTCTGTTAAGAATGTGGAAATTCAGATTTCAACATGGCTACAGAGTCACCAGCATTTTCAAAGTGAGCTTCTAAATTGTCCTTTCCATCTTTGCTATGGACCACGCCTAACCCAACTTAGCTAGCACTAAAGGCACAAAATATGCATCAGTCCAGAATCCATTTCTTAAAATGGATTATTTGCCAAATGCAGATTTCATAATAGTTTAGTGAATAGCCATCAAAAACATGAAAGTATCCTTCTTCATGGTCTTGCATAAATTGTCAGTAGAGATAATAACCATATATGTATTTGTGAGTTAGTAAGTTACAATATAACTTTAAAATATAAATTGGTACTACAGGAATGAACCTGGGCAATCCTAGGGCTCACAGAATCCCTCTGCCACTCTGGCATACCTGAAAGGGATCAGAGGTATATGATTATATTTTCAAGTATTAGTGGTCTGAACATAAAATGGTGGTTTCATTTTATTTTTTATTTACACATCTCCAGATTATTATTCTATAAAAAGTGAGTGACTATAGTTAATCCAAACAAATCAGGATCAAGAGCCACCTTTTGAAGTTTGAGCACACAGTTGTTTATTTAATTTATTGAATTCAACAATTGAATTAAGTGTGGTTTGTCTCAGTTCAGTTAAAACAGCAAACCATGATTAGCTGAGAATGGAAGCAAATCCATTTCAGTCTCACTCTTCTGCCTACAGTGGAGTAAGGGAGGGGGAAATGCTTACTCTTACAGTTTGCTTAGGCTCATTTCTCTAGTGCCAAATTATGTTTTAAAGTTGCAGCAAAATATGGCCCATGTGAAATGTTCTTGGGTATATAACGCCTGGAATTAAGGATTATCTGTCTCATGATAGGGAAAGCTCCAGCTTAAGAAACTGTCTCCATTTTACAGAAAATAGAGGCTGCATCTTAGGATGCCCATGGCATTTCTTTCCACTGAAGTGAATATCACAGAATTTGATTACTGTGAAATAGAAATAGTTCCTATCAGAAATAGTTTCTGTGCTTTATCAAGAGGCTGAGAAGATTTTAAAGTCTTCCTTTATTATAGAAAGACAGAATTCAGCTTCTTCTGAGTGCACAATTAACAACAGGGGTGAGTGAGGAATTTACTCAGTTGAAGGGTTTTTAATGTATTTACTTGATCTACATCTCTCCAAACTGAAAGGAGCACAATTTACAGTTAGACACCCAAACACTTGTGGGCTTGCAAGATGGTCTGCAAATGAAAAAATGCATTTGGACATATTTGCACATTTGAAATATGTGGAAAGAATACTATGTAAATGATGTTTAGTCACTATATTAATTAATGTATCCATTTGAAAAATATGAACCTTTTTTGTGGGGAAGGGGCTAATCTTGGACAGAACTGGCATGGAATGACCTTGGAGGTGGAAGAAGGAGGAAGCCCACTGAAATGGACTTAAGTACTCATCAACAGTACTTAAACATTTGTAATGAAGTGCTGGATTGCAGCCACTGGGCTTCCTGAAATTGGAGGTATAAATATAACTTCAAGACTGGATTATTGGAATGCACTTTACGGGGAGATGCCTTTGAAGCTGGCCCGGAAGCTGCAGCTAGTGGAAAACGATGCAGCTGTAGGCTGCTGAGGCATGACTAGGAACATATTATGCCATTCTGAAGGAGTGCACTAGCTGCCAATTATAAAGCCAAGCTCAAGATGCATATGCTCACACATAAAGTCCTACATGGCTTAGGTCTTAAGCACCTGATGGAGTGCCTTGTCCCTCATTTACCTGAGTCATTCAAAACTAATGGACATTCTTGATGCTGCTGTATTTGTCTTGTGTTCAACATGCAGCAATCCAAAAGAGGGCATTTGCAATGCAGGCACTCCAATTGTGGAACTCCCACCCGTATCATATAAGGCCATCAGCACTGAGTTGTAGACACTTTGGTGGGAACTAAATACGCATGGTCATCACCAGATGGTCAACGCAGAAATCAGATTGACTTTGTGCTCCGCAGCCAATGATAGAGAAGCTCTATACAGTCAGTAAAAACTAGACCAGGAGCTGACTGTGGCTCAGATCATGAGCTTCTCGTTGCAAAATTTAGTCTTAAATTGAAGAAAGTAGGGAAAAGCACTAGGCCACTCAGGTTTGAACTAAATCATATCGGTGATGAATATACAGTAGAGGTGACAAATAGATTTAAGATAGACAGAGTGCCTGAAGAACTATGGATGGAAGTTCGCAACATTGTACAAGAGGTAGCAACTAAAACCATCCCAAAGAAAAAGAAATGCAAGAAAGCAAAATGGCTGTCTGAGGAAGCTTTACAAATAGCTGAGGAAAGAAGGGAAGCGAAAGGCAAGGGAATAAAGGAAAGATACAGCCAATTGAATGCAGAATTCCAGAGAATAGCTAGAAGAGATAAGAATGCCGTCTTAAATGAACAGTGCAAAGAAATAGAAGAAAACAATAGAATAGGGAGGACCAGAGATCTCTTCAAGAAAATTGGAGATATGAAGGGAACATTTCATGCAAAGATAGGCATGATAAAGGACCAAAATGGCAGGGACCTAACAGAAGCAGAAGAGATTAAGAAGAGATGGCAAGATTACACAGAGGAACTATACAAGAAAGAGCTTAACGTCCCTGATAACCATGATGGGGTGGTCACTGACCTCGAGCCAGACATCCTGGAATGTGAAGTCAAATGGGCCTTAGGAAGTCTGAGCAACAACAAAGCTAGTGGAGGTGACAGTATTCCAGCTGAGCTATTCAAAATCTTAAAAGATGATGCAGTAAAAGTGCTACATTCAATATGACAGCAAATTTGGAAAACTCAACAGTGGCCACAGGATTGGAAAAGGTCAGTTTACATTCCGATCCCAAAGAAGGGCAATGCCAAATAATGTTCAAACTACCACACCATTGCACTCATTTCACATGCTAGCAAAGTTGTGCTCAGAATCCTACAAGCTAGGCTCCAACAGTATGTGGACAGAGAACTATGAGAAGTACAGGCAGGATTTCGAAGAGAGAGAGGAACTAGAGATCAAATTGCCAACATACGCTGGATCATGGAGAAAGCTAGGGAGTTCCAGAAAAACATCAACTTCTGCTTCATTGACTATGCTAAAGCCTTTGATTGTGTGGATCACAACAAATTGTGGCAAGTTCTTAAAGAGATGGGAGTACCAGACCATCTTATTTGTCTCTTGAGAAACCTATATGTGGGTCAAGAAGCAACAGTGAGAACTGGACACGGAACCACTGATTGGTTCAAAATTGAGAAAGGAGTTCAGCAAGGCTGTATACTGTCGCCCTGCCTATTTAATTTATATGCAAAGCACATCATGAGAAAGGCGGGGCTAGATGAATCACCAGTTGGAATTAGAATTGTTGGGAGAAATATCAACAGCCTCAGATATGCAGATGATACCACTCTCATGGCAGAAAGTGAAGAGGAACTAAAGAGCCTCTTGATGCGGGTGAAGGAGGAGAGTGCAAAAACTGGCTTGAAACTCAATATTAAAAAAAACTAAGATCATGGCATCCGGTCCTCTCACTTCCTGGCAAATAGATAGGGAAGAAATGGAGGTAGTGACAGATTTTATTTTCCTGGGTTCCAAGATCACCACAGATGGGGATTGCAGCCAAGAAATTAAAAGATGCTTGCTCCTGGGGAGGAAAGCTATGGCAAATCTAGATAGCATACTAAAAAGCAGAGACATCACCCTGCCAACAAAAGTGTGTATAGTAAAGGCTATGGTTTTCCCAGTTGCAATGTATGGCTGTGAAAGCTGGACCATAAGGAAGGCTGAGTGCCAAAGGATCGAGGCCTTTGAATCGTGGTGCTGGCCACCTAATGAGAAGGAAGGACTTCCTGGAGAAGAGCCTAATGTTGGGAACAATAGATGGCAAAAGAAGAAGGGGACGGTAGAGAATGAGGTGGCTAGATGGAGTCACTGAAGCAGTTGGTGTGAGCTTGAGTGGGCTCCAGGGGATGGTGGAAGACAGGAAGGCCTGGAGGAGTGTTGTCCATGGGGTCACGATGGGTCGGACACGACTTTGTGACTAACAACAACAACAGCAACAAATACCTATATGTTCCTCCAGTCTTTTAGTTGATAAAGTGAACTGTGTTTTATAATCTCATTTTCCGTCTTCCTATTTTATTGGTTGCTATTGTATGAGGGAGATGGTGTGTGTGTGTGTGTGTGTGTGTGCGCGCGCGCGCGCGCGATTGGTTTTGTGTCCCACCTTGGGACTGAAGCTTTTAATGAAGAGGACATTAGCATGTTTAAATAAATGAACAAATAACAATGTTTATTTTAATGTTATATACTTTATAATGATAAGGCTGTAAGTGATACAAAAGAAAAAGTAAGGTGCATTTTCTCATTTAGAATTTATTTTAAGTAATATCTATGAAGATAATACTATGGATGACAAAATCAATTGAACTCATTGCATCACTGAGATTAGGGAATACAGTCCATGAAATTATTAAGTTATCAAAAATATCTTACATTCACAGATACGTATTCAGCTTTCTTAAAAGGATAAAGTTTCCAAAGTCAAAAGAAATTGCAGCAAATGTTTGCGATCATGACAGTGTATCAGAGAGCTCGGATAACAGTAGTGTAACCAGGATGAGACCAATGTGCATAGTTTAACCGTACAGGGCTTTGAAACTGACAGGGCTGCTTGGAGCTGTCCAAGCAGTTGTTGTGCCAGGTGCAACTGGGGCCAGTCAAGCTGGATTGTATGGAAGGCTAGCTATGACGTGGTGGAGGATGTACTGCTCTTGCCAGCTTGGAGAAATTCCAAGATCAGCTGCCCAGGACATTAATCTAGTGGGACACAGATGGTGTCACCTTTGGTGGTCATATTGTACTTAGAGCAAACTTAGAGTCTCTGGCACATGCTAACAAGGATTTGAGGATATGACACTCTGCATTCCTAGACCAGGGTGGCAGAAGACATTCTGAGGATGTTGAACACTGACCTTCCTCTTATAAATGACTAAAAGAAGTGACACATTAGTCATGCTGCATGTTATAAAAGCGGAGGATTGTCAAGAACTGGCCTGGAAGTTCCTTGATTTGCATTCCCTGAATGGTTTGAGAGGGTTCCAGATTTGGTACCAGCTATAAAAATATGATAAATAGAATGGAAGTAGAAACAACAATGTAAGTTTATAAAGAGAGTCTAACTTACCCTTTCAAGAGCTAACAACACATATTTGCTGAATAACAGCAACATGCTACAGGAAGAAACCCATGGTTACCATATGAGAGTTTCATTTACATGTACTATGTGAGATGAGTAGATATAAAATTCCCTACAGTTGCCCAGCCTTGCTGATTAAAGCATCTAATAACGCAGCAAAGCTTTCCATGGGGATTTATAGGTACGTGCCAAGCTCTGTCTGTCACTGCGAGCAGCCTCAGATTGTCCAGTGTGTGCATTCATATGTGACTTCAGTTTCTTCTTTGAATGCTGTCTGTATACTAATTTACAAAGTGAACCAAATGAAAAAGACAGGTACCCTTTGAACATGCAGGTTCACAGTGGTGATACATGATATGTGTGGGAAATATATAGACAATCTATTCAATTTCTTAGTAGTTTTAGTTCTCTGTTGCTTATGGTGCAGCCTCCATTTTTAAAATATTGCTATACAACTTCTTATTTCATCTGATGCTGCATCCCATAAATGAATATTTAGTTTGAAACGTTACTTTCAGACATGATAAAATGAATTCTGCTTCTCATCATCACATATTTAAAATAACATATTGGGGAAGGCATGCAGAGTCTAAATGTACAAACACCATATAAGATAAATAGTTTGCGCATTAAAACCCAGCAAACTTGTTTTGTTTTGTTTGCAACAATATGTTTGACTCCTGGGAAAAGAAGGTGCAAGTCACTTTCACTTTCTTCCTTTTGCTTCTTTCACTTCTTTAGAATGTGCAAAATCATTCTGAGAATGTAACTTTTACTGTGTAATCTATTGGCAGATGGCTGGAATAATTAGAAGCAAGTTCATGAATGAGTCTCCTGGGTGTTGTTCACTCAGTGGTTGAAAATAATAGAAATCAAAAGCAAACAATGGACAGTCCAGAATTGTTTTAACTTGGTCTGTCAGATGTGTGACAGAGTCCCTATGGCACAGGCATCATTGCTTTCTGGGTATTTAGCTAGCACTTGGCTAGCAACACGTCACTGGCAAGTCCTCAGAAAATGATTTAGTATGATGCTGATAACATGGACAAGGGCTGGACACTGATCATTGCCCCAAGCAGTTATGAACTCTTAGTTGGAAGCTAAGGAAAGAAGGAGGTATGTTTGATTTTGTAGGCTTTCCATTTAGGGTTGACATTAATAAGCATTAATAAATCAGCAACTTCTTTGTTCTTGCAGCTTTCCAATAAATTTGTCTCAAAAAGTTTAATCAGTATTTTAGACTAATCACAAACCGATCATGGGATGCTTGACTTAAATATCAGGAGATGCCTATCTATGCATATTGCACAATGTTCAATGTGCAATATGGATATTAATCTTCATGGGTATTAAAGCTGAGAACTCTTTGAGGCTAAGGACTCTTAAAAATATATATTGCCTTATGTTTTTCAGATTTGAGCATCCATTGAAAGGAATTGTTAATTAACATATTCCATCACCTATCTCTCTGAACTTTTAAAAATATATACATATATTGGCTTTCTGGATCTTATTTTATATCATCTATTTGTTGACCTGTACCAAATGTTGGTCTTTCCACTTAGATTAGATTTTCCACTGTTATCAGTTTTGGAATTTTCTTGTGTGGCTCCTCTCTAAATGGATGACATTTGGTTCTTGGCCTATTAAAATGGACAGAGCTACTCTCACAATCATGGCTGTCTGTGGTTTACAAGGTCCCAACAATTACTTTTAGATCAATTTTCTCATGCTAAGTTCTCTCTATCAAGAAACACAGATTTAAAAACTGGTTAAGATGTGTGTGTATGGAGTATTTTGATAGGTAAGTTAATCTTCATCCTGGATCCACTAGTTTGACATTGACTTATTTCTGTAAACCCTAGTTAAGACTAACTGCTGCTTTTTCTGGCTTTGGACACTAAACTGTGATTTGCAAAAAAGGGGATACAGAAACTTCCAGTTGACTTGTGTCTTGCCAGAAGAAAGGGAAGGGGGAACATGTGAATCCCAGGTTTGTTTCTGTTAATAGTAAACCACAGTTTACTATTATTTTAGAATGTAGACCTTATTGGATAAATGCCAAGGCTAAAAACCGTCTCCAATTATTCATGGTCATATTAATATTCATGATGGCAGATTCCTCATAGGTGACAAGTTCTCCTGTGTCACATTCTTGTGCAAGCTCCTCGATAAGGTAAACCAAAAAGAAATGCTGCAAGACAGCATTTACTTTTCCCTGGGTTTTGGGGGCATGCAAATCAACCAAGCGGGGGGGGGGCGGGGAGAGAGGGCAGAGCCACATGGTGAACAAAGCAAAAATAGAAAGAGGATGGCCTGTGAGCTTCTCTTTCTGCCACTTCAAAACATACATCTCTTTACCCTGCACTAATTAGGAGACATTGCTGTTCCTGGCCCAGCTACAACTTATTAAAAAATGGGCTGCAACTGTAAGCACCTTTTCCTGGTAACTTTCCACATCATCTTAGGACAGTATTTGCCACACTTTTCAGATCATGATCTTAGAGCAGAATTCCTGATGAATTGAAGAACATGATTTTGCCCAATCAACATGATTTATTCATGTAGGTTCACAGGAGGCCAGGACACAGACCACAGTAAGTAATGCTAGGAGAGAAAAGATTTAAATAATAAACTGACATTTCTGATCCATGCAAACCAGGAATATCAGGCTGTGCTTGCATTCAAAACACAATCTGCTGCATTTTAATGGCATTGTGTTTAGATTATGATAATTTTTGAAGAGTCACATATTTCAGAGACTACTCAGTTTTATTGAATTGGCTTCCTATAGTGAGAAAGGCAAACACTGGCTCACTGTTAATACAGCCTTAATAGATTTCCTGTTTTTGCATTATTTATGAAATTAATTTTGACAGCAGGCAGGTTTTTTTTTTTGTTTTCAAATTGCTCTAATGTATGCTCTGGGTGCATAAAAGCATAGTAGCTGCTTGTTTGGTAATTAAACAATGAATTGCATTATCTGCTACATCAAGCTCTGAAATTTTCAATTATTCAGAAAAATGTTTTTGTTGCGAGCTGTCACATTCTCATTAGCATGGATCTGGTCTAAATCAATCATGCAGAGGCAAGCCATGGACTACCAGACTTGTCACCCCTGGTTACGCACTTTACTCAAGATAAAGTTCCCTTGTAACAAAATGCAATAAAGTAACAAGTAAAGCAGGCCTCTGACAAAGCAAAAGCATTGACAGCAGATGGTGCCGAGAGGACTGAATTCTCATGGTTCTGACATAACGGGAAACCATTATGCTGGAGAGAACCATGCGCTCGTGTGTCTCTTTTTCTGCACCAGAGTAAGAGATTGGAAGCTTCACCTTTTCAAACCAACCCTCAAGATGCCCAAACTCTTGGAACTGCAGTTTGATTAAAACCATTGTTTAACCGTGGCTTGTTTACATTGAACTGACCACAGTTCCTTGCATTTGGGTATCATGGATCGTTGTTTTTTCCTTTAAAATTGGTAGGAAAATCTTCTGAAATCTTCCCATTGCAAGCACAAAAGGGGAGAGAAGTGAGGACGATTACAGGTTTGTTCACATAGTGGGAAGCCATGCATTCCCATGATGTCTCAACTGGGCTTTTTATTTAGAAGTAGAGAAAGGCAGTGTGAGCTCCAGGCTTCTGAGGGCCCTAGGGCATGAGGCTGTGAGCAGGGCTACTCTCTCGATGAGTCTTAATTTCTCCTTGCTGTTGCCAGCAGATGCTGTTGCTCCACCTTCTTGTCATCACTGCTACCAAGTGAACACTTGACAGCCAGGCAGTAAGCTAGTAGCAAGTCTAGGAGACCTTTGTCAGTGAGCCCCTGCTGGGATAATGAGCCTCTGGAAGCTACCTGCCTATGCCTACCCTTGATACTGGCTTTGGGCAAAGGTCCAGAATCTCCTGGAAAACAGCTTACCAGCTCATTTGAATAACGAGTTTGTCTAGCAGGGAAGAGGTGGCACCACAGGGAGCTGTGCAAGCACCTGTGGCTGACAAACCTCAGTATAGTCCTGACTGGGAAAGAATATAGCCACTATGTATTTTTGTGATGGATATTTTTATAAATCTGTCCTCCTTGGTCCAGCAGACTGATTCACAATTACTTTCTGTATAAAAGAATTGTAAGTAATTAGATTGCTCGGTGTGGTGCTTTAAAAAAAAAAAACCTTGCTGTTTGTCATCCCTTCAGAAAAGATTTTTCTTGTTTATGTCCCCCAGGAAAACTATAAAAGCCTATAAGCCATTTTCTTTTCTGCACATATATATGAAAATGCAATAAACTGTTGTCAGGAGAGAAATTAGAAAATGAGAGTCCTGTGCCAAGCCCTGCTACACATAAAGCAGATATATCCAGGGGTGAGACTAGGCAGTACAGAAGCCTAGGACATTATTTTGCACTTCTAGCAAACTGTCACCTCGTATATCCCCAAACTTAAGATTGTTTTTGTGGCTACAATATGAATGACTAGAATCGTTCTGTGTGAGAGGTGGGATCTGTTTGTGTGAATGGCTCTCACATGCCTGGCTACCATGCAGAGTTGCCATTCCATGGCATGGTTCTGAGGACCTTGTCCTACTTCAGACAAGGCCATGACTGTCTAAGTTCTATGAGCCACATTACTACACAGTTCAAGATCAGAGCCAGCAGGGCTGGAACAGAGAAGTAGTATCCAAGCAAGGGCAAGTCCAAACACAAAATCACAAGGCAGCCCAATGTCCGGAAAAGCAAGAGGGGGGCCTGGTGGAGCAAGAGCTATACTGTCAGGGAGAATGCAAGCAAGTAGGTACACTGGCATTTTTCAAGGGATTCTCCCTGCCTAAGCCTCAAGACAACCTAAATGTTCCACTAATTGCATATGATATTCTTTTCTTAACTCTGGTGTAACTGTGCAGGGTCCTGGTTCAGACCAGGATCAGCCTCCCAGAGAGGGAAGGATTAACCTTTCCCCACCAGTGTTTCCCCCCCTCTAATTCTCTCTCCACCTCCCACCCCTGGGTTGTTTTAGTCATTTCTGCTTGCAGCAAAAGTGATTGGACATTGTGTTACCAGCATGCCTGCTCACTCAGAACAAGCCAGGGTTTGAAAAACAACTCAAGTTGTGGTGAAGGCTCAGCTGGCCCATTTGTGGCTTACAGCTGGGTTGCTTGAAGGGATGGGTTTGGACACAGCAACAAATCAGATTTCAATAGGCCATACCATTGCTCAGTATTATGTGTGCACTGGGCAGGATGGATCTCATTGCTTCCTCTGAGCACCTTGGAATGTGGACTGCAAAAAGTGGGATGGACACATGATGGAGAGAAGGGAGAATGGGGTTGGGGTGTTTTAAAATGGCTGTTTATGCTGGGGAAGAAGGATGGGAGAGTAAAATAATGGCAGAAGGCGATGATAGGAGAAGTTAAGGAGAAAAGCCAAAGCATGCAGCAGCAGAATGAAGTGGAGTCACTGAGAAGGAAGACTGCAAGAGCATAAGAAGCTTCCTTACATGGAACCACATCTTTAGTCTGTCTAGCCCATCTGATTGGCAGCAGTTCTCCAGCCAGTCTGAGGCAGGATTCTTTCCTAGCCATGCCCACAGAGCCCTGAGATTGAGCCCTGCACCTTCTGCATGTGCGGCACGTGCCCCACCATTAACCACAGACCCTCCAATTCAGGGGAAGCGGCAGAGCTCTGAAGAGTACAGTGGAGACCCAGCATCTGATCATTCGTGAGTGTGACTCAGGAGCAGAGATCAGCCACAGGAATCTCAGAAACTCTGAAAGCAGCTGTCGCTGCCATTCATTGTGGCATTATATTTGTAATGGATTGTGGTTTAGAATTAGGATTGTTTACATTGAGTTTCCATAGTTCTATTTGTCATTTTCTGTATTGCTATTTGCTGAAAATCTGGGATTAGGTCAATATTGTTAGATGTTGGTTTGTTCCCTGGAAGAGTACAGTTTGCCTCTCATCTTGATTATGGAAATCGGAGGCAGTATATGGCCATATATCCTACTTTGTAGAGGACAACGCTCTGCTGGAAGGGCTCTTAGGAGACAGTCCTTTATTTGCAGGGGTTCTTTAGTGGAAGCGCTGCCCAGCCTGAGGCCAGTTTAAAAGTAAAGAACCCTAAGAAGAGTGAACTGCTGAACATCTTAGCCTCTGGATGGCAGACTGAGCAAACACACAGGCTACCTGGACACAGCTGGGTTTATTTCTATTTCCTTTGTAGAAATTATTCCTAAGCACATCTATGCATTTGTATTATCATATGCTTAATTGGTGCAGGTTGGTGTCCTCTTTGTTATGCATGTGCTCATTTTTGGTAATGAGTAAGTAGCCACAGTCATCTGGGCAAATCAGTCATTTTCTACATATTTTGACTGAGTCTTGGCAACACTATGGGGGGAAAGTGTGTGCCCGGGAATTTGGGTCCACAGGAACAGCTCTCTTAATAGGTAGGAATACCAGGCCCCTGGCTTGATGTCCTGGTTTCTTAAGTATGGTTTATGCAATGCACAGTTCTTCATATTCAGACAAATGGAAAATTGCAGTTTGTTACATGTTGCTGGCTCAAACACACACAAGTGCAGGGCAGAAAGAAAAAAGAGGTGGGTTTTAAAACCTGGGGAAGGGTGAGAGAGTAATTGGTGTTGCAGCCATTTGGATAATCATGGCCACTCTTGCAGGAGGAAGCGCCAGGGTGTGGGGTCTTCTTCATCTCTCCAGTACCTCCAACCCCCCCCCCCCCAATTATATTCTGTATATCTCATTTGTCCCCTTAAAGGCATTTCCCCTGAGCATTGCCAGGAATAAATAAATGCGCTCCCCAGAGAGGTCCGCCTGGTGCCATCGTTATTTGTTTTTCGGTGCCAGGTGAAGACCTTTTTATTTAAGCGGCATTTTAATTGTTAATATTATTGGATTTTATCTGGCCAGGGTGGCTTATTTTATATTGGTATTTTTGCATTTTTAACTTAATGTTTGTATTTTTAAATTAATGTTATAATTATTTTTTTTAACTTAACGTTGTAAGCCGCCCCGAGGCTTCGGCGAATGGGGCGGCATAAAAATGTTTTAATAAATAAATCTGCACCTTCCCCAGATCTTTTACCCATATTTTGCATGTGCTTCACCTGGGAAGGAGGGAATTAATTTGTTTCCTCCAAGACCCTTTTTCCTCTTATCAAACAAGACATCAACATTTTTTAAATTCCAGAGGTCTCTGCCACTAATAACTGTACCACATAAATATGAGATTAACATTATTTTATGTTATTAATTCAAATACTAGTGAATGTGTTCATCAAAGCTGTGCGCATTCCCGGCTCTCAAAATTCAGAAGATTGTGGTCTTTGGCTCAAAGTGTCTGAAATTTTGGCTACCCCAGCCTTATTCTTTATTGTTGTCTCATATTGGTATGGCTATGATTATATATAATCAACCATATAATCTTTACTGTCTCTGCTTATTTTGAAAGCAAATACTTCCAGAATAATGTGTCATTGTTTTTTCTGAACATTGTAAGATAAAATGCTGAAATAAACGTTTGTTTTCAGATGTAAAAAAATTGATCAACTGTAGGTTATTCACACAACCACTGGTGCATTCTTTGTTAAAAATTGCTTTGGAAACTCCTGCAACATGGAAATGGGAGTTTTGATTAAGTATAAAAACTTAAAATTAAACATCCAATAGAATGTGCATAATTCACATTCTTACCCTTTTCCTTGCTTAATGCTTGTTAGGTGCACTAAACTTAACATGTTTGAAATGACTATAATTGCATAATTGAGACTTGTTTTAGGAAACCGTGATCTTAATGTAATAATCTGTTGGTCTGGTCAAGGAACTAAGTGTAATTTAACTTCTCTATGATGAGGAAAACATCAGGTAAATGTATATCAGAATACTTATTTAATTTCCTCTTTGCCTCTACACCCACTCAGGAAAAATATGAAGGATTGTCTGGGAAAACTATTAATCATAATGACTCTGTTAAAGTCCCCCCCACCCCACCATTTAGAGGTCAGGGAACTAATTCATTGGCAATTATTCAGGTCAATGACTTGGTTAGAGCAATACAGGTAGTCCCTCGGATACAAATGAGTTCTGTTCCTGAGAAAACAGAAATTCAAAATCGAATCTATAAGTCAGATCACATGTACTTGGCCCTCCACATTTGCAGGGGTAAGGATGCAAGACCCCTGTGAAAGTGGAAAACTGAGAATATCTCTAATCCCCACCCTGCCCAAATTCATCAGTGGCTCCTCCTTCTAGCAAGGAAATGCCAGAGAGATTTTCCTCTCCGGATGGATGCTGAAGGAAGGCATGCTTCAGAGGCCTCCCCGTCTTCTGTGTCACTTCCTCTCTCCCTGTATGGTGCTAATGGAGGCCCTCCCTTGCTCCTCTTCTACTTCCTCTCTTTCTGCGGTGATAATGGTTTTCCACAGTAATTTGTACAAATTAGCAGGCTTTGTTGAAGGAAAGGTTGAAGAAAAGCACATCATATAAGTACTCTAGCATCATACCACACACCATCCCATTTTGTGACAAGCTGTTGGGTGGAGGGATAAGCTGCCCAGTTAGAGCACTGGTGTAAGATTGCCTTATTCCAAACTCAAAGAGCTATTGTTCCATGAAGACCTGCTACTCTCCAACACATGACTGCACTTTCCCAACTCCCAGCACATCAAATGACGTTGAACCCTACCTGTATCGAGTAAGTCCAAGCCACATAGCATCCTACCTGCAACTTTTACAAGACAGCAAAAAGTTGGTCCACCCCAAAAGATGTTGCATATGCAGTGTTTTGGAACCACAATAAACCACCTATTTCTATTCCTGCTGCTCCTGCAAGCTGCTCATTTTAATTTTGGGAGATGTTCACCAACTATGTGTACTGCTTGAGTACAAGCAACCCAACATATTTTCCTGTTATTTTGAGAAAAGTAACCTGGCATTCCAATGTGCTGTGTGAACTCAGAGATGTTCCACCTAAACAAAGGACATGAGTACTGCCTTTTAGGAAGCAGTCTGGAGTACTTTTTGAAGGGAAATGCAGGCAAAGGTGGACCTCCTGATGAAAGGTGTTGACACTCAACAGAGTAGGCTTCTCCCACCTGTTCTGTTTAGGTATCCATCTCCAGAGAAGAAGGAGCAGTGGATGCATCTCAGTATGATGATGCAGTCCCTTATTCATACCAATGACCTTCCAGAAGATGTGGGTACTGAGCTTAAGAAGACCTTTCTTCCTAACCTGTCTCAAATAAGGATGGAAGGAAAGTGCCCCATTGGACTTGGGGCATCTCTTTGTAAATTCTGGTGAAAAAAAGAGGTTAGAGGTAAAGTTCCTGAAGAAGAGGATGGACCTGAAGAAGAGTAGCTCAAACAGTTAGTGGAACCACCAATTCTAGCAGGTGTAGAGCCAAGGAAAGAGGTAACTGAGGAAGTGCCACCACTATCCACCACAGGTGTTGGTAATCACTTATAAAGCCCTTAACGGCTTGGGACCCGGATACCTAAAGGAATGCCTGAGGCCATATTTGCCCTCCCGCACCTTGAGATCGGCAGCAAAGACTCTCCTCCGGGAGCCTTCCGTGAGAGATATCAGGAAGCAAAGTACCTGGAGGAGGGCTTTCTCTGTGGTGGCGCCCCATCTGTGGAATGCACTCCCCAGGGAGGTCTGCGTGGCACCATCGTTATTTGTTTTTTGGCGCCAGGCCAAGACCTTTTTATTCAAACAGTGTTTTAATAATGTTTAATATTTATATATTTTAATTGCACAGCCAGTGTGTTTCCAGGTTTTAATTGTAATTGTAATTGTTTTATCTATCTATCTATCTATCTATCTATTTATTTATTTCTGTGAGCCATCCCGAGGCTGTGTAGCAAGGGGACAGCATATAAAAACTTTAAATAAATAAATAAATAAATAAATAAAATATTCAGTGCACCTCCAAAATATGAAACTGACTGGGTACAAGGGGCTTGGTCACTGCTGCTGGTCAATTCAGACCATGTCAATTCAGACCTCAGATCTTGTCCCTGAACAGGGAGTGAGGGAACAAACTGTCCCATATAGCAAGCAGATGGATGCGATTTCAATGCTGGCAGGTGCCTTGCAGACATCAGGGCAAGGCCAACAAGTACAATCTCTGTGTCCATCACATCCCCATACTGCACTCCAGCAGTACCCCAGCCCACCCTAGTGATATCATTCTGTAGCTCAGCTCCCTGGCCTGCTTCTGCCACAGTATTTATTTATTTATTAAAACATTTCTATGCCGCCTCGGGGCGGCTCACAGCATAGAATAAAATACACAATAAATTAAGACAACAATTAAAATATATACATTAGAATAAAATAAGCCGCCCTGGCCAAATAAAATTCAATAGTATTAACATTTAAAATGCTGCTTAAATAAAAAGGTCTTCGCCTGGCGCCGAAAAACAAATAACGACGTAAGTATGTGCTTCATTAACTGGGCTTCCCTATTTGGGCTAGAACAGTTCCCTTGGTTGGATCATGCCATGACTTAGAGTGAACCGAACAACCACTGGCACCACAGCAAAGCAGGGCAAACACAGCAGCAGGTTCAAATTCATCGGTGGAACAGTTGGCACCAACCACGCTCTTCCATTTGCAGGCAGGGGTGGGTAAGGAATGGCACCAGGGAAATGATGCCGGTGCTCAGAAGTTTATTTTTTTTCTCCCATGCTAACCCAACATGTATCTACCCCTCACATTCGCTATATGCTTTGTTGTTCCATTCCTGTACCATCCTTCTGGTAGCAAAATTAAAATCCCTAATGAGATGTTTGTCTGCTGCTTTCAAGGACACTTTCAGCCTATAATTTGCTATAATGCTGTATAGTTATGCCAGGCACTAGAAAGAAGGTGTGGTAAGGATGCTTCAGTTTGATTTCTGGAACAATGGATGGTTGTAATGCCAGAAAAGATGGAGCTGTACACTCACCCACCTGAGACACAGAAACCATTGCCTTAGATACAAAAGGCAAAGAGCCTAGCAATAACAATCTGGTAACCTCCAGATTGGACTATGGTAATGTACTCTTCGTACAATGTCTGAAATGAAAATGGTCTGGATACTTCAATTGGTATAGAATAGAGCTGCAAGATTGCTTGCTAGGATTGGCGGGTGTGACCACATAACTCCAGTCCTATATCATCTTCACTGGCTACCAACAGAAGTCTGGGCTTGATTTAAATAGTTAACTTTGACATATTAATCCCTTAATGGTTTAAGGCTCTCCTTGCAGCTGGCATGGAAATGCCTGTGCCAGCTTCTTCTTCTCTGAAGTCAGAAAAGTGACTTTGTGGAAGAGCTTAAGGGGGTGTTCTGGGGGCAAGGAGGGGGTGATCCCAGGGACAACTCTTCAGCATCCTTCCTTCTCTCTCCTAAAGTCCACAGCTAGACAAGCAAAGTTGGCTGTCCAGAGAACTTGCTGAGCAGGAGAAGCAGAGAGGTGGAATTCTCCTCTAAAGAGGATTCCTTTTAGTCTCTAAGTTCAGGCCTTACAGGCATTGTAAGGCTGTAATCCTTATTTTGAAGTCAGTCCCATTGAATTCACTGTGGTTGAGTAAACTTGTACAGAACTGCGCTGTTAATTCTCAGCACTTCACTATATCAAATTTATGTAGGTTAAAAACCTAAGAAAATGAATTGTAACTGGTTTTAAATTATTCTGTTAGTAGTCCACTAGGTAGATGTGACATAAAATAAATGTTCTGTGATATTCATCAGCTGTTTTTTAGAACCACTGAATAGCATTCTCTTTAAAATGAATAAATCATGATGAAAAATGACTCCTGTACTAACCATTGCTTTTAGTGGTTGTTACTATCAAAGTTTTTAACATCTTACAGTTGTTGTTTTTTATAGATTTTATTATATTGAAGCAGAGATGTACAACTCATGGCCTGGGGACCATCTCCCAAAGACAGCAGGACCCCATCTACTACATTTCTTACATAGACACAGTATGTGGCATTGTGTCTAATTTTGCAAATCACATGCTCTCAGTGCTTCTTCAGGACTGCTGGGAGCAGGCCAGAATTGTTATTTTGATATTGCAGAGGCTAAGAGATAGTGGACAATGACATCAGTTCACAAGCTGGGTGGGGGCAGGTAAAAGGTTCTTGTCCAGACTTCAGTCTCATGCACAAGATGACTATACCAGTTTTTATGGAGGAGGATTTTCTCTTTTTATAGCACTGCAATTTGCCCCATCTGCTGAGTATTAGGAAAAATGCCAATCTGGGGATGTGTGCCTCCCATCTGTGAGACATAAATGCTTGTGTATTTTGCACCTTCCAGCCCAGGCCATGTGGACTGAAAAAGAACATTGCAAGGAAAGCTTTACACAGGCATGCAGTGAAAGGTGGCCTCACAAGGGCACAATGTTGCCCAGGTTTTTTCCAGCCCAACAGGTGGCTTGTCAACATACTGTAACTGTAATTTTATATGGAGGTATTTAGAAGCTATAGTACACAGGCTGCAGCATTTCAGTTATGTCCATGCCTTTGATACTACACTACACTGTCGGGAATGGAATGGCATTGTTTAAACATGGCGTGTCCGTGTTGGCCACTGGGGTTTGTACCTGATGCCAGCTTGAACTTACTTGTGTCAGATGCATGCGTGTAACTGGAAGCCATACCAGCAATGCTTAGATTGATTTGATTTGTGGATCGCCTAAGCAAGCAGAAACAATTACAGTGAAAAGGCATCCTGTGGAATGTACACATTAATGCCCAACAGCGAACATGTTGATAGTAAAAGATACTTTCTCTATAAGAAAAGGTATCATCTATAAGCAATAATTATTGTGTTTTAGTCACAAAAATAGTAGAAGAAATAATTTGATAAGAGCAGTGTTTTATTTCATCTAAGGATTACAGCTGATGGCTCTATGTTTCTAAGCAAGCAAACTATTAATATCCTACTACTTTTGCATAATCTCTAGTAAACTGTAACAGATGATTGCTAACAGATTATTTGTTGTTATATGCCATCGAGTCATCTCTGACTTATTATGACCTTGTGAATAAATCCACTCCAAATTTAATTTTGGATTGTTTCTTTACAGGGTTTTCAAGGTAAGGAAATTCAGAAGTGGTTTACCATGGCCTTCTTCTGCACAGTACCAAAGATAGCTTGAGGATCACTGCTGTTGCCTGCAAAAGATCCTTCAACCACACTGCTGCCCAGTGGCTGCGCTTCAGGAGTTTCTCTGTCCTCATCACCATTAGAGACACCACGCTCTTTTGCTGATGTGAGCAGTGCTCCTGAAGAGGCTGGACACACCTTAGTCCGGTGTCTCTGCTTTGACCATTCCACCCTGGGTGACCCTGCTAGGAGGCCAGCCTGGTGAATGGGTCTGGTCTTGTGGCATCATTGCTTTTGTCTTCTTTGATATTCTCAGACCCTTCACCATCTTACAGTGTGCATCCAAGAGGGGAAACAGGTGATACAAATAAGTTTACCAGTGCAGGGGAATTTTCTCTCCGTTTATACTGGTGATATAAATAGCTTATTAAGGTGGCCTACCAAACTAGGGTTTTTTTGCCTGTAATGTCCTGATATTAACTGACATCCTCTTTCCACCTAAGAAACAGTGATGGCAAATGGCAAATACTTCTTTTCCCCTCCTCACATGGCAGGCAAAAATATTCAGGGGTGGGTTCCATAAGGCCAAGAGTTTGCTGTCGTCCATGTGGATCTTTGAATTATATGTGGGAATGGGTAGAAAGTTTGTCCTTAAACACTCTCTCTCTCTCTCTCTCACACACACACAGGATTTTTAAAAAAGAAATAAAATGTGGCCACATGGATTTGAATATATCATTATGAATGCACAGATATGATATGTGTGTGTATTTTAAGAATTATACATAAACTTTAACAAAAGCAGACCAAATACCCAAATAACAATCAATCTACAGGTGGCATCTGTAAGCCATCCGTTCAAGTGTTGAAAGGTTCTCAGTTCATTCCATTATAGGTGACGACTGAGCATTTATCCTTTCTGTGTTGTAATACCAGTCTTTTAGATGTCAGGAGGGTGTGAAGAATCCATTTGCACTGAACATGTGTTAACTTCCAGGAAAGAGGTAGATATTTTAAAAGAACATGTACATTGGTATATCTCAAGGAGTGTCCCTAACCAAAATGTTCATTCCATGCCTTCCCACACAAAAGGACATTTGATCTAGGACAAGTGAGTCCTACATCAAATCAAGCCAGCACTTTCCCTAGAAGCAAAAATGAAAAGAAAAACTGAAGCTTCCTTACTTTTAGTACGTCACGGCAAGAGGCATAATCATGGACCACAAAAGTAACTGGAAAACAGAAAACCATTTATGAAAAGCCAGGCAATTAAAGTAGCAACATATAAAATCCTGAGAAAGTTACATGACAGATGGGTGATCCACGATCTATTTAAATTAGTGCACTTGGATTTTAGCCTATTTAGTCCCATGAGAGGTGGATAAAGTTTGTTGGAAGGGGCGGAGAAAGGAAAGGCAAACATACTGAAAGTTTATATTAAAACCAGAAAAAAGCCATTTCTTGAATAAGCCGTCATTCTATTTGTACAGTGGTTGGATTTACACAACATTCAACTTTTAGTATGGGTTGAGTGTAAGTTGTCATTGAACCATGAGTTGTTGAACCAAAGATTGTTTGGTTATGTGAACATAGCTTTGTTGACATACCATGCTTATTAACCACAAACAACCCATGAATAGAAAGAACCCATGATTTATTGATGGGTTGTGAACTGCAGGCTGTTTGTCATTCACAAACTACGATCAGTGACTGTGTTAACATGGTACAACAGCCAGAAAGGGGTATTGTGTCATCTGAACCTGGACTGGTTTTTGCAGTATGGATTAATTTCCAGGAACAAGCCTACCTGTCAATCTGTAGCTTGTTGTTGTAGGGGTCATCATACCCACAAAGGAGTGTCATGCCATCCAAGACTGGGAAACTAATTTAGTGCGGGTTGTGAGGATCAGATACAGCTATTACTGGGCAGTGGACAATGTTGCATAAGTTACACTAAATTCTGTTTTTAAATCCAGGTCTCCACATTTGTGTCTGTCCTCTCCAAGTATCTTCCTACCTTTAAATAAATAAATAAATAAATTTGCCCATATACAGTAGACTTTCAGTTAACTGGCACACATGGGGATTGGTAGATGTTGGATAAATGTATCTTCTGGTTGTCTGAGAGTCACTTTTAAAAATAGGCCTAACTAAAGCACTGTCCAATGGATTAGGGCATGGTTGACTGACTGAAAGCAGAGGGCAACCATTAGTGGGGAATCATCGGGATGGCAGCCAGTGACAAGCGGGGTCCCCCAGGGCTCTATCCTGGGGCTGATCCTGTGACATGGAAGAAGGGGTGAACAGTCTGCTGATCAAATTCACAGCCGGTACTAAAACTGGGGCAGTGGCCACAACTGAGGAACATGTACTCCAGATCCAAAAGGATCAGGACAGACTATGGAAGTGGGCTGGAGACAACAAGATGGTGTTCAGTGTGGATAAGTGCAAGGTCTTGCACTTGGGGCATAGGAATAGGTGTCATAAGTACAGGTTAGGGGGCAAGTGGCTGGAAAGCAGCACTTGTGAAAGGGACCTCAGGGTGCTGGTTGACTGAAGGCTAAACTTGAGACAGCAGTGTGATGCGGTGGTTAAGAGGACGAACACCACCCTTGGTTACATAGTCAGAAGTGTGGCTTCTAGATTGAGAGAGATATTACTACCACTTTATATGACTCTGGTGCACCCGCTCAATTTGGGCCCCTCATTACAGGAAGGATATAGCCAGCTTAGAGTCAGTGCAGTGTAGGGCCACAAGGTTGGTGGCCGGTTTGCAGGGGATGCTGTATGAGGCGAGACTGAGGGAACTGGGTCTCTTCAGCCTGGAGAAGAGGAGACTCAGAGGTGATCTGTTGGCAACATACAGGTATGTGAGGGGATGTCACATGGAGGTGGGTAGAGACCTGTTCTCCCCTGCAGAGGAAGGCAGGACACACTCTAATGAAGCAAAGCTCAGGGAATGAAGGTTCCATTTAGATGGCAGGAAGCACATCCTGACAGTTAGGTCCCTGAGGGTGTGGAATGGGCTTCCACGGGAGGTGGTTGAGGCCCCATCAGTGAGGGTGTTCAAACATAGGCTGGACATGCACATAGTGGGCATGTCGTGAGCGGAGCTGGCTGGAGCCAGGGGTCAGACTAGATGGCCTGGGAGACCCCTTCTGATTCGCTCTGTTTCTGTGTTTCTAATAGTATACCCCTGTTGTGCCTGATGCCCCGACAGAGGCAGCACCTCACGAGGAGGTCTTGTGCTTGAGACCCTGTACCCAATTGTCAACCCCACAACCTATCTTGGGAATGGCTGAGCAGATAGCCGTACTTCATCCTGACCCTTTACCCATTGAGCAAACACCCGGGCCTACATCAAAGCAAGAGGACTCTGAGGGAAAATGCACTATGAGTTCTGCCCATGGAGAGCCTGAGCAGACTGACCAATCCCCTCCTGATGCTGAACTGCCTGAGCATGACGCAGGAGGCAGGATAGACTTTTCTCTTGCGACCAATAGATGAATTCTGAGATGATGGGAACAAAAACAGACTTTGTCCCACCTCAGGGAGGAAAGGCGGAACCAAGATAGCTAGTCCCACGTGGGCTCAGGAAGAGACGTCACTAAAGAGTTAGCATCTGACTTGTAAAGACCTTAAAACAGTAGAGCTTACCTGTAGTGTTGTGAATCTCGCAGACAAGTAGCAATAAAAGACTTCAGTTTTATTGCCTGTGAGCATGTGGGTTGTTTATACGTTGAGCCATTCTCAGCAACCCCATACCGTACCATACCTTACCATACCATAAAAAGGTAAAGGTAAAGGTTTCTCCATGACATTAAAGTCCAGTCATGTCTGACTCTTGGGGGCGGTGCTCATCTCCATTTCCTAGCTGAAGGAGCCAGCATTTGTCCACAGACAGTTTTCGTGGTCATGGGTCCGGCATGACTAAACACTGAGAAGTGCACAGAACACTGTTACCCTCCCACTAAAGTGGTACCTTTTTATCTACTTGCATTTGCATGCTTTCGAACTGCAAGGTTAGCAGGAGCTGGGGCGGAGCAACGAAAGGTGGTGGGAACCGATAACTCTTCTGGACATGCTGGAGACTTGGGGTGGTGTTGGATGAAGCAGGCAGTGACAACTGTCAGTTCAATACTTGAAAATGAGAGGATTACCTTGCTAAGGAGGAGATATTATCACCTCCCTTTCAATGCTTCTGTTCCTCCTACTCTCCTCCACTTTTGCTTTTCTCTTAGGATGGGAAATGGTAAAGTATTTGTTATAAAAGTTTTCACATGGCTGACTCTGGAAAATACCATAGGTTTCAGGACTAGTTTGGAATATGACTTGTGTTGGAAGTTGAACAATTAGTTTTATTCACATTTAATAATGTTCCATTAATGTAAAGACCAGCAAGGGCACATTCTAATGAGGCTGCCCATAACTCAATGAGTTTTAATAGCTCTGCCAAACTTTCCTAGTAGTCAGGCTGCCTTTGGCTCCATATGTACTAAATTTCAGGGGAGGGTTGGCTTGACATTTAGTAAAAAACAAATGAGACTGCTCTGTTTGCATGCTTTACCTTTTCCTTGGATTGGGGAGACAGAATTTCTGTGGAACAATACGCTTGTTTGAATTAGTTCAAGCTATGCATTGTCAGGGTCAGAGTGTTTATGAACATTCTGTCTAAAAAGGCTTCGAAGCTTGAGGTGCCTTCGGTACCTCAAGAGGCAGAGCAGAGCTCACAGTGCCAACTAGTCCAGAGAGATGAGCTCCAGTTTGACCCTCTTGAGAAAGCAAGGCAATTAGAAATGTATAAAAGGAACCATTTAGACATGGTTCTCCGGGACACAAGCTGACCTACTGTGTAGGTGTCAAGAGAAAGTAAAAGCTGGAAGAGTTTTCTAAAGGCCTTTGTTTCTTCTGGATAAAAGTAAAGACCTTTTGAGAATTAGCTTTTGAATTAGGCTTCCTACAAGTGCAATGGTACGTTAAAAAACCCCACTTACAATTGGTTTCATAAGTAGTAAAAGAAATAATCATTGGGTGCAACTAGTAAAAAGTTTCTGAGTGTATTCTACAAAAATCAACTCTAATATATACAGATAGATAGATGTTTTACATATACAACTTTATCTTTTGTTTGGCCTTTGTCCCTCAAGATTGTCCCCATCGGGTACAGGCCACATAAGAATACCTTTTGTCCATTATAATAATCACCCAAAACTTTAAATTGCAGCACATGCCATGCCCTATCACTACACTTTGAGCAAGCGTCATCCTTAAAGTACCCCAAATTTCTAAATGAACGTTTTAGGCTCAGAGCACAGATATAAAGACAGGGAATTCTGCTCTATACAAGTAATCAGTTTACAATGCAACTATTAGAAACTCACTACTGGGTTGATTAGATTGTTTTTGACATCCCTTCTATAACAGTTGATCGAAAATTTCACTTCTTACTAAGCAACTATGATCTGTGGTCAAAATGTTTTGCCCAGAGGCAAGTAGGCAGCATGTTCAGGCTGATTGCATATGCTTTTATCCAGGGTTCAATTACTGCCAATCTTTCTCCCCTATCCCCTCAAGCCAAAACAAAATTAGCTTGCTTTATCCTGGGAATGCAGTATGGTAATGCTCTAGATTATGGCTGCAATCTTACACACACTTACTTCGAAGTGTATCCCACTGAACTAAACAGGGTTTACTACTGAATAAACATAGAAGGGGCAGTAATTTCTCCTTCAGCCACAAGTGCATAGAATGCTAGATTCCGCAATTATTTAGCAACATTTACAGGAATGCCCTCCATCCAAAGACACACATTTTGTAAATGAAACTGTAACATGAACCAAAAAGAAAACCTAATTTACTTAGTTTCATAACTGTATGTTTGCACCAGCAATGCACCTTTTTGCACTGGATGATGAATGATTGGAAAATGAATAATAAATCCATAATATTCTAAAGTTATTGTCTTTGCTAAGTATTGATGTACATAGCTTGTGAAATGTGAAAACTATAGGTGTAGATCATGTGAAAACTATAGGTGTAGAAAGCAAAAAGATTATCTTGTGGGGTTGCAGAGATAAGCATTAAGAAAACTGGGCAGCAGTCTGGTGTTTTAGACTGAATTTTCAAAAAGGAAACTGGAATAGATTTGCTTTGAAAATTATTAAAAATATGCCATTATAGGACAAATAAAAGGAATACAGGAAGCTGCCTTATACTGTCAGTTTTCTAAACTTTCTTGGTTATCAAGAAGCCAGTATTGGGGCAGTATGCTTGGAAACTTAAGTGAGGGGAAAAGCTACTGCACACATATTCTGTTTGTGTTTTCTGCATGGGCACCTGGTAGGATGCTGTAAGAACAGGATCCTGCACTGGGTAGACATCTGGGCTGATCTTAGGTGTTTGAGCAAGGCTTTTCTCACATTCCAGGTCTGTACAGTGTATACTGCCTGGCAGTAACTCTCCAAGGGTTGAAAATGTAGTATCTACCCTCAGAGCATGTACCAGTTTCAGAGGAGTGGTTTCCCACTTCACCCTTGTTGCAGTACCAATAATTAGCAGTTCCTCCCTTGATGCTCCCTTGATTCTTTAAAGATTGCATGTTAAATGTAAAAACAAATTAATGTCACACTAGTTTGTCCTGGAGCTGTAATCCCTTCCCTGAACAATATTTTGGAATATAGGCAGTGCCAAGAACTCCTTTGAACCTATAAAATAGAGATGGAAAATTCCTGGTTACTGGGGGCAAATTTCCCCTCTGCTAGAACCCATCTGAGCCAGTGTGGTATAGAGTGAGACTCCTGGAGTGGGATTTTGTAGATACAGGTTCTAGTCCCCAGTCAGTTATGGGGTGACTTTGGGCCAATCCCTGACATTCAACCTAACCTACCTTACAGGGTTGCTATGAGGATAAAATGGATCATGGACATAGCCTTGGGGTCCCTGGAGCATGTGTGTGTGTGTGTGTGTGTGTGCGCGCGTGTGCACGACGCTGTCACTAACACCATGGATGTGTCTTGGTAGACCCTTCATTATCTTTCCCAAATAGAACCAGTCAGAAAATATGGAACTGTAGTAGATGAGTCACAGAAATATTGTGGCTCAGGTAAGTCCACACACCAGGTGAACTAAAGAATGTTCCACTTCCTCTTCTCTTCCTCCTCCAGTGTGTGGACTGAGGGTTTAGGCACTTGCTTTGCAGCTAAAGAAAACACACAAGAGGGGCAGTTGCACATGAGATAGTGTTGGTGTATGAAAAATGGGCTGTTCCTTTCTTTTGGACACTGACACAGGGAAATTAAAAAAGGCATTTTTAGGCAGTCAGGTTCTTTGTGGATCTAACAATTTTTATTCTCTCCATGTAAAAATACAGCTGACATTCAGTAAAACATAGTTTCTGATAGTCTCCATAAAGTCATGGAGGAAATTGGAAGAAATCTTGCAGGGCACCAACTTTTGCACAGATAGCCTAGATAAAAAAAGAGTATCAACATGTTCTAAGAGTATCAATATGTTTCTATGAGATATCAGTTCATACTCATATAAAATCTGGTATATGCTTAAGCAAATTTTAGCAAAAAAGAAGAAAACAGAGAAAGAGAGAGAGTGACACATCGTCCTTCTAGTATGCCTAAGAAGCTCCAGAACTGGAGTTAATTCATGATCTATGTTAGCTGCTTTCTCCCTACTGAGCCAGCCAACAAACTTCTTATTATGATGGGGATTGAGGGGTGGAGGGGTTGTTGCTTCATAGATCCAGGTGCTGAACTTAAGACTACCAATTTATTAGACTGACTTGAAGCAGCAGAGAATGAGCCTTTCTGTAAATCCAAATGTACTACTGTATCTCTTAAACCATTATGTATTGCATAATTAGTTTTTCCACTGGAAAGTTTTTAATGGACACAGTAATAACATTTATTATGGACGTGTTTTATATAAAATTATAGCCAACAGCTTGGCATAGCATGACAGGGAGATCCCTGTTGGTAAGTGATTTCTCTTGTAAAACATGCAGCAAAATAATTCTTGGTAGCTGGAAGGTGAACGGCTGTGAAAGGCTATTTGTACTGGGAGAGTTTCTACTGACTGCAAAGCAATCTTTTAATTCATCTAGTTTATTCCCTCTCCTAAATTGTACAGTGAAAGCTTGGCCACAGGGGGAGTTGTAAGACTTTCAGAGGGTGAGTGAAATATGTGAAGAAGCATCTTTCCCTTTCCTCGATGATCATATCAAGAATAACTTAAAGGGATAATATGGGGTTACCCTTCTCCATACTTTTCTCTCCTAGGTTTTAGGTAGTTTATTCTAGTCCTGTATAACATGGTTAATCTCCCAGCTTCTCCAACCATGGTCTTTGGCAACCCTTTGCTCCTTGCTAAGATTTTCCTCTTATCAGATTGGAGGATTGGAAGTTTGAGCCACAAGCTTCTACCTACTGTCCCCTGCTTCTCTATCTGGAGAGCGAGAGCGAGAGCGAGAGCGAGAGAGAGAGAGAGAGAGAGAGAGAGAGAGAGATGTTTGAAATAACAATGCTCAAGTATCTTCAACATGGGAAGAAAATGTGCATTCTTGATAGTGCAGGGATTGCCCTACAGCCTTCTGTGTTCCTGGACTTGTCTTGGTTAGACTGCAGTTCCAGCATTCACATGAAAATTATAGGTTATTTCTCCACTGCCAATACATGCAATGGAACATGGTCCACTAAGGCCTGGAAAGCAACACCGAGGCTCGCAGTAAAGAACCACTGCCTCAGTTATAAAACTTTTGACCTGCTGTACCTAAAACAAAATCAGAAACTTGGTTCCTACTAGCCTGATTCTGTGGTGTAGTCATGGGTGTCACACACAATTAAAATACAATTGTTCAGAATTAACAACAAATAATGCTTATTAATGGGAATTATTTGCAAAAGGAAATAAATTTCACTCCTTAAACAATAGGCTCATACTCCTTAAATCTCCTTAAATGGCATATGCTTGATTGATATTCCTAGTAGGTAAAAGAATCTTCTCCAACTCCAAATAGCTTTTCCTTCATACTATATTTCCCTAAATTCCATCCTGATCAATTTTTTACAAGCAGGAACAGATGCTGCAGACCTCTGCTTCCAGAGTTTTTGGCTTCTCAGATTATTCTGATGTTCCAGGAACTACTTGCTGAAGTTCCCTCTGGGAATTGTAACTATATTGTGCCTAACTTGGATTGTTCATAAAATTATTATATTACTTATATTAAATTTAAATATATCATTTATTTTAGAAAATAATTGCAACATTATGGAGTTTATCTTTTAAAGTTTTTACTATAATGATATTTTTGTGAGCAACCAGGTGATACACAGTACATTTTCATTAAGTAACTTTAGATCTTTAAAGAGTGCTTAAGAAATAAATATTACATCTTCTAGGTTTATACTAAAATAGTCTTTTTTTCCAGGGGCAATGGAGAAAACCCCCTTTCTTACATCTCTAGTCCAGAGAGCTAAGAAGGTGACTCCTAAAATATCCCTGTCTAGTACACAAGGGTGATTTTTTTAAAACATCCAGAGCACACATCTGCCCTTCAGGATGTCTACCTACTATAAACTGTCAGAAACTTAATCAGACTCATGTCCTGTCCTCTCCCCACCACTTCCTGTAGCATCTCTTTCTTAAATAGCATCTTAACATTCTGTAGATTATGGTAGCTCACAGATTTTTATCAGGTTGTTTTGGAATGTGTGTGTTCTTCTTTTTCCTTAAGAATGATAACACTTGTGCACCTAAGGAATTCTCCAAGTTGGTGGAGACAACACCTTCATTTTGGGTGGCCCAGTTGTGTTCTCAAAATGATAAGCTCTGAGATACTTATTATTAGAAAGAATTACTTAATTCCGAAGTACTTTTAACTGAAAAATATGTTTACAAAAATGGAAACAATTTACATTGTGGCATTTGTCATTTTAGGCTACATGATGGTACTTTAATTTGCAATCAGTCTTGAAGGACCTGCAGATCAGGAGAAATCTTCAAACCAACAGCAATGAGTACATATGATAGTTCTGAGAAAGTACTTTCACGTACAAAAAAACAGCAGCATGCTTTCTTCTTAAACAATTTTTCCTTACATGCACATGTTCCCAGCTCTGTAGGCACTTCAGCATTTAATAAATGTTCCCTCCTAAATAATAAATGGCTAAATTGATTTTATGTAATAATAATACAAGAGTCATTTGATGTTTGGCAGATACTTTTTTTTAATAAAGTAAGGTGTTAAAATTTCTTTCTGAACAGATCTATATTATCCCTGCATTACCCACTTGGAAAACTTTAAAATACAGATAATTCATTTTAATGAATGGGATTATGTAAGCACATGTGTTTTGGGACTTCATATTTCACTAGAATGTAACACAGTGCTGCTATACTTTTTGCAGATTGAATTACATTAAATTCAGTTTTTTTATAAAGGATAGTACAGATATATGCATAAAATATTGAAAATGTCTCATTAGAACTAAGGTATAGCAGCCAAAGAGTTTGCAGAAGTACATATCTGAATGTTGCTAAAGTGAGATTTGGCTATCCAATTCCCACTGCATCCCCCTGATGTTCTGCCACATTATTTGATTGCAGTATTCTGGTTCCCTTCGGTGTTCTCTGTGGCAGCAGGAGGATCCCCTGCTATGAAGTTCCCAGTTCATTACGTAGCAACAGAGTAGCATCAAAATAAATACACAATATTATTTGTCTGTCAGAAACACGTAAGTTCCACTGAGTTCAATGGAACTTACCCAAAGTACATGTGTAAAGGCTTGAAGCTCTGGTTAAAAAATAGCTCCCTTCCACTTGAATAGTGTATTTTGAAAAAAAGTATCTATTATCAGGACTACAATTTCTGAAATGCCCAGTTTCCCTGTGAAAATGTTGTTTTAATTGTTAATACTTCACCTTGTTCTCTTAAGCTCAAGGGTGCTCCAACATAAAATCAGCATACAATAGAACATGGCACTGAAAGGTCATCAGCAAAATAAAACAGTAGAAACAGACCCATAATATTACAAATTATAATGGGCATAAACTCAGAACAGCCACTGAAGCATAAAATCACAGCTGCCTTCAGTTTGGTGCCCCTTGAAATGACTGTGGAAACAAATATATTTTATCTCCCTAGAAGCAAATAATAAAATTAATTTGTACATCGCAATGCAAAGTACATTACACATGCTCAAAACAATTCAGTCATTGCATGCTGGTTCTTATTTCCCTTCTCACTGGAATTTTTGAGCAGTACTGAAATGTGGTAGTCTATGGTGTCACATGTGGCTAAGAGACTCCTTCAAAACAAACATGGAGATTTTCTCTGTCAGTTTCCTACAGACTCTTGCTTCTAGTAATTGCACAACACAAAAAATTTCCACCATATGCATCTTAAGGGTATCAATTTGGCTGCTGCAACATTATGTCTCAGGATCATTTTATCACAGAGGGGCCTCCATAATCAGGCTTTCCTGTACTTTGAAAGTGAGCTGGATGGTTTAGACTACTGTGATATTTTATGTATGGGTCTGTCCTTGAAGGTGGTTTAGAACTGTCAGTTTGTTTAAAATACACCCAAGTTGATAACCGGGAGATCCCTGGGTCCAAGGATTACCAAGAGTTTTTCCTGGTATGAAACCAAATTGAAATGGGTCTAAAGAAAATGCATTTCTTCCAAGAGCTCCTGGAGATATCATATCTGTCCTAGCATGATTGTCTTTTCCAGGGTGTCTTGCCTTAGATCACATGGAAAAGACTCTGCACCACATGAAAAACCTCCACTGGATGATGCTCTGAGGATTATCACCACCAGGTAGCCCCCCAAATTGACTCCTAATGATCTGCTTTTTCTGTTCTGAATTCTCTGTGAATCTAATCTGCATTTTCTGATAGTTTTCTATCACTTGTGTTCAAGTCAACTCCCAAACTTCTTTGCTGAACCAGGCTCCCATAGGAGAGGACTCTGCCAACTGCCCAAATGTTTCCTGCCTTCCATAACCTGAGGCTTGATCAGGAGCACTGCTCATATAAGTTGAAAACTCCTCCAAAGGCTTCAGCAAGCAGATCATCCAAATGAGGATGATCTTTAGGGTCTTGGCTCCTACAAGTAGGAAAGGACAGCTCAAAGCTGCATCCACAATAGTGGGCTATTGATTATTCATTGAATTTCTTCCCTTCTCCTTGTGAATAGTCTTAGAGTCAGTCTGTCTGGTTCTATTCTACTTGGAATACAATCTTTTGAATGATGTTACTTTTTTCCCCTGTGGCTATTGAGATTATAAATCTGGGTTAAATAATCAAAGGTTGTGTAAACACTATTTCAGTGATTATATATAAATAAGCAATATGGTTTTTCCTTCCTTCCTCCTTTCTTCTTTCCTTTTGTTGCAGTTATTGTTGCTGCTGTGGTCTAATTCTGTTTATTATTATGTTATTTATTTATAAAAGCCCAGAGTATCTGGAAGAAGCACTAGGCAACGCTAGCAATAAATCACTAGTGCTGAATATGGATCCACAAAACAATGAGTACAGGAGGTATAAATGGAAAGGCCCATGCATTTGGTGGGTGGGATCAGGAAATGTTCATGTAACCATTTTAGAAATTGCTTAAATAGTGGCAAAGATGGAAGTCATTCTAGTAATGCTAAATGAACTCGCAGTGTGACATTCATATGGCTGATTCCTATTAATATGTGTTTTTTAAAAAATTATTCCAGGTATGGGTCCATACATGCATACTAAAAAAGGGGGGAATAGGATAGCAGAGGATGTGAAATTAAATTTAAATTTTAAATTTAAATCAAAATTGAATTTAACATTATTTAAAGTGCATGCATGAAATAATTGTGAATTGCTGTGAAACCTGTTATATTTATTAGATTAGTCCTTGGGTATATGACAAGGTGTCCAATTCCATAAATATGCACAAATCATGTTAGACTTTGAAAGTCCCTCTGACTTTCTGCATTTGGTCCCAACTCTCTGCATATTATTCAAAGCTGCATTCAAAAGCTGGCCTCTTTTAAGTTCTTTTGACATCTTTGTACCTTAATTTAGCAATTTGTAAAGTGAGTGCAAAGGCTACATAGAAGATATTTCTGACCCTGACTGCAGCATTGTTAAGATTAGAAACTGAAATTTGAACTTTGAAGACATTCTCCCTGGAGATGAAAGCAGGTGGGAGAAGATCTTACATACAACTGCAGCTTTTTAAGGTGCTGCAAGACTGTTGTTTTTGCTACAGTAAACCAACATGCCCTGCAATAGAAGCAGATAGGAGCAGAATTTGATTCCTTCTTATTATATATCTGTTTTAAATAGTGATGAATGTGAATATAAAAAATTGCTGGTACTCTATATTTATCCATTTCAATTCTGCCTTCTTTCACTGATTCTAACTTAATCCTGATTTCTGTGAAGCATGTAACAGATGACTAAACATGGTGAAATTATCCTGAATTACAATGATTTTTTTGATACTATTTAATCATCTATATTGGACATGTGAATGTGTGAAGTTCATGGAATCAAATTCATTTTTTGGTTTCTTTTCTTCCATTGATCTTAGCATTTGGATCCCAGTTATTTCATATACAATTATAAAAATGTTCAGTTGAAAAGTAAACATGGCTTTTACATTATATGACTGCTTCAGCTGGTATGTATTTTATTTTACTATTTTCACTAACTGTATGCTGAATTTGCAGTTCAAGAATCATAGTTTGACCATGACAAATTTCTGTATTCCAAAAAAAATCTGATGATTTTGAAGTAGAGTGTCTTTATTCGGGTGTCCTCCCCCACCCCAAAAAGCAACAAAATGACAGAAAATGAGAAAAGGAAACTCCAAATATCAGAACTGCATGGAAATCAATTTCTGTGTATTTAAGGGAAATTGTTTGTCAAGACATGGTATGCATCACTGCTGCTTCTTGACAGGTTCACCACGGAGAGACACAAATTAAATTCTTTCAGTTGCAGTTTTGAAGCTAAAAGTGTTTGACTGATTCAGACTGTGAATGGTGTTTAAGGAATAAAGGGAAAAGAGCAGGAAGTTCTAATTGGCAAATTACTTCTTGTTATTTAGTTTGGCTTCCAAGTTGGAAATTACAATAATGAGGATCTTTGTGGGACATGCCCTTGAGCAGATCCAGGAGGCTTTTTCTTCAATTACTATTTAATGCGAAGATGGTCTGGCAACATGTTGTAACATTTAAGCCATCACTTTCTATTAAACAAATATTTTAATATAATGATTTTAAAAGATGCTCTCTGATGCATTTATGGTTTATGAAATGCCCAAAAGGAGATGCATATCCCACTCAAAAGGCAAAATTTATTAGCCTTTAATTTAATTAGTGGTTGTAAATGACATTCTTCACAAAGAAATAAAAACAAGGTATATTTCTTTTAAAATGGCTTTTGCTCTACCAAATCTTTATAATTATTCATTTTAACAGCAAACAATGTGCTTTTGCTGGGTAGATATTTTTCACCTCCCTCTACCCATGATAAAATAGTGATATTTTCCCCCCAGCATATTTTAAATACAGTGAGAATATCTGAATTCAGCTCACCACTCTTATGACTTAACAGTACATTTATACCCTTCTTTCATATCCAGTTGTTTGTTATGAAACCTATGTAGGTATACATGTTTGCGCCATCATCACTAGTTTAGTTTATAATATAGTACACTTCATCAATGTGATTTTATTCCACACAAACATTTGCTTCTTTATGGTTTTTAATGCAAAAACATTATACTATCCTGGAGATCACCAGTTGGTTAAAATACAATAGCCCCAATCCAAAGAAGTTGTATAATGTATCAACAGTTCTGGAACTCATGAGAATTACAATGGAAATTTGTGACATTATATGGAAGCTTGTTGGCTGGTTAAAAAATGACTTTATGCATGTTCTTAGCCATACTTAAAGTAACCGATTTATTTCCAAGTAATGGAATTTTTTTCTTGTGTCATAGGATCTGAAAACTATAAAATAACCTTAATGTTGTTGTTAATAACAACACTCAATGGTCACTTTAACTTTGCTCAATTGTATTTGGTGAGGGCACCTGGAGGATTGCCTGAAAACATGATCAGAGTGTCCTGTCAAATACATGTAAGGAATGTTCCTTTGGCTAGTCAGGCTTCAAGTCATTTAGGAATTTAAAGACTTTGCTGGGTTGGAAACAGACTGATGCAGTGGTTAAGAGTGCAGGTCTCGGGAGATGGGTTCTGGTCCCCATTCAGCCACGGAGCTAACTGGGTAACTTTGGACTAGTTACAAACACTCAGCCCAACCTAACTGAGGAGAGGTAAGGGGTGGGGTAATGCAGGGTTCATCCTGGGGCCAGTGTTCTTCAATATTTTAATTAATGATTTGGATGGGAAGTGCAGGGAAAAGTTATCAAATTTGCAGATGACACAAAAGTGGGTGGGATAGCTAATAGGTTTTGATAGGTTGGAAAGCTGGACTGAAAACAACAATTAAATTCAATAGTCACAAATGCCAAGTTCATCTTCGGCTAATCTATCAGCTGCGTCCTCACCTGGAGGAGAACTGCCTAGCAACACTGACACACACACGTTTGGATTACTGTAACGCGCTCTATGTGGGGCTGCCCTTGAAGACAGTCCGGATACTTCAGATGGTGCAAAACGGAGCAGCCAGGATGCTGTCAGGGACTGGTCATTATTCTCATACAACCCCAGACCTCTATCAGCTCCATTGGCTTCCCGTTGAAGTCCAGGCTCAATTCACGGTGCTGGTTATTAACTATAAAGCCCTAAATGGCTTGGGACCAGGATACCTAAAGGAACACCTTTTTCCCTATATGCCCTCCCACCCCCTAAGATCGGCAGCACAGGCCCTCCTCCAGGAATCCTCCTTGAAAGACGTCAGGAGACAAAGTATTCGGAGGAGGACCTTCTCTGTGGTGGCACCCCGACTATGGAATGCGCTCCCTAGAGAGGTTCGCCTGGCACTGTCATTGTATGTTTCTCAGCACCAGGTCAAGACCTTTTTATTTGGCCAATATTTTAACATATATTAATTTAATTTATTTTAAATGATGCTCACTATGGAATAGTTAATTTATCTTGTTTTATTGTAGTTTGAAATAATGTTGTAAGCCATCCAGAGACGACAATAATGGACGGTATACAAATTTTTAAATAAATAAAAAACTATAAATAAAGTTGTCTACTAGAAACCAGGAAACCAAATGGATTCTTACAAGAAGGGGAATATTTGGCTCAACAATACTGCAAATGAGAAGGATCTTGGAATTGTTGTAGCTCACAAGCAGAATATAAGTCAACAATGTGATGTGGCTGCAAAAAGGGCAAATGCTATTTTAGCCTGCATTAATAGGACTATCACTTCCAAATCACGTGAAGTCCTAGATCTCCTTTACTCAGCACTGGTTAGGCCTCATCTGGAGAACTGTGTCCAGTTCTAGGAAAGATGCAGACAAACTGAACCCTTTTCAGGGAACAAGGCTGATCTGCGGACCGGAAACAGAGCCTTATGAGAAGAGAACAAAAGAACTGAACATGTTTAGCTCTGAGAAGAATAGACAGCTGGGACATATGATAGGACTCTTCGAGTACTTGAAAGATTGTCACAAAGAGGAAGTCCAGGATCATTCCAGAGTGCAGGACACAGAACAACAGGCTGAAGTTACAGGAAGCCAGGTTCTGACTGAACATCAGGAAAAATAGACAGACCAGTAAGACAGTGGAACCAATTACCTAAGGATGTTGTGGATTCTCCCACACTAGAGGCATTCAAGATGCCACTGAACAGCCACCAGAGAGGGATGGGTTAATTCGGAGTCCTACAGTAAGTAGGCAGGTAGGCCCAATAGCCCCTTCCAACTCCAGTATTCTATGATTCTGTACCTCTCAGGGTTGTTGTTGTGAGGATAAGATTGAGAAGAGGAGAATTATGTAAGGGCCTTGAAAGGAAAAAAATCCAGGATATCAATATAATATAAATATAACAGATATCAACCTGCCTGACCTAGATGCCTAGCTGCTCTGTTTTGGACTGACTGTCATTTCCAAATACAATTAGGTTCTGAGTTCCACAGAAAGCTAACCTGTCTCATATAGATGTATCCTGATATATAAATGTGGTCTGTGCAACTGGTGATCCAATACTGGGGACAGAAGACATATGGCTTGCTGGATGCTTTACACTGGATGCTTTATACATTTTATACTACCTGGAAATCAGCAACATGAGGGTGTTTTTCCAGCTCTGGGTAACCCATTGTACCTTACTGCATCCTGGATTATGTAGGTCTGCTAAGGCTATATAAGGTAAAATAGTTCCACCTTTGTGATTTAATAGGGTTTTGACCACATGAAATTGATGCCTTTTCTGGTAATATTCACCAGCATGCAGAAATGAACATCAAGGGTTTTTTTTTCACTACCCCAGTAATATGTTGAAGGATAATATATAAAAAGTGGAAGGAGCGAGACTTGAACTGGTCTTCTGTGGCTAAAACGTGAAGAGATGTGAAGTGCCTTTGTACTCCCTTTTGACTACCTTGCAAATGAGCCAGGAAAATTGCAGGCCCTTTTCCCCCAAAGGAGTGCAGGATTTTCTCCACCCATCTTGCTTGAGGCTAAGTGTGAGAACATACGTTTTCTTCTGCTCTGTAATAGGACGTTACAGATGATGTACAGGCATGTCAGTCTGGACAGAAATTCCAGTGTAGGAATAACCTGAAAGCCTTTGCAAAGATTGTCAGATTTTTATGTCTTGCTTCTCTTCTAATCATTGCTTGCTAGCTCCACATACTATAGTTGAATCAATAATAATGCTGATGGCTTGAAAGTGCAAAGGCAGACAACTTCCCATTTGTCTAACAGAAAAATCAAAATAGAGGAAAAAGCTAATCAAAGTAAGTGTGTACCTGAATGCACTTCTAATTAGAGCCATGCTGATTATGTTGGGTCTTTCAGGGGTGGCTTTTTGGATGTAAAATGGAAATAATTATGTGAAGAGCAGCATTGCAAAGGAGGGGAGAAATCGTATGTAAGCATTACCTCTTTTTTCCAACTTCACAGGATATGTACTGATACTTATGTATCCAAATGGCACCATCCATGCATGAGGGGAAAGCATAAGCAGGTCTGGGCTACCTTGGTGTTTGCAGAAGCTCTTGAAATTGTTTTTAAATGAAAGAAAAAAATCCCTTCAAAGCGGGAGAACTACTGCACTTTCATATGTCCACACATAACATAAGACGGTAAAGAAGGTTGGAACTAAAGGCCAGTAAGACTATTACCTGGGTCAGGTTAAGGCCACAGGGAATCCATTCCTAAGGATTTCTCTGGAGGGGGAAAAACAGTTTGATGCATTATTTATTATTTATTTAGAGTTTTTGTATGCCGTCCCATTGCTTATAGTGTTGGGACAGCTCACATAAATAAATAAACATAGTTCAAAATACAATTAAAATCAGGAAACACCCTGGCTGCACAATTAGAACCTACAGATATTAAACATTATTAAAATATTTTTTAAATAAAAAGGTCTTAGCCTGGCGATGAAAAACAAATAATGACGGTGCCAGGCAGACCTCTCTGGGGAGTGCATTCCACAGATGGGGCGCCACCGCAGAGAAAGCCCTCCTCCGGGTACTTTGCTTCCTGATATCTCTCACGGAAGGCTCCCGGAGGAGGGCCTCTGCTGCCGATCTCAAGGTGCGGGAGGGCAAATATGGCCTCAGGCATTCCTTTAGGTATCCAGGTCCCAATCCATTAAGTGCTTTGTAGATGATAACTAGCACCTTGAATTGAGCCCGGACTTCTATGGAGAGCCAATGAAGCTGGTAAAGGACTGGGGTTATGTGAGAGTCCCTGGCTGCTCTGTTTTGCACCATCTGAAGTATCTGTCTTCAAGGACAGCCCTACGTAGAGGGCGTTACAGTAGTCCAAATGGGAAGTAACACAATGCATGTGTCACTGTCGCGAGGCAGTCGTACTCCAGGTAGGGACGCAGCTGATGGATTAGCTGAAGCTGAAGGAAAGCGCTCCTCACCACAGCAGTCACTTGAGCTTCCAAAGAAAGCTCTGGGTCGAGGAGCACTCCCAAGCGGTGGACTCTGTCCCTCAGAGGGAGTGCAACCCCATTTAGGACAAGGCCCAAGTCCCCCATCTCGAGTCCCGAACCACCCACCAACAGGACCTCCGTCTTGTCTGGATTGAGCTTCAGTTTATTGGCCCTCATCCAGCCCATTATCTCGGCCAGGCACCGGTTCAGTACATTACCTCGGCCAGGCATTAAGCATCCTTCTCCACTTTCCTTTCACCTGTTTCTGATTGCAATGTTCAGTGGTTGCCTGCTCAAGAAAAACAAAATTTGGAATAAGGTACACAGACCTCTGTGTAGTTTGTACCTCTATGTATGACTGTAGTTATGTAGTTGTTCTGTGTATACACCATTTTTCGTCTATGGTGATCAGGTTATCTCCAATGTTATCCTCACAAGAACCCTTGAAGTAGAGATTGACTGACTGGCCCACAGTCACCCAGTGAGCTTCATGGCTGAAGGGATTTAAACCTGGGTCTCCTCAGGTCCAACTTTAAAAGAAGTTATGAAGTGTTGGAATGAAAGGGAAAGTTCTTCTTGGCATGAGTTCCAAGATCAGACAGATTCAGACTCATCAGACGAGGGGGGACCTGTGAGCAAGAATCCTCAGACGGTGAATGGAAGAAGCGGAGGGGCTTACCTCAAGGACACCTCCCCAGGTGTTCAGGAAGATGCTGAGAATAGTCAGGACTTACAACTGCAGAGAGGGGGTGTGGGAGGAGAACTCCTGCAGCCCACCAAGCCTGGTACATCTCTTGACCCCATGATGTCCTGAGACACTGGTAAGGAGGGGGTAGAAATGCCATGAATGAATGAATGAATGAATGAATGAATGAATGAATATGACACTGGGAGAGATGGGCCAACCAATTAGAAGACAATGGACACAGAAAAGCTTTCCCATCTCCAGAAAGGACCTCCCAGAGAAAGGGAGAGGGCAAGGTCCTCAAAAAGAGGTTTCTTGGAAGTAGTTGTTTGATTGGGTTTAATGAACCACCCTGTGCATGCTCAGAGACACATTCTTTCTTGGTTGTGCTTTCTGGAAGTGCAGTGGAGCTTTTGCCAAAGTATGGACTGTTGTTTTGGAAGTGAGAAGGGGGAAACCTAGCTCAAGACACTGTGTTATATATCTTTATTGATGTTATGCATGTCTTTTATATTTTGTTCACACAAAGTGAAGCAATATTCATGACACAGCAAATCCATGAGGGATTCTGTTTATATTTGTTTTTAATTTGGTTTTCCTTATAATAAAATGAATGTTCCAGTTCAGTGAATGAGTAATTGTGTTGGTATTATTTTGTTTTGGAAAGAAATCCCCAGTGAAGACTTGATAGCTTATTTGTTTTTTAGCTGAACATTTTTTTCTGCAGACAATTCCAATTTGTGGAATTATACATCACTAATATTTGGGGGGGGGGTCCAGATGAAGCTTTCATTGTGCAACTTCAGAATTTTATGTGGGGGGTCCAGATGGCAATTTTGGTTTGTATACCTCCTGTGTTTTTCTACCACTTTTCACAGGTCTTTTCTTAGCAGAAAAAGGATATTAAGGAAGAAAGGACAGAATAACTACACAATGCATTTTGAGTGTTAGCATTAGGAGCCCTTCACCCATAATTATGTTGCAGAAATGTTCCAGAATCACACAACCCACTGGGAATGGCACTGAACATATGTACGGAGCTGCTTATATTGTTGCCAGGCATGTGATCAGCTAGCCCAGTATTGTCTACTTTGCATGGCAGGGACTTTCCAAGATGAGACCTGTCTGTGAAGATGCCCAGGAGTGAGTCTGGAATTTTTCCTATTGGCATTGCAGTTGACGGTATGATGAGATAGTGATGCTCTGAGTCTGGTGATGCCCAAAGCTCATTTTACACCAAAGCCATTTTAGAGTTGTGTTACTGCAGTAAGGCAAGTTGAGTCTGAAGCTGGTAGCCACCACTTAAAATGGGATGAGAATTCCCCTAAAAGTTCACACAGAGATCAGACTTAAGTGTTTGCTGAGTGCCATACTTGCCTGTGAAACTCACTGATCTGCAGTTCAGGCTTCGTGTAAGTCCAAGAATTATTCCTTTTCACCCATGGACCTACTGGATTATACGGAATGTATCCTTGTACTGGCATGGTTACTTCCCAGGTTAATCTGCTGGGTTAGTATAGCATCCCAGTAGAGCATGGGAAAAGCCTGGTTGAATCAGACCCGTCTTCTCCAATGTTCCATTTTCCACAGTGACCAATGTGCTACCTCTGGGAAACCTATCAGCTGGGCGTAATTATTCTTATAATTATTCCACAGCACTTCTTATCCAGAGGAATGCTGCATCTGATCCAGAAGTCAAATATAGCTGTATTGGCCAATAGCCATTAGTGCTCTGAACCTGCAACAGTGATTTTGGGTGGCAACAGTAAGGCACAAGCTAGATTATTTGATAAAGCATCTTTTTTTTGGGGGGGGGGCAAATCCATCCTACCTCTCTGTCTTCCACCAGACAGAGAATTCTGTAGGGAATTCTTTTCCCCTCCCACCAGTCAATGCCATTTCACCCTCCCTCTCAGCCTCTATCTAGCCTTGCTATTTCTCTCTGCCACCATCCCTTTTGATTTGCCAGGCACCCACAGCAAGCTATAATGTGACTGGCCACATCCTTCATGGGGCCATTTTGCAGTGATGCCCACAGCCATTTCTTAAATTCTGCAATGTGCCATGGACACAAAAAAGTTGGAGACCCCTGAATGAATGCTTTATAACACAGCCATAATGCTTCCCAAATACCACATTGATAAGCCATTGTTTTATTTCATGTGATGGTGTGTGGAACAGAAATCAGAAGATATGCATGCCATAAAGAAAGTAAAATTTAATTATAAGCTATATAAACATATATAGTTGGTTTGTCAAAGTACCGCAAGACTTAAACATCCTGATTCCCACAGGTGCCATCAAACTTTGTTTAGCTAAGCTTATGGATAGCTTGCATTTACTTGTAACTGCTTCTGCTTGAAACTTACATTTAGCTCTTGGCATGTTACTGGAAATTGCAGTGTGAATCAAATGGAAAATGTAACTCATAGATCCCTCTCTTTCTGTGTCTAAATGCTGTACAACACCGAGGACAACATACCATCAGTGTATAGAGCATATTCTCCAGAACTGACATTTGTTTGAGTTCAGCCATCTCCCTGTCTGTTTTGAAGATGGATAAACTCCAAATAAGGTGAATGCAGGCCTTCATTCCTGCCCTGCAGGTTATTTTACCAAGGAGATTGAAGGAGAGTGGAAGTGAACAAGTAATACATTTAAAAAAATTACAGTGATTCATTGCTAAGGTACATAACAGCTGGGCCTTGGTTGATGTTTATGCAATATTTCAAACAATATTCCTTAGGCCTTGTCATCCTATCCTATAGCAGTTAGCAAGATCTAATTATGCCTTGGTGGGAAAAAGACAATGCTTTTTTCCTTGCTGCATTTCTCCGTAGTAGCGTTATAGAGCAGAAGCTTTATTTTGGCAGTTGACGGTGCTGCACTCTGGATTTCTCAGTCTTTGCTTCTAATAGGTGAAGGGGGGAAATGGCATATTCTCGCTTATTATTACACAAAAATTGGGATAAAATGTTTCTAGTTCTGAACCTAACAATGGTAGATTGGGGCAGGTATGATTTTTCTCGATCTCTTTGATACCATTGACCAAGACAAAGACTGGCAAAATGTAGATCTCCAGATATTATTTATTATTTATTTCTGTATTAGATTTATACCCCACCCGCAAAAGAACTCAAGGCAGCTACTTTCATGCTTTTTCTGCTGCTCCCAAGTTTAGTCCCACAACAACAACCCTGGGAGATAGGCTAGACTGAGAGTCTGTGACTGGCCCAAAGTCACCCAGTTGGCTCCATGGCTGAGCAGGGACTAAAACCCAGATTTCTTCATTCCCAGGCCCATACTCTTAAACACTGCATCACACTAGCTCTCTAAAGGTTTAAACACAACAACAAAGCTTGTTTTGGATTTTAACTCCCTCAAGATTCTGCTAGCATGTCCAATAATCAAGAGTGCTTGCCTCCCAGACATCAGGAAATCTACTTACTGATCTCTGGTATACTATTAGACATCTCTGTGGGCTGGGACTAGAAGACATCCCATGGTGGTCCCACTAGTATTGCGGGTTTCTGATCAACCCCACGACACCAAGGCTGTGCGGTTCCATCTTCCTCTCCGTTGACAGTGAATAGAATGAAGCTGATCCTGATAAGATGGCTATGCTGTAGGGACATGGCACTCAGATCAGGGACATCGGTGTGTGGCATTTTCTAGGTGGAACTGCACTGCCCATGCCCTTGGAGGGTTGTGCTTGGTCAGTAGCCATTGGAGAATAACATTGTCTGCCTAGCCATTTGTGAACCCAGTTCAAGGTGCTGCTGCTTACTTGGAAAGCAGTAAAGAGCTCGAAACCCAAATATTCAAGTGGCAAACTCAACTCATGTCACCCTGCCTGTGTATTAGGATCTTTAGATGACAGCCTTATCCTAACTGTCATGTTGTGACTGTAAAAGGAAAGACTTTGTATCACCTTCCCTGAAGAAGTTTATCTGGAAAGACAATACAGTCATTCAGGTGCCATGTCAGGACATGCCTTCTCTGGGCATTTTAAATTGGAGTTATTGCCTCTCTGAAGTGTTCTGATTTTGTACCTCTCTGTTTTATGTTATGATGGACAAAGTAGTATATGATTTTATTTAATGTAGTTTTATTAGTACACATTGCCCTGGATTATGTTGGAATGAAGGATGGTTTAGAAATTCTTTCAATAAATACATCTGAAAACAAAGAATAGTTTAGTTTTGGAACACTGAAAAAATCAATCTGTCTGCATGCAAGTTGAGTGCGATACTTTGGCATGTGAAAGAGTGCTGGGCTTGGATGAGGGCTGAGGTAGTAATTTAAACAGATTGACCTTTATTGAAACCTGTGGGTTTTTTTATTTTTTACTGGAAATACACACCAGTCTCAGGTCCAATTCTGAGCAGTGACCTGCATCATTAAAAGTAGACCTTCCAACTTGAACTCCTTGGACGATTGACTGCATTTGCTTTGGAGTTTGTACTACCAGGACTAGTTATATTTGTTAACCTAAATAAAAGCTCTGATTTAGAAAGGGTAGAAACTTTTTTCTTTTCTTTTTTGCTTCTGCCTTTTTGAGGGTTGGTGTCTGGTGTCCAGTCACAACTACATTAGAATCCTGGATTCCTTCACTAATGTTTATGGGGAGAACTTCTGTCCTAGGGGACCAGGAAATGATATCCAGAAAATGAGATGGGTCTATCTACATTGTCTTAATGGACCTTCTTGTCCAGCCACTCCAGTCTATTCACCCTCCCACTCAGCTTTCAGTTTTTCTCCACTACTGCATTGCATTATACTTCCCGTCCAGTTGCCGGCCTTTTTCTTTTTCTCCGCCTGGCAACTTTCTGTGTGATTGAGTTATCCTTGGAATTTGGGTAGGAATGACCCCAGTGGATATTTTTTTAATCCATGGAAACACTGAGTTTACTCCAAGACGTATGAGGAGCAGCTACAACAACTGGAACTCTTCAGCTTAGGAAAAAAAGGTGAGTATGGAGAGACATGATAGAGGTTATTAAAATGATACATAGTGTGGAGCAAGTAGAGCGGGAGACATTTTTTCCGTCTCCCATAACACTTAAACCTGGAGTCATCCCATGAAGCTAATTGATGGGAAGTTTAGAACAGATAAAAGGAAGTACTTCTTCTCAAAACATATAGTTAAATTATGGAATTTATTATGTACTATTGTATTTCAATGTATTTTATCATGTTGTAAGCCGCCCCGAGGTTTCGGCAAGGGGCGGCATAGAAATGTAATAATAATAATAATAATAATAATAATAATAATAATAATAATAATAATAATTCGCTGTCATGGGAAGTGCTGATGGCCATCAATCTGGATGGTTTTAAAGGGGGATTGGACAGATTCATGGCTATCAATGGCTACTGGCCTTGCTGGCTGTGTGCTACCTCTTTTACCAGAGTCAGCATATCTGCATGCACCAGTTGCTGAGGAGCTTGGGCAGGCAGAGGTGTTGCATCCACCCTGCTTGAGGGATCTCAAAAGCAACTGGTTTGCCACTGTTTGAACTAAGTGCTGGCCCTGGATGAACCATTGATCCGATTCAGTATGATTTTTCCTATGTTCTCACACTCTTTATGCTGATATCCCCTCTTGTGCAAGGATAGTGAAGGTTTGGCTACATTTGCAGGTGCACAGAAAAACCTGACTCTGTTTTACAAGGAATCCTGATGTGTTCTCCTGGGCACATTACATACTCAACAATATTCTATTTACAATTTTCTCACACCAGGCTGTTTTATCACATCTGATTTCTAAAATCCCATGCTACATTGTGACTTTGAAATGTACCAGTACATCATGACATGTTTCAGCTAGGCCTGCAAAATTTGAGTTCACAAAGTCATGTATTGTGGCCAACCAAATGCTGAATTACCTGTGCTTTTGCATTCCCAGACAGGCCAAAAAAGAAAAAAGAGCTCTATCAAGCTTTTGAAGGGCTGCCATACACACTTAATACACTGCACTGAGCTTGATGGGACACCTTAAACATGAAGTATTGAGCACTAAAAATCCAGTGCTGCTGTGCAAATATTCAAGAGCCAGCCAAGATGGGAGGAGGAAGGAGGCGTTACTGCTTCCCATTCCTCTGCTGAAGAAACAATTCAGTGGAATGGCGTTCACAGCCTGTCCAGCTGACTTGCCAGGTAATGAATGGAATGGGGTTGGACAGACTCCCCGGATGAGCAGATCTAGGCCTCTCCGTCCCCCCCCCCCCCGCCCCCGACCTCAGAAGAGAAGCCACTGCAGTGTTCCCCATAAGGGTTGCAAGGACGGGGGTGTCCTCAGTGCAGAAAGTCCACACTCAGATTCCTGCTGCCCAAGGTTCAGGCTGTAGCGGTGGGCTTGGGGTGGAGTGCTCTGGTGGCTCCTTAGATGCTGTTAAACAGATCCATGAAAATATTGTTGAATGATGTGAGAGATGTGGCAGTGTTTTTAATTTTTTTTAAATTACTATTTCATCAGTAAGCAACACAACACTAAAGCACAACTGAGACGAAGCATCAGATAATTTATTGACCATGACCTGCATATAGCAATACACAAAACTGTAGAGTTAAATTTCCTTTTGTGGGTCTACTCATCTAGATTTAACTAGGAAGAATTAATTAGGTTTTTCCAGATGGTTACATGTGATTATGAAGGTTTCAACTGCTTACTGCTTTGGCTGGCTAACAATGTCGTGGGCAACTCCATTACTGCTCATGTCCCTTAACTGGTTTGTTTATTGTTAAGGCAGAATCCCAGAGTCCCCTTTCCTCAGCTTTCAAGTGATGGTCCACTTGCAGATTCTTAGACTGATGTGATTTTCATTCTTGGCACAGAAGAGGTCAGTAGTCTCAGCTCTGCTGTTTTACATACACCCTGATCTGTAACTTTTCTTGCCAACAAATACTTCTGCAAAGAAGCTCTCTATAGATTCAGTATCCCACTGCATGTATTTAAAGGTCCTCTTAGAGTGCAACCTCTCCAGCAGTGAAGGCAGCTTCCCTTATAAACATTGCTGTTTTTTAATGGTGTGAAATGCCGCCTCTATATTACCTTAATTGCATTTTCCTTCAGGCTAGGTAAAATTGATATGTGCAGGAACAGAGCACACAACACATTCCCCAGACCATCATCAGTGGTACAAAGATACTTAGCTCTTTTCCTGGGCTGAATCTGGCATTGAAGCATAATTAAGCAACAACAAAAGGTAATACTAAGGTATGTATAGTAAAGCTAAAATAAAGGTGCTTTAGGTTCAAAAATTGAAACAGCAATGAGCAAAACCAAACATATACATATTTGTAAAATTTCAAACATGATCAAAATATACAGGAAGTCCATTGATTATCTTTTGTCAATGATCCTCCACATAGAATGGTTAAAAATCGCTTCATTTGTGTTGCCAGTGAAAGACGATTTTCTTCCTCATCTGTTTGGGAATATTTTTTGTGGTAGTTTATGAAAATGTATATGAGTAAATTATTCACAATATGCACAGTATTCCTAAATAGTTATGTATTAAATCTTGATCAAGAAATGTGCCTACCTAAATCTGGCTAAACAGTGATCAAAAGTAAAACCATCAATTTCATCCTTTGCATGTTTATTCAATAAACCTTACTTAATTCACTGGGGCTTGCTGTGAGTTGAACGTGTATAGGATTGCATGATTACTTACAGGTCATTCCTTTGTACTCTGTGGGCTTGGTCACTGTGGACATAATTGAGCCTTAGGATGTATAGGCTAGAAAAGGATCTGTCTAAACATGCATTGAGGACTGCGGGTGGTGCAGTGGTTTAAACTGCTAACTGCTGGGCTGGTTGATTGAAAGGTCGACAGTTCGAATCCGCAGGCAAGGTGGGATCTCGTACTCTGTCCCAGCTCCTGTCCACCTTGCAGTTCGAAAGCATGCAAATGCAAGTAGATAAAAAGGTACCACTTCGGTGGGCAGGTAACAGCGTTCCGTGCATCTCAGTGATTAGTCATGCCGGCCACATGACCACGGAGACTGTCTGCGGACAAACGCTGGCTCCCTCGGCTAGGAAACTGAGATGAGCACCACCCCCTAGAGTCAGGCATGACTGGACTTCACGTCAAGGGGAAACCTTTACCTTTGCTGTAAACATGCATAGGCTTGTGCACTCCATTCTCATGCTAATCCAGTAGATCTGCTTAGGAATGGAGCCTTGGAATGGTGCAGAAACTTTGAAATCTGAGGCTTACCAGCTTCCAATATGGGCTTTGTGGGTGGGAGCAGTACAGTCTGGTAAAGTCCTGTTGGATGCCTAACTGCAGTGCTTGAGACAGGAAGGGAAGCAGGCCAGAGTGCTGCCAGGATGCCTTGCATTCTGGTGGGCTTGGTTTCCTCCCTGCACTGCTAGAATGCTCTCTTTACCCCTTCTGTGATGTCTCTTTCCAGCTTTAGAGAAATAGCTGGCATCATTTTTTTCCATGTGGGCTGGAAAAGGGGCTAAGACTGAAGATCCCCAACTCTGACAGCAGAAATCTGAAAAATCCTATGGATCCCCAAACACTGTCTTGGGGCTTGCTTGCTTGCTTGCTTAGTGGATTAAGGTTTAGTAGCCTGGTTAATTAATACAATCATAGGAGCATGGCAATCTAAAATAATTAAAAATGAAGAATTGTTGATTTTATGGGGCATAGAATATATAGCTTTTAGCCTGCAATGCTATACCAATTTATCTAGGAATAAGTTTCATTGAATGTTTACTAACATTCAGTAAACCAATAATAAGCAGTAAATAAGCAGTAAACCAATGAGAGTGGCTTGATTTTAGCTGGACCAAGCCCCCAAATATAAAGAATATTATATATGTTACCCAAAGCAACATATCACCATAAAGAATGTAATTAATGAAAAATTATCAGTGTGTTGATTGCTGTACAGTCCCTATTTGGTTTGCTATTTCATCATTTCTCTGTAGTAAAATGCTATTATTCCCATTTTATAGGCTGAAAATCTATGCTAAGAGAGATTCAATGAAGATTGATGGTTCAGATGAACTATTCACTTCTTTTACTTATAGGACTTCATACAAAGAGAGGAAATTTTGTTTTTAGCAGTAATCCAGTAGGGCTCACTATTGATCAGAGTTCATAGAATCATAAAATCATAAAATGTTAGAGTTAAAAGGGCCCATAAAGGCTATCAGGTCCAATCCTCTGCTATTGCAGGACACCAATTTATACCATCTCACTCAGATGGCTGCCCAGTTTCTTTTTGACTCTCTCTAGTATGAAAGAGCCCACTACCTCTCCAGGCAGCTGGTTCCACTGTCATATTGCTCTGGCACTGCGGAAACTTTTCCTGATATCTAGCCTGAATCTGGGTTGTCACAACTTGAATTGATTATTCTATGTCCTACACTCTGGTATCAGCGTGAAAAGACCTTGACCTTCCTCTTTGTGACAGACTTTGAGGAACGTATAGAGCGATATCAATGGAAATGTTTGGTATTTCATGGAAATGCTTTTTAAGAAAAGTTTTAAGTTACATTTTGTTCTTACATTAGATCCTAGGAGTGGCATTAAAAAAATATACTCAGAAGAATGAGCTACAGACACAGGATTATTTACATAATATATAGCCATTCTCAAATTAAAGTTTCATGCTTTATCAGTTTTATCCACCATATTTTTCATATGAGATAGTTGTATAGTTATAGATTTTTATACTAATGAAACCAGCAATATCTAGTGTGACATGTACATGTGTGTTTATATATGTATGCACTGAGTTTATAGTATCAAGCATTAAGCTCCAGGAATTAGTGGACATTTTTACATGGAAGACACTAATGGCTTGGATTCTTAATTTTGTTCATATCTGTATAGTTGGCCCCACTGAGTAATGCATGGACAATAGAAGTTCAATAAAGGGATAAAAACATGGTAATAGTTGGAAGTGATCAAGAGACTCTTAATTCATGCCCAACAACAGTGGTGGCGAACCTATGGCATGTGTGCCACAGCGGGCATGCAGAGCCCTCTACGTTGGCATGCGAGCAAAGTCGCCCCAGCATCACCCCAGCAGCTGAGCATTGGATAACAGCAGACACAGGGGCCTTGCATATGCTCGGAAACGGGTAGTGGTGTTAGGCAATGATATCACAAGCCGTGACACATTAGCTGTGACTCGCCCAAGCTTTCACATGGCTGGTCAGTGCACTGCCAAGGAGAGAGAGAGAGAGAGAGAGAGAGAGAGAGAGAGAGAGAGAGATTTGCTTGGACTGGCTGTTTTCAGGTTTTATTGCAGTGTTGGCACTTTGTGATAAATAAGTGGGTTTTGGATTGCAGTTTGGGCACTTGGACTCTAAAAGGTTCACCATCACTGGATTAGGGTTAGAAAAATGAGATGTCCTGGTAGTATTTTGATGGTAGGAATGCGTTTAGAATGGGCAGAAATGTTGAGCTGTGCAGAAAAAGCTACTCCAGGAAGGCTTTTTCAAAATCACCCTCTTTTCAATGGTATTGTAGCCTTATATTAGGGGTAGGGGTGTGCACCAGGGTAGGGTTAGGGTTAGAGAAACGTGGTCTCCTGACATGGGTTTGATGGTTGGAATGTGTTTAGAATGGGCAGAAATTATGAGCTGTGCAGAAAAGGCTACTCAAGGAAGGCCTTTTCAAAATCACATTATTTTCAATGGAACTTTAGCCCTATATTAGGGTTAGGGGAGTGCACTAGGCTAGGGTTAGGCCAGTGGTGGCAAACCTATGGCATGTGTGCCACGGCGGGCACACAGAGCCCTTTCTGTCAGCATGCGAGCCAAATCGTCCCTGCGTTGCCCCAGCAGCCGAGCATTGGATTGCAGGGCACACAGGGGCCATGCGCATGCTCGGAAAGGAGTAGCGGTGCCAGGTGATGATGTCACGTGCAGTGACTCATTAGCTGCGACTTGTCTGAGCTTTTGCATGGCCAGTCAGTGTGCTGCCAAGGCTATTTGCTTGGACTGGCTGTGAGTTGTTTTTTCTAAACTGAAACCTCAGTTTTCAGGTTTTATTGTAGTGTTGGCACTTTGCGATAAATAAGTGGATTTTGGCTTTCAGTTTGGGCACTCGGTTTCTAAAAGGTTCAGCCATCACTGCCCTATAAGGACATAAAGAGCTCTGAGGATCAGACTTAGCATCTATCTTGTTCAGCATCTTCTTTCCAGCAGCAATCACAAAGGTGGCCTTGTGACTTCTGTATCTGGAGCTGTCAGGGGACAGTCCTCAGTTGGCAGGTATCCTCTGTTTGAAGGACTGTCCATAAGCCATGAGGGAGAGCAATGGGAGCCACTAACCTGGCCACACTTCTTCCTAGTCTGGGTGTGATGTATTGTATTTCTGTTTAAATTACAATTATTATTTCTGCCTTTGCATCTATACATACAACTTAGCATAAAAACATTTGATGCAATTCCTTGTCCTGTATTGTCCTCTTTTTTCAGCTATGTGTCAGTGGCCATCCTAAAAATCAATAAAATGCTTCTGGGAATTTCTCAAACAGGCATGAAGGCAACTTTCTTCCTTGTCCTTTGTTGCCCAGCAACTGATATTCAGGATCACACTGACTCTGAACATGCAAGTGTTATTTCCATTGAGGCATTCTGTATGCATCCTTAGATCTTTCTTGTAATTTAAGATTTCAGTGAGAAAAAGCTAATTTACTTTTGTGCACATTATTTTATAGGAATTCTTATTTTTATGCAAATTACTCTGATGGTTGTTATCAGCTTCTACTTTAAATGATCATAGTTATTTTATCACATTATTTTAAAAAGTGGAGACTGAAGAACATGGATAGAAACTTATAGCAGTAACAGGGCCTGAATGCATGTTATTTTTTTTCAAATTCCAGCTGTTAAGGGGTACATTCCAGAAGAAATGGTATCAAAGTAGCGTCTTTACCCAGTTGAGTAGTGGCTGTCAGTGGTACTGTTTTCACACCCTCTTCTCTGCAGCCTTTTGTACTTCAAAATCTGCTCTGGAGGGTCATCTCCTCTAGAGCAGATTTTGTTTTATTATATTTATATCTCATTGGGGAACTCAAGGGGTCTACATGCCATTCAACTTGTGAAACATAAGAAAAAGGGTGCAGCTCTGTTACTCTTGTGTACAAGAGGAGAAAACCATTGTAGCTGGTGGTGACCGTTTTGGCCTCCAAGTCCCCAGTTCAGTTTTGTTTATGAAGATTGGTTTTCTTGCTGACTTTAGAGATGTCAGCATCTTCTTCATAAACAGCTGACTGAAGCATGGTATGGCATTTCTGATAATTCCATTTATGTTTTCCTTCAAACAGCAGCAGTGGTTTCCTATTTAACTCCTCATCCTGTGGCTTATCTCAGTGTTGCAGAAACTTGCTACAGTTTCTGAATGAGCCATTGTGTGTGTGTGTGTGTTTTCTATAGTATATGCTAATTCATTAAACATGTGGTACTATTCTTTCATCAGACAGCAAAAGACAATTACAAAATTTCAAATGACAACTTAATGATGCAGTAATTACTTAATTTTACCTGCTAATCATTTCTAGCTCCATAAATTTAGTTATGACTGAAAACCTCATTTACTTTTTAATATTAAATTTCAATCATGCATTCAATTAGTAGTGTTTTCAAGGAAGAATCATAGGAGAAAAATATGGAAGTACTAGCAGTGAGTGAAAGAGAGAACTAGTTTAAAACTGGGGAAAAGTTGCCTCATAACGTACGTTCTTCATTAAGGAAGATTTAGTAGGAGAGAGAAAAAACATGTCTCTATTTCATGAAGACCAAATGGCTAAGTATATTTATGACTCTTTTATTACTTTGAGATGGACCTACAGTGATGTTGATTCTTGCACCAGATTACTTTCTGAAAATCTGTGATTTAAAAGGCTAGACAGTAAAACAGGTGGCCATTGAACTAAATAATTCTTAAATATAACCTCTCTAGAGTGAAGATGCAATGGAACCTAAAATGACCTTTAGTGAAGTTACCTATCTGGAGTCCTGTAATTATTGAAAAAGCCTCAGCAATGCACATGTTCTTTGGATGTGCATTTCTTTAACCTTTGAAATGTACCTTCATACCGTAGTCAGTTGTTGCCATTAACAGTGCTGAATTTATCCTTTTGTTAAACGTGGATCTTACTATTCTTTGAGATAAAAAGTGATAGCCAGGTCAAAACTTAAATTTCTTTCTCATGTTCATTGCCTCCACTGCTCTATTCTGACCTGAACAGACCTTGATCGGGGTGAATGCAATTATCAGCTGGTGGTGACTTCAGATCTTGTGGGAATATATTGTAAACGTCTTTCTTTCCAGTTGTGGAAGCAAATGTTGAATAATAACCACAATCACCTTGCTAGCATTAGTATCTGCATTCATATGGAGTTGAATTGGCCAAGACATCAATAAAATGGTGGGTCTTTCTTGTCTGAATGTCAATGCCTGATCCTTAAAAGTCAGCCATAGGAAGATAGTAATTTGCACAATTCTAAGCTGCGGAAACTGTTTCCAAGTGTTGTCTCAGTGCTAACACAGAAGAGAGCATACCTTTGAGTATGGCATACCATTCTCTCACTACTGGGTCTCTTGCCACCAGCCTTTAGACATCTGGTCTTCTCTTATTCTCCACAGGATGGAGTGCTGTGTGCAAAAGGCAGGGCATGTACATCCCTGTTTAAGAGCCTAAAGTCCCAGCATAAGTAACTGCACTTCTGAGCCAGACTGAAGGAAAGTAACCTTTAACTTGGCTTCAGCAGCTACTCTTTAGAATGAGGCCCTCTCCAGACATTTATTACCGGACAAAGAATTCCCAATATCCATTCAGAATTCTGCAACCTAATTTTATTTCTTTACATTTGTTGGCAATTATTTTCAATGTTAGTCATTCTTCTACTTTGCCTGAGAGTCCTATTTTGCTCAGGGCTTTGCAGACTCTTTAAGTAGCACACTCAGCTTTGGCTCAAATACAAATCCAGAATCTCTTGTTCATTTGTGTTGTTTTTGTCTTTTTCCTGATGTTGCAGCTTGGCCTTGGCCACTGAATTTTTCCCTTCCTGCTTTGGTGGGAGAACAGGAGTCACAAGCCATCAGAGGCAGGAGCCGGGGGCATTGCAAGCTGTTAGTGTGTTCTTTAGGGGAAAATGGATCTACCCAGGGATAACTATTTCCTCCATATTTGGACTGCTAAAATCTCATATAAAAGCTAACTTTATGCTAAATCAGAAGTCTGCTTTCTGTAAATTCCAGTAAGTGTAGTGGTGCTCTAAGAATAAAATTATTCATGAAGGATGTAGAATTCCCTCAGTCTCTCCACTGATCTGTTCCGTGTTTTGTTTTTAAAATCTTGTTATTTATCTTTTCCTTTGTTGCAAAGAACAATCTGTCTAAAACTGAGAAAGTGAAAAATGAACAATTGATTCATTTTGCTAATAGATTCAGACTTCACTGTCCAACTTGGCATGTATCTTATACTCTATGATATTCTTATATAAAGTCAGTAATTGGGATTCCCATGACGCAGAAGTAGTTTTGACAGGAACTTTACAGCTTCTGGAAGTTGACCATATGCAAGGATCAGAACAAAAGTGATATGTTGCAGAGCCAGAAAAGAAAAATATAGCAGACCTAAATTGAAAAGCCAGGATATGTTCCATTAGGATTTCCTGATCAGTATGTAGTCCATGTGTATGCTAGCTACATACAAGATATGTGGAAGATGTTCTATTTAGAAAGGTCCTGCTGTTTGTTTAAACCTTCTAGTAGGGTTTTTTTAATATTCAAGAAAAAGAAAAATTTAAGTATTTTTCTTTCTTTATAAATATGAAAGAAATTCCACCCATTCCAGAAATTAGTGTTTCAGGGTGAGTTCACACATTAGACTAATCATGTGGAAACCATCACTAAATAACATGTTAGCCCTGAGCCCTCATCAGTCCTTCAGAAATGTACCAACATCAACATGCAAGGAGGAAGGGTGAGAAAGAGCACTATCCGTGACACTCTTGTGTTGACAATTAACTTCTGAAGTGGGAGGTCTTTTCCATGCGCAGAAGCTCCCTATTCAGACATTCGCCCTTAGGGCTCAGAAGTGGTAGGAATGGTGATAGGTGGCACAGCCAAGCCAGTCAGCTTGTTTTCACTTTCCCCTTTCATGTTGACGTGAGTAAGCATCTGAACACCTGAATAATACAATGTCACCCCATTTGACATTGATGTCAGTGATCTCAAGCAAATATCCCAAAACTGGAGGTAAGATATGTGTTTGTGAGATGACAATCTCAATACTGGCTGAATGTTTGATCGTTAACACCCACAATTTAAATGTATAGTTAATTTTTTAATTGATGCTAATTGCTGGTAGTACTTGAGAATGTAACCATGTACTTGTTCTGTGCTGCTTGATCGCCTGTCAGGGCAACAGTGAAGTTTTGGGAGTGAAAACTGGCCATTTTCAGATGATTTTTAAAATGATCTCATATTGCCTTCCTGGTCTACTGTTTCAGTAGTTTGAGGACTGCAGCAGAGTACTTTCTGTACTCTCTCAAAATAACACATTCATCTTGGACCAAAGAAACATGAGAATTTCAATGCTGGACAGAATTAAAGTTCTGTTTTTTAATTCTATGTATGTTAATCGGAGGGTTACTATTTCTGAACCTTGGAGAGTGTTTTAGTTGCAGAACATTATTCATTCATTCCATATGATGACCACCTGATACAGAGAGAGAGAGTCCTTTTGACCACGACTGTGAATATGCCGACTCACTCTTCTCCACTTAGGGTGCTGTCCAACTAATGTCCCTCTGCCAATAGAAAGCATCCATCAATGGACAGGGGAAGAAATCAATTTCAGTGATTCCTCCCTTCCTTTGTAGGTCCCTCAGTCAAAAAAACTGGCTCCAAAGGATGTTGCAAAGCTATGTATAGCATTACTTTAAGAAAAATTACCTGGGGCCTTAAAGGAAGTCTGCTGTTGGGCCTCAGTAGTCTTATATTGAACTCCGGTTTAGGACTAAAACTGTTGATCTTGTTTCTTACGAAAAGGAAGTATCTAATGAAATGCTGTGTATCTCCAATGTAATAACCTGTGGAAGCCATTAACTACTAGGACTAGCATTTTTACACATGCAACAAACCCTCAGATCCCCAATTCTTCTGGTCAGGAATACTGAGATGTGTGCATGCTGCAAGTGGAGTGAACAGATTTTTTTTTTCCAGCTAGTTAGGCTTGATTGCGTAGAATATACCTTGAAAAGAGGGCAGTTCCTTTGACAACCAAAGATAGTCCTGTTTGCACTGTGAGATGCAGAGGTGCTGTGAGGCAGCAGTGGAATTTGCTAACGAAAGTGCTTTGCATGTTGAAGCATCTCCAGCTATTCCTCTTAAGTGCAAGAAGTTGTATGATACCATTTCCTGGTAAGTGCTGGTTTCCAAAAATCTGAGCCATTAGGTTACAGTGAGAGCTTCTGGGCCCTGCAGACTTTTAATCTCTTTGTCTTTGTTGTCAGTACCAATCCTTGAAAATTTGTGGCTCAACTTTTTGATCAATTGTGCCTAGCTTCCAAATTCTTCAGTCCTCATCTCAGGGTATGGCAGTATTTGAGATATGATAATGGTATGGGCATTTTTTTAAAGTTCAAGAGTAGTACCATGTAAAACATTTAATTGTTAAAGGAAATAATAAAGACTTTAACAGCATGAAAGGGATGTGTTCCATGTGATATATTAAAAGTTTCCGTTTAATGCTATTTCAGCCTTGTTTTAATGCTCTGTATTTTTATAGGGTGAGGTGTAGTGAACTGTTGGTTATGCATTTCTCACCAGGGACAGAAAAAGAAAAACTTCAGTGGTAGCTTAAATGGCTTAGTGTGTGTGAAGGGAAGGCCCAGGAGAACCACGGAGTGTCTGAGTTTCTATGGGAGACAGCCAGATGTCAGCTAGATGAGAAATTTGTGTCTGTTTCTGTGCAAAGGATAACAAACAGATGGAACATGTTACTGGAAAAAGCTATGGAAGCAAAGAGTACAAATGAGTCCAAGAGAAACCAAGATTTGTTTCTGGAGGATGTTGAGAAATTATGAAAAACTAGGAGTTTTTACTCTCCTCCTGCCAAGTTATGTAGCCATGTTAAGAAGAAAAACAGTAGATCTTTCAGGCCTACTTTTTATCTTTATCGTTCTGTTTCTGGAATTTCGAGGTCATTTATTGTGATGGACCAGGGCTTGTGTAGGTCATGATTATTGCATGCCTTGGTGTGCCCCAGTAGAAATGCAAAACTCTGTTTTAGTAACTAAGCCTACAAACAGTCCCTTGTAACTGATATGTGCAACACAGCTAATGATTCATTTCCTTTGTCCTAGTCAATGATGGTGACTGTTAATCACCCTTTCTTCTTGTTCAGATGGACCTGGAAGGGCCTGAGTTTTCTGTTGCTCATGCCTCCGTGAAGAGGAGAGCCTTTACAGATACGTTTTTGTAGTTGTCAGCTGCAATGTAAAGGCAGTGAAATGACAAGAGGAGTGAGAATGAAGTGCTTGCTCCTCTCATGCTTTGCCCTTTCCAGATACAGAACACCTGAATTGGGCTTATATGTGTGCTAGTTCAGCACAAGTACTGCTGTTAGCATGCTTTGCACCTGTGATTGCGAAAGATTCCTCTACCTGTATACAAACCAGGTATAAACCAATGCGGACAGATTCTTGCAACCCTCTGTATGGGCACATGTTAAATGCAATGTGTAAAGATCCTTTTAGGAAGGGGCCTTGTGCTGAGTCAGAAATCGGCCCCTCTGGCCCCATAGTGTTGACCACTGTCTTGTAGCTGTTCTCTGGGGACTCAGGCAGGAATTCTTCCAGCCCCTTGTACACTGACTTAATTTCTAAAATAACCTTGCATAAGCTGATGCATTTTGCTCAGTTTTGACAGAAGAAATGTCTTGATTATCTCTATCAGTGTTTTTATATGACATATAGATGTATGATCAAATACAGACTAACAATAAGGCTTTCTGAGGATTATCCTAATTACTCTCCATGTAACTTATCTAATGTACTAGTGTGACACGTATACATCTATAACAAACATTGTGTATGTGAGTGCATTCAGTCTATTTAAAATCCTTCTGTCTAGACAAGTAAATATTTGTTTGTATAATCCATATAAACACAGTTTTCTTTCATAGCATTTAGCTTTGGCACTGGATCAAGTTGTACATGTAACTGGGGTTATTTTTCCTCCACCTCAGGTTTACCTTTCCAAACTCTGATATCTTGCTAAAACTGAATTGCTCCATAATATAACTCTATGGGTCTTTAGACTTTGGTGCATTTTTCAGTTATTTGTATTGTATTGTACTGTATGTACTCTACTGAGAAGATGGCAAGGAAGGTTTTAAGGTTGAGCGGGTGATGTAGTGAACTTTCCCGGTGTCCAAACACCAGGATATTTTCTTAAAACCATGCCAAGCTCTTCTGCTTGTCAGGCAGGGTACCTGAGATAATTACTTTTAAGCTGCCTTCACCAATCAATCTGTAGATAAAGGCTGCTTTTGCTGTGAGAACTGAAACAATCACACACACACACACACACACACATACACACACACACTCTTCCCCAGGATCCCCTGCAATAGTGGGCAAAAGGAGCTTTATAAAATCCATGGTAAGAAGCACTGTCTTTTGTTCTAAGCCAGGGGGAAAGAATTAGTCTGTCACTCAGCCAAGCAACTATATAGACCCATGGAACATCCCCTGGCCTATTCAGGGAACCAATCCAGCCACAGAAAATGAGAGCGTAGGCTTTCTTGGAGTTCTTTATGTTCTGTATCCCTTGTTCATAATTGCATTCAATAAACTGCATATATTGTATATCAATTTCATTTTTTCCAAAGTATCCTTGAATCTGAAGTGAGGTACTTTGGCTGGATGAGGTCCCTAGTGTCGAAAATCTACAGCCAAAGAAATAATACTGTTAAACCATTTTGTTCATTACCTTTCTCTGCCTCCAGGGAATTCAAGGCAGCATACATGGTATTTTCCAAACCACTACTACCTTATCCACTCTGTAAGGTAGATTAGGCTGAGTTTAAGGTCTCGCTCAAGGTCATACCATCATCAGGTGGTGGTGTGGCCCTAGTCACAATACCTCTTAACTTTGGCAATATGCTGTGAGAAGTATTCACTGCCAAGGAATGTAACTTCACTAGCTTGAAAAAACAATGCTAGAATCAGAGGCTTGATGCAGTGTTACTATATACCTCCTTGTACCTATTGTGTTTCTCATAAACAGGTGTTGGTGATCAAAGCTAGATGGAAGCAGCATTCCAATTTGGTTAAGTTGAGAACTGGAAATGACAGCAGGTCTTTCACTTGATGATAATGAAAGCTGGTGTAAAGATGGGATCAAAGCTAACTCATTACTGGGAGAAAAATATTAATTATTATTGTGGGAAGAAAGAGAAGTGGAAAATGATACATCTGTCAGAATGTCAGTGATAATTAGATTAGATCTGACAATATTTTCTGGCATGTTTGGAGACATCCCAGTAACTGCAGCTGCAGCAGGTGGTTACCCATGTCTCCTAAATCAATGTCTCTGTACAAAATTCCACTGATCCTTGGCTAAGCAAGCAGCAGCACTTTAAACAAAAGCATTTTCTTTGCCAGATTCTCTGAACTGTAGTCTCCCAGACACAGTCTCTCTGTTTCCTGGTGTAATGTTCCTGCATCACTCACCTCTCACCAGCCATCACATTTCACTTCAGGTTACAACATCCACTTGTATTTCTGTGTTCAGACATTTTCCTGCACAACAGCCTTCAAGGCATTCAATCCAGGTACAGGTTTAAGCACTTTAGCACCATCGCGATGGTTTTAAAGAAAAGCATTGTGCTACAACTCCATGACATTTCTCAAGGAGTAGATGATTTTGATGGAAGACTGCAAAATGCTGTCCAAAGCAACGAGAACCCCTTTTCATAAACTCCACTGAAGAATGATAAAGTGTCTTGGTATGGAAGGGCCCTTCTGAAAATCGATAGACCATCTGTGTTTCCACGGATATAGTTGTATCATCGTTTCCAATGAATGTCGTTTACTGCCTTGGAATTAAATTTGCTGTTTGGTAGGGACAGAATTATTTTGGTTAATGAAATTTATATGGACAAAACTGACCAGTTTTTAAAAATAAGGTGGCCATTGAAAAATGAGCCTGTTATCCCAATCAGAGAATTGCCCTGTATAGATAGCAGGAAAGTGGCGCCTGTGGAATAGCAGGTTTTCTGCCTGGAAAATCATTCTGAGGTCATCTTCCATGCATATAGGGCTCCTGCCAGGTGGCACTTTACACAAGTGAGAACCACACAGGCATACATGCATGGTCATATGTACGTTAATGTGGCTGTACAGTTTCTTCACACAAGAGGGCTGTGGATGCATTCCCTCCCCAGTATGCATATGTTGGTAAGGTTCTTTAGTTGTACAAAGTCTGCCGCAGGGGGCACACTCTCCTTGGATGTGTGTACCTTTCTGATGAATTATTTAAATAAAATTAATATCTCAAGTATGCACGAGCTTTTAACAACAGCCAGCTTTCAACTAGTTTCATGATGAATAGTCCCCTGAGAGGTGTGTGAATTGCATATATTGTATAAAATAGCAATGAAAGTTAAGACATCGTTAATGCAAGCCTGTAATCTAACTTCCAGGATGATTTCTTGGGAAACTGGTTTCCATTTCAGGTATATGTTGATTTTAAAAGGAGATGTGTGAAAGGCCTGAGGAACTAGACATATAGTACTAGATAGGAAGGCAAATAGATTTGTAATCACCTATGGAATGCGCTCCCCAGAGAGGTCCGCCTGGCGCTGTCGTTATTTGTTTTTCGGCGCCAGGCTAAGACCTTTTTATTTAAAACTTATTTTAATTGTTAACTTATTATGTATTTATTGGATTTTAAATTTTAGCTGAGACGTTACCGGGCTTTTTAATCTTTAATTGTATTATTTGTTATTTATATGTTTTAATTATGTTGTAAGCCGCCCCGAGGCTTTGTTGCGATGGGGGCGGCATAGAAATGTTTTAAATAAATAAATAAATATTTAACTTTAATTCTTTATTAGCTTTATATCCTGCCTTTTTCTTTTTTTAAAGAACCCACATCATGTTCCTCCTCTTGCTGTCAATCTTATACCCACAACAACAACCCTGTGAGGTAGGTTGGGCCAAGAATCTGTGACTGGTCTAGAGTCCCCCAATTGGCACCATGGCTGAGCAGGGACTAGAACCCATTTAGCCTGAGCACCCATTCTGCGCTCTTCACCACTATACCACATTGCCTTTCAATACATTTGTACTCTAATAACTCTGACAAGGGAAAAGGAAACTGAAAATAGGCAATTTTGTTTCAAATTAGTGTTTTATGTAATGTTTGTTAATGCATTGCCCTTCTGCGAATGAAAAAGAAATCCAAATGGTAGATAAAAAGCAAACCAAAATCTATATTGAAAAACATTTAACTTCAGTAACTTTAAAACCATTCCAGCTAGAACAAGATCAACTTCTTCATTTCCAAACCTGTTAAAGCACAACCTTATGTGAGTTTAAGACAGGAAAAGAAGCAATTTTCAGCATGCCTCGTCCAGGAGCTTTGCTAGGAGCTGCAGGCCATTTTTCTGATTAAAGGTGTATGAGATTGTACTCTTAGATGAGGAGCACGAGCACAGCTACCAGTCCCCTGGGCCGCTGTTGTCCACACTATTGGGCTGCTAGAACTCAGAAGAATCCAGAGCAGAGCAGCAGAGCAAAGGAAGTGTGCCCAGGATCCTCTCAAGATCCTATTCTTAAGATGCTGCCAGTGAGGACTCATTGCTGGATCTCTGTGACATGGCAAAAGAGATTATTTAGAAACGGAAGTGTGAGGCAAAAGCCAGGTGGGCTGTAAACGGACCTTTCATGAAAGGCCTCCACTTTTCCTCAAAGAACCCTCACAGTGTTCTCTTAAGTAGGTCAACTCAAAACCCTTTTACTTTTATAGAAAAGATTTTTCTTGCAGCTTCCCTCTTGCTTGTCCTAGAGGCAAAGTACCTCTCCATGACAAATAGCTCATTCCCCCAACCCTCCAATAAACTTCATCCCTTCTTTATCTTACTCTCCTACTCTTTTTCTGGACTGCTACTGCTGTTTATCCAGTGAATCTAATTGCAAGAGGGCATGATGAGGGAGAAGGAAAATTAGATGAGTGAGGACAGAAAAAAAAGGTCTTCCAGATGTGCATTACTTTAAAAAACTATCATGTTTTTTAAAGCTTTTCCTTTCTTGTTTTGTTTTTTTATAACCAGACATTTAGTCATTTTGCTCATCTTAATTATTTGCTAGAGAGAGCAGAAAAAACTTAAAGGCAAAAACCACAAGAACTTCAGGGGAGAAACAAAAATATTCAACACTTCAAGGCAAAACATTTGATCGTATAATATACAGCATGTGTGACATGTCTGACTTCCTTAGAAAGGAGCAAGGAAGCTGCCGCATAGCGAGTCAGATCATTGGTCCGTGAAACTCAGCATTGCTTGTAGAGAGAGCAATTCTCCAGGCCTACCTGCAGATCCTGGGGACTGAACCCAGGACTTGCTGTATGCAAAACCTGCATTATTTTACCACTGAGCCAGACCTTCACATTAGCATCAAAATGGCATCCCCACAAGCCAGTTAAAGTTATAGGAACACGGATGGCAATATTGTGATGACTGCATGCAGTTTTCTAGCATAGAGGGGTTCCGAAACAGTCTAGAAATGCTCTGGAAACTGTTCACTGTTTTTCTGTCATCCCCTCACTTGTTATTCCCCTACTTCTCACACACACTGCAAAATGGTGCACATTTGAGATGGTGGCAAATGCTGCAAGATAAAACGTTCCTTGTAAACCAAGTCTCTGCATGCTCAGGGAAGTGTGCACTTTAACATTACTTATTCTGGAAAGCAGTGGAGCATTGTTTGTGTTGTACCTTCAAGCAGCAGAATGTCTTTGGTCAGCCCTGAAGGAGAGGTGCAGATGGGTTATTTTGCATACAAGTTGGCAAAGATCAAAATCCTCAAGCTTCCCTAGAATCCTTTCCAAGTGTCCAAAAGACATGTGGCCAGAAAGATATTGCCAAAATACGGTTCCTCAGTGCTGTCCAGTATAAATTATGTGATTGAACTGACAACCTGATACTAAAAACATGAACCTTATGGATATTACCGATGCTAAATCCTTTTGGGAGTGACAAAAGGAGAATAAAATGTTTTACATTGAAAAAGCAAGCTGTTTGCAATTGGTGCTATTTTAAACCTTACTCCTTTTTGGGCTTACTCCAATGACTTTAATGTATTTTCTCTCTCATTTGCACTTATGCACCAAACAAATGTAGAAGGAAATTTAAATTGAAGGACTGTTTTGTGAACCCTGCAGCAGTTTGGCGTATGGCAAACAAACACTCACTGTTTGCATTATCTGTAACCCAAGCATTCTCTCTATCAAATCTATGCTCTAGTTGGATTTGTTTGTATATATTACCTGGGTCAACATAACCCAACCTGGGTCTTGTCCAGATGTGTTGGACTACAACTCTTATTGAAATAGCAATTTATTTCTCTAAATTGGATGGTTATTATAAGAATGATCAAAAGTTTCAGTTTGCCATATGAACATGAATAATGTTAGAAGGATTTAAAATAGTAAAAGGGAGAGGTGAAATGAATCAGCATTAGGATGTTGATAACCTTTTGATAATTGCATTAGAAGGCTACAAAACTTGCAACTTATATTGTGCAGTGAATTTTAGTGAGGCAATCATCCACATGATTGCATCCCTATATTGGATGCCACAGGCATTCTTCACACAGGTTTATAATTTGTTCTGGAAATTGCTCTCTGTCTACAACTGTAGCTCCTTACTCTTGTTTTCTGTCTTCCAAAAACATAGTTCCATTACTGCTTGGATGCAAGCTTGTACTTTTTTTGGAAGAAGAATGATCACACGCAACGAGGGTATTTATTAGGCTACTAGTAAATCTGTCAAGGGATTCATTTTCTAGGAGAATACATCAAGCAATAAAATTGTTTAGCTCTTTTCCAGATTAAATATTTTGGGGCAACTGTGAGCTCACACCTCAATTTGTGTGAGCTGTGTAATATATACTGTATATATGCAAAATTTGGCCACCAGAATGCTCATACAGGTTTAGGTGGTTGATAAAATCACATCAGTTTTGGGATGAGGAAGTAGCTACACATTCATTTACAGTTTAAGTTGGTATTACTAACCTTTAAAGTTTTTAATGGTTTGGGACCATGTTATGTGCTCTGTCATCTATAACCATTGCAATCTACCATGGCCTGTAGACCAAACTTCATGTCCACTTACCCTAAGGTCAATTGGGTTGATAGAGCCTTTTTAGTGGTGGCTCCAAACTTACCTGACCCAATGCCTTGCTTAGCCTCTTCTATTATAGCCTTTAAGCTGTTCGTAAGGAAATTTTAAAAAATCACCAAACATTTTGTTCATTTTATTATTTATCCCTAAACGTTTTTACTCTGATGACATTTTTGTTGGGTTCAGTTGTTTTGGTTTAACATTTCTACCATGAACCTTCTGAGGATTAGTCTTAAAAGGTAGGGTAGAAAAATATTAATATATGCCCAATGCATGTCAGCAACATAAATGCAAACTCAAGTGCTAGAATTTTGAGAGAAATAGTGAGACATAGCTATTTTAACATACCTGTTAACCCTTACTGCAATCTTTTGACTTGTACTGTAATCCTTAAACAAGAACACAAACATGAATAATATTCCTTGATCAGGAAAACAGAAGAGTAGAAGAATGAACATGAACTCTAGCAATACTTGCCACTAAGTTTTAATCACACTCTCTTTTCATTGGATCGAGATCAGAATCTCCTTCCATTTGCAAATTGGATACTCGGATAATATCAGCACAGTTGTTAGTATTCTGGGGTGCAATCGCACACCCCATTCAGTGAAGTGCACAGAATTCAGCTGGACTCTAGCATGTAATTCCCAACTGCTACATGTAGCAAGCAACCAGCTCAGCCTGTGACTTACAATGTACATGGTTTAGTCATCTTGGGGTTGATAACTTCCTATGCATAAAACGCTAGTTCTTCAGACATTGATATGTACAATAGATTGGATTATAGTAGTTTGGATTACAGACAGCAGAAATGTCTTACAAAATGTTGTTTTCTGTGTCTCTTGTAAGGTTATACATTTTAATCCCCCATCATGTAAACACCATATTAAAACCATTCATATCATGGATATTTATTGCTGCAGCTCCTTGTATTCTTTTTTGCTGATAAGAAACATTTGGTTTGACCTAATAGAGGATCAGAATTTGGATAGAACAGCATGATTAATAGAGAGCTTCATATTCAGGTAGAAAGTGATTGAAAGTGGTGCCTTAGGAGACTCCAGTGGTTTACAGAAGATGTAATACCTTTAGTTCCCCAAACCATGGGGAGAACCAACAGACTGTTCTATGTTTCCCATGCTTCACCATGGCTTCCCTGGTCATCCAGAACTGGGATCTCCATTTTATCATTGTTGTAATGAAAACACCATAGAGTCCTGTGGAAAGAGAACCCAGCCATCTGTTTGCTAGTACCTTCAGCTCCCTAGCAACACATACATCATCATCCACTTCATTCCTCTTAGCAAAGCAATGGGCCCAGCTCCCTGTTTACTTTCAGAAACAAGGAGGAAGTTGGTAAACACACAGAGTGAGAAGAGCAAATTATGGAGAAAGCATTTATTATGATCTGATAAAAGTGTCTGCAGGAGATGAAGCAGTTAGGAGTTGTTGCAGAATTGCAGGGAAAGGGGGAGAAAACCCCTCACGGCTTCATCATACCAAGCAAGACAAGGGTGCTGAGCTCCATAAGGAACAATTGAGTAAGGAAGCACATTTTGCTCATGGAGGTTGCCAGGGTGCATGGCAAAAGCGGGAGGGTAGAGAAAGGAATCATGTTATCATCTGACTGGTAACCTCCAAAAAAAAAAAAAAAATGTATACCATGGAAAGAGCACGAGGTTGTTTGCCAAGATGTGTTAACCCAGCAGTGCAATGTGATGTGTTCTTCCCCACTCTCCATATGCCTTGAATCTGCAGCACTAATTTAGAGACAATAGTGGAATGCTAAGAAATGCAGTATTTGTCATTGCTGAGTTAGCTCCTCTAAAGAGGTTGGCTTCCAATTCCTAAAATTTGTATGCTATATGTAGAAAGGCTACTTTGGGAACCTTAGTTACCGTGATATAAAATAAGTGCTCTTTTACATTCCCACCAAATTTGGCTTAAAGACGGCAAGATATTATTTGGGTTTGCACATAATGCTAACCCTGGATCAGTTTGTATGTAACAACAAGCAACAGTTTAATTAAACACAGTTTGTTAATCATGGGTTGGCATTGCATGCGAACCTGGAAAAATGGTTAACTATGGGTTCTTAACCATGAAGACCCATGCTTTGCTGTTGGGTGGGGAATGTGTTACTTTTGTTGCTTGTGGATTTTTAATCATAGAATAGCAGAGTTGGAAGGGGCCATGAAGGCCATTGGTCCAACCCCCCGCTCTTGCAGGACATCAGTTTACACCAACCCACTCAGATGGTTGTCCAGTTTCTTTTTGAATGTCTCCAGTGAGGAAGAGCCCATGGCCTCTCTAGGCAGCTGGTTCCACTGTCATATTGCTGTGACAGTGAGGAAACTTCCTGATATCTAGCCTGAGTCTGGCCTGTTGCAGCTTGACTTGATTATTCCCAGTCCTACTCTCTGGTATCAGCAAGAAGAGATCTTGACCTTCCTCTTTGTGACATCTTTTGAGGTACTTATATAGGGATATTATGTTCTCCTCAGTCTGTTCTTCTCAGAGCTGAACATGTTACCTTTTTTCTTTCAAATATCTTTTTATTATTTAAACCTTGAGCTGTAGTTTCATGTAAAGCCCAAATCTTTGAGTACTTATGGGTTGCTTTGCTGGTCTGTGGAGGCAGCAGGCAAGAGCAGACAAAACACCTCTATCTTCACATGCTATTATTGCAAGTGCTACAAAAGCATTTGGGATACATGGAGGGAACAGGTGAAACAAACAACCCAGTAACTGAGAAAACAAACCATGGACTATTTTATTGTTTGCAACTAATCAAAACATGGTATGGGTTGCCAAATTCTGGGTTGTCAAATCATGATGTGCAAACAAACCATGGTTAGTTAATCACAAGGAAGCCCAAAAGAGAACCCATGGTTTATTTTTTTCATTGTGAACTCTGGGTTATTTCATGTAAATCCAGGACCATGGGCTGTTCGTGGATTGTTGCAGATGTTTATGCTCTAACATATATAGCCCCTGGCACAGATATGCCATTGGAAATCCTGCTTTAAAACTACTCAAACACGCACTAACCTTTTAAATATAAGAAGTGAGAAGTCCCTACCTATTTAGTATTAAAACAAAAGAAAGGAAGAAAAAGTCACTGAAAAAGTTATAAAATAGTTTATCTCAAGAGCAGTTATTAGACATATGTGATGTGCAGAAAGTGGTAGTATATAGAGTTGCAGTGGTATGCCATGAACTGATTTGTTGTTTAAAACTTTACTTCCAGGGGTAAAAGCTTTTAGACATGATGTATTTCTTTGTAAGCCATTGATGAACATTACAGTGTAGTTGGTTGATATCTTTCAACAGCTATTTGAGGCTTGGATACTATAACACATAATGAAATCGGTTACTGGGAAGGGATTTATATTTCTTTTCCTTGGGTAACATTGTATATATATACAACCTCAAGTAATGGTCTCATTAGCACTGTCCTTGGTGAATTTAAAGGGAAGCAAATCCAGTTTCGGAAAGCAACAAATCATTGCTGTATTCTGCACTAAAAAGGTTGTTTCTTGAGCAGTCACCCAGTGTTATGATACTTCCATAAGCTGAATTGAGATGTTTGAAAAAATAAACTTTTGAATAGAATGTAAACTGTATATATTCTGTTGGGCTCACACAGTGTGATGTTTAGTGATTGAAACTCAAGTCACAAAAATAGCGTTTCTTTAAAGCACTAAAGTATAAATTATGAGTAATAGTAATTCCTGAAATAATCAACTGTTTTTTAAAATGAAGCCCTTTTTAAAATTTTAACAGGTAGTATATTTGTTAGTAACTCATTTAGGGTGCAATCCTGTGCATGTTTAGACAGAAAAAGTCCCAGCATATCCTGGCAG
>NW_025335568.1:22770707-22932655 GCF_004798865.1 Varanus komodoensis | reverse complement strand
TTTATTATGTACTATTGTATTTCAATGTATTTTATCATGTTGTAAGCAGCCCTGAGGTTTCGGCAAGGGGCGGCATAGAAATGTTATAATAATAATAATAATAAATAATATTTACATTTAGAGGTTAAGTTTTACATATGCTGGTCTCAGGGATGGTCTGAAGCATATGATAAAGCAATCTTGCTGGCGTTAGGTAGGTCTGGACTAGGTCAGTACTTGGATTGGAAACTGGAAATCCTTTTTATATTCCTTTAAATCCCATTACAGGAGAAGTGCACTAAATCAAATAAATGCACAATTGACCTGCAGGTAATAGGCTGTTCATGCTACACACAATGTTTCCCATCATGTACATTGTTCCTCTCTCCCATCCTCTGAATCTCTCCCCTTCTAATCCCTGGTGCATGCTATCTATAGCCTGATGATAGAAAGGTCTAAAATGCCAGTGGTCCTTGAACCCAAGTCCCCAGAGCCTATCTCCAGTACAGCACAAAAACCATGTTCTCCGTGATCCCCAAGATCTGATAGATTCCATTCCCAAGCAGGTTCCTTACACATCCCTAAGCACAAACCTTTCACATAGCTTCAAGTGCTAGGCAAGGAAGGACACTTGTGGCTCTGCTCAGCTTGAGCAACTTGCCAAGAGAGCAGCAGCTCTGGGGAAGGCTAAGCCCAATCAGCCTTTAGTTATTAACTCCTGCAAAAGTTGGCATGGGAGATGGCGGGTGGCCCTGGCTTTCAGAAATTGCTTTTGGATGAAGGGACACAGAGAATGCTTGTCCTGCTGGCTTCATCCCAGGGGAGGTGGGAGGGCGGCAGCAGGCAGCAGCACCATAGCCCCCTTCTCCCTTCCACCTCCTCTTCTATGCTTTTTTTAGGGTGGTGGGGAGGTGGCAGGGGACAACTACCAACTTGCAGGTGGGAGGAGGGCAGTGAATTCCTTTTTTTAAAAGTCTTCAGTCCTTTATACCAGCAAACTTGTGCATACCTTACATGGATGCCATTTTTAAGGGGAAGAAACCTAACAGCCATTTCTCCAACACCCCTCTCTTTCTCAACAATTCTCCTACTTCTCTTATAAGTGTATTTTTGTGTGACACAAGATCACACAGTGGAAACTACACTGTATTCATTACCATGTGCCCCTAACATGGTGAGACTTCCTACTTATTCCTGCTACTGCTCAGCCCTTAGTTATAAATGGAGTGGGTGGAAGAATTGGTTGCTAGTGATGAACTATTACTGGCCCACATGATCTAATGCTTATGTTAGGTAGACATGGCAACCAGGCAGCCAATGGACATTGCTGCATTGTATGCACAGTTTTCAGACTGAGAATGGTCTGTGCTTGCTTCTTTCCATGGAATGGAATGACAAAAAGTTCCCCCTCTAATTCATCTGGCCGCACCTGAGACAGAAGACAGCTGCAAGCTTTACAGAGGACTTGAACTTAACATTAAAAGGCATATATTTTGCGCAACTAAGACAGGTAAAGTAAGTAGGCAAAAGTGAAACCAGAATGAAGCACGCCAGCTTTCTACATGCATTGACCATTGAGGCTGAAATCCAGTGGGGATGCCTACAAGCCTCCAAATTCAGAGGATTGCAGGCAGAATGGGAGAAGCACAGAGGCAGTCTTCGCTTTCTTCCTCCTCACATCTGTAAGTTGATATTTCTCTAGCTGAGTTGCTTTGGACAGAGAGGGAAGGAGGCTGGAATGCTGCCAGGATACATCATGGCCTGGTGGTCTTCCTCTCCTCCTTTCCTTGTTGCCTGGAATGCCAACTTTACCCTCCCACTTCTGCATCCTCAGAGAAGCAGCTGGTATAGTTACTTCCATGCCACCTGTGGAATGCATGGAATGCAGTCCTAACATTTATCTCCACTTTGAGGTTGGAGCACTTTTCTGACCTCAGAACTGGGAATCCGAACATCTGTGGGCATTGAAATGCTGCATAGGGGTCCTAGGATCACCATAACCATGGCATTTCAAGCTCCATGCAGTGGGTCTTAACTAAAGGCTGTTGCATATTCTAACACTAATAAGCACAGCAGGGGAGCACTAATGCAGAAAATTGTGGTGAGGTATCAAATGAGTATAATAATGGAATGGTGAAGGGGCAGGGGAATTTTGATTAATTCAAAATAGCCAAAGTAGTTTTGAAGCAACATATATGGATAAATGTTGCATTAGAAGAGTCTGTAATGTTCATGAATGTACGCTATCTTTTAAATTATGTAACTGCTTCATGGAAATTAACTAGTGGGCAGTCCAAATGGATTCTCTGCACCTCTTTGTCAACTAAGTCTGATATTAAACCATTGGATGGAATGCCTGCAATAATGAAATGGACTGATGACCTTACAAGACGTTCAGCATTTGAATGGGTGGCATGTAGATGCCTCCTCCTCCTCTTCCTCCTCCATTATCATCATCATCATCATCATCATCATATATTGCATTTATATACCACCCCAATAGCCCAGAGGGCTCTCTGGGTGGTTTACAAACATTAAAACCCCACCAATCCTAAAATAAATAAATTGGCTACACTGCAACTGAGTATAAAATAACATGGTTAAAATGAATTAAATAAATAAATATACCATTAAAATTAATTAACTTTAAAATATTGGTTAAATAAAAAGGTCTTGACCTGGCGCCAAAAAGCATATAATGATGGCGCCAGGTGGACCTCTCTAGAGAGCGCATTCCACAGTCGGGGTGCCACCACAGAGAAAGCCTTCCTCTGGGTACGCTGTCTCCTAACCTCTTTCAAAGAGGGTTCCTGGAGGAGGGCCTGTGCTGCCAATCTCAGGGGGTGGGAGTTCATATGGGGAAAAAGACGTTCCTTTAGGTATCCTGGTCCCAAGCCATTCAGGGCTTTATAGGTAATAACCAGCACCTTGAATTGAGCCCAGACTTCAGTGGGAAGCCAATGGAACTGATAGAGGACTGGGGTTATATGAGAATAACGACCAGTCCCCGACAGCATCCTGGCAGCTCTACTTTGCACCATCTGAAGTATAATTATATACTTATTTGGATATCTGGCCTGTTTTTACTGAAACCTATTCACAATTGCTAGTAACTTATTATGCCTTATTAAAACATTAGACTCTGCTGAGCTAGGTAAATTAATAGATTATGCCTTACTATTGAAAAATAGAAACCTTTATTTATTTATTGGAATATGCACTGTACTTAGATTTCATTGAACAGAGAGCAAAACAGAGGGCTTGGGGAGAGATCTTGATGATACAGTTTTGTGTGTCCTCCCCTGGGCAGCAGCATATCCACTTTCCTTTCAACAAAGAGGCAAAGAGACAAAGATTCTCTTTCTCTGGTTTCAAAGATGAATGAAAACAGTGAGCTGGGGGCATCTTGGTCTTTACTTTCCCAAATGAGCTAATCAAATGTAGTTCAGTTAAGAACTTTCTGCTCAGTCCTAATTAAATACTCTACTTCACAGAATCAATGCAATGGAACAGGGGTTAATACTGCACGGACTAACATACTTTTGGCATTTAAAAAAATCCATTGGTTCATGTGGGAGTGAGTTTACGTCTGCTTCCTCTTCCACATGTTGGGTTGAACCAAGCCCAAGTGCATACAACTTGTATATACATGCACTCTCTACACTAATCAGGTTCTGGATTATTTATCCAGTGTGTATAAATGAACTAGCTGTGTGCACAGGCTCTGTTTGACCTTTAAGAAAACACTTGGACTTTGGCAACCAGCAGGTTTGATGTGTTTGTTTAGGGAGCAACATAATCCTTATTTAGACAGGAGAAAGTCCCATAACTCCCAGTATTTTCTGCTGGCTGAGGAAGGTTGTAGAACTTCTCCTTTTCTAAGTTTTCTAAATAGGCGTAGGATTATACCTTTGTTGTACTTCCACTCTGCCTTTCAGAAGTTACCAAGGCAGTTTACAAAAAGTTCAGAAGATGAAAAGATCACCTGAAAATATAGTAATGCATCTAATCCTCCTCATCACATGTTGCACATGTATAGTTTTAAAAGGAGTTGGAAGTCTCTGTCTATAATGATTTCATCTCATTTATTACATTTCCATACTGCCCAATGGCTGACTGAGGTGCCGGGTATAAGCGCACTATGAGCCTGATCCTTTAAGGAGAGCACATTCCCTCTACAACAAGTTGACTATCATCCATCCAAGGAAAAGAACAACATACCTCAATTGTTTCTAGACTATCAGTTTATTGGCCTTCATCCAGTCGATTACTTCTTGCTGGCACTGATTCTGATCAGTCACTGCTTCACCTAGATTTGATGAAAAGGAAAGACAGAACTGAGTGGTTTCCACATGATAGTGACACCTCAGTTGATATCTCCAGATTACATCCCAAGCAGTTTCATGTAGATGTCAAACAGAAAGGGGGGGGGGGGGATAAACCAGATAGCTATGTGGTTCCCCACAACATAGCTGGTAAGGGACAAAGCAGTGATTCCCCAGTGCCATCCTCTGGCATCAACCACCCAGTAGTAGCAGAACTAATGCAGAACAGCACTTGCAACTGCCAGTGTCTATAGCTTGCCCACAAGGCTATCATGCTCATGGGCACTGAAAGCTGCTCAAAGGTCCGCTTCAGAATCAACCAGTGCACACTTCTCCTGTCTTTTGCTCAGCACTGGCCATCCCACAGGGCAGCCAACACATTTTCATTCCAAAACCAGGCTTGAAGCCCAACTTGAAATGGAGTTAGGGAATCAATTTAATTGAAGAGTGCCTGGAGTGGGCCAGCACACAGTTGTTCAGGAACTTAGCCCAGAAAGGGATTCTTAGCAACTGGCCTACTGTTGTTAACATCTTACATGTCCACATTAGGCTTTATCAGGAAGGCCCTAATATCTGCCTCCTTTAAAGCACCAGGTACCATTTGATACTAGTTTAAGAAAAATAAGTCCAAAAGAAAATTCATCTTTATAAACATTCTCTGATATCAGAAGTGGCATTGATGTAATTAGGTTTGTGGGATTGTTTTTATAAAAGTAATTTATGTGTTTGCTCTGAAGCAAGCAATTGAACATAGAAGGAGCTTCCCCTAAAAAAAAAAACAAAAAAACAAACAAAAAAACCCACTCCTCAAAAAGAATGAAAAGAATATGAATTAGAAAATAATGAGTAGGTGGGAAGTCCAAGTGTGGGAGCAATAACATGTATACTGAGAGTTGCAACAAGAACTTCTGCAGAAGCAATTAAGTACATAAATGTAAAGATGGTATGAATAAGTAGTTGTCGTGTAAGAAACCTGGATTTCTTTCAGCAGCAGTGTTCTAGGCAAACTAAGATCCAACTGCTCCTCTCCCACATCTTTCCCACCCATTCCTACTATTACATCAGTGAGCAACACATAAATCTCTGTATGATGCTCTATTCAAATACCCTGAATTCATTATGAATTTTATACTGAGTTGCAAAAGCTCCAGAGAGCATAGACCCCAATGGTGAAGGTTATAAATGAGCTTCTTACATTTAGTTGTTCTGTCTGCCCATCTATCCTCATCTTAAAGCACTTAATCATTGTACAGCTTTCAGCACAGTTGATTATTATATACTTGTAAAAATGCATGAGGGATTTTGCCATGTTGCCTGGTTCCGTTTTAGATGGTCTTATTCATAGCACACCTGACCATACAAGGGACATCAATAGGTGGCCATTGTTCGCTGGAATGAAATTAATAGCAGCATTCTATAAGCATCTGATCTATATCTGCCTCTTTATAATATTTATATCTAGACTTGGTCAGATTATTCCTAGTCAAGGTATTTTCTGTTGATAGTATATAGTTATGGCTGTTAGTCTGGCTAAAGTGGAATTATTTTCATGCACTGCTGACAGGCAGAATGGCAGAAACAAAGCATGCAGAGTTTATTTTTTATTATTATTTTCCAGTAATATGTTGCTTTGTTGTCAGGTACTCTATATAATACAGATATATTTGATAGTATTCACTCTAAATGGTGGTGGAAATGTCAGAATAAATCCTCACTTACTCATAAAGCATTAGTGTTTTTTATTACATAAAAGCTCAATTTCTACATTTTTGAAGTACTCCAAGGTTTTTTTTTTTTTTCTCCACTTGGCATTTTCCTACATTAATGCCTGTGCATGTATGCATGAAAATTGTGTAATGACTATATGGAAATATGTTCACAAATGAGATATTTATTTGAGAGTTATACTGTTGTTTTGTTCCTCACCAGCCCTACAGCTATGCATACCTCTGTAAGAGAAAAGTATGTAAAGAAGCCCTTTATTAGGTTTTTACTTTTCCTCTATCATTGTGACCAGACAATAACTAATCTAATGAAGTCTTCACAGTCATGAGCCTCTGCTCAAATGACAGCTGTTTTCCTGAAGTGTTTTCCAAATGATTACTAAAAAGAGGTCTCTTTGGGAAACATGTCTGAATTACATGAAAAATCATATGTATGTTTAGGAAGGTTGAGCTTAGTAGGGTATATAATGTATTTGAGATACTTCAGTGTACATCAGTGGAGGCAAAAATTCTCCATTGGTGAAGTGGCATTTATAAAGGTGTGGGGTGAACACTCTGTGTGCACATGTGTCGTGTCTTAGGTAGATCAGCAAGAAAAAAATGAAAGTGCATTTACCTTGATGGTTATTGTGGCTTTTTGATGTGCTCCAGTTATGACCAGGATCCATCCTAGGGTGGGGAGAGAACAGATGTCCTTAGAAATGACTACTGAGCTAAACCCAAGGTGTTGCTGATGGCATAGTAGACTCTATAGCTTAGGGCCAACTTAGGCACGTGCAACAGAAAAACATCTTGACTAGGAATTATCCGAAGTCTAAATATTAATCCGAGACAGTTATAGATCAGACGCCTACAGAAAGCTGCTATATTTTTTTCCCAGAGAACAATGCCTTCCTGTAGATAAATCTATATGGCCAGGTGGTTATGAACAAAAACCATCTTAAAACAGAATCAGGCTGCAAACCAACATTCTTCAAAATTCCCCAAAGCAAAATAAGTATATATGAGTATATTGTAATAAGCAACTTGTATGAAAAGCTGTACAGTGAGAGCTTCCCTAATATAGACTGATTCCCTGGTATAGATCAGCCACATTGCAAAGATCATTAGTAGCACAACATCCAGATTATAAAAAAGTGGCAACTGGAAAAGTGATGGTGCTCATTTCAGGGAGTGCCCTGCCCCTTGGTGTGTGTGTGTGTGGGGGGGGGGGGGGGAGCACCAACTGTGGTGTGTTTAAAGATCTGTCATTTCACCCAGGTCCTCCCTGATTGCTTTTACTTTTCAGCTTACTGATGCTTAATTCCTTAATTTTAAGCTTTTTATTTGTGAATAATATATCTTTGTTTTCATCTGAGATATTCTGTATCCTGCCCTCAAGTGTGGAAATGTCAGTATTTTGTATTTAAAACATTTAGATTGTAAACTGCTTAAAGATATCTTTTAAAATACAAAGTTACTTACACATTGATTAAATAAGCAAACCATCAACTGTTAGTAACAAATCTAGTTATGCTGGCAGTTGAGCAGGGCTCTTTGCTAGAAACCATGCTTGGTAGTTTGAGCTGCTGCAAGACTGAAAGGAGAGAAGTAGTTTGTAGCTTTAGCCACTGGTGCATCCTCACCTCTTTTCAAGGCACAGGCCAAGCACTGGATAGACAGTGAGTTATGCAGTGTTGACTGCAGCTGAGCAGGACTGGGTTCACAGCCCCTTTCAGTCATGAACCGTACAAGGTAGATCGTCATCCTCTCTCATCTCAACCTGTCTCACACAGCTGCTGTGCTTGTCAAGGGAAGGGGGGATATAAATGTAATAAGCCTTATATATCTTGCATTCAGATATGATTCAGTCAACCAGCTAAGACTTCAGCCCCAATATGATGTTGTGCAAATGAATTCCATTAATGTGCAAATATGCAGGGTGGGGGGGTGAGACGTGCATTTTCATATGTTGAGTGTGTCCTGCTTAATGCATCCATTGTATTTAGCATGATTTCACTCCTGTATTTATATCCAGTGTGGTGAAATCTCTAGGTCCATTATTGGAACCTTTTGCTGAAAATGATCATATACAAAAAATAGTTTACTGATTTTATAAAATCCCTATTATGTCATAAAAGACTTTGATAAAAGAAAAAGGACAGAAGCTACACCTGAGAAAAGGCAGTAATACAATGGATTAAGTTCACAGCATTCCATCCAGAGATGGATGCCCAACATTCCTGCAAAGCTACCGAAGATACAGCTGGCAATAGACAAGGTGCAGAGTGTTTCATATCTTTTCCATTGCATTTGGAATATGAATAGCAACAGCCCTACTGAATCAGACCAAACACCCATCTAGTCCTGCAACCAATAAGATCCTTCCAGGAAATCCATAGGCAGGTTATGAGGGAGGTAGAGGCCATACTGCCTCTGCATATGGGGAGCCATTTTCCCATCTTAGTGACTGGGTCATTGAACTGCTATCTGCCAAGACTTTCTTCAATTCTCTACAGCCATCCAATCCAGAGGTAATCACCACACCTTTATGTAGAGCATGAAGATATTTGATAGTGTATACTGAGTGCATTAAAAGAAGGCTTTCCCACTTTTGTTGAGAGGGAGTGAGAAATCACTATGAGGATTGTTGTCAAAGTTGTTGTCAAAGTCTGAGCTGGTTGGCATCTGTACTGCACAGGAAGAAGAGGAGAAGGGCCAGCAGCTGGTGCCAGTGCTGCTAGGAAGTTAGACACTGTCAGAGAGGGGGGCCCTTTGAGAATGACTTGCTCAGAGACCATTCAAAACCTGGAGTTACCCTGTTCACCACTGCACGCAAGCAACTTGCTGCCTAGCACCAGTACTGTGTGTCTGTCTTACAATTGCACACTTTCCTCTTTAACTTGCATTGAGAATAAGCCTGGGGCATCTTACATAGGCTGGAGTCCTGTGCCCTCTGAAATGATTAGGACTTAGTTTTTGGGTTGACTTAAATAAGATTGGAGCATTTAAGTGCCTTCCTGTGAATGTTCACCTGGGAGTGAGCAGCACTGAACTTCATGGCAGCAGGCTTGCATAGGATCAGCCATTGGCTTGAGCCCTTAATCTTTACTTCCTTTTAGAATTTGCACTCTTTTATTTTTTTTCCTCCTGGCTTTACATAGGTTTTGATTATGTACTTGCATTATTTGCACCAGCTGCTGCTGCTGATTTTATCCAGGTCTTATTTTGTGCTGTTTTTAATCACTTTTCTTACAGTGAATAGTAGTGGTTTGGGATTCTGTGTTTTTAATTTACCTGTACTCCACATATGGCTCTCCAAAGCTACATAAATAAAAATAAAATACAAGTAAGCCTCATTGTCACACTAAATGACACATTTAGGACAACTGTCCAATATGGCTGCCCACTATCCTCCAAAGGCCGTTTTTCTGTCTAAACTTGCACAGAATTGTGCCTTAAGTGTTTTACCCTGCTTTCAAGGAGAGGAGCTGGAGGCACTGCCAAGATTCCTCATGAGAAAGTAGTGCCTCATTTCGTTCATCCCCAGTCCCTGGCACACCCTCTTGCTGGCATCTTTACCATTGGTCTTGTGACCACAGAGCCATGAGTGAAATACAAACATCCACATCAGCTGCAAGGGCAGAGGGAAGGTGCTCCTGTTTCAGAGTCCCAACACTGACCTTGGAGCACTTTTCCAAGGTCAGAGCTGGGCCTCTGGGCAATCTCATGGCCATCCGCACAATATCTAGCAGCCATGGGACTATAAATGAATGATTGCATTTTTGTATCTTCATTTCTCCCCTTCCACACACACACACTCATGTACAAATGGACACCCCCTCTTGGAAGTCATCCCTAAAACTCTTTGCCTTCCATGTTTGCTTTTACGGCCAAAAATAGCAGTTTTCTTTACAGTGGAAATAATAGCTGTGGGAACAGTATTCATCAGGATAAAAGCCAGTGTGGTATAATGGTTAGAGTGTTGGAATGGGTCTGGGAGCCCTGGGTTTTGGGAGACCTGGGTTCTGGTCCACACTTGACCATGAAGCTCACTGGGTGACTTTGGGCCACTTTGGTCACTGACTCTGAGTTTGATCTTTCTCACGAAGCTGCTGTGAGAATAAAATGGAGAGGAGGACCCCAAAGGGCTGCCTTGGGTTCTGTGCAAGAGGGAAAAAGGCAGGATATGTTTGTAATACATAAATGAAATCAGGACATGTTGTTGGAGTGGTAGTAAGCCCTACTGTTTACTCAGTGGCTCACCATGGCTACTGTTTTCTTTTTAAAAGTAAATATATGCATAGAATAATAATACCGTATGGCTTCTTAAATTTTATTTTTACTTTTTACTTTTATTACATACCTTTTTTAAAAGGACATAGGATCAGGATAGGATTTATTTAAAAATGATGATAGAAACAGTAAGATTATTGAAAAGGCATGAAAGAAAGATAGACAAAAAACCAGAACTAGATTATCATTTAAACAATCCATGTCTTTGAAACAATCTAGGTCTTAAACAATTATGAATGATGAGTGAAGACTTCATTTATATTTTTGCAGATTGTTTTTTTTAACCTGTTGTTACACAACTATTGGCTGTATTTAGCACAATGAAATGTGGAATTAATTGATTTTAGTTACTGATGTAATCCTAAATTCACAAGTTCTTTTTCTTCTTCTGCTGCTGCTGCTGCTGCTTCTTTCTCCTTTTCTAATGAATCCCAGTAACAGATTTGAGGGCCTAGAAGTTTGACACTATAGCAAAGGTTACAAAACTTTGTGCTGTGGCCCATTCGATAGTCCTTTCTGCATTACCCATTTGTTTCTTACAAACAAAGAAATGAATAATAGACTACAATGAAATGAATAATAATAATAATAGCTCAGCACAAGACTGTTATGCAACAAAAGTATTAATGAATGCGACTAATGTTTTCAGCAGCCAAAAAAGAAAAAAAAAATCCTGACTTCAGCAGCTGTCACTGTGCTCCTCTTCAAATGATATATTTATTATGATAAAAGCTGGAGGGGGCCGCTTTACAAAACTTTGAAAGCCATATGCCTAGCTTGGCGTGGATAGAGTCTTATGCTTAAATGGATGGCCTGCCTGTGTGGGTTTGTCTGAGATTATTGTAGTGCCAGTATGCCTGACTTACTAAGTGCCGCCTTTAATCTTAAAGTATTGTGTTTCACTGTCAGTGAAATGGGAAACCACTAAGTTCGGTGGCCACTTTAAATTGTCACCATCAACACAAAAGTCTTGTCAATCTTGGCTTAAAAATAAAGCCAGAATATCAAATTTACTGTAAGAAGAGACACTTCAGCTTTACAAAATAATGGACATTAGCTGGATGTTAGTTAATAGATATTAACCACAGCAAAATAAAGTATCTTGCATCAAATGTTCATTGGTGAGTTATATCAATATAATTCAGCAATACTACGAGTGTGCATTTCTGTAGATGTTATATTCCATTGGACAGTATAAATGGAATGCTGATTCCAAACAATTCCATAAGTGTGTACCAACCAGCACAGAAATAGTTTGTTGATCCGTATGTTGTTGTTTTTTTAAAATGTGGCCCACCTTTTAGCCCACAAAGGTCCTCAATGCTGACAGCTATTGAAGATGCAATTACAAGATAATAATAAAAGCAATTACAACAATAAAAAGCAAGGGATATTTAAAACAGAACAAGATAAAAGCACAAAAGAGAAAGTCACATCCAAGTGTGCGCTTTTTGAAACAGGAGAGTTTTTATGGTTCGTCTGGAAAACAGAATAGAGTAGAGCCTTATAGATAACATTCCATGTTCAGGGCACCACAACTAAGAAGGCCTGGTCTTGCATCTAAGCTATGACCCAGATGGCAAGATTTGTAGAAATTATTTCTTGATATATCCTGGTCCCATGTGGTGCAGGCATATTGTAAATCATTTCAGAAAGCTGAGACACCAATATCAGGGTGTATACCTCAGAAGACACTTGAGCAGGACCTCAGAAAATTTGGAAACACTTCTATAATCTTCGCTCTGGTGTTGATATACATCTGTGCCCCGGAGGAGCCTTCCCTTCATATGTCATTTGCTGAAGCATGAACAGTGGTGTAAATATATACCCAAATTTGAATTTCATCTGCAAGCATTGCAATTATTTTCAATGAGGTGTACATATGGATGCAAATCAGACTGTGTATCTGTATTCAGGCATGACCAGACGTGTATAGATATCAGTTTTATATACAGGTAGAAAAGGGCCAATCATTCCCGCTGGTAATCATTCTTTACTTCACATGTTAAATGCTGTTGATATGCATTTCCTTTATACAATGAAATTTAAAACAGAAGTGTTTGTGTACTTTTGGCTTGGATTATAAGTTTTCCTACAGCATCCTATGCATAACTGCTTGGGATTCAGTCCAATTTATTAGCATTTATTTCCAAATACACATGTGTAGAACTGTGCAGAAAGGACATGAAAAGATTCCTTATTTGTGCATTTATTTATTTATTTATTTATTTTTCAGGAACATCATCTGAGAGCAATTTCCATTAAAGTCATTTGGCATATTTGCCTTTAAATTCCTTATTACCAATGCAAGTTGATTAAGTCTGTGCTTGTCAAAATGTAAAGGAGACTGTGTTCTCTTCTTACAGTATGTTTTTGTGTCTCGATAAGGAAAGCATTTGCTCCAGCAGAGTAGTAATACAATGGAATGGCAAACTGAAACTATGAGAAGGCTTTCATTCCATGCTAGTATAGAATGACTATGCCTATTTCAGCTGTCCTTCAGCCATGTCTATCAAGTAGGTGACAGCAGCTATTTCTGTGTTTTCCAAGACGACCATGTGAGCTTGTTCGGTTATATGCTTGTTTAAAACATGTAGAAATTGAGTTTAAGAAGAATTCTTTTTAACCAAATATTGTGGCTTACGAAGGTTTTTTCTTAGTCTGTGGATTACTAGACCTGCTTAGTCTGGGACCTACTTCCTAGTAAGAATTATAATAATGGGTAACTTTCTCCTGGTTCATGTCAGATTGAATTGGATTGAAATCACATTTTCTCCTATGTGTCAACCTGAACTCTCACTTCACCAGGAGGCCCTTCTCTGGCTGCCTTCTCAAGTTGGAGGTGACAGTGAGGGCTTTTTCAGCAGTTCCCCAGTTATGCAATGCTTTCCCTAGAGAAGTTCACCTGATGCTTTCATGAACGTCATTCTGGTGCCAGGCAAAGACTTTTATCTTCTCATAAGCCTTTTAACATCATTTTAATAAATCCAACACAATTGAAATATTGATATTAACATGGTAGTGTTGAGGTGTATGGCAACTACAATACGTTTTACCTCTTTGGGTCAATCCAATTTGATTTGGAACATTATGGGCATTCTATGCTAGGTGGAAAGAGAATGGTAGCAAAGGTTTTGTCCACACTATTCCTGCCCTGCAAATCCTTAAATGGTAGATTTCAGCAGTCTTCATGTAACATCTCAGAGCATAAGGGAATGAAGCTGAGGCATTGCCAAGAAACTTCATCTCATGGCGGCACTTGTCTTTTCCTCCCACCCCTGAAATGCCTGCCAAACCCCATCTCTGAAGTTACTTTTGTGGCTTCAGATATTCAACTAGCACTCCTCTTTTCATGCTGGCTGTGAGGGAGGAGGGTATGCCAAGCTTGGAGACCCACTTAGGAGGTCAGAGATCTTTTTTTACCACATAGCTAGGTTTCCAAAAGATCCTCTGACCATCCAGATGCCAGGTGAGGCAGTGGATGTACTGAACCGGTGCCTGGCCGAGGTAATGGGCTAGATGAGGGCCAATAAACTGAAGCTCAGTCCAGACAAGACGGAGGTCCTGTTGGTGGGTGGTTCGGGCTCTGGAGTAAGTGACTTGGACCTTGTCCTGAATGAGGTTGCACTCCCTCTAAAGGACAGGGTCCGCAGCTTGGGAGTGTTCCTCGACCCAGAGCTGTCTTTGGAAGCTCAAGTGACTGCAGTGGAGAGGAGTGCTTTCCTTCAGCTTCGGTTGATCCATCAGCTGTGTCCCTACCTGGAGAACGATTGCCTGGTGACAGTGACACAAGCGTTGGTGACTTCCTGATTGGACTTCTGTAACGTGCTCCACATGGGGCTGCCATTGAAGACAGTCCGGATACTTCAGATGGTGCAAAATAGAGCTGCCAGGTTGCTGACAGGGACTGGTTGTTATTCTCATATAACCCCAGTCCTCTACCAACTTCACCGGCTCCCCATTGAAGTTCAGGCCCAATTCAAGGTGTTGGTTATCACTTACAAAGCCCTTAATGGCTTGGGACCTGTATACCTAAAGGAACGCCTGCGTTCATATTTGCCCTCCCGCCACTTGAGATCGGTGGCAGAGGCCCTCCTCTGGGAGCCCTCCGTGAAAGATATTAGGAGGCTGAGTACCAGAGGAGGGCTTTCTCTGCGGTGGTGCCCAATCTATGGAATGCACTCCCCAGAGAGGTCTGGCTGGCGCTGTCATTGTTTTTTGGCACCAGGCCAAGACCTTTTTATTTAAATGATATTTTAATAATTATTAATATTATTTATTGGTTTTAAAACCTTTTAGCAAGGATGAATTCAGATTTTATATGTTCTTGTCTGTATTACTGTTTATTTATAATGTTGGAAGCCATCCCAAGGCTTATGCGAATGGGACGGCATACAAAAATTCCAAATAAATAAATAAATAATATTTATTCTAGCTGCCTATTGTGTTGTTTTTTTCTCTTCTGGCTTTAGGTTCCATGTTGATGTCTATTATGACTGATAATTATTTGCTTTAATTGTTTTAAATGGCTCAATTCTACATCACCTGGAGGACCCAAGTTATTGCTTGATGTCATAGATAGCATGAATACTAAACTGAGATATTTCTTTAACATCTAAAAAGTCTTAGTTTATTTTCTAAGCCATTCCAAAGTTGCACTTGCAGTAGCCTGTGAGAAAATAATGTTTCCTAAGGACAGCTAGGGCTTTACCTCCTGGTGAATTCACAGGCCTTATTTTCTGGCTCACTTCCTTCATATGGCCAGATTGCCACCACACAGCTTCCCTGGTTGGGAAGGGGAAAACAGGCAATTTGGGGATCTGAGCGGGTGGATTGTATTGTGAGCAAGCTGTGGAGTCTGTGGGAAGCATTATGGAATAAGGATGTGTGCAAGACTAAAAGTTTGTACCAAGATGTTCACAAAGATTCTATGATCTGTGTCATTGGTCCCACCTTTAGAATGTCTAATCAATGTCTCTTTAAAATAATTAGGTCAATAAATAAAATATTAGGATTTTAGCTTTAGCTGTTTTATTTTCTCATTGACGTTTGATAGCTGACTATCAAAGCAACGATGGTAGTTTGACAGCACACCATCCACAGATTTAAATGAAAGAGTTAAAACAGCTGCTTAAATCACTGGTTTAAGTCAGTGGAACTTTAAAGTGCTACATTTGGCTGGATGCAATCATTTAAGGATCTGAATGCCAGATAGCACCTGAGGGGATTGAGTTGAGTTTGGATTTCTATGAATCTAGCCTATGGATTTTGCAGCGGGCCACTATTTCCAAGTAACACAGATTCCACACACTTGGAGACTACTTTTTAAAAACCTTTTCATAATCTTGCAGAAATTTGATCATAGAAAAACACAGGGGAGAAAAGCACTAACAGAAAATGTTTATTCCTTCCCCCATATCCCCTGCTCACATAAAGTGTGAAAAAAATATTCATTTTGAGGGAATATGGGCTTTCACACATTTTTGGAAGTATAATTGTGCAAATGCATACAAATCCATATGCACAAAATGACATGCTGTTGATGAATGGATGGTGGAAAAGAAAGGTGCATGGCAGTCCACAAAATGATCACTGGACAGAGGTAATCGACATCCTGATTTAAGGATTAGGACTTCTTCTTTTCAAAAGTATGGATTAGCTGCAAAGTTAATTGTGTGCAGTGATCTGTTTCTTTGCATCCTGATTGTAAACAAGTAAATTATTCCATCTGCACTGTAAAAGCCCTTATTATCTTTGATTTGTTTAAATGTTTTATTTTAATTAAACAACAGACATTACAAAGTGCTTCTAAATACTTAAATGCAAAACTCTGTCCAGCTGGGATTGTTGGGGAATTTACTGTTTTCTACTTTTAAAAAGTATATAATAAGGCTGACAATGCCTGGATTATAACTGTATAATCAAAAGCTTGGCTGAAAAGCAATATACAAATTAAATAAATATTATTAGTATTTTATTTCAGAAGCCTTATTTTAGTGATATTTAAAGCCTAGATTTAAATCTAATGGGCTGAAAGCAAAATGATCCTTCCACAGATAAAAGGATAATTATCTGTTCAGATATTGTACTGTAAAGCAGCAGAGAGCAGATAATTTTTTGCTGGATCCCTCTTTTCCCTGAAGCACTCCACTTCACTTCCTAAACTATTCCAGGAAAGTTTTTCAAGCATCCAGACAGCAAAAGAGGCTGCCATGGGACAAAGGAATTGGCAGATATCATGGGAACTCTGGATCCAGCCCATTGCAATATATTCATACTCTTTATGATAATAAATATGATAATAATATGATAATATGATAATAATATGATAATAAAAAGCTGCCTAGACAAACCATGGGTGAAATAGGCAGCATATAAATGTTTTAAATAAATAAATAAAGTAATAACATTTAAATAGTATTCCTCCTAACCTGAGCTATTTGGGCTAAATTGATAAACACTGCTGTTGCATTCTATAAGTTCTGGAGCATGGATGGCAGGTAACTATGATAGAAATGCCGAGACCAGGGCACAGGTGCAGAGCAGAGTCCTGCAGCTTTCAGAGGGCCAAGGGCAAGAGGCACATGGGTGTAACAATCCAGAGTCAAGCAGCAGAGTCCAGGATTACACAGTCCAAAAGCACAGTCCAAGGGTTAAGTTCCAGAAAGATAATAACATTCTGAAGCAAGGAAGAGGAGTGCAAGTACCTGGAGAGGCAGGATCAGGCTGGAGACAAGGACTGAAGCAGGAACAGGCTGGAGCAAGGCAGGGAGTAAGGCAGGAACCGGGATTTGGGAGAGGCAATGCAGGGAACCATAGCACAAGGGAGTCACAAGGACAGCTCATATGGCTGTAGCAAAGGGTAGCAGTACAATCAGCCTTTTACACTGGTCTCTCAGCCCCCCAGCTGCACTGCATAATTGATTAGATTTGTAGGTGAGGTTCCATCCCTTCTTGTCATCTACTCTTCCTCCGCATAAGTAGGCATGCAGCCAAATAGGCACTGTGTTTCCCTGCCTGGAAATCTGTAGGGTGTGGGCCAGTCTCTTGCTTATTACAGGCAGTGCAGCCCACTGAACAGTCATCATCAGATTCTGAACAGGAGGAGGAGGAGGAGAGGAGAGATAGGCGCAAGCAAGGTCTGGACCCTTTGAGGCTCCTTCAAGGTTGCTTAGTGAAGTTTCTCACACTGAGCATGAGACTCATTCTGTTTGGAAGGAATAAAAGGGTTTTGGGGAGGGGAGGGGAGGGGAGGAGAACCAGATACAGGACCCAGTCCTTGACCCAGTAAGGAGGCATTGGGAGAGATGAGCTGCATGTTGGGTGACTGGGGGTGGGGTCTGTCATTCTCACCATCTTGCTCTTCAACAGCAAGAGCCACCCTGAGGGTGGAGCCAGCAGCCTTACAGAAAGGGAAGGACTGTGGTGAACTTTCTAGTTTGGATTCAGTTCTTTATATGAGCAAAATCTTCTCCTTCCACCAAATAGTAAAAAGCAATTTAGAGTTAAACTGTTCTGTCAGCTGTGGAATTACAGTAAAGGAACTGCATTTCAAAGGATTGTCTTGAGATTTGGGTACCCGAAGGAAGGAGGGAAAGAACTAACTCATAATAATAGCTTTCTGGACATGCTTCTTCCTGCGCTCCTGGAGGTGAATCTGCTGGGTCAATGGCAGGATAGTGAGAACAGCTGGCTTCTTCTTCCCCTTCCGCCCTCTGACCTCTTTGTGGGGAATATTGCCCAGCATGGTAGTCTCAGGAGGTGTTTTCTGAGTTACTGATACTTGCTAACTACTGCAAGCACTGAGGGCAGCAATAGGATCCTTCCCCAAGTTTGCATCCAGTTCTGGGCTGATTCTGCAGGAAGGTGGTGGGAAGTAACAACTGTTCCCACTTATGGCTTATTTAAAATAGATCCACATAGTGGCAGGGAAAGTGGTATACTTTATTGACCTCAGTTACTGTAAACTGGATTTCCTTTGTCTTATTTGGCACAATAACACAAGTTTGTTCCACGCAGAAGTCACATTCTTTTTGAAACACTGGAAAACTGAAAATGTTGAAAACAACAGGATCTCTCTTAAAGGCTTTGTGTAGGTAAAATAGTATTTGGTGTAGACTTTGTAAATTGTACATAGAAATGTAAATCTTATATTGGATCAGGAATCAAAATATGTTTGCCAATGATGCAAGATATATGGGACCACTGTTGTGTACAAGACATAAGATTCTGTAACATTTGGATAAAAAGGGCCTGCATCATGGTGCTTCAGAATGCTTGTGCAAGCCAATAATTAGAATGCATGGACAGGAAAAAAAGTAGCAGCAGCAGCAGCAGCAGCAGCAGTAGTGGCCATTTAAGTGCTCAGTTCTGCAGAATGCTGTACTTTCTGCTTGTACAAGTTAAGGACTTGGGTTCATTTAAAGGTTATGGCTTGTATAAGCAAGATTTAGATTTACTCCCCAAACAAAATCATTCTGATTTGCCTCAATTGACAGGATAGCCAAATAAGACTCCAAACTATGACATTTCAGAACGATTCAGATACATTTGGTACAGGCTTAGAAAGAGTCGACATTGCTTAGTCTGCCTACAACATAACCTTATGTCCTTAAGCACTTTCCTGGCACTCATCGACTTACAAGCCCTGTTTGAGCACATGAATGGTTTGTATCACCTTATATCAATTTATGAGCCCTGGTTGCTTGTGCTAATGACTTCAAAGTGAGGTCAACTGGAAATGAAGAAAAGAACAGTCTTTGAATGTGTCTCTGCAAAGCAAAAGATTTTTGACATAGAACCATTGGTCTTTATCCTTTGATTTGAAGAACTATAAAAAATCAAATCCAATTCAGTCCATACCTCAGAATGTCAAAGCTACTTTCCCAAGCCTTTTCTAATTAGTGTCTCTAATTCACTGTTTTAACAATGTCTCTCTTACCCAATTTCCTTTCTAATTCAATTCTTCTCTCCTCCTCTACATTTGCTTATTTATACAGATTGTAAGTCCTGCGGCTGAGTTTTTTCATTGCCGGTTGCATGTTTCATCCTGTGCAGCACAACAAAATATTGTTTTATATAGGTATTTTGATTAAAGATGCTGTGATTAAATAAAAATATGAGCAATTATATGTACAGTTGTTGTCGGTGTACAAGGCCACAGCTGTAGGCACACTTACCTGGAATAAGTGTAACTGGGCTCAGTGGAACTTACGTGTAAGCAAATATACCTATTCTTGCCCTGCACATGTTTTTAGGTGAGCTAGATGTGCATGTGGATGAAATGAAAACGTGCAATAGATTTGGTCAAATGCCTTCACAGCTTTTTGACTGAACCCTGATTATTTTTGATTTCCTATACTTGGTGTCATTTTGACTATATTGCAGTTAAACATGTCTGAAGCCATTATTCATTATACTGCAGAGTTACAAATCAGAAACTGTTTGCTTTTCAGGTCCTCCTGGTAAACGAGGTAAGCGAGGAAGAAGAGGAGAGATTGGTAAGTCTATAGATTTAGACGTAATACTACCAAATTGTGTTTTCATCAGCATCTTGTTCATTTTGTAAAAACAGATTTGCTGATACTTTGAAGTCTACATCTTTACCTTTTGCACAAAACTAGTTTCAGTGAGTTTGACAGACCATTGAATAAAGTGCTTTCTTCAAAGTGCTTTTTACAAAATGTAAGGACATAAACTTCAATGAGTCAAACTAACAGCAAAACACTTTATTTTCTAGACCCTGGAATGTAGTGAGACATATTGTCTTGGATTCAGAAGTGCTTTTCTATTAGCAAACCCCCTTCTGCTCATGGAAAATCTATTTCTGACCTTGCAAAAGAGCACTTCATGGAAATAAAGGATGTCAAATTCAGATACCTTTATCTTTGTAAAGTCTTCCACAAAATGTTGAGCAAGGTTTTGCACAAGTTCTTTTCATGATGTACTATTTTAATTGCTACACCTTGTCCCTTTAGTTACCATATGTTTCATACAGTAGTACAATCCTGGAATATATTGTGAGAAGTCTTCCACTAATATTTGCACAAAGGTTTATAAAAGAGCATCATTTGGGGTTTTTTCCTACTAAATGTTCATTGGATCCAAGCCATTGTAATCTGCATATAGCTTCAAATTAACATTTGATAGTTTGTAGCCAGAACATTGCTCTGCAGACATGTGCTAATTTATACCTACTTTTAAAAGGTAATTATTTTCCAAAATAACTTAAAGAAAATAAGCAATATAGTGGAAATAAAGCACGTTAGAATAAACCCAGTAAACAAATACAAAATATAGATTTAGCAGAGTCATACTTTAAATGAAATTTGCAAAGGGCTATAACCATTCCTGTATACTGAGCATAGAGTTCTGTTCATGTCTTGGGCTATTCTTGGGTTTTAGCCCCCCTTTTCTCTCAGCGCTTTGAGCACCCTTTCCCAAAATTTTACTCTGGAAAAACCCCAAGAATGACCCAAGACGTGAACAAAAACTGGTTTGCAAAACTGGTCTTGTTCAACAAATCATAGCTATGCATTAGGGATTGGATATATGCTAAAACATGGTCAATCCAGAATTGAAATGGAAGCTTATGATCTCATTCTTCTAGCTGATCCAGAAGACAAGCTTGCTGAACCATGGTTTAGCGATACATGTGAATGTATCAGTTGTAATTTTGACATAACATTTCAGTAGCTTTAAGTATATTATATTATTAACAAAGAATCTAATTTGCTTTCTGTTAGGAAAACATGCTATACATTAAAATTCTCTTTAGAACCACTTACCAGAATCAAGAAATTACTTTAGTTAGCTATGCAATAAAATCACATTGTTAAAATAAAAGCCTAACCATATTTAAAGCAAACTTCAAGGACAGCTGCTGCTGTTATATGCCCCCTTTGCAATGCACTTGAGTCAGAAGAAAAAGGGAAACATAAAAGCTAATGAAAAGTCATTGATTTGATGGCTACAGCTGCTCCTCTTAATAAGCCTGAAAGAAATATTAGATGCGATTTGCAGACCTTTGATAATGTTCTCAACTATAGTTGTACAAAACCCTTTTGAGTGTAAATAATTGGAAAAATGTGCCAATACTGCTTCACAAAGTGTGACATTTTTAACAGGGAACATTTTATAAGTAGGCCTTGCAAGTAGGAGACCATAAAAGAAAGTTTGGTGTAGTATGTGACTAATTGAACTTGCCTGTCTTGCCAGAGCTAGAAGGCAGCAAATGTAGTTCTAAGCAGTTCTGCCTTTTTGCTAAGGCTACCTGCTAAAGGGAAAATGTTTTGGGAAGGAAGCTACCACAAGCCAGTATACAACAGTTGCAAAACTGGCACTTGTAATAAAAACTGGGTAGATGCATGATGCAAAATGGTAACCTTTTATTACTGTATGAAATGAATGCAGATATGTTTTTGTGGAAAAATAACCTGTATGACTATGACACAATTATTGTGACTATGTGTAGATATTGCATACAGATAATTTGGCCTTCACAAACTTATATATATTTGTCTTTCTTTTTTCCCCCACAGGACCTCCTGTAAGTACAACTGATATGTTATTGGATCTTCTACGTTTTCAAGAATGGGGCAGAAAGTACTTTAAAAACTGGTAAACATGACTAATACATTAAATATGCTAAGCACCATCCAAAAAGCCTTCATATTTATTGCTAGGGTGTTTTATATCACAACAATTTTTTCAGAACACTTGTCTTGCTCTTTTTAGAGAATCTTTTAAAACCAAACATTTTACATTGGTAGTAGAGGTTAACATTGTAGAACAGAATAGCAGGTGTTAGAATTTTGCTTCCTGTACCAGTTAGTGTCTATTTTGGTATTGTTTGAGGCCTTTTCATTCAAAACATGGGCTGCCAATTCCAATCCTGTGGTGGAGGTATGGGAAGCACTTTCCCTGTATATTCTGATTTAAGGGTAATTTGTGTGATTCATAGATGGGAAAGATCACACATGATCACACTGTGCCTGCAACCATACTTTATGGGAAGTGTATGATGGAGAAGGCACACCTCTCCATCATTAGAAGTGAATTACCAGAACTGAGAGCAGGGATTACACTTCCCAAGGCCAGGTTTTCTAGTTATCCCTCTAGGGTTTTTTTGGTCTATTCCCTTGCACTTTCTGGGTGATTAAACAGTTAAAAGAATAAAAAGAAGGTGCAGTAGCTGACCTACAACCTAGCTGCTGCTTCTGGGAGGCAGAGCAGATTTTGGACAGATGGAGAGACATGTGAACAGAGAAGAGGGATGAAGTTTTCAGAGACCATATTGCTAAAGGGCTCTGCAAACTAGAACCTTCTTTGATGGCCCATTGTTTATATGAACCCAGCCCAACTTCCATACATAAAATAATACAACATTATGAGTGATGAGGTTTCATATGAGGACAATATGCATCTTTTGGATATGCAACTAGCCTTACTCAAGTAAAATCAGATTGTTTGGAAGTCAGTGATGTCAAGATAAAATTATTATTCTTTTATTAAGACAATGCCAGTGAAAATTACTTGGTCATAACTGGAGCTTTCATGTGCCAGAATCACACCATTATCTGCTCTGTATCATGCCTGTGTTTCACCTTGAAAAAGCCTGAGTCCTCACAGTGCTTACTGTGAACTAATTTGAAGGACTGAGGAGTATCAACTGAGGGTCAGTCTTGCAGAGGGAAGAGTCACCATAGAAAAGATTTTCTTAGGCCCAGGAGTTTTGCAAAGAACAGGAGGTGCTTTCTTCAAGCTCTCTTCTCAGTGGATGCTTGAATGCTGCTCCAAGACAAAGTCAGTTGTAGACATTAACAGTAACTATGGTGTATTTTGCCCTAGATTTGTTTTCCCCAAAATAATACCAGGTAATTTTTTCGCTTCCTGTTCTCCCATTCTATACTAAAGCCACATTTATCATTGTTTCTTTATGGTTGTTTACGAGGTGTAACTAAAGTTTTTGTTTGGTCCTCTCATCTGCAGAGCACCTGCTGCAGCTTGAGTCCCACATCACAGAAGAGCACATATCTCTGTGTGGCTTGAACTGGGCATGCTGTGGACTTTGGTTGACCCTTGTCCATGCTGTAGCCCCTTTTAGCGGAACCTGGTTACCCAGGTGTTTTGCATATGTGTGTGAAATCACTGAAGTTCCTTCATTCACTCTTTCTTCCTATTTATAGGCAGGCATTGTTCGCCTTAGAGTAATGATGTTGCAATCTTATGCATACTTAATATAAGAGGACATGCAGAGGATTGTCTTGTCAATATAAAAAGTATTTAAAACCATGTTAAATTGTAAGACATAAAACCTCTTTTTTTTTAAAAAAAGTGTTTTTTCTCCAAAAATTCTGGTTATAGCACTTGGAATTTCAGACTGTGTCATGCTAGCTGTTTGCAATCTTAGGCTGTTGAATTTTTCAGGTGCAATATAATTGGAGTGTCTTTTTGTACATGCCAAAACACTGAATGCAGCATCCAATGGGCCCTTGTTTGAAGGATCTACTTCTAGCACAAAAGGCAACTTGTATTTCCTTTAGCAATGCTGGAAACAAGCTGGAACATTTCTTTCCAGAATGGGATAGGTTAGCAGAGTTCTCTTCTGCTCGTTTCAGTTTGTTTCCAGGTGTTTTTGGAAATATTAGCTTCCCTTTGTGCTAACAGTGGGTCCCGTTGGTGTGTGGGCAGCACTGGATACTGCTCAACATACTTAAATTCAGCATTTAATTTTGAATTTAACTTTAGGTACTAAACAGATAAGAAAAATGATTGTAGTATGAGATGTAAGTCACAAATTAATTGGTCTCTTTTGCTTTTGAATTTTTCATCTATAAATAGTAATGGTACCATTACTCAAGTACCATAGACACATTTGAATAGACATGAATTGAGAGAATAGGTTGACACACTTGGATGCCACTGAAATCCTGCCATCACTTGCATGTGTATAAGTACCCCTGCAGTTAGTGTAATTGACTTAAGAGTGACTAAGCCATACTCTTATTCACATTTGTTTGACAATAAGCCCCCTTGAGTTAAATAATATTTACTTCTGAGATGACAAGTATATGATTGCTCAGAGGAGTTCTTGGATCCCAAAAGTCTTTTGCTAACTCTTGACATACATTAGGATGCAAATGCAGTTTTTGTGTAAGATAATGTAGCCAGCTGAAAAATGAGACAGTACTGATACAAAGTTACATTTCATGTTAATTTGCAAAGTATATGTGTAGGTCACATATGTATGCTTAATTAGTATAATTCCATTTCATCTCATTCAACCAGGGTCACCCAGGGCGAAAAGGCTACCCGGTAACTGACCTATCATATTTATGAAATGCATGTATTACTTTCAAACCATTATTTTCTTCACTGTCTTTGTCTTTGCCTGAATAGTTTTTAGTGAGTTAAGGAACATTACCCTACCCTGGTGTATTTCTGTATTTGCTTAGCACTTTCAGATCTTTACACAGGATCTACCAAGAAAGACTAATTTCATAATATATGCCTGGAAGACAATGTAACCATTGCTGGATGTCTGTTTATTGAACTTGTGCATTCTTGAATATAGACATCATTCTTCACCATAATTTAAAGCATTACCTTAAATGCATTCATCTTGCATTACAATGTTGTTTATTCAAGTGCAATTTGGTTGAGTTACTATAGGATTTTACTATTTTAAAAATTGTTCAGCTGGCTTATATGCATCTACAGGAAAGTTGCTGTTTGAAAGTATCCATTCTTTATAAATCCTGTTAGGCAGTTTTATAAAGACACATATAATTTACATTTGATAATGACATATATAATTTATTTTTGTGCTGTTACAATATAGTCCTGTGAAAAGGCAAATGCCACCTTGGCTTTCCTCTCCCTTGGCAAAGCATCTAGATTTTAGCCATCTAAATGCAGTACTTCAGAGCAGGAAGGAAGGATATGGAAAGGCTGCCAGAAGATCTCATATCTTAGTGGTACCAGTCTACTTCCCTCCCCACAGATCCCTTCTCCAGGGTAGCTCACAATACTGCAGAGAAGTAGCCTGCATGTTTCTTCCCATAAGTAGTGATTTTCTGATCTTGTAGCTGGGAATCTGAAAAATGCTAGGGCATCTGGATACTTGCAGCCATAGGACTGTGCGTGTTTTATGATCTTCATGATCTTGCATGCTTACCAGTTTACCTGAGAATTCCAGGTATACAAAATTAACACTTCCCTCATGCATAAGATTAATCACATATATTCTTTAATCTGCATGTGATGTTACTATCCCAGTTCAGAATGTTTAGATACAAATATATAAAAGAATGTAACAAGACTTATAGAGCATAATTAGTAAATGAAATCAAAGGCTTATCTATTTCCTCATTCTCTTCAGTGGCCACCCAGGTATAGGAAGCCCACACACATGGCATTCTCAGTTGTTTCTCAACCCAATTTTAGAGGCATCTCTGAACCTAGAGATGGCAAATGGCCATCATGACTGATAACCACAGATAGCCTTAGCCTTCATGAATGTATGTACTCTGCATTTATTTTGGTAGTCATAACCATGTTGCATAGTTGCACATTCCCAAGTTGAACTATGTGCTATGTGACAATGCACTTCCTTTTATCTGTCCTGAATCTCTTGGCATTCAGCATCATCAATTCCAGTCTTGTGTGTGAGAGAAAAAAAAACTTGTTTCTGTCCTCTGTCTCTACACCATGTATATCATGCCCCTTGGACTTGCCATTTGTTTGACTGAAAAACCCCTAACAGTGTGAACCTTTATCCTATTGGAATTGCACCATCCCTTTGATTATTCTGGTGGCATTTTTGCCACATTTTCCATCTCTCCTAGGGATGCTGGAAAAATCTGCAATGCATTCAGTGAATTCAGCTTTCGGTGTAGCTGATCTGTGAATTCTGGGGATACCAGAGATTACAATTAGGCACATCTGCCTGCAATACCCATGGTGTACCACTGAGCCCTTTATTCTGCAAATGTGCAGATACGAACGTATGATCATTATCTTATAATGCCTGCTGCACATTAATAAGTGAGCACAGGACACAGAAAGTGTATGCACATTTAATATCAGGCATAAGAAAAATGAATGACTGTAATTGCATATAATAACACTGAAAACTTTCTACTAGTCATGGCTACCCAAGATGTAAAGTGAAACAGAAACATGGAGGAATTCTTCCATAATAGTATACTGGGGTTTTCCTTACCCCATATACTTCTGAGAAAAAATATTATTACATAAATATGTGTATAGATGTATAGGAGAGGTCAGGACAGGGGGCAGAATTCTTGCTCACTTTGGAAACATGGTGAGCAAATAAAGGACAAGTAGGATTGGGAAGAGGACATAGTTTTAAAAAGCTGGAAATTTTGTTCCAGATTTGTGGTTAGTGGCAGTGAAAACCTCAGTGGCTGTGTTCATACGTAGTACTAAACCATGGTTTAATGTTGTTAGGATGACCCCATGTGAACCCTGGGCTGATGTGCTTCCTCCTGCTGCAAAGAGGTATCTGAAAACCTTACCTTCTGAATGGTTTTCATTTTAAAGAGAGTAGGTTAGGGTTCTCTCTGGATACTGACAAACTGTGGTGACTCTTGTGGGGCTATACCCAGTGTTGGCCTAATGAACGTCCTATTCATTTTAGTAGCTCCAGTGGCACAAATCTGCCACTTCCAGTGTTTGTGCTGCTTGTAATGCAGAGAGGAAAGCCAGAGACAGATTTGCCTCGGTTCTCCCATAAGGCCTCAGGATAAGGCCCTCTGTATACAGTAGCCTCATGCCAGCATAGGTCTGTCCTCACTCTTGGAAAACTGAAAGGTAAAAGCTGCCAGAGGCAGGAAACTATAGTAACTCTACCTCCAGCCTGGGCCACTGCAGGTCAGCTTGGCTTGGAATTGGAAATGCAAATGATCTACCTGCCTCCCTTCGCACACAAAACACTTCCTCAGTTAGGATTACTCTGCCCTTCCTTTTCTTTCTTGTTCTATCTTTTCTCACTGCTTTGCATTTTATAAAGATACAAACAATCAACCATAGCCAGATGTGCCTAGAGTACAAGTATATGCTCTGATGTTCCTTCTCTTGCACATGCTTCTTGTTGCCTCGCTTTCTGTTTGCTTCTGGAACTCATCTCCCTTCTTATTTTATTCATTGAGGGAAATATATAAAGAGGCTTCCATGCAGCAGCAGGAACAGAATTATAACATCAAATGTGGTGTGTGAGGTAATGAAATAAATAAATACCTGATGAAATTCAGGATGCTGAGCCATCCTGGCCTACTCTGAGCAAAACCAGCTGCTTTTTCCACACAATCTTAGTCACATTGGGCCATATTTTCTTAAGGAGATCATTATGTTGCCACCTCCCAGTCACTCACCCGTGTGTGTGTGTGTGTGTGTGTAGAGGGAGATAAGGACTAGGAAAGAAACAAATATGATTAAGGTTAGGGGCACTTTCATCTGTTGAAGAAAAAGTAGTGTGAAGGCAGAGAAGGGATTGTCACCTTTGGGTTACACCAGAGGTCCGTCTGGTCCTAGCCCTGAGGCAGGGCCCTTTTCCAACTCTCCATGTTTCCCAACACTAAGAGTCGTTTGTACTGAAGATGCCAAATGAATGATGTTGCCCGATCTTACCTGCAAAGCAATGCACTCTACTTCCACACAGCAGCTCACATACTTTTGAGCACCCATAAAACATACCTTAGTGCTTAAGAAATTAAGGACCTGGCTGGGGAAGAGTATGTTTTTATTTAACATGCCTATCTGTCTCCTGATTGGCAGTTACCAGGATTATTTCAGCTGCAAATTTACAAGCATTCAAGGTTTTCATAGGTGAGTGTGAATGAGTGGATTAGAGTATGCTGCAGACAGCTGTGATCATTTATACGTTTAATATCTTTCAGCAAGCTGGGCTGTACTTATATTCCTAATCAATGCTATAGTGCAAGCCTGAGGTTTAAAAAGAAGTTATTTGAAAGCTCCCTTTTGAATGGAACTAATCGGCTATGGTTTCCTTCAGGTAGTCTAACCCATTAGCCAGTCCTCAGGATATCCCCATATAGGAAATGACCTAAATGTTTCCACTTCCAGCTGTGTGGATCAATTATCCGGAGGTTTATTTCCCCCATGCTCCATGTGATAGAAGATCATTCATTTTGTATTTTTGCCCTTCAAGTGTGTAAAGTGCAATCTGGTATTACTATCATGCACGCACATGTTAAGTGTGCTTTTCTGTCTATGATTAAAAGCATGTGTTGTTTTTAGATTCCACAGTGAGCCTAAATAAGCTTAAAATGTGCTTGGAATGCTCCTTGTGTTTGGACTGGATTTCTAGTAGGCAAGGGTCTGGATTTCAAATAGGCAACTTCTATTACCAGCCAGACTGAACTGAGTTTAATGAATCCCAAGTATTTAGATTTCTGTGGAAAATGGATGATCTACCTGGACAATGATGCATCCCCACTCTTTGTTTGGATAATTAGGTTCCAAATGGCAGTATGTTATCAGTCAGAAATGTAGTTAATTAACATTCAGATTGCTGACATCATAAATTTCATGTGATGAACTTAGCATTGTGATCTGGAGAGGCCCCTTTCTCCATCCTACCAACAGCTGGTGTGTGTTTGGGTAGAACTTGAGGAACTGCCTTCTTACTGAGCCTGGTCTTTGGAACTCTAGCCTCTTCAATGACAGCCTTTCATTCATGGGCAGAACATCTAAAAGACACAAAAACAAACAAAGAATAAACATACAGACATTTGGTCTATAAAACTGGTTCTCTGTTCTGCATTTTAATCTATATTTTGAAATGATGTTTAAACTGGCTTACAGATTTATATGCTGGTATTGTGTTTTTAGATGGCTTCATATTGATACTTTTATTTAAATTGTGGATTTATTGTTGGTGGTGGTTTGGGAATTTTTTAATAGAAAGAAAGGTGCAATCACAATGAATGAATCAATCCAATATGTATTTGTAACCAAATCTGGTCCATAGCTGAGGGATTTTAGCCATCCTGGAAGGATGCTTCCCTGCCTTCGGCAACTATAGCAGCACCTAGAAACTTGATCTTCCTCTGTACTCTAGACCACCAAGCTTGATTTTCCTGCTGGCACAAGTCCAAACAGGAATAGAAAGGTGGCTGTGATTTCTAAATTGCACTAAGTCATTCCTGTTGTTGGTACAGAGTTCAATAGTTGGTGCTGATGGTGAACCCTTCTATGCCTTTCCTCCTGCTGTGCCTTTCGAAAGAGCCCTCTTATAAAATGGAAATGGGCCACAGAACTGTGCTATTTTGAATTATTTGGATAATTTGAGTTCCATGGTGAGAAATGTTTTCTGTCTTATTCCAGATGCATAGTCTTCAATCAGTTACTTTAACTACTGTGGCCAGGGCACAATGTTGGCCCTTTTAATGAGGAACAGAAAAAGGAGTATGGAATGGACAAATCCTTACATAACTGTATAGATTACTCTCAGTGCATTTCACTGGAACATAAGGAGAAGGAACTCCTGTTTCATTTCATATGGGGTAGAATTCAAAAAGAGTATCAGGAAACAAACTTAATGTTAAGTATCCCCATGTATAGCACTCATGGCTTCATATGCTGATGCATTTGGATCCCTAAACAGATCAGTAGTGTCACGACTTTGACAAGGTAAACAGAAAGAAATCACTGGCCTTTTTGAGGACATCTGAAATTACCTAGAACTTGAGTGCCGTATCCTTTGTAAAAAAGAGGAGGTTCCTTTGGTAAGCAACAATTCACTCTTAAAGAGGACCTGTGTGGCAGCTTCTTGCATTCTCTACCTGGAGAACGACTGCCTGGCGACAGTGACACACACGTTGGTGACTTCCCGACTTAGCTTCTGTAATACGCTCTACGTGGGGCTACCCTTGAAGACGGTCCGGATACTTCAATGGTGCAAAATAGAGCTGCCAGGCTGCTGATGGGGATTGGGCATTCTGTTCACATGACTCCAGTCCTCCGTCAGCTTCACTGGCTTCCCATTGAAGTCCAGGCTCAATTCAAGGTGTTGGTGATGACCTATAAAGCCCTTAATGGCTTGGGTCCTGGTTACCTGAAGGAGCGCTTACGTCCATATACTCCTGCCCGGCCCTTGAGATCTGCGGGAGAGGCCCTTCTCCGGGAACCCTCCGTGAAGGAAATTAGGAGGGTAGGTACTCAGAGGAGGGCTTAATCTGCGGTGGCGCCCAATCTATGGAATGCGCTCCCCAGAGAGGTCTGCTTGGCGCCATCGTCATTTGTTTTTCAGCGCCAGGCGAAGACCTTTTTATTCAAATGTTATTTTAATTGTTAATATTTATTTATTTTATTCTTTGGCCAGGGTGACTTAATTTATACTGTTAAATTATATTGTTTTATAGGATGTTATCTATTTATGTTTGTGAGCCGCCCCGAGACTTCGGCGAATGGGGCGGCATAGAAGTTCCCTAAATAAATAAATAAATAAATAAAAATAAAATAAAATAAAATAAAATAAAATAAAAAACTTCTCAGTATTGAGGCACAGAGGTAAACTGGAAGCATGAGAAGTACTCAGTTTCAAATAAAACACAACGTATGCATAATGATATTTGGAGGAACTCCTCAGCAGTGCTACTTTGAGAACACGGCTGCGTTGTCTTCCCAGGCTACACTACAGATGAGTGGCAATTACACTCATCTGCTCTGCGACTTTCACATTGCCCTTCAAATAATCCTCATGCAAACAGAGCCCATCTGCCCATCCCAGCATATCAGGTGGTACAGCCCTCCCTGAATTCTGTCACTTCCGAGAATGATTACATATTTGAATGTTCCCTCATACTGAAAGCATGGAAATCAAGGAGAAGACATTCCCAGTCTGGGGAGAGTGTTAGCCTTCCACTTCCTTCGTCAGTGCTGACATGTGGAGGCTAACTTTGTAAAGAGGACAATCACCACTGTATGTGGGAGCTCTGAGCATATGCAAAATGTTGGAAAAAATCTGTGTTCCAAATTGTAGGAAGAAAAGGCTCTCTTTTTCGCAAAGTCAATCCTTCACATAAAGAGAGTGGGGAAAGAAGATGTGTTTACCTTCCCTAGATGCCTGAATAGGGAGGCCTTTTGACTGTTTATTGACTGCTTTGACACTGATACTCTAAATCTATTTATATCCGATTCTTAAAGCAGACCCATTGCTTTGTTGTTTCATTGATTGCTTTTCAATGACATTTGCTGACTACTCACATATTCATAATAATTCATTACATTTCTGATATGATCTTCATTATGAAGGTGGTATTTTTAGCCATTCTTTATCAATAAACCAAATGCTTTGTTTCAGTTAAAACCCTGTCTGTGCTTTTTAATCACTAATCATGCTTTACCTTCTTACCTGCTGGTTGGTTGCAAAAGTGCACATTTAAACTCAGATAATGCAACAATATTAATAAATGTTGAAAAAAATTAATTCCTTTTTATTGTAACTTTAGTCAGGAAATAAAAAAAATCAATACCTGCATCACATTGAAAAATGACACCTATTTATTGCAGTAGAGACCATTTCATGGCCAGAAATGATAACAAATAAATTACTATAGATTTATCTAGGTCAATTCAGTTTCCATATTCAAAAACACTAAAAAAATCCTTAAGTATTTTTCTTATGATTTAATATCCTTGCTTTCTACTAGTCTGTAAATTAGGCCATGAGTGCTAGGGTCTTGGAGACCTTTATTACTTGTATTTCTCAAACCCTAGTTTAATAGTAATCTCAGACATTTTTCTACATGTTTTCCTTTCCATTTCAGGAATGTTACTTCATTCAAGCATAAAAATACATTATATATTTTGTCCTGAGCTAAATTCAGCCCTGGAAAAGAAAGGAAGGGAGTGGGTTTTAGAATACATCTCTGGGTTTAATATTATGATACAAACATATGCTTCAGTAGGAGGCATGTGGCACGAGATTCTTTATAGCATTTGTTCCTTTTAATTTAATGGTAGCTGAACATGTGGACTAAAATTATGGTGAAGTGCGCACTATAAATGCAAGTGTAAAGAAGAAAATGATTATGCATGTAGAAAGTGTGTGATGCACAGGGTACACAATCTGAAGAAATGGGAATTATTGCCAGCTCAATAATAATTTGAATAGGGTGCCTGGTGCATGATTCTAAAAGGTAGATGCATGTTGTGCTATCAAAGCAATTATTCCAGTATTGAACAGTGTCAAAACACTGTATTACAGTACTGCACATAAAAACGAAAAGAAGCCACACGTACAGCTGCATTTCTGTGTGGCAAAGTTCCAAAACCTTTTGAAGCTGAAATATTTTGGGGACCAGCAAGAATGGACGTGTAGCCCATCTGTTCCACCATGAGGAGGGAAATTACATGTGAGAAGCAAGACTTTGATAACATAGAAGAGAAATACTGATAATTGTGCTAGCCTTCCCTGGTGGTATATAAATACTAACATGGTCTTAAAATGCAGTAAATGCAGCAAAAATGTAACAAAAACAACACAACAACAAACATATCAGGGGAAGGCCAAAGTAAGTTAGTATGTTTTCCAGGCCTTCTTAAAATCCTACATTGGTGGGACCCTGTAAATCTCCCTTGGCAACTGATGCCAGAGAATGGAATGGGGCCACCACAGAAAAGGACCCTTTCATTTGGTCACCCACCTAATGGCTCTCACCACTGGGCAAATGAAAAGGGCTTCTCTTGCTGTTCTTAAAGTGTGGGAAGCTGACCTGGCTGAAGGTGATCATTGGTCCCAAGCCATGTTATATTGAACCAGAAGCTTATTACTAACTAGTGCAGCTGGTACAATACAGGCTTTATGTGGTCATATCTTCTTGTCTCCACCAACACTGTTCTGCACTTCCTCAAGTTTTGAACCAACTTCAAAGGACACTGGCAGTGAATAACAACTTCATAAATTCCCACCATTGATTCAAATCCTTTGTGAATTTATACTAACAATTCCTTTTAAAATTTGAGGCCATTTATTTCCCCTTTCTCCTTAAATGACACTGGCTTTCCTGGCCAGTCCCAGAACCAGTTCAAGCTTCTTGTCCTTGCCTTCAAGCCCCCTATGTGGGATGGCCAGGTGTTTTACTTTACAGAGGATACCATTCTCTTTTGGAAAACTAGGAGAGGACAGTCCTCTCTTTGCAGGGTTTTTCCATTGGATGGACTGTCCAATCCAAGTCTACTTAAAGATAAAGGATATAGGAAAGGAAGGCTGAGCCCTGAGTCTGCCCATCAGCAGCTTCCAGACAGTGGAATGAACAGGTACACAGATCACCTAGTCACCTAATCTGCATTTTCTGCTGTGGTGAGACTTCTCGTATTTCTGTTTAAATAACTGTTATTGTCTCTACATTTGCACCTATATATATAAAATGTATATATAATGCATGTTATGCAAATGTTGAAGTCTCTTATTGAAGGGACTCATTTCCAATTTTGTTTGGTTGTTGATGATGTGTAAGTGGCCCCCATACCTTTAACATCTTGCTCCCCGTCTTTTATTTCTTCAGTCTCATATCCAAATATATGGCTGGCTGTGATGTTCCTTTCTCCATCTCAGCCACCTGAAGGTCTTCTTCCCCCTCAAAAAGTTTTGCTCTTTCTCCCTTCCTTCCCCTGATGATTAGAACTGTGTCCCAGAAAACCTGCATCTCTTATTTCATTAGAATCCCTTCTCAAATCCACTTTTTAAATGTACCTTTGCTTCGGCCCCTAGCCTCCAGGCCTTGCTGCAGTCATGCCTGTAACCAAAGCTAAGCACAAGTAGAAGAAAGAATGGTGTGTTCCTTACCTCCACTGTGTTTTCCCATGCATCTGTTTTTTCCTGTATGTAGATTTTGTTTCTGTTTCTGTTTTGTTTTGTTTTCTATAAGCTTCTTGGAGCAGTTGTACTTTGTAAAACAGCATGAGCACCGATGCTGCTACATCACTCTTCTCCCTCTTTCACAAACACATTTATTTGGCATAGTGGTCAAATATGCTCTTAGGAATGAAGCGACTGGGTCAAAGCCGAAAGGACACTCAGTTTTAGATGTATCTGGTGGTGAAAGGAGAGTCCGATGCTGCAAAGATCTATACTCCATAGGAACATGGAATGTAAGATCTACGAATCGAGGCAAGCTGGACGTGGTCAAACAAGAGATGACAAGACTGAACGTCGACATCTGAGAAATCAGTGAACTAAAATGGACAGGAATGGGTGAATTTAATTCAGATGACCATCAGGTATACTACTGCGGGCAAGAATCCCTCAGAAGAAATGGAGTAGCCTTCATAGTCAATAAAAGAGTAGGAAAAGCAGTACTGGGATACAATCTCCAAAATGACAGAATGATCTCAGTTTGAATCCAAGGCAAACCATTCAACATCACAGTAGTCCAAGTCTATGCTCCAACCACTAGTGCTGAAGAGGCTGAAGTTGACCGGTTCTATGAAGGCCTACAACACCTTCTAGAATTAACTCCAAACATTGATGTTCTTGGCAGATTGGAATGCTAAAGTAGGAAGCCAAAAGATAACTGGAATAACAGGCAAGTTTGGCCTTGGAGTACAAAATGAAGCAGGGTACAGGCTGGTAGAATTTTGTCAAGAGAATACGATGGTCATAGCAAACACTCTTTTCCAACAACCCAAGAGACGACTCTACACATGGACATCACCAGATGGCGAACACAGAAATCAGATTGACTATGTGCTCTGCAGCCAATGATGGAGAAGCTCTATACAGTCAGTAAAAACTAGACCAGGAGCTGACTGTGGCTCAGCGTCTCATTGCCAAATTTAGGCTTAAGTTGAAGAAAGTAGGGAAAAGCATTAGGCCACTCAGGTATGACCTAAATCATATCCCTGATGAATATACAGTAGAGGTGACAAATAGATTTAAGGAATTAGATCTGATAGACAGAGTGCCTGAAGAACTATGGGCGGAGGTTCGCAACATTGAACAAGAGGTAGCAACTAAAACCATCCCAAAGAAAAAGAAATGCAAGAAAGCAAAATGGCTGTCTGAGGAAGCTTTACAAATAGCTGAGGAAAGAAGGGAAGCGAAAGGCAAGGGAGAAAAGGAAAGATACAGCCAATTGAATGCAGAATTCCAAAGAATAGCTAGAAGAGATAAGAATGCCTTCTTAAATGAGCAGTGCAAAGAAATAGAAGAAAACAATAGAATAGGGAGGACCAGAGATCTCTTCAAGAAAATTGGAGATATGAAGGGAACATTTCATGCAAAGATAGGCATGATAAAGGACCAAAATGGCAGGGACCTAACAGAAGCAGAAGAGATTAAGAAGAGATGGCAAGATTACACAGAGAAACTATACAAGAAAAAGCTTAACGTCCCTGATAACCACGATGGGGTTGGTCACTGACCTCGAGCCAAACATCCTGGAATGTGAAGTCAAATGGGCCTTAGGAAGTCTGAGCAACAACAAAGCTAGTGGAGGTGACAGTATTCCAGCTGAGCTATTCAAAATCTTAAAAGATGATGCAGTAAAAGTGCTACATTCAATATGACAGCAAATTTGGAAAACTCAACAGTGGCCACAGGATTGGAAAAGGTCAGTTTACATTCCGATCCCAAAGAAGGGCAATGCCAAATAATGTTCAAACTACCACACCATTGCACTCATTTCACATGCTAGCAAAGTTATGCTCAGAATCCTACAAGCTAGGCTCCAGCAGTATGTGGGCAGAGAACTATGAGAAGTACAGGCAGGATTTCGAAGAGAGAGAGGAACTAGAGATCAAATGGCCAACATATGCTGGATCATGGAGAAAGCTAGAGAGTTCCAGAAAAACATCTACTTCTGCTTCATTGACTATACTAAAGCCTTTGATTGTGTGGATCACAACAAATTGTGGCAAGTTCTTAAAGAGATGGGAGTACCAGACCATCTTATTTGTCTCTTGAGAAACCTATATGTGGGTCAAGAAGCAACAGTGAGAACTGGACACGGAACCACTGATTGGTTCAAAATTGAGAAAGGAGTTCAGCAAGGCTGTATACTGTCGCCCTGCCTATTTAACTTATATGCAGAGCACATCATGAGAAAGGTGGGCCTAGATGAATCACCAGTTGGAATTAAGATTGCTGGGAAAAATATCAACAGCCTCAGATATGCAGATGATACCACTCTCATGGCAGAAAGTGAAGAGGAACTAAAGAACCTCTTGATGCAGGTGAAGGAGGAGAGCGCAAAAGTTGGCTTGAAACTCAACATTAAGAAAACTAAGATCATGGCATCCAGTTCTCTCACTTCCTGGCAAATAGATGGGGAAGAAATGGAGGTAGTGACAGATTTTATTTTCCTGGGCGCCAAGATCACCGCAGATGGGGACTGCGGCCAAGAAATTAAAAGACGCTTGCTCCTGGGGAGGAAAGTTATGGCAAATCTAGATAGCATACTACAAAGCAGAGACATCACCCTGCCAACAAAAAGTGCGTATAGTCAAGGCTATGGTTTTCCCAGTTACAGTGTATGGCTGTGAAAGCTGGACCATAAGGAAGGCTGAGTGCAAAAGGATTGAGGCCTTTGAATTGTGGTGCTGGCGGAGACTCCTGCGAGTCCCTTGGACCGCAAGGCGATCAAAATGGTCAGTCCTAGATGAGATCAACCTTGACTGCTCTTTAGAAGGCCAGATCCTGAAGATGAAACTCAAATACTTTGGCCACCTAATGAGAAGGAAGGACTCCCTGGAGAAGAGCCTAATATTGGGAACAATAGATGGCAAAAGAAGAAGGGGACGGCAGAGGATGAGGTGGTTGGATGGAGTCACTGAAGCAGTCGGCATGAGCTTAAGTGGACTCCGGGAGATTGTGGAGGACAGGAAGGTCTGGAAGATTGTTGTCCATGGGGTCGCAATGGGTCGGACACGACTTCGTGACTAACAACAACAATGTTCTTAGGTATGCTCTTTAATTATCTAGCAGGGGAAAAAATTAGTGGAGGCCGGTGGATCCAGTGTGAGAAGGGCAGCATATCTGTTTGGGTTTTAGACTGAAATTTAAAGCATCTATCCATGGTGCTGAATCTTGTCTCAAATCTGGCTCAACACCAAGGACAGTGCCTTTAAAGTTTGAACTACAATCCAGACTGCTGCCCTGACATTGGAGTCACCATCCTGTATGGGAGAAAGTAGAAGTGTTTGTTGTTTATTATGACTTAGATTACCTGCACTAATAGGTTTAGTTCAGGAATTGGAGGAAGAGAGAGATATTTTGAGATCACTCAGAATTATTTCAGGAAAGAACAAAAATCCAATTAATCAAAGTCATTGCCACAGCTGTTACAACAATCCATCTCCCTATGAATTCTAGCCAGCTAATTTTTGAGAAGTGACATTTTTCACAGTTTATTGTTTTCTCATCAACAAGGCCTTAGCCACATCAAATATATGCACGGAATGACATTGGCATTGATGAATTGCCCATATGCTTTTGATTTAAGGATGTAAGAGCCTCAGTTTCTTCAAGAAGAAATGAGACATTTGGAGTATAGGATAGATGCTCTGGCCTGGCATATAGAAATACTGTACATCAGATCACAGGGTCTAGCAGCCAGCAAAAGATGGCCAGCTAGTGATAATTGATCATACAAAGCAATTACCGCCTAGTACATGCCTTTTATTCATCCTTCATGGCATTTGTTTTATGCACATGGGGATACCCATAATCATAGCATGTTATTCCCCAGTAAGCCTATATGAACAGGATGGGAATCTCTTCCAGCTGGCAGACTGAATTCAGTTTTGGAGACTCTTGGCAAGGGACAGGGCATTCGAGCAGTAAGTAGGACTTGGGCAAGGGGAAAGTGTCATGGCTGCTGGGGGAACCCAGAGGACCATGTTGGCAACCCTGGGGGATGGATTTGGCCCCTGGGGCCCCACCACTTCTGCTCTATGAAGTATCAGAAAGATGGGAAGATACCTTATATTGAACTCATGGCTCAGTTTGAACTGGGAAGTGTAGCTTCCAGACCATTCTGTACAGCTTTGATAGATACCTTAGATAATGCAACTCAATATTTTGTTTCCACATTATTTGCACAGCTGTGAAATTCATGCTTAACCTAATAGATGGCTTTTATCTGATGAAGAACACCTGCATGTGTATCATGCTGTTGTTATCTCCAGATCCCCTCTAGCAGCAAGGCTTAGTACCTTAACTACAGCGAGGTAGACAAAATACATGGATTCTGAATTGTTAGGTGACTACTAAGGCCAAACATCCCCTCCACTCTTGTCAAGCAGCAGAAAACTTATTGTTCTGCAAGGACTGTTCAGTGAAACCACTGCAACCTAGACTGTCTGGAAGAGCTTCTGCAATGAACATCAGACAGGCTCAAGAAGGGACACAGCCGTGTGCCTGTTGACAATGTACTTCAGTTTGGATCCAAGTTGTGAGCATTACTTATGCTTCATTGAGTCTGTATGCCATTCTGAAACATGAGAAAACATTTATTCAGAATGAAGTGGTAAAGGAAAACATGGATTACCATGGAGAGAAACTCATCTTTTAAAGCAAGACAGCAGGGAAAGACATAGGTTGAACATTCACATGGCCTGCCTAAATTCTGATTCTCCTGCAATAGAGAAATTGCAGCAGTTTAAAGGCACTCTTGCTAAATATATAATTATCTTAGGAAGAAGAAATGGAGATTATGGGGGGGTTAGTGGTTTCAAGATAAAGTGCAACAGAGTGAATTGTGAATAAAAAGATGGTAACATGGAAACTGTTACATCTTTCAGCTTACCTGACCTTAAAATGAACCATTTGCAAAGTGCTCTTTAACACAGAAATGGCTTTTGAAATCGGTGTTTTAATGCACATGGTAGGCATGTCGTGAGCGGAGCCGGCTGGAGCTGGGGGTCAGACTAGATGGTCCGGGAGACCCCTTCTGACTCACTCTGTTTCTATGTTTGTAATATTAATGCCATGCTTCTGCTATACAGGTATATTTCTGTGTATGTGCACATGCATGAGTGTTTTTTGTTTTTGTTTTTGGATTCCTTGATACATTCACCATTCAGTGAGGGATATTGCTATATCAAAATTCACAGAGTTGTTGTGGTACAAAGAATTTGTTCTTTGCAAATTAACTTAGTTTGCTTAGTTATAGTCCTCAGCCATTTACCTTAAAATAGAACTTTGGAACTGAGTTAAATAAATGAGAAATGCTGCCTTGTTTGCTGGAAGGGAACATTAGGGGGAATTGGCATACAAAATGAAGCAAACTTTGCATAGATAAAACCGATGGTAGGGAAAGCTGCAGCTGCCACTTCTTTCCACCACACAACAGTGTTTTTCTCTCAAAAAAGAGCAGCCAACCACCACCTCCTCCCAAACACACACACACACACACACACACTACATCTTAGAAGAAACTGAGGACTACAGAGCAAATGGGGCAGCTGCACAGCATCTTTTAAAACCGCCAGAGCACCAAAGTAATCAGAGCAAATTACTGCTCTGGAAGAGTGGGGAGTTAATATGTTCCCTTTCTGGAGTAGCTTGGAAGTTGCAAAAGTGTTGAAAAGGTGAAGGACAGATGAACACGTGAAACTGAGAGAATTGTATTGCCAAGAAGATATTGTCACCTCCCATTTGAGCTTCGTTACTCCTTTGACTCCCCAAATTTATTTAGTTAGTTCATTTTTATACTGCCTATTAGCCAAAGCTCTCTGAGCAGTTAATAAATTTAAATAAAACATGCACACAAACATATATAAAATTTACTTTAAACAACAAAACCACAATAGCAATTGCAATTGAATCTGCATAGAAGCATAGCAATGATATAGAACAAAATGCAATATTAAAAATGAATTTTAAAAGTTAAGCTGTTAAAATGCTGGAATAATAAAAAGGTCTTTACCCAGCACCAAAAAGAATATAAAGTAGATGCCAGGCACACCTCTTTATTTTGGAGCCTTCTGTCTTACAATTCCAGTTTCTTCCTTTCTCTTACCATTATTTCCCTGCTGGTCTTTTGCAGTTATGCACAAATTATCATCTTTTTCATTTTCCTTATATTCTACCTACTCCCCTGAAATAGCAGGAAAGCTGAAACAGACAAGGATATTGACCAGGAAAAATCACTCATATTGGAAGCTGTAAACACTCACAAAATAATACAACGCAACCCCAATTACATATTTTTGAGGCACCAATAATAATGATAACAACAAGCACCACCACCACCACCCAGGGAATGAAACCAAGTAACAATCAGAGCGGGGAGGGGACTAAGATGAGCAGACAAAATGAGTTCTGCTGTAAACCCTGAGATATGTGCCAGAACTTGTGGGAGGACCTAGGGGTTAAGAAAGTGAGAAGAAGTCACAGCAGGCAAGATCATCTGTTCAGTGTACTGTGGGTTCTTATTCCAACAGCCAATCCACCTGACTTATCTGCAAATTGGTTTGACATGATTTGCAAGCTCACCCATTTCCTGTTGCAAAGATAACAGGATAGCAGAAGCATGAACAGTTAGATTTTTGCTCTTTTTTAAAAAAGAGCCACTAACTACACAGGGAATTTGCTAAGATGACAAAATAATAGGAAAAGAGTTACCAACTAAGTTCCTCTTTAAAGGAAATGTCAATGGTAAGGAGTCATTCCAGGAAAATAAAATGGCAGTCTAATTCCCCTATTTATGTGATAGATAATACTGCAGCCTCATTTTCTTTTCCAGTCTCCCATTGTTCCAAAGATGTCCCTAAGAAAATGAGTAGGGAAAGGCCATGGCCAGGCTGGCAGACATGCACCGATAAGCTACCTAGGTAATGGGAGCCTTTAACAGAAGATTGCCCTATTGGGCAATAATATGTAAATTATCATTATCCTACCATGTTCTGAAATAAGTCCCATTGAGTTAATGTGGCTTATTCTTAGGTAACTGGATACAGGATTGTTTAATGAGGTTGCAGTAGGTATCTCAGAATGAGCTGTACTGAAAACAGTGCGACATTCTCGTGTGCCATCATGTGTTGGATTGTGCTGTAAAACAGTCTAGTTTATGATAGATCAAGCTGTTAACTACTAGCTGACAGAGACCCACTATAAGCATTTTAAAACCCCTTATCTCTCTATCCATGTGCCTAACAGACCTTACCACACTGGTGGGGATTAGCTAGCAAATATTTATATAGCACACCATAGAAATTAGACTTTTCCCATCCAAGAATCCTTTAGCCAACCTTCATTTCTGCCTGAACAATTCTCCACAGTAATAACCCCATTCTAGCACTTACAGCTTGGCTCCGTTTCTGTGGAATGTACTTCGTAGTAAGATGGCAGCCAACATTTAATTATTTTATTTGGGTGTATGGGGTATATTTTCAAAATCCCCCATGGCTTGATTTTCAAGTGTTCAACATCAAAATTTAGCAGCATGTTTTCAAAAGAGTACAGCATAATCTCAAGGTCAGTTTTTTTCAAAAGGGCTTGAAGCATAGTACCTTCCTTTGTGTCACCCCTGGGCTTGTTGTCAGAAATGCTCTATGAGCTTGGGAGCTCTTTTGAATTCCAGCCCCAATTGTGGCTGCAGATCCATGAATGTAATTATTCAAGGGTGTTAACAAAACATTCACCCAAAGAAAAGACAATCGTTATGCCATTCTGTATTAATGCATGTGTAGAACTATATTATGGCACTTTATAAATAGGCTGATAGAACTGGGGAGCAATCTGAATTTACTTAAACACATTATTTGCATGCAGAGATATATTTTAAACAGCACTAAAGGAATTTGCTTTTCCATCAGAGAGTGCTTAAGATTCTTTGAGATCCAAATGATTATGCATACAGTTTCCAACTGTTATCCCAAGATCATTGAATTCTCCAAGCACACCTCAAACTTCATTCCAACTTGTGTCTGTATGAGATGACTAACTTTTTTCCCTTTTCACACAAAAATTGTGCTTATCTTTGCATTCATTGCCTGCAAAGTATGCATCAATTGTAGCACATCATTTATTCGAGTTATATCCTGCCTTTTTTCTTACACTCAAAGCTTAGAAAATTGTGCACATCCGTCATAATTGCCCATTTTTCCCAAGCATTTCTCAAATATATACATTTTGCAATGTTTAATTTTTATTTATATTGTGTTGCAATTTCAGCATAAGCTTAGAAATGTGTGGACTTTGACTGCTGATTGTGTTTCAGGTCCATGTTTGGTTCCAGGAGCTGTGAACTTGGCAAATGCCCCAAAAACCAGGCTGAAACAAATTCCTCGTACATCCCCTGTCACCTTCAGATTATGTCTTCTGGCTGTTAAGTTTGATCACCTCATCTATTTTAAAAATATGTAAATAGCAGCAATATTTTAAAAGTTATAATTAAAGCTGTTTTACAAGAGGGGGAAAAACCTGTGTGTTTATGAAAATCCCTTTAAGTGCCATCTATTGAGCATGAATTGACCACCTAGGAATTTTGAGATACTGAGTGAAGTCCAGTTGGGTTGCCATAATCCCCTGAACCCAGAGGATTATGAGCAGCAGCTGCAGAGTAGGGAAAAGGGCAGAGACCTCTGTGCCTCCCCGATCCTCCCACCCTGCCAGTCTGTCGGATGGCTGATTTTTAGCTGATGCACTTCAGAGGGGGAGGAAGAATGCTGGGATCCCATCAGAATACATTCTATCCTGGCAGTCCTACCATACCCTCTCTACCCCCTTTCCAGGCTTGTCTTATGACATAGAAGCAGCTGGCCCAGTTCTGAGAAGACCAAGTGTGCATCACATCAGCTCTGAGGTTAGAACTCTGCCTCCAACCTTGGATCTGAAGGATGTTATGAATTGTAATATTTGGGTTATTTATAAAGATACACGCAGAGGAACAGCTACACTTATAGATAATCAAAACTTCACTGCTTCCACATAAAATCTCTAGGGAAGCAGCCAGCACCCTAAAGTACTATCAGCTTAAAAAATATGCATTCTCAGCTCTTTGTGCTTATCTTCATCTTCATCAGATTTATTCTGCAGTCCATTATTGTTTTCAAATTCAGAGAACTTGTCTCCCCCCCTGGCTGTGAGATGGGAGTTGGAGCAGAGCAAGTTTTTACCCACCAGCCATCTCAGCTCGCAGGGCAACAGTTCACCTGTAGTTTACCTAATGATGAATGTGCCCGGCTTTACCTGGCCCATTATTCATTTGTGTTTTCATCAACAGGATTCCTGTACTGCTCTCTATCAAGCTTGCAACCAACCTCTGATATGTTTGAACAAATAAAATTCATATTGGGTTACAACCATGGAAAAAAAAAGTAGATATAGACTTTCTGAAGATAACAAAAGGGAATAACTTATACAAAGGTCAGAAAAGGATGTGAAAAAATCATCCTGGTAGAATCCAGAACAATGAATTTATATGATCCTGACAGTTGTCAGGCCCTAATAATGTTATCCTAGAATATATTAATGCTCAGGAAATCAAGATACCCAAATATTTAGACTGGTGTTGCCTCTAGCTTAAAGGCAATTCATTAAAAATGATGTGAAAAAGAGAGTGGACTTGAGCTGATTACCATTAATTTTCCCTTGTAAAACACACCATGTTTTGAAAAAAAATGTAAGGAATTTGGTAAATCAAATATTAAGATTTCACAGTGTGAGAGCAGTAGCGTTCACAGGCAGAAAAGATATATTTATTTCCAGGAACTGATTTCCTGAAATGCAAGAATCTCCCCAACAGTAATGGGCAAAGTTTCAAGGTTCAAAGCAAACAGTAACTTTAATCACTAATCTTAACCTACATTTTCTAAAGGCTATGCTTCCATTGCAAATAGACTATTATATTTCTATATGCATAGATATGGCATATTTATTTGCTTAGGAAAGCAAAACTTTTCTAAACAATCTTTTTGAGCATATAATCAGATCATAAATATAAGGCCAGTATAATCTATACCTTATTGGATTAGATATTAGGTTTGACTCTCAGCATAAATTATATAGTTGCTGAAATCCTTGAATATTTAAAAGAAAGTAGATTCTATACAATGACTCTAGATTCAGTTTTACAAATGCTGCTTACTTCATTTATTCATTGAACAACTTGGTAATTTGATGCCTAATACTGAGTGCTGAACAAAAGAAACGTAACAATATATTGGACGTTTATTGTATAGTCAGAGGCTGATCGACATATTTAACATCCAGTTAAAGTAACATAAGATTTTGATCTGTTCCTATATAAAATCAGATGCAATTCCATTGATGAATGAATCTTTTCTGTCTAAATTTATAATCTGTCTATGGTAATTAACAATAAGTAATTGAACTCAAGTACATATAAGCTAGTACCACAGTTATTACAGTGGGAATGATCAGTAAATGTTTTCCTCTTTTTAGAGACTGTGTCCAAATATTTAAGTACTTCAGGAAGCAATCCCATACCCATTTGCCTAGGAATAAGTTCTGTGCAAAATGAAACTTACTTCTGAGTAGACATGTCTAAGATTGCACTATCAGACATATGACATAATAAAAATTGGAAAAAGCTGCTGTTATAACAGGAATTATTTTAATAATCTAAACTGCAAACTGAATTAAATCCTCATTCTAGGTATATATTTCCACTCAGATTATGGTTTTGAAGTCATAATTGTGATCCTTAACTTGTAAGTGTCCAATATTACATCCACCAACCTTACAAAAGCCACTTACATGTCAAATTATTCTTCATGTTCTCTAACTAGCAATCGTGCTACCATCTCTTCAATAACTGAATTTTTGTTTGTTAACCTCTATCCAGCAAGTTAATCTAAAGGGATTCTATATTCAGCCACATTCTGTGTGAATACATTAAAGTAAATGAGCACCTTATATAGAATCCATGCTATTGCTGCAGACCAAAATAATACTAAAACTACAGGAATGCTTTCCTTTGTTTGGATGCCTTGGATACTTTGCTGTTCATCATGTGATGGAAACCACAGTGAATTCACTAATCCTGATGTGCAGAAAGCCCTTTGATGGAACACTTTACAAATGTGATCTGTAATCAAAGGTGTAATTGACGTTTGATTCAAATAGTTAGACTGAAATCTTGTTTTCAAAGCTCAGTCTTTTGATTTATAGATAGCTCAACTGCTTTAGTTCACAACAGTTGGAAGAGAAGAGATCGCTAGAATATTGCATGTAGTAAATATGCTATGATGGAAATCTTTCTCTCAGGCATTCCTTAAATATTCATTGTGAATATTTTAGACATGGAGGTAGTGTACTGTTGTGGATTATTTCCAAAGGTGTGCTTTTTTGTCTATATTTATGGATGCTTATACTCTGCTACTCTTTCAGCTCCATTTTTGAGACTGTCTCACTTTCACGGACAGGGTTCACACAACACAACAAACCATGGTGTTTTCACATCATTGTTTGTCATGTTGTCTGAACTCAATCATGGTATTTCAGCACGGTATATATAGTCTTTAGCAGTGCTTTTTTGTCAAAGAACACACCGGAACGGAGTTGCGGCACCTTTTTTTGATGGATTTTCCAAGTTTTAAATGTAAATTTTGAAAATTTGATGTTTGGTCCACATGGATTTGAATTGCCCTGTCAAGCATAGCAAGTTGGTGGCAAAATCATTAAAACAGTGCATGCAGGCTGCTTCTGTGTCGAGTCCGATGCATGCGCACTTTGCCCACACTGGTTGTGATGGCACTGCTCGGCTTGTGATTGGTCATGTGGTCATGCGCTGAGTGCTTACTGCGGGCAGCAACCGTTATGTTTCGTTACACAACTGACGTGTGTGTATGTACAGTGATTGACTAAATGTGAAAGGTAAATAATTTCTTTATTTAAAAAAAAGTTGATGAATTGAAAATCTTTTTTTTAATTTTTAGTGTAAAAGTATGTCCCCAAATTTAAAAATGAAAAAAATTACTAATTATTTCTCAACCACCGGTCCTGCTAATAAAAAGGCCAGAATATTAACCAGTGCTTTAAGAACTTAATATATATATTATATATGCCAGAATATTAACCAGTGCTTTAAGAACTTAATATATATATTATATATGCCAGAATATTAACCAGTGCTTTAAGAACTTTATATTCTTAAAGTTTTGTTAATATATATAGATTAACAAAATGTGAATTCCAGCACCTTTTTTCTTACAAAAAAAAGCACTGGTCTTTAGAAACAATGGTTTGTTCGATGGTTTCTGCCTGGTGGTTTCTTGTGGTGCCTGAACCTGAGATCATGGTTTCCAGAGTGGCCACTGTAGGAACTGCTCCAGCCATCCAGCCTGTACTGCACTGCTCTGCTTAGTAGCAGAAGTACCACTGCTTGCCTTGATCCTGTCGCTGCTCTGTGTTCTCCCCACCCCTGTCTTCTCTGTTGTTGTCAGATGCTCACCTGTTGGAGTTGACTGGTCTTTGTACTGCTATCTGCCTGCCGTAGTTTTCACAGATGCCAGTCTGACTTGTTGTGCCTTTCATTTCAATTCCAAAGTATTTGTATACTTGGACACATGCTGTCATGTGGAAGAAGGGGGACAGCTTTGGGGCAGCACAGCTTGCACACTAGCCAAATGTTTTAATAAGCTTTCTTTAGATAATAATTTGTAGTTCTCTATGAAGAACTCTCTTAAAGAAAACAAAAACCTTTCTGGGATAAAGATATGATTTAGTGCAGAAGAGTCTTTGGGAGTGTTTGGTTACAGGGTTGAGAAAATTTGCCCCTGTTAGAATAAAGACTGTAGTGCATTGCAGGGGGCATGTGGTGGAATGTTCCCATAACTGTGTGGAAGAAAACTAAGCATGGGCTCAACACACGGGTGTTTAAGAAGACACTATTTCTTCTTTGGCAAGGGAGAGGGAAGGATCATTGGCCATCATGCTCACCTAGAGGGATGAGAAGACATATGCGCAGGAGAAAAGTAAGAAGAACCGGCATGGAGGATTATGAGCAGTGGAGGATAGGAAAATGGGGTTGATGGAGAGGAGGTACAAAGCAGGGACTGGCAGAGAGGAGGCCTCTTCTTTTCTTGATTTTTCTGTACTTCTGCAAACTATTCCAGGACTCCCAAAAGCATGCACAGACCTCCCTGCTGTATGATGCTGTTGCTGTGTTGGCATCAGTAATGTTTTCCAAATTGCTGGTGTTCTCCAGCCTTTTTGGTAACCTTGGATGGCAGTTATTTGCCTAAAAAATAAAAACTGTTTATAATATTAGAAGAACTGAGGCAAAGAATTATTTGATTGTATGAGGGTATGTGTTTTAGGAACAGGAAATACGTCTAGTGCTATAGAAGCTAATTGTAATAAAATAACATGACAGTTGTCTACCACTTCTAGTAGTAAAGGTCTCATCACTGAGTATTCCAGCTGCATGTATTTTAGCATGCAAAATGCTCATGAAACGCTTTCTGATTCTTAACACCATTTCATAGCTACTTTCACATCTCAACAGAATGTCCTTTGATCCCTTAAATATGACATGCTCTGCCTGTTAAATAATACGCCACCTATATCATGTCTTTTTGTAAAAGACAAAAAAGTTACTTCGTCTTGATGGAGAATTTACCTTGCTTATTGCACTTGGCACAGCAATTACTTACTGGGTCCATATAACACAACAACCCCCCATTGATTGTTCTTACTGGTCAAACTCAGTTGGGGTGACTGAGCATTGTGACTTAATATGGTGTCAGCCTTGATAAGCCACAATGGTCTGTTCTGGGGTCCGTCCCTACCAGCATTGTTTATCATGATGCCAGACCAGGCAGAGCTACTTGATCAGTGGTGGTTCAAGAATCCTCAGAGTTGCGTGGCAAGAGCCGCAAGACAAGCAGCTGCTGCAGTCATCCAGTCTCTATTCCCAGGGCCTGCCTAGTAATGTACAAATTGCTTCTTGCTTTGCTTTTAACTGTGTGGTGCATTTGACTGCTTCAATCTGAATATCAAAAACTATATTTTTCTTTCAAAATAAAAGAGGCTTTTAACAGAAGAAAAGCATATTACAACTTTACAAGAACTTTACAAGTATGTCAGGGGAAGAAGGGTGGGTTAAGTAGCAAGCAGAAGGCTGGGAAAGTGAAGTTAAGACTAAAGTGTGGCTGCCAGAAGGAGAAAAGATTTGGGGGAGGGAAGGTGTGGATCTACTTCTGGCTTGTAATATGGGTGGCAGGAAGGATAGCTGGAAGAACTGCTGGAGATTCCAGATTTTGTGTTGTGTGGGGAGGTGCAGGCAGAGGGAGGAAAAAGTAGAAGAAATGCAATGCTAAGCAGAGCCAGGCTTGCACTGGGTAGGACAAGTGTCAGTAGCTTTCACCTGCCTCCCAGCCAAGAGGGGAGTGAAGGCAAGGGAGAGAAGGAAGAGTTAAGGCAGTTTCATTGCCAAGTGGCACAGAGAGCAGAGAGTGAGGATGAAAAGCTGCTGTTTGAGCCATGGGTGTCACCAATGAGGGGAGTTTGTGTAATGTGTTAATGATCACTGCTTTTATGATAGACTGCAGAGAACAGAGGCAGAAGTGGGAATGTTAAAGGTGCTTGTGATGTGTGCTGAGACTGGGTCAGAAGAAAGCCAAGCTTTGGTTTGTAAGAGGGTGCACCAGCGTGGGTGAGTGGGTGGGTGGGCACAGGAATGTCTCTCCATGCTGCTGGAGACAGTGAGGTCAAAGTGGCACAGTCACACACGTTGAATTAACCTTTATTTTTCAGTTTGATAAAATTATTTGAAATGCATAATGAACAGCAGAAACTCTTTATCAGGGGAAAGAATATAATTCATTCTGCTTGGAGCCTGCAATGCAAATCACTTACTGACAGTTCACAGAACATTTTTGGAAGAATCAATTTAGTGATTTTTTTTCTAGTGAGTAATCTATTTACTTTAAATGACAGTCAATATCAAGCCTCAAAAACCTAATTTCATGTTCATGTTTTGGACTGTGATTATACAATACTATATTTTCTGCATTGCATATGTAAAAATGACTATATTGTGCTTACAATTTAGGACAATATTCTCTTCTCCTAGTAGGCATCTGGTTTGTAATTCCAGTCTGAGTGAGCTGGTATGAGTTTGCAGAGTTCCAGATATATCTGACAAGGGGTCATACAAAAGCCATATCATGGTGTGTTCTTCTTTCAAAGTAATAAACAGGGTTCATAACACCAGTTACTTAAATAGGCTTCTTAAACTTTTCCTGTTATCCCCTCGAATCCATGACACACTCCCTTTTTACATTCTCCTATCTCAAATGAAACACGAGTAAGCTTGGATTTCCTTTGTAAAAAATGGAATTATTAATTCAACTTATTCCATAAGCCCCTTTGTTACTTAAAAAACCTCACATTATTAGTTTAATAAAAAGGTTGGAGCTTATCAGCATTACAAGAAATGTGGGGTATTTGGGAAATATGTTGATTATCACATAATATCTCCGGAGGGGAAATGAAACACAATATGATTACTGTGCAGATTCTCCTATGGATTCGAGGCTGCTCTCCATCTGAAGCTAGAAAGTGGTTTGCGTATTATTGTTTTGGTAACAGGGATGTATATTTCCAAGAGCTGTCTTGTATATTCTCAACCGCAAAAAGTGCTCTAAATTTAGCAACAATTTCCAAGCAATTATTGTTGATCTGAACAAAATGAAAGCAAATGATGATGGGTAGGTGTCTAAGCATATGCACAGAATGGGAAAGGTGTGTAATAGCAAGCTGGTCAGCATATGAAGTGGCGAATGATTTTGAGCACCACCCTAGTCCATGCACAAAAACAAGATAATTGGTAGAATTGTGTTGGGTACTGTTTAGAGTAGACAGTTACACAATAGCTAGTCAAATTGATTTTTGAATGGGGAAAATGAATGGGAAAGTTTTCCAAAGAGAGTGAGCTGGCCTTTGTGTCTTTCAGAGTAAAACATATGACATTTAACCAGGGCTCTGTCTTGAAACAGAGCAAGAAAAACTTTAAAATATTCATATTGTATCAAATCAAGTGTGCATCAGATTTGTCTCAATTTCTCACAGTGGCTAGCAAGATGCTGCAGCCACATTGTCTGTGCTTCCCCAGCAACTGGTATTTAGGAGTACTCCTGTTCTGTTTGTGAAGGCTCCATTTAATTATCATAGCTAAAAGCAGGGCTGTTTGGAAGGATGTTTTGGAAGACACTTATTCACAGGGTCACCATGAGTTGGAGACAATCTGATGGTACATAACAGCAACAACAAATACCACTGGTAAAAATGGCTCTACTTGAGTTTATCTGACATCTTACCGTAACACCAATGGCTATGTAGCCACAAATTACATATGAATGAGTAAATATATTCTTTTGCATGTTTTAAATCTAATGACACTCAATTTCATTGGCTGACCTTCAGTTACTGCTTTGTAAGTGTTGGAAGAAAATGTTTCCATCCATTCCAAAACACTTGGAAGCTCATATCATTTCCTTTGAGGGAAGGTGCTTCATCCATTTGATCTGATTGCCCTTCTCCATCCTTTTTACTAAATCATTTTTATGATGAGGCAAAGAGAAATGTAAACAATATTTCAAATGTATATATAGAGTTACATAAAAACATTACAATATTAGCCCTTGATTTTTATTCCCTATTCAAATAATCTCTAGCATAGAATTTGTCTTTTTCATCACAACCACACTGAGTTAATATTTCCATTGAGTTATGTACCATGTCCCAAATAACCCTGTGCTGTTTCCCCACTAACAGCTTTCAGATTTCATCAGTACATATGAGAATTTAGCATCTTTGTACCCAGTGCAGATCATTTCAGTCTATTTACATTGAAACTGATTCAACATTTTGTTGCAGCTACACCAAATCTGGAGACATTCTTTCAAAACCCTTCACATTTTTCTTGATGTTTCAGTATCTCAAATAATTTGACAAAATTTGCAAAGCTGGTAATCTCATTGTTCACCCTCTCTGTTACTTGTACATGGTAAATAGCATCATTTCCAATACAGAATCTTGTGGGACCACACTGTCTACTCCTATCCATGGTGAAAACGATTTGCTTTCTCATACTGTCTATCTACTCTTCTTTAACTTGTTCTAATCCATTAACAAACCTGCAAATTACATGACACTAATTCTGGTCAGGAGCTTTTGCTGAGCAGCCAAGTCAGCTTTGTAAATAGATTGCTGCTAAATATATGAGTTTGACCTTCTTCATAAAAGGACTTCCTTTTGTAGAGGTCATGCTGATTTTTGGTTTGCATAGCTTACCTTTTAAAAACTTCTTTGAAGAAGGTTTCTACTATTTTATCTGAGAGAGAAGGGTTTGGCATTATTCTCATTGCCTTCTGGATTTCACCACTTCCTTTTTAAATAGTATTAAATAGGTTACTTTCCGATATTCCAGGAAGTGTAATTTGCAAACTTTTATTAGAAAAGCAACAATTTTACATGTAAATGACTGAAGATGTTCATGTGTATGCTTCCAGTATCAATGACTTGTAAATACATCAGTTGGCCTAAGAATCTCATCTATTTTTACTTCTACTTGACTTAGATTTTCAGATACTTGTTTGGAAACGTTGATTTAAGTGTGCATATCTGACCAAACTTTACTTCACCTATGCAAAGAATCCAGTTAGTTTTTCTTCAATCTCCTCTCCTCCTTTGTAATCTTTTCACAATTTTGTCATCTAATAGTTAGACCACCATCCTGGCCCAGTTTCTGTCTCTGATACATTTAAAGAAATTTCTGATGGGCTAAAAGAAATGTATAGTCCTTGTCTTAATGTTTTAGTAATCAGGTCATCAAATGAACGATCAGCTTATATTCATTTTGTCAGATGCCATTACAATGCAAAATAGTGCAGGAATCTAAAATAATATTTTGGAAAATTATCTTCTTAGGAAAGCTGTATATATAGTTTTGTAAATGTGTTCCAAACATGTGATGGTCACTGTTCAGGAAGACAGAAACACTAACAAAAATAACAGAGGAGGTTTTCATAATCAGAGAAACTTTGAATCTAAAGAAATAAATGCCTATTAATTTCTTCAAAAGTAGCTATGTACTAGCTTTGTTTTTAAAGTTATTTGTCAAAATTTGGCATTTGCAGTGACAGAATTTATAAAGTTCAGTTTTCATATAAGGAGTCTTACTGATATCCAATATAAACCAATGGTGCTGGTTCAGGAGTATTCTGGTTTCAGCTCTGTAGTATGCTGTGGAAATTCTCAAATTGTTGAAATGGATTGGTTTTCTTTTAGTTGTATAAAAGGGCATGTTCCTATGCATATTTAAACAGAAAGAACTACAACAAGCTGGGCATTGTAGGACTTTTTCTGTCTAAGCACTCACAGAATTGCACCTCAAATGAATTTTATGTAAGTCACAAACAGCACAATTTGAAAATAAAATTGCCTGTTCCTTGACTACACATTGTATATTGAATGTGCTTTTGCCTTGCACTAAACCCACTAGAAGCTATAAATAAGAAGTTGCTTAACGCCCTTTTCTTGTTGAAACAATTAACTACTTTTTTATCTGTAACTTCTAACTAATGCACTTAAAGAGGTTTAACCAGGAGCCTTTAGGCTATGGACTTTAAGTGCTGGAGTTTGCTTTGACAGAGGCTGTAGTTCACCTCATCATTCACTGACTTCTGATTAGAAAGCTGAGGCTTCCATGTTTTGAACAAACACATTTGAGCCTTTTGTAACTCTTTCTTTTTCTTCTTTTGCAGGGTCAACCTGGTCCTCAAGTAAGTGTCATCTTGCAATATATTGTTCTGATTATGATTATTCCTATCAAGTGGGCTCTGCAACAAAACATTGTACTACAGAATGCTCTTGTTCAGCATTCTAGCCCTTTTCCCCCAGCGTTCCATTTCGTCCTTGCACACCACCCAGGTTGTCTTTCCTGCACCACATACCCTCCTGCACCAGGCACTGAGCATTCTTTGTCCATTGAGTGTGCTCTGTCCTCATTGGACTGTCTTGAACCGCCTGCTTTTTCCTCCCTCTACTGTTGTACCCTCCTGTGATTCTCTTGAGTATACTGATGCAGAGGTCCTTGACTACATTCTCATGATAACAGAGTGCCTGAGTTTAATTATGATGGTTAGATTAATTACGGGTCACGTGGAACAGATCTGATTTTGCAAATTTGGTTTAGTTTGATTAAAGGGGCTATCGACTGGCCAAATCATTGCACAAACAGTGGGCCATGTATATTTCTCAGGAGGAACAAATGGGGACCCATATGTTTGAGTCCCATCAGCTGTTTGACCAGATGGTACTTTTAACAAAGTATTACTAAGTAAAGCAGGTCTCCTAACTTTGACTTGAAACTTTGCCACAGAACTTTGAAGTAAGATAAAGTATCTTAACAAATGTGTTGCAGGAGCTGGCTTGCATTAACTGCTTATTAATCATATGATAATAATGCTGCTGTAATCCAGGAAGCCTTCAGTTATTTAAGATAACATTAGCCACTTTGATCAATTATATGCAAGCTTAAGACTAATGTCTGCTTTGTTTAAGAATGGCCCAACCTGGAGCATAATTAAATAAATGTGAATTCATCCAAAGGCGAGCAGGAGAGGATAGGGATGGGGGGAGAGAACCTCTGGCTTAGATATGTAAGAGAAAAGCATGGAAGGAATTCTATAGACATTACAAGGGTTTTAGTAGAAGGACAGAGAATGAGAAGCAGACAGAGTGATCAAAGCCACATCAGGCTTTCGTTAAAATAAATTAAAGTTCTGCTCATATGAGGTTTGACTTATGTTAACAACTTTCTTGAAACATGGCTTTGGCTAGCACAGTTTCCCTCACCAGCCTATAAATTTTGAGAAGTGTAGCCCCATTCAAGCACTTTGCAAGCCTTGTACATTCCATTGGACTCAGTAATGTTACATCACATGGCTCAGATAGAGGGCAAATGTTAGTCCTGAATCAATGACATTGCTGAGGTCCTGAAATCAAATGCTTAATGATCATTGTTTAAACACACAGATTCTTCTCCTACTCTTTAAAAGTATGTTTATATATGAGCTACTAATACGACTTAGTTTTCATTTTTCATACTAGCGATTTTTCGGGCTATTCTTTGATGCATTGATCCATTTCAGTATTGTTACAAAAGAAAAATGCTTCTGGTCTTGGGTTAAATAATGAATTATTACTGCAACCATGGTATGCTTGGTTGTCCTCATTCCTCCTCCTCATTTTATCCTCACAAGGACCCTCCAAGCGTGGGTTGCACTGAAATATTATGAGTGGCACAGGTCATCCAGTGCTGATAATGACAGGGTGGAATTTAAACCTGTGTCTCCCAAGTCCTAGTCTTACTTTGACACCACACTGGATATCATGCATTGCTAAGGATTCTTCACTGTACACTATACTTATGTATTCATTGACTCTGCAACAGATCCATCCTTTGTTGATTGAGATGGTGGTTGTCCTTTTCATAAAGATATACTAGAAAAGTAGACTTGGCCTACAATACGTTATTAACAGTTCAAGCTTAGGGCATGGTCTTGTTCTACTCACTTTCTTGGAAGTTAGCTCCACTGAACTCACTGCAGATTGTATTGTTAGTGGTGTACTGTGTGAAATTGCTGTGTATTGCATGGTGCAGTGTTCTTCACTGCAAGGGCTACAGAGGTTGAAAATTAAACTCAACAAACTTGGAAGCCACCAGTGGCCTTCAGGCATTCCTGTGAGGGAAAAGGGGACACATGGTGACAGGTAAAAGACACAGCGTAGCATAGATCACAGGCTTTGCCTGCAAGGGTCCCAGGTTCAGGCTCTGGCCACTTCAGCTACAGGTGGGCATCTTCCCAGCCACAGGCTCTGGTAAGCCATAGTAACCTGGTTCCCATAATATGCGGAAATGTGTAAGGAATGTGGTACAGGGGCTCAAAATATGGCAGTGTGGGCTCCCGAGTTCCTTCCTGTCAACCCAGCACTGGTACCAATTCACAGCAATTTGTGTTGAGCTAGGAAATCTGTGCAAACTGCAGTCAAAAGTATGCAAACTGCAGTCAGAAGTAAAAAATGACTTGCATCCCACTTCAGAAGCAGAAGCTGTGGGAGGAAAACCCCGATTCAGCCTACTTTGGGCTCTTGCATCTAAGGTGCTGAAAGTCCATTGAGCACAAGTGGGTTGAGTTTCTCAGTATTTTGGATTACAACTTTCTTCGTATCCAGACATTGTCTGGTGATAATGGAAGCTGTAGTTGAAAAGATCTGGAGGGTACCATATTAGGGAAGTGTTGCTCTATAAGAACTATTGGTCTGACTCAGTATTATAGGGGCAGCTTCCTATGTCCCTGTGTCAATATATGCTGAAAACAGTCCTAGAATGCAGCCCGTGCGAGTGACACTCAGTAGACAGAAGACTCTGTCCATCCAAAGTCCTAGCAACAAAAACCAGGCAAGGTGAGAAAAATGACATAGTTGTGTCATGCATCTCCCATCCAGCTGATTTATGCATCAGTGACTGGAGAGGGTGATGGATCCATGTTCCCATGCACTGTCATACCCCTTTCTTCCTTCTTGGTTTGAGTTTTGAGATTGCTGTTTCTGTTGTGGAAGAGCAGCTGCTGCAGAGTTTCCTCTGGTAGCTGGAAGGGGAAGTTGTTCTACAGGAAGTGGGTTTATTGAACAGAAACTAACATCTTTCCTTAACAAGAACATTAGTTTTGATTTCTGTGAAGCATTTTCTGTATCCTCCTAAAACATAAATAAATAAATAAATAAATAAATAAATAAATAAATATTCCATAAGATGTACAGAACTATGCCTCCATTTTTGTAATACCGCTTTTCTGATAAATTCTTTTTTTTTAAGAAAAGTAATATTGCAATATATAAAAATTGAATTTTGTAGTTGGTTCTGGGTTTGGTGAGTTTGTCAGTTTGCTATTTCGGTTCAGTAAAATGACCTTTGTATTTCAACTGTAATCTTTTCAGTGAACTCTCCTGTTCCTGTTAAGCTTCTGGCAATATAGAAGCAAAACAGTACTATAGAATTTCAGCCAAACTCTTTAAGAGATGCAATACATTATTCGGTTTCTCTTTGTTCCATGGAAATGTGTTTTCTTCTCCTTATGTTGAGAAAATTAGGGGTGTATTATGAATAACACTTGAACATACGTAAGAATGAAGGCTTTGCTCTCAAATAAAAGCTTCAAGGGATCTCCTGTCCAGCATATGAAATTGCCCCATTGACCTTGTCAAAATAGATCTGGTCTAATTCATCCAACCATTGTATATAGGTATTTATTTTTCAGTGTGTGTGTGTGTGTGTGTGTGTGTACACCCTTCCAAACATATTGCCTATGCTAGTTAGCAGGTAAAATGAAATTCATTAAGACAAATCAATATGGTACAATATGCAACAATAAAATAAAGCATTAGTAGCCTTAAACATCAGAGAGCTGCAACACAAACCATGTACAGCAAAAACAAAAAGGAACTTCTGTCAATAAACTCATTGCAATATAACAAAACAGATGGAATCTGTTGGGAAATACTTGAGAACTATAATGCTGTCATTCTGTGCCACAATGTACAGCCTTTACACGGGATAGGATTGACCCCAAATCAGCTGGGTTGCTTCCATTGCCCTGCCTGATTCATGGCAGGGGAATCCAGATGACACTGTCTTCCTCTCATGGAGGTAAACCATAGTTAAACCTATCTTCTTCTCCTTTTTGTTAAGGAGATAAAGATGAAATGGTTGAACCATGCCTTCCACTTGATAGTGCTAGGAGCCTTCTTTCTGAAAGCATCCTGTACCAGCAGAATACAATGTTACATGGGTGAATAAAAATTACATCAGAATGGAGTATAGAGTTGCAATTACATCACATCCTTAGGAGTACAGAAGCCATAACGAGGGGCCACAGTGCTCTTTTTTCAAGTTGTGTGGCATGAGGATACATCACTCTATGGATCCCATTGGTGTAAGCATGGATTGTAAATTGCAGAAGTGATGGGGCACATTGCACAGACAAGAAGCACCCAGCTACCTGGCAGAACAAAACTACTACACAAACATCCTTACCTTTCCTCAGGACCCTTGACATTAAGAGCCAAATCAGTTTCACCCCTGCAAGTTGGGCTGTATGGATAAAACACTCCACACAGGTAGACAAGAGAGGGAAGCTCATGAGGGAGAGGGGAAACTGCTTCAAAATGTAACACTTATCCCCACTTCATTGCTGCCCTTTAACCTTTCAAGGAAAAAGAAAAAGTATGGGTGTGCCCACCTGTCCATACCCATTCTTTCCCAACTGCCACAACCTGAATTAAGAGGATGTGTGAACTAACTGCAGAACTTTTTCTCTTACTGAACAGGTTAAGCTAGGTCCCTACACAGAGTACAGTTTACAGTAGGGGGGTTTTTTTGTTAGGAAGTTCAAGTAAGCTTCTACCATGTCCTGGAGAAGGGCATGGGAAGCACAGTCAACCCAGAGAACATGAAGCTCTTCAGTTCACTTCTTGCTATTATTGACCAAACACAATTCTGGATGCCTACAGCAGAACCAACAGACTCTGGAAACAGACTTCTACAGATGGGTGAGTACTGAGAATTGACTTGATGCCTATATTACCTCTCCCAGCAGATGAAACATCCCCCTCCCATATGTGTGACTGATAATTGCAAATGTAGCACTAGACTGAGTCATGTAGAATGGAAAAGCCCATAGATCAGGAGTACAGAACTTGAGGCCCAGGGTCCCAATTTGGCCCCGTGGAGTTTGCCCAATAGCATTGTCACCGAGGCTTGGCCCACTCCCTTGCATCCAAAAACCAACCATTTGGTGTTTTCCCGGCTTTTGTGCATTTTCCCCAAACCTAAAAAGCAGAGATACATCTTCTAAAACTCAATTAGTGGTTGTAAGAGCTTTAATCTAAAGCATGCTGGTTTTCTGGCCTTGCTGATTTTGCCCAGGAGAGTTCCTCTGAAATAGAATTCTGCCTTCAAGCTATAAGAATTTGAACACTCCCACTATGCATGGTGACCTATTATTTCCCATGTATTTATGAAGCAACCCTTAATGACCACTTTGTCACAAATCACAAGAACTATATGGTAGCTATAGCTCATTACCATTCCCATGTCTTTCTTCTCCTGTTGCAGGCAACCAAGCAACTATTTAGCATGGAGACCAAGATCAGCAGCCAAGCTTGCTCATCAACAATGGAAAGCAGTGGGAAGCCAACCTCTCCTCTGTACAGTTGCTACCTTTTTTGTTCTTATGGAGCTGCTGTGCCTTTTTTACAACTATGATTGAGGACATGATTGAGGGGATTGTAACAGGTACAGCATTACCCAGTATGGATACACAGTTCTGGGAACAGCTTCCCTGTTAGTCTCTTGTCTATCCTTCATTTTAAAATAAAAATTAAAAAGCACAGCTGCCTTTTATGAACAATAAGTTTGGCAACTACTTTTATATCTGCTGCTTTCAGAATTTCGTCCATAACTGATACTGTTTAATAAAAGCTGTGAATTTGTGTCTCTGTTCTTACAATGGCTACCCTGCTCTGTTTGTTCCTCATCTCAGCTAAGCATATACAAGGGAACTGGAGATTGTGGGTTTTCTGCCACTAGTGCTCGCCCTACTTTATCTTGTCCTATACTCATGCTACTGGAGGCCAAGACAGGGAGAACAGCTAGTCCCAGGAGTTCAGGATCTGCCTGACTTTTCCCAGCAAGTTTGGCCCAAGAAATGTTTCTCCATAAGGAAGAGGAGTACCCAAGGCCCATCTCAGGTGTGTGTGCATGCATGTGTGCATGTATACCTCTTTGAGAGTGGCAACATTATAGCTAGTCAGCAATCAGGCACAGGAACACTTAGATGGAAGCACAAGCTAAACAGCTACCAATTATTGTCACTATCTTTTGGCTAAGGCTAGTGATACTGCTGACTTTCATAGCTGCTTGATCAAAACTTGTCCATTCATAATGCTCATTTTGTGGTGAACTTAAATCAATGTATTATGGATTTGCTATTACGTTCAGAATGGACTACAGACTGAAGCATAAATGCAGCAGCAGCAAAGCAATACACCGATTCTTCTTCTCACCATCAGATTTTCAGTAGCTCCAAAACTTACTTGAAGCAGTCTTATTTGCCATTTTCCTCATTGATGCTGCCTCTGCCACCACAGCGCTGACTCTGGGTCAGATGAGGAGAAAGAGGAAAAAGATTTTGCCGGTCCATTTTCACACTGGTGATCATCAGTGGCAAGTAAAAATCATATCTGTGTCAGTAAAAATGACAAAACTGAGGTTGTCACACTTTGGGCACATCACAAGAAGGCAAAAATTCCTGGAGAAGACAGTTATGTTAGGGAAAGTCAAAGGCAGAAGAAGAAAAGGAAGACCAAATAAGAGATGGATTAACTCCATGAAAGAAGCCTCAGCCTTGGATTTAGAACAGCTAAGCAGGAATGTCACGGACAGGGCATTTTGGAGAGCTTTCATACCTAGGATCATCATGAGTTGGAGAAGACATAACAACATAACAAGCATTACATGGCATCATTGCACAGGCAATCTACATGAAAACTACCAATCAGAAAGAGGTGACATATGATTCTGCTCATCAATACAGCTTCCAAGATATACCTTGATTTCGCATATGCACAAAATCCTGCGTACATAGGATGAGATTTGAAACCTCTCAGCCAGATGACTTTGTTATTATTTTGGTAAAATATGAACTCAGTCTATTGCTAGTTACAGCACTCAGTGGCTACTGCTATGCTTACCACTTGCATCATCAGAAGCAGTTTGCCTCTGGGTACCAGTGGCTGGGAAACTTCAGTGGGAGAGGGCTGTTGCTCTTATGTCCTTTGCACACTTTCTTGGGATATCTGGCAGGCTACTATGGGAAGCAGTATGCGGGACTAGAAAGGAATTTGATCAGGCCCAGTTCATATTATCATCTTATGTTCCACTAAAGGTTAACCTAGATTGGACATCAGTAGATTCATGATCGAAAAATCATGATCTAATCTCTTGGCAACTTTGAAAAAGGTAGATGTGGATTGTGAGCATGGTACTGGAGAGATAGAGTCAGCTATGTTCCCCACATTGCCTTTCTCCCTTTTTATTTATGTGCAACACTTATACACCACTTAATAAAATATCTAGGCGGTTCACATAGAAATGTGGGAGTTACTCACATAATGGCTAGGACACCTGGAAATGCTCTTAAGAGGTAGGGTGGAAGATAGGCCCTGTCATGGACTTCATTCCTACACAGGCCCGTTTTCCTTCCCCAACTTCTAGCTCTGTGGCTGGGATTTTGCTTTCTCAAGTGGGGAGGTTTAGGCTTCTAGTCCTGCTGCCTTCCCCGTTTATATCTAAAAGGATCCTTGTAAACCAGACCCTTCCCCTGACCTACAAAGGTAGGCCTTTTCTCAGTGGGAGACTGTGGCAACCCTGTGCATTTTTAAATGTACAGAAAGAGTTGTATAATTGCGCATTTAAGTGTGGACAAGGTGCCATGATTGCCTCACTAAGAAAATGGACCTTTGCTTACCAACTGTGATGAGGACTTCCTGGTGAAGTTGAGCTCCAGCAGCTAGCACTTAAAAATTAAGGATTTTCATCCATGCAGTTCTAGAATGACACACAAAAACAAAATCACCAGTATGTCAAAGTTTTTAGAATGCCACTGAATGCTTACTTCAGTGCTGTTTTTACATCAGGAAAACCAAAAACACACGCCATCCATTCTCCTTCATCAAAGGGGCAAATCTCATGGCCAGGTTCTTGGGAGACCTTGCCCAGGGTTGGGTGGGACCGAAGCAAAGCTCGCAGGCCAGAATTGCAAAAATACTGTCCCATTTTTTGACTTAGAGCTCTTATGGCTAATCGCTAAGCATGCCTAGACTTTGATTTGCTCTCCGGCTGCAGGGCCCTTTTCTCTCAATGTCAGTCGCTGCAGGCTGTGCTGCCTACATGTCTACTTGACGGTTTCTTGGAAGTATCCCCCAGGCACTATTGTCTTGGCCTGCTTCCACTCCTGGAAATGTGCATGTACTTGAAGAAAAGCACTGCAAATATCCATTGATTTATCCTTTTGTAGATTAGGCTTAAAGGAAAGCCATTCAAAATCAAAAGTTTCATTAAATCCTCCACCAATTGTGTTATTGAAGATGGCTGTTCATTATTTCAGTGTTGTAATATTAGTCTTTTAGCTATCAAAAGAGTGCAGAAAATGCATTTATTATCACCTTGCATTAAATTCCAGGAGATGAGTAGTCAATTTAAAAGAACATGTATAACCTTAAATATTAAAGAACTTTTCATCAGAAGATTTATCTGCATTATTTCCTCCTTCCAATACAAAGTCATTAGGTATTGTTAAAACATATGAAGAAGAGAAGCATTAGCAGCATTACACCTGCAACAATTGGCCATTTTAATTAAGCTATGATCAAAGAGACATTATGGCATCCAATATAATTGAAAAAACAATTTTTGCTGAATTAAGCATAGCCTAAGATCCATGAGCCCTTGCAAAACAGATAATAATGAACAACTCCATTAACTGGGCAAAGTGGGATACTTTAGTTCATTATTCCATTCTTGGCTGAGAGCCTGTGTGTCATACTTACTCCTCAGTAATAGCTATTTATGCACTTGAACTGTAAACCGGTGTAGCTGTTTGGGTGCAATCAACACTTCCAATAATGCAGACAACCCTGAAGCTGTAAAAACAGCAAGACCAAACCTGGATTCCAACAAATGCTTCACCTATGTGTATTGAACTGCTACAACTGGAGGTGGCAAATTATTTTTTATGACAAAAACCCAATGCAATCCACTTGGGAAGCGGATCCAAAAAGGAAGATTTGAAAACTGACCAGGGAGAGAAATCTAATCTAAGTGGAAAAGACCAAAATCTAGTGCAAGTCAACAAATGGGCCCAATGGGATAAGGAAAGGTCAGAGAGGCCAAATTCACTCTCTTTGATTTTAAAAAAAAATGGCATCATTTTCCAGGATATTCATGACAGAATGAAATCCCATATGAATTTATGAAACAAAACTTTAAACTTCTGGAAATGTTTGTCAGATATAAATAAAGGAATGCAACACAAAACTTTAATAATTTGAGGTATTGCATTTATTTTATGTGTATTTACCCTACCACATAGACTTAACTTTATTGATGTCCATTTCTCAGTATCCTGTGAGATTTCATTAATAATTTTACTCAAGTTTAACTTTATCATTATTTGAATTCACTGGAGCTTCCCCTTCTGCTTGTCTGCACAGAGCAGGTATTCTTTATACATGCAGAAGCTGGACAATAACAGGTCTCAGTTTCACCCTCCAGTTAGGACCACGAATCAAGAAGCATATTCAATATCAAGATTAGATTAGATGGGAATCCAGCTCTCTTGTGCTTGGTAGACTTCTTTCCCAAGTCTGTAATTCTTTGTGCAAAATACAAAAAGCCTGCAACTCATATTTGCAGATGCAGAACTCTGCTTGAACCTGCTTCCTGCTGACATTCACACAAACACTTGGTGCAAGGCAGACACAGGGAGAAAGAAGGTAAGCTGGAGTCTGGGAGCTGAGCTGAGAGAATCCAATATATTCTCCTCCCCAAACTGATTTCCTCACATATTACTAATCAAGATGAAAAGTTACCTGGTTCCAAAGCTTGACACAGGATCAAATCCACATGGTCTATTAGCCTTACCTTGGGGGCTGCTCATGCAAGCCAAACACTTTAAAATTGGCCCTCCAAGAGGAAACTTCCAAAAGTGAAACATGTGGTGCTTGTCATGGAAGAAATACACTGATACTCTGCAGACTCATATGCAGTATCTGTATCTTCCAAGTGTGTGATTCTAGTTTCCATTGTCTAAAGATGACTGTCAATAGAATCCATAGATTCTCATAGTAGTTGAATTATATATTGGAGCTGTTCTGCCTTCTTGGACTGCTTCAATATCTCCAACAACATATTCCTCAGCAAAGGAACAATTGTACCTCCTTCTCTTTCTTTCCCCTCTGGCCCTGTCTTAGAACACTTAGCAAGAGGTGGCTTAGGTAGGGTTGGTGGAAATTGGATGCCTTTTTTGGGTTTAGAAGCTGCCACTGTAACTTCCTAACACTCCTGAATATACAATTCCTCACAGGTTTTAAAGGGCTACTAAAACAAAAAAACAACCCCAGTATGTAGCATTACATATAGTCAAGTGAAAAGAATGAAACCAAAAATACAGATAAGTATGAGATAAATTGCCATAATATGTTAAAAAATGAAAATTAGGAAATGGTAAAGAGCAGTAGGCAGCCTTACCACACAACCTTATCCAGCAGTTGAACATCCAGAAGTCAAACATCCTGACTAATGTTTGATTTTGAGATGAAAACTAGTTTGCAAGGGAGCCAATCTGAACAAAATGATGCAGTTGCCCTTAATAGTATTTAGCCTCCTCCTATTCTTTGATTTCTGCAGTGTTGGAGAAGCAGGTTCAATTCTTCAGATCACATGGTAGATTTCTCTCTGTTTCAAGTAAGCCAGTGAGGTATAGTGGTTAAGAGCATGGGACTGGGACTCAGACGATCTGGGTTCTTGTCCCCACTCAGCCATGGAGCCAGCTGGGTGACTTTGGGCCAGTCACAGACTCTCAGCCCAACCTACCTCACAGGGTTGTTGTTGTGGGGATAAGATGGAGGAGGATAATGATGTCAGCTGCCTTGAGCCCTTTGTAGGAAAAAGACAGGATATAAATCAGAAAAAAAAAAGCTGTGACTTCCATGGCTTTGTTTAACTGTTCTCATTCAACAAACCCAGGGTACTTTGGGAACTACTCAAGCAAAAGTAGGTTCTTTGCAGCCCCACCAATTTTAATGGGAAAGATCTGAGCACATATTTAACTATCCAGTTCAAATTAACAGGGTTTCAAACTGCTTCACTTTGGCTGAGTTTTAGCCGGCATGTGTAAAAGCTTTATATTTCATTCATACTGTGTTTGAGGCAGCAGTACAATTAGGTGATAAACTTATGGTTTGTGAGCTTACAAGGCTGGGTGGAAAAAAAGAATAGCAGATTCTCAAAAGTAATTTAAAAACCATGTACTCCTTCATAGATTTAGAAGTTTTGCACCTCCACCCACTTGTCCCCAATCTTTCCACCCAAAAACTACAGAACACTACCCTATGTATTAGTATTTCCAAGTAGAACAAAACCTAACTTAGGCTTGCGGGTGGGGTTCTAAAATTTGACTATGTTTTGTATTCTCAGCTTAGTAAACTTTCAGTCCTTTGGGAAATATTTTACATGGTGATTGCCTCATATCAACATTTTACTACTACTATTGCCTTGTTATGACTTTAGGGATATAACCTATCACCTCTTTTACAATCAAATTTTATAGTGGCTTTTGTGGATATTGCAAGTGGAAACAATCTCTCTTTTAAAATATCCTTAACAGAATGTTACTGTAGCAGAATTCATAATGGAGGTCAGAAGTGATAAAAAAATATTAAGTTGATGGAAATCTCTACTGAAGCAGAAACATGCACAAGGACCAAAAGCTTTAGTTTGCTGCATCTGAGAACAAAATACTTCGTTATTTTAAAACAGAGTGAAAAATCTTAATGATGAACTGTAGATTAAAGTAGTTACAATCCTTGTTGCTTGGAGAAAGATTGTATGCACAGCTGTCAAGGTCCATGTGATCAGTGTCTTTCCTCTTGATTAGATTATTGCAATGGGCTCTGTCCTGAAAGAGTGTTTGGAAACTGCAGCTAGGGCAAAATGCAGTGGTCAGGTGGCTTTCTTCTGCTGGCCATATTTAGCCTTTCTGCACTGACTGCCAGTCTGTTTCTGGGCACATTTAGGGTGCTGACTCTTACCTATAAAGCCCTAAATGGTTTGGAACCAGCATAAGTAAGTCCGTATTCTCCTATATGAAGCCGCCTAGAGGTTAAGAGCTTCTTTGGTGCTTTTGTGCATGTTATAGAGAGGTTCCATGGGAAGAGATATGCATCCTTCTTTGTAATAGCACCCAACATGTGGAATTCTCTCCCAAGGGATGTTACACTGATCCCATCTTTGTTCAGTTTTACACAGGCTGATCAAGCTTCCTTTTTCAACATTACTATTCAGAATTTTAACAGAACACTGCTATGGATTCTTTCACTTATCTGTCCTGTTCCTGCTGGCAGAAGCCAGGCAAGGTAGGAGGAGGACAGAGGTAATCCACATCTTTCACCATAAATTAAAACAGGTCAGGTCTTTGAGCCCATCTAGATTAGTAAATGGTGGTAGATGGGGAATTCATGATGGAAAAGCTATGGAATATTTGGAGTCTCAGCCTCTATTCTCCATCCTCCTCCCTTCCCAGTCCACTGAGATGCTCCTAATTCTCCCTCTCTGGTTTCTCTCAACCTTGTAAGCAAAACTTTCTGCAGTGGTTGGGATGTGATGATCAGAATTCCTTCTCCATGTTCATAGCTTTGCCTTTGGATAGCAATCCAGACACTGCCTGGGAGCCATAAGATTGTTCTCAATGTCATAGGAATTTTTTTCTCCTGCCTAAATGTGCACAGGATTGTATCCTAAGACAACAATCCTATGAGCCCATAGGATAATTCATAAAAACCTTCCAAGGTGGATACAGTGGATACTCTGGCCACAGAAGGGAAGTCAGAGATCCACTGCACTTCCCTGCTGTTTTGTAGCCAGCAGAGAAAAAACACCAGCTCACCTCTGAGGGTAGAAACCCAGTACAGAAAGGGGGGCATTCATGTAGATAGGGAAGGGAATAGGGGCCAGGATATGAGTTATCTTACCTCCATCTCCTAAGCTCCCCTCCTAAATGGGCAAAAGGCCTCTCTAACAAGGAAAAAAAGAGATTGGAGGCTGGAAGAGTGGAAATCCTTTCCTCCTACCTTACAAGCTTCAGCCGGGAAGGTCATAGGAAACTTGGAAGCTTCTGAGTTTGGGGGCTTCTGAATGGCAAAAGGCACAACCAATAAGGCCCTAAATATATTGTCCCCAGACTCTTTTTAAAATATTTCTCCTGCTCTTAATTTTGAATTGGGTGATTTTAAATTTTTAAATTAAGTTTTAAATTTTCTATAATTTTTGAAAAAAATCTTAGAGTTCTAATTTTTAAAAGTTTTAAATGTAAGTCACCTTGGAATCCTGTTTATCATTTATTGATACATAAATGCAGTGTAAACACTAGTAATCAAATTACATCTTTCCTCAACTTGGCAGCTTAATAAGAAACAATATCTAAAGGCATGTTCAAAGTCCTTTCATGCATTATCATGTAATACCTACAATAACCCTGTAAGACAGATCAACATTGTGCTTAAACTGCAGGTGATTGGTTCAGATCAGCAACTGAAAGAGAATGTCTAGCCCCAGGCTAAATAGAAAATTCATAGCATAGGCATAATTTTGAACCATGGGAGATTCCTGAAGGTATATAGGAGAGTATTCGTTGGGTTGCCAAATGAATTTGACATATACTATGGCTGACATAAAGTGTCAGCTTTATGTGGACACTTTTATATTGCGCTAACAGTGCGATCCTATGCATGGTTAGACACACAAAGGGCTACAACCCCTGGCATGCCCCAGCTAGGCTGAAGATTCCTTCTTAAGTTGAGGTATTAACCTCATTATGTTGAACATATGTTGGCTGAGAACTAATTTTGGACCCAGGCCATATTTTAATTGAACAAGGGATATCAGTGTAGGCATCAAAAGAACCTTTCCAAAGATCTAGACCTGGACAAATGTTTGGGATTCATAATAAATGAAGCGCTTTGTGAAAACCTCTGTTTCAGTTCACATGTGGAAAGTGGATGTCAATGGGCTAAACATGGGCAGTATCTGAGGAAACCTAACTGGCTATCACAGGGTACCAGAGCATAAGCTTTAGAAACGTCTCTGACGCTAGTGCAATGAAACCTGATGGATAGCTGCACAACTAAATTCTGAGGCTAACCGAGTGTTGAAGCTGTACATATTCCACCCTCCTTTTCACCTCATCCCAGATTTTTGCTAGTGCAATTCTAGAAATGGTACAGCTCTGAAACTTACCTGATCTTGTTCTTCTGAAATGTTATGATCCCTCCCTTTCTAACTTTGTACATATCCCTACAATTATTTTGGGTCACATCCACAGTTAATCCCAGTAAGAGTGAACCATTGAAATGAATATAATTTAAGTTAGTCATGATTAACTTCAGTCTGGTTTGGCTCTTCTCTAAGTACGACTACCATTGGATATGATGCCTTCTTTCAATGATGACATTATTGAGTTGTTGGATTTTGGGTGCAAAAAGCAAATGTTAATAATACTGATCCTGCAATGAAAATGGGATAGAAGAGTTGGCTGAATATAGCCGCTGAATACTATCTAGATAATCTGGACACCAGCAAAAGTTTTTCTATGATTTGTCGTTCCAATTGATTCTATTTAGGATTTTCAGGAAAAAACTGCATGCTGTTGCATCTTTGGAACCACACCAAGGCTTCACTTGCCTAGAATTGCAGGCCAAGGGGATTCCTTAATAATTTTGGCAGCAGGCCGATTGGTTGCTCCAGCAAGTCAGCAAATTCTCACCAGAGAAAGATCTCAAAAAGCATTTTCTTCTTAATCTAAATCTTCCAATACCTTTGAGATCCAGAACTGACCAATGATAAATGTTTCCTGTAAGAATATCATAGTGCTTCAAATAGGTATTGCTAAAGTATGCAAGTACTAGCTGTAGTTATTTTCTTCATTGTCAAAGATTTTCCATGTTCAGCAGTTTTTGTCAGCTACATTGAAGAGACATTTTGCCTACTCAGAATTCTTGAACTGGCTTCACTTGTGATGCCCTTCTTTTCATGAGCTAAGTTTACAATTGGCTCAGATCTTCCATGTCAGTTATACAAGAAAGTTATCCACATTCTCATTTGGCTTTGTTTTGCTAAGCAATGCCTTCATCCACTCAAATCAAAGAGTGTTGTAGTGTTGTGTGTTATCCTGTTTAAATATGATGATGGGATGACCCCTATAATTCATCAGTGAAGAAGAAGGTAGAATTAGAAGGAAAAGGGGGCACTGAAGGAGCAACACAGGGTTTTCTCAGGGTATACCCCAAATCCACACTGCTTTCAACAAGAAAATTCAAAGAGGAGGCCTTTCAGGGCAGACCTAAGTAGTACCACATGAACTGGCTTAAAGATCTTGCATGAGGAAGACCTAATAACCAGGAACTTATCTTAAAATCAGTGAGAACAGGGAAGCATTTTAAAGACGAAAGGCTTATGTCTCAGTATAGGCAGGAAATAATAAAGTGAGGTTGAGTTTGGGAGAAAGCAATCAATAAATGCATCTGGAAAAACTGCACAGAATCTTAAAATAGGGAAAAACCTGGAAAGCATTTATACAGTCAAACACTGACATCAGATAAAGCAACAGCAATCCTTTAGTCTGCAAATATAGAATCCCACAATGGAAAAGGGAGCAATTATCCTGCTGTATGAGACTCTCCTTCAGTTGCACATTACCTTCAGCATTTAGGTCTTAATATTTTGTGTAACAGGAAAAGCTGACCTCAAAAAATCACAAACCTAAGCAAGCTGCACTGTCCTGTGATCCCTTCCATGTAAGATCCATGAGGGAAGACCTCAGTGGGCTGCTTTTTGTGACATAACAGCCTGTTATGGTGACTGTGGCATGTACAGGATACAAGCAACTGCCATGTTACATATCGAGCCCCTAACCATGGTTTGTTATGCCGTGCAATGCTGGCAAGTTTCTGTGACCACCCTCACATGAAAGAGACCATGGTGATGTGAAGGTTGTTTAACCCTCCCATAACCATGGTCACTGGGTTTGCATAGCATAATAATCCTGAAATGGAGACTGGATATGAAAATGGTATCAGGGAAGCAGCATGACTCATTAAGAGTTCAACACCCCCCAAGATGAACTTTATTATGTCATGTGAACCAGGTCAATTTGAGTAAGGATGTGTGCAGAGACCTCCTTGAAGCTAGAATGAAATTTCAGAAAGATTTTGATGACACTGATAGCCTTTGCATTTTCTTCTGTGTACTTTCTGCTGGTTTGACATCCATCCCCTCAGTTCCTTCCTCAAAACCATTCTTGAAAAGGCCATTTGTTCAATATACAGGTTCTAGTAGCCCTATACAACAGTTCTTACTGGTGGATATATCAATATGAAACTGCTAAATCATGTTCCTTCGATTTCAGTGGTTTTACTCTAAATTCAGGCTTACTATTTCCTACATTTTATGTTTGCTGCTTCTCAAAGATGAGCAGTAATATATGTGCATACTATATGTGACATTTTTTATATATAATGCCATTACATTTTATTTGTTTTCGTGAAATCCCAGCCATTGTAACATTAAAACTTGATGTCCATAAGGAAACAGTAACAAACAAACAAAGTACAGAATGTCCAGTGTGGTGCGGGACTGGGACTCAGGTGCTCTGGGTTCTAGACCCCCCTCTGCCACAGAGTTCACTGGGTGACTTTGGGCCAATCACAGACTCTCTTTCCATCCTGCCTCACAGGGTTGTTGTTATGAGGACAAAATTGGGGGGAGGAAGAAAATTATGTCAGTCACTTGAGTTCCTGGAAAGGAAAAATGGTGGGATAGAAATATAATAAATAAATGAAGTGGTGAAAACTGACACATATGCTAAAACATACGTTCTGTGGAGCAAGACTGCCGAGTTCTGGAAGCAGGGGTAGTTTTTATTTGGGGCAAAACTGGTGGTGCCCATCTACCTCTCTATTTACTTATGGCAAAGAAATTTGCCTATAGCCAGGCATATTTTCTCCAATCCATAGCATGCAGGTGATGACTTCTATGCATGCTCTTTTCCTATCCTCCTCCAATAATCTCAGTAGAACAATGAGTCTCTGAGTATGCAACATCATCATCAGAATATTTGTCCCTGCCCAGTTCTGCGATGAACAGAAACCCACGGTGTTTAGTATGGGAAGGCTCTGCAAGCCAGAAGTTGCAGCAGCCGAATCTCTTAATGAACGAATTACTCCTGTAAGGTCTGAGACCAAACAGGAGCCTTCATGGAAAATGGAAGCCTAAAAGGATAGGCCTCTGGCCAGTAGCGAAGCCCTCTTCCATCTCTCCAGGAACTCATGCCTGGTGTACTGTTGGAGTCAGTGCATCAGCTCTAAACAACATGTGGCTCCTGTAGAAAGAATACTGTTCTGCTGTTGGAACTGCACTTGAGCATCTCTGGCAGCTTGGGCTCAGGGGTCTCTGGCACTCCACCGTACTGCTTGGAACTTGGAGTTCCCTCTATCAGTACCAATGGTTTTTTGCCCTCAAGAGTCCATATCTCTGCTGGAGTCCTGCATCAAGACACACTTCAAGGTTCTTCCATGCCTCTTCTGGGAACAGCTTGTCTGTCTTCAGGCATGCATAGCTTCATGTATAGCTCTTCACTTGCATTTCCTGGAACTCAGGGATGCATCAAACGCCTTAGGATAATTACCCACTGGAGAAGCAAATGGGGAGTGTTTGTTGGCGTATTCAGTTCCTTAAAAGAAGGATGGGCAACTGTGGGAAATTCCAGGTCATTTTCTTCCGCTGGAACTTGGCCTATGTAAGTTATCTCCTCTGATGGGCACCAAAATAGAATAATAATAATATTAAAATGGCACCTGTAGCAGCTACAGCACAATCAAAAGATCAAACAGCTTGTGCACAAGCCCTTTTTTTGCTCTTTGGGTGCTTTATAGCTATCAAGGATGCCAGTGCCCCCTCCCCATTTCAGGAGGTAGTAGGGCCATGGCTGTTATGTGGTCTGCAGTTTCTCCACCTTAAAAGCTAAAGGAATGCATTTACATTTGTGACCTTCTCTATGGAGTTGGTCCCAAAGTTGTTGGGAAACCAATAACACATCTACCTTATTTCATTCACTTAGGGCATTAATTGTAAGTACAGGAAGAATCATACTTGCTTCATTTACAGTGGAGGTACACAGAGGTGAAATCTAATATTTTTACTTGCCAGTATTCCTAATCACTAGCCATATTGGAAGTGGTTTCTGGGAGTTAAAGTTTCTGGGAGTTAAAGTCCAAACATCTGGAGATCTGTTTTCTGCTCAAGCCTGATCAAGAAATGACAAGTAGATCCAAGAGAGTGTTCTAAATATGACTGTCTCTGTCACACAGCCTTCCTGTATGCTTGTGAATTTGAATTCTAGGAGTGTATTTGAGATTAGCTATCACTCTTTCTCATTTACATGATTGAAAAGGAAGGAGGGATAAAGATGAAAAGTTAGGCCTCCTTGTGCTTCAGATCTCTGGAAGGTTGACCAAGTGCCAGGAATCTCTTGATGCAGGATCTGCTTTACATATTTAAGCTAAAATAATGCAATATTCCATAGTGAACTTCATATGACAGAGGAGAAAATGTAATGGTTAGTTAAGATCACAAAGATCCTTGCAAAGAAAGGATTTCATTCCTTTGAATGGCAGGAGGTGCTATATTGCCACCTTTAATATTGTATTGCATTAGGAAATAAAGTTGGAATGTACTTTCCTCATTCAAGCAATCTTATAAGCCTTAGATTCCATTTGACTTAATCAGTCTTTTTTTAAAGCCTCCTCTTACTCTTACTCCTCCTTCTCCTCCCTCTTACTTTTCTTTCAATCCTGCACTGTGTTAATTGCTTCCTTATGGTTAAATCTTGCAATTATCATTGAGTTTCTTTGTCCAACAGGTTCCCTCAATGCAGCTCTGGGAAACATTCATACCTGTTGAAGAAGGGCTCAGTAATAAAGATATCCTCACAAGGGTGCCTTCAGAAAAAAGTCACACAATTTTTTCCATGGCTCTCACCATTGATAAGTGGGACTGACTGGAAGATTCAGCAACCTTTTGTTTATTTCTTCCCCCCACCCTTCTTCCATTGCTTCATGGCCCCTTTAATCTCAGTGCAAAATGAAAGGTGTGAAGTTATAAATCCGTTTATAGCTGTAGCTCACTTCCTAAGCTTAGCGGAGTTTGACATTGTAATAAACACTAGTCTTCTGTGGAAAAGTAGGACAGAGCACTTTGATAATTTTCTGCATAGCCTGTAGTTCCTCTGTTGTAAATTTGAAAGCAGACCCTGGATCCCTTTCAGGCTGCTTATGTGGGGGTTCATTTCTTTCTCCTCTATTCTTCTCTCTCTCATTCAGGTTTGTGCCTGGTTGATTTATTGTTCTGCTTCCTGAATTTCAATGTAGTCATTTCAGGTGACTGCCACGAATATATATTAATAATAATACTATACCTTAGTCAATTGAAGTTCTTCCTGCTATTTAACTCTATCAGCATACTTTCCAATATCTGCCTTATATACTCATTTTAAGCTTCAGGAACAAGCAGTTCATATAATCACAGTGAGCATGCCTAATAGGCAAACCACTTCCATAGGGACTAGTAACTGGGACTACCAAAAACTTGGTGAAGTATTAAATTGAAAGCAGATCTCTCCCATTAACCCATAGAAAGCTTCATTTCAGCACTTAAGTAGCTTCCCAAAACAGACAAAGCCAAATATAGCTTGTGGTTCATTAGTGGGGCCTTGGGCCAATTGACATGTGGATGACCTAATGCCAGCTAGAATCTTTTAAAAAACTATGGACTAGGACAGTTCTTTGAGACAAAATAGACCCAATGTTAGATTGTGTGCAAACATTAATGTGCACATTGAAAATCTTGACAACATGGAGGCCAGAGTGGTGTCAGGTTCTGAGGCCAGGATGCAGGTGGTCAGAGAAAAGGCAGGAAATGCGCACCAGGACCAGGGCAACATAACTTCAGGAGAAGCAGAGGCCAAGTCTGGGTTTAATGGGAAGTCTAAATGATAACCATGGTACAGGCCAAGACCAGGAACCAGAAGAAAGCATGGGGACAGTACAAGGATGTGGCAAGGAACAAGCCAAGAGTCAAAAATCAGGACAAACAGAGGTGAAGGTACCTAGGACAGGATAGCAGGGCAGGAGACATGGCACAGCAAGATACACAGCAAGGCAAGTACATGAGACAACAGGAACCAGATGCAGCAAGGCTCAGGCAAGGTGCAGGAGCTGACCCGCAGCTCACAGGAAGGCCTGAGCCACTGAGGCAACACGGCAAGGCAGGATACACAGGCAAGGCAAGAGATCAGTCAGGAAAGAGGCAGGCTCAGCAGCAAGGGGTCATGGAAAGGCAGAAGTGCTACTGAGGCCAGTTCTGGAGAGAAGAGCTTGCTCTTATGTAGCTCTTCTGCAAGGGCTCCCAGCTGGTGCTCATAAGTAGAATGAGAAGTCCAGCAGCCTGCAGACCGCTCCTGTTAATACAGTGGTGGTGGTTGTTTTGGTTCTGGCCACCAGAACAGCTCAGATCCTGACAGATGGGGTAAACAAAATTGGGACCATAGGAGCAGAGAAGTTCCCCATAGGTGGGAAAGTATTACCCTTCCCCACCTGTCCTCACATGATCCCCATAAAAGCATTCAGGACACTGCTATTCCTCCAGCAGCAGGGATGCATGTTTTCTTTAAGCAGCCTTTGATGCTTTTCATGCAACAAACATCATATCTAGCTTGACCTTTTGTCTTCCTAAATAAGAATGCATAATTCTTATTTGGTGGGAGACTGTGGGCTTTTCCCTCCTGAGAAATGGAACAGAAGGAGCTGCAGATGGACTCATATACTCCCAGCATTGACTGACTGACTGACTGACTGACTGACTGACTGACTGACTGACTGTCTGTCTGTCTGTCTGTCTGTCATCTTTTTCTACTTTGTAGAGGAGGATCCTGGCGCTACCTCCTCTGTTTCATCACTATTGCCTCTTCTGCCACTATTGCCTCTTCTCCCACTTTGTATGCAATGTATAGTGAAGATCTGAACTGGAGTTTGAAATCATGTGGAGCATCGCTGGTTTGGCAGTGGGGATGGACAATAGGGGCATGCCCAAAGCAGTGAGGCCAACAAGTGTGGTCTCTCTCTACCCTTCATTCATGTGTAATTGTGTGGGGCAAAGTCTAGCTGGTCTGAACTAACTGGGTCTGGTCGATGGGAGAGAAAGACAGAGAAAAACATTGACACAGAGATTTCAATGGGCTACTATGGGCCAAGAATTTGGTTGGAAAAGGTGTAAGATATAGATTTTGTCATTGGGCACCCTCCTTGCTGGCTGATTCTCTGCCCCTGGCTTGCATACCAGAAGCACTGGTGGTAGAGGGTAAGAGTCTGTGATGCTCTGCATTGCAGATTGCTAATGCTCTTTTCCAAAATGTGGCGGTTTGGCAGCTCGCAAGTTAGGCTTCCCTTGCTGACATTTCATCCAAGATCTTTAAGGGTTTTCCACTGGGGGAGAGCAGTCCTGCTCCCCTCACCAATGGTTCCAACCCAATGCCTATCACGCATACAGATAAGAGTCAGTACAGATAAACTTAGCTACAACAGAAAATATTCTTGTAATGGAAGTGCAAAACTCCATGCACCACATTTCCAATGGCAATGCAGGTAAAATTCTTTCCATTCTGAATGCCAACACCACAGTGCAGGCCTGTTCAAATAGGCTTTTCCAGAGGGAAAATAGCAAGAAAGTTTTCCTTATGATCTACCTTGTGGCCCCAGCCCAATGAGGAAGAATGCCTGAAAAGGGCCCCGTCACTGAAAAATGTCACGAAATGTTTCAACGTGGAAAGCAAAACCAATTCTTTTGTGAATGTTAGTAAGGACCTAACTAGACACAAGACTTGCATCATCATAGGCGACCACGTTGATTTGATTTTATTTAAATGCAAGGCATGAGTGGGAAATAATCATCAGCACTGCAGTGCATGGGGGGAGGGGAGAAGCTTCCTTTCTTCCCTGCCTGTTTTATCTGTAAAAATATGCCCCTCACAATAAAGCAAAGCACTGCATGCTGGGATTTCTTTCTTTCCTGAATGCCAATTTGCACCCCAAAGTGTGTGTGTGCTGGAGGAGCGAAACTATTTTTACTGAGATCACAACTGGCGAATAAAAGTTTACACTTTCCTCCTGTTGATTATTGTCCTGCTGAATATTGCCCTGACTCAGTGCCTGGTTCTTAAGTCTTTCAAATGATGATATGATTACAGATCATGTGGCATCAAATGTAGTCAAGCTCTCAGCAAAGTGCTGCCCTGACCAATAGTGTTTGTGCTCTACCTTAATTCCCTCCCTTCTGGAATATGACAAGAATTTCCACTCACCTGCTTCCCTAAGAATGGTGCCTTGAAAAGTAGACCCCTGATACAAACTGTATTGCTGTGAGCTTCCCAGAGAGCTTTAGCTGTTGTGCAGTATAGGAAGAATGTTCATTATGTGACTTTTCATTAATTGCAATAGAAAAGAAAATGGTAGCCATAGTAGAAACAGAAGATATGGATTCATGGGATTTTGGAATGAACATCAGATAGGTTTCCTTGTGCTGAAGGATTCTCAAAGCTGTATAAAGTGTACAGCCTTCAAAATGTGGGCAGGAATGGAGGTAAATGGAGCAGACCCTTATGCACTGCTATTATCTGGATCATGTATGGACTAAATTAATATTTTAATATTTTTGCAATCAGAACACAGTATGTTAATTTAACTAGGTTCAAATAATAGACTAAAGGGATAACATTACTTTAAAAATGTGTTTTGGCACTTACTATGTATTCAGACACCTTTTCATATATATAATAAAAACCACCCATCCCTGTAGTGGGAGTTTAAAAGAAAACTAAACTTCACTGAAAGCTGATATCAAAACAAAGACAAAAGAACAAGCCTTTTCTAAGTATCATAAAGCATTTCAAGAATCCAAGGGGAAAGAATTGGAGGAAGTCATTTTGTGAGGGGAATGAAAGCAGTATAAGACCACCAAAAACTTTTATGAGCATTTGCAGACAGGATCCAAAGATGCTGGCATGATGCAGTATCTAGCATAATGCTTTTCTAAATGCACAGCCAAATGCAATAAAGTCAAAACCACACCACTTAAGTTTCAGAGCTCACGGAAGAAACAGAAGAGAAAATAATATTGCTAGAAGTGAAATAGTGTAGTCATTCCTCTCCTAAGACTTTATTACTTCTCATGATTCACCTCTCTATCAAAGTCTGTTCATGAGATATAAATTTGAAGGTAAATTTGAACTACAAAACCAATTAGGGTATGATTATGTAACATCCAACAAGCAACAAAATGCAGAAGGAAAACACAATAGGCTTCCTAGTCCATGTTTGTAACTACTTGATTTTTTTCTTCTTTAGAGAAAAAAAAAACCACTGCTATACATGCAAGTTTCATGCCCAACAAATAGTGGATATATGGATAGAAACTGTAAAGAGAGCCCACTTTTTCTTCCCTATTTCCAGATAGCTTTGGTTTTTCTTTCTTATAACACTTCAGAACTCTTTAAGTCAGACCTAATCTCAGATATGGTCCCTTTCAATGTTTCATAAGCCCAACCCTAAACCTAAGCTGCATCTGCTTTAGAATTTGCATTAGTGTGGTTATTTTAAAAAAATGTTTTATATTAAATGCAAACTGTGTTAGAAAGAACAAGAACTCATCTCATTGTTGGTGCTTTTTTTTTTCTTTTTGGGAGCGGTGTACAGAAAGCAGCCCCCTAATTCCTAATACTAGGTACATTAAAATATTGGATTTCTCCATTCTGACTATTTCTTCTGTGGACAACTCGCTTCTGTCCTGGGGACAGATACAAATAGCTTCTCATTGTGAACCAGGAAATGACTTATCCTTACAATGAAATGGTTCATTTTACACTTCTAAATTATCTCTGCGTCTGTTCCTTCCTCCTCCCTTCCAGCAATTCCATTCCATTCCTTGTCCCACTTGGGAAGTGTTCTCAGTCAGTTAATATTTTGTGCTGTCGCTGTTCCTGGTAAGGGGTGTGGGGGTTAAGCTTTTGTGTCCTGAGTCCGCTGTGCTGAGATCTTGTGCTGGTGCACGGGAGCTGTTGATTTGGCTACCTACGGATGGGCACTCTCCCCTAAAGTTTGGCGGGGCGGGGGAGAAATGAGATTATCTGAAACATCTTTTACTAATGAAACAAGTCAAATATTCTGTCAGGAAAAAGCCAGTTTGCTATATGTAAGTCACAAGGTATCAAAGTCGAATAAATCTTGTTTGAGGAACGAAACTATTATGAATGTGAGATGTGCAGCTTAATTCAGCAGCCTCATGAGAAAATGGTGGATTTTAAAATATTCAATGTTTGTTTAAATATGATTAAGTTTGATTACATATACCATTCATACTGAAAACCACTCAGCAGAATTCAGTTCCTGCTAACTTTAGCTAGGCTTCTCATTACTATCTTGCCCATGGATAGATTTACTTTTTCCTCCTTCACCATAACTCTGTAAATAGATTTGAACCAATGCAATGTAATCTTAAATATATGTTAAATCATCGAGCAAAGTAAAGCCAAAGTATGAGAGACATAGTTTTAATTTCTGGCAAAATTCAGTGACAAATTACAATAAATAGACTTAATTTGAGTACTAGCAAGAGTACTACCATTTTCTATTCTGTTAGATTGATGAAGAAAATAACATCCTAAATTGCCTTGCATTATGCCATTTTATAAGAAATATGTAATAATGAAGCACTTGGATTCCCTTTCTGGTGCTGTAGAAAAGGTGTCAGTATTTGTGACGAATTCCTAAAACCAAATTTCTGTTAGCTATGTTTGCCTAGGCATTTCGTGATCCGAGCCACTAAGCAGAATTTACTAAAGATGAATAGCCATAATGAAAACTGTCAGATGATTTAGCAGCTCTTTATTACTGTTCTATTCAATTTCACTCAATTTGACTGCATTAATATTCCTGTTCACATCATTGTTCAATTTTTGAAACACATGTGGTTTGGGCTGCTTAAGTTGCACTGGTTAGCCTAATTGTTCTACACCAGAAGATTACTGAATTGACCCCAAGGTGGCCAGGGCATGCCACTGAAACCCAAGCCTTTAAAAACGCTAATTGGTGTGGGGCATCTGGACTGTTGAGTAAATAACTCAAATACAGAGTGTCCCGATTTTCTCCTTTGAGTTGTGGCATATCTATCACCCTAAAATAAATAGCTCTGTCTTTTGGAAGTTCTTGCTTTCTGATTAATCTATTACTTTTATGTATTTTACTTTCATGACTGAATGTGGTTTCTTTTCACAAGCAGCAGCTGAGGTGGTAAACCTGCATCTGAGCTGGTCTTCTCAACATGCTAGATTTCTTTATGCAGGCTTTGTTGTTCCTGGATAGAAGAGCATTTAGTCAGATGTGCCTCCATTTGCTGTACGAACTATGTAGAAACACATAGATTTGCAACCAGTTCTGCTGCTTGAGGGAAATAGGCCATTACGGCTGAATCAGAGTATGGGCCAACTGTTAATGAGTATATTTTCTTTCTTTCTTTCAGGGTCCACCTGGTCCAAAAGGCGAGAAGGTGAGTCAGCATGCTGTTGCCACTAACAAAATAAAGGCAAGCCCTCCTGATATTAACTGATGGCTTTGGAGCAGTATGATGTGAGATTATTTGAGAGAGCTGAGTTAGCACACAGATGCTGTGTTAAACCTATCATCTCATCTTTCCACTTTGCAGGGAGATCAAGGTGATCAGGGCCCTCGGGTAAGCATATTAACAAAAATGTTACACTTCCCCTTCCCTGACTAGGCAATTAGTCCTTAGTGCAAAACTAAATTGAACAGTGTCAAAGCTAATTACGCTTATCAGCTGCTTTTTACCCTGCATGTTGTAGAGAGAGTGTCTACAGGAAGGCAATAGCTAAACATGACTTCACAGACATAAGAAATATTTGAGTAGACATGCTATACACACTACTGCACACCAAAATTCAGAACTTCTCTTATTAGGTAGCAATATATTTCAGAATGGTTGTGACTTGCTGCATTAAAAAAAAAGCCTTCTAGCTTTCCCCACCTGTTTTTTTATCAGATCTGCATGAGCTTCTAATAAACCAAACGGCAGGTGGATTTTAACAAATTATATATCTATAAATAGGAGTTATGCATGTCTTTACTATTTGCTTTTTTGAAAAGCAATATGTTCTGAGCATCCAGAATCTGAGTTCAGAATTAGTGATACAACAGGAGCATAATATTCGTTGGACTGGGTTTTGTTTGTATATTTTATAGCTGAAATAGTGAAACAAGGCAGAAGAAACTGTGATGGAGAGAATGCCAGTTGTTTCTCTTTACATCTGTGCATCCTAGTAAAAATAGAAGAAGCACCAGTTGGTGCCAGAAACAATTGTCAGAATGGTGAGAGATGTGTCCTTCCCCTGCCCATCCCGCTGCTTTATTGGCTTTTCTAATAGCCCTGGCAGTGTTGGCTCCAAATTCTGAGGAGGGATAGACTAAGCCAGGCTGGCCTGAGTGGGCTCAGCACTTTGCTTTTGTCAGTCCAGTTGGTGCCACTACCTAAAAGAAGAAGGTGGGACAAGTCAAAGACACCCTTCTTGTTTCCCTTGTCACTGCTCACTTGCTTTAAGAGGGGAGGTGAATGGGCATCAATAGCAAGGGGGAGAAACAAGAGGAAGAGATAGGGGCCTGTGTGGTCAGCAATAGACCCCTTGCTGGGTAGAGGCCCAATCATGCCGATGGTTACATATCATGTTAGCGGATGGTGATGGAATCTGCAGTCAGAGAAAGGCACGGAGTCAGGGAAGGCAGTGCTAGGGAATATATTAAATGATAGCGTTATTTTCTCTGAAGCATTTTTTTCTCTACAAGATCCCCTTCATCTTAGTTGTACAGTTTAGTTACACAGTGAACAAAGCCAGATAATTATTAAGGGCTACTGTTTCATATGAGCGGATGGAGAAGTCTCTGTGTCTTGGCCTTATTCCAGAGAACAGAGGTTTCCAAAAGCCCCTCTGCCATTCTAGTAACCATGGTAGGTTACTGGGACTATAAGGATATACAACCTAATGTTCTTTGCTTTTCCTTCCCCTCTCTCCTGCCAGGTGCAGGAACAGACAGGCCATTTTTGCTACATTTCTAACTAGAAAAGAGTGATGGGGAAAAGTGTGGTGTAGTGGTTAAGAGCATGGGTCTGGGACTCAGGCGACCAGGGTTCTAGTCCCCGCTCGGCCATGGAGCCAACTGGGTGACTTTGGACCAGTCACAGACTCTCAGCCCAACCTACCTCACAGGGTTGTTGTTGTGGGGATAAGATGGAGGAGGAGAATGATGTAAGCTGCCTTGAGCCCTTTGTAGGAAAAAGGCAGGATATAAATCAAAAGAAAAAAAAAGTGCTGCTAGGAAACCTTTTATACTGGGGCAATGTGTTCAGGGCTCCTCAAAACAATGTACTGCTGTTTTTGTGCTTTTATACTTGTACTTTCTGTTAGAGGCAGAAACAAATTGACGCTAACTTTGAACCGAGTGAAGAAACTTAAAAAGGAGATAAAAGATAGAGTCTAAGAGATGGTTATGCTTGGAAGGCTAATTGTTAACCATTGTTAAGACGTGCTTCTCCTTTTCAGAACCATGCTATGCAATGTACTTGACTGTCCGTATTTGAAGTTAAATATATTAATATAAACTAATATAACTCAGTTGTAATGTCTGAATAACTTTGATTGCATGTTGAATTTCAGTACTAGGTGACACCATGGTGTTTTTAGTCATTTTCAGAAGCTTTCTGTCCCAACAAAATCACAGCCAAATGTATGTGGCATCTTATTAAAAAGACATGAACATTTGTATGAAGCTGTTCCATAAAGATTTCAAAAACCTGTAATTTGTGGTTTGATAGACCTTACAATAAAATTATGAAATCTAAACTTCTTCAGGGCATGCTCCTTTTTATTAATACATTAAATACTGACTGTACACCATTCTTCCTGCTATTATTTTACTCAAGTGTAAGTGCAGCATGTCTGGATTGTGACTGGGGCCACAGCATGTGTGGAAGAGCTTTCATTCTTCCATTCCTAACTGCAGCACTGCTGAAAACCACCCCTGCATGGCAGGTAGCAGCTTTAACATCTCCCATAGGTGCCATGAGTAGTGGGGTGACAATTTTCAGTGGAAGAGTCCCAGCCGGAAAAGGAGGGATTGCATCTCTTCTCCCCAGTGCCAATCTGAAATACATGCTCACACTTACTTTGAAGTAAAATAAAAATAGAGAACGGGGCAGTATATATTTAATGCAACATCCAATTTTACCTTTACAGAACAGATGCTTACAAGAGTACAAGAGAAAGTGTGCTGAATTAGACCAAAAGCATATCTATTCCAGTATTCTCTTTCTACAGGACCAACCTGATGCCTATGGCAAGCTCACAAGCAAAACCTGACCACCTCCACTCATGTTCCCCACAGTACTGGGTATCATTGGCATACTGCCTTCAGTACTGGATATATAACCATCATGATTAGTACCAATTGTTAGATCCAACTGTCCCAATTTTCCAAGAACAACTCAGCTTTTGGGCACCTATTAGTGCAATCTGAGCACAATCTTTATTTTTGCCTAGTTTACCATTTGCTAGCATGAATGGCTGGTCTAGTAATAGTAGCTGTTTTATAATTCAGCTCACTCTCACAGGAACTTTAGGAATTAAATTCCTAAATAGCACAGTTCTTCATGGGTTTCTTCTAGACTGAATGTGCTGATAAATGTCTCTGAGAAGATCACTAAGACCCTGTACAGAAAAAAGCCTGTCATTTCATGCATTGTAGCTGCTGATCGTTGATACAATGTATTGTAAGATAATTACAATATATTTCTAGCTTGTCCTTAACAGAAAGAGCAACCAAATTATTAATTTTTGAATCAGAGGATGGGTGAGCAAACACACTGAAACTGGAGGGGGCGGTGTTCCATTGGTGCTCCTCTCTTGATCCATCAACAGTATGGCAAGGTTCGATATTTTGGATGAATCACCTTCCCTCCCTGCAGCCTTTGCATCCACACTGTTCCAGAGGGTCTTGTCAACCTTCTGCTGCAAGTTTTGGTGAAGGTGCAGGGGGCTCCTGCACTGGGCAATGGGAAATTGCTCCAAACTGCCCCATTTCACTGATGGATGGACACCAATTGGATACACTTGAGTGTTTTAAGCAGAGATTCTTGAGGTATGAAGAGGAGTGTAACAAGCACATCCCATTTTTTATCTTTGAAACATTTAGTGGTTTATACTAAAGATTTTACTAATCCAACAGTTGAGGCCTTGATATCTGACTTGGAAGGATGCCTTGATGATGATTGGCAAGAATCCAAGTGTTTATCAGTCTGCCACACAAAGCTTTTTCATCAGCTTGTAGTGGGACCTTGCACATGGAAAACAATACCCTTTGCAGAGAGTTTTGTTCCAAATGTGTAGATTAAACAAGCTGCTACTTCTTTTAGTACCTTCATTTCTTCCAGCAGGTTTTGCATGTCCTTGCATGAAACACTGAAAGTTGTAATTTCCCTTCTGCTTGCAGTCCTTTGGATCTGGGCCAGTGTGTTTTAAGCTGAACTTTATTATGTCTTAGGAATCTCTTAAACAGCCCATATATAGACATGAACAAGCATTCACAGATTCAGAAGGCTTGGTTAGGACCATAACCTTTTGCTAAAGACTCTAGAAATGCTTCCTTTGAAATGGTTTGCAAATCCAAAATAATTTTAAATGATTCTAAAATTGTGTTTGTTTATCAGTTTGGCCTTTTTATTTTTATTTTTTTAACTTTCACTCATTTTGAATACGAAGTATTGCTGTAAGCATAGTCATATTCATATTCACTGTGAATGAATGGTCAATGCCTTTAAAACAGCTTCAGTATTTCTTTTAATAACTTAGGGATGTTTTCTCTAGTGGTTAGAAAGGGAGCTGTCAAAAGATGACAGCCAACAGAAATTGTGTGTATTGGGGGCAGCATGGACAGAAGTATTTTGAATTGGAGAGATGCTCAAACAGCTTGTCTGTGGACAATGAATGCATTGAAGGAAGGGTCAGGATCATGCTCTTTTTGCAAAAATGATACATTCATATTACCCTTTGTGAAAAAATGCAGGGTATGGATCCTGTGTACAGACAGTATTTGTGTACTGTTTGCATGCTTGTAGTCTCTTTGCAGAAGACTGGATCAGCACATGAAGGGTGGGTTGCTATTCCAATTCAGATATCCACACAAATGGTCTTTATACATGGGTATATTTTCTGGACAATACCAGAGAGAGAGTGAGGCAAAGAACCGAGAGATGCCTGAGAAGCAAGATTTTGTATGATTTTTCTCCAGGAAATTTAAAAGCAGATATAGATTGTCTGTACCTTTGGCCTTCTGAAATACTCTGCTTCTATAATTCTAAATAACATAAATGTTGCAAAGATACCATTGGCTCTAAAGAAACTGAACCTGGTAGCCTTACCAAAGGACTACTCACTTTCCATATGTAGTGTGAACCTAACAGTTTAAAGCAAAAAATATGAGATTGAGAGAGAAACAGTGTGGAGGGGTGGTTAAGAGCACAGGACTGGAACTCAGGTAATCTGGATTCTAGTCTCTGCTTGGCTATGGAGCTCCCTAGGTGACTTTGGACCAGAGACTCTCTGCCCAACCTACCTCACAGGGTTGTTATAGGGAGGATAGGATTGAGAGCAGGAAGAGGAGAATGATGTAAGCTGCTTTGAGTTCTTTAAAAAGGAAGGAAAAGATATAAATCTAATATATATTATATAAAATTTATATATAATTATATAATATAAATCTAATAAATAAATGACACAACAAAAGAAGAAATATAGAATGCCAATAACCCAACTTGAGGTGGGTAGCTATGCAAGAAGGGGTCCCATTTGTTCAATGCTTTCCCTTCAGAGGTTTTTGAAGACTAACTTAATTGCTGGAATGCGAAAGGAATCCCTTTGGTTGTCATTTTAATACACTGACTTCATTCAAACCAGAATGAAAACATCCTTTATTTTCCCCCCTTCCCCAGTTGTGTAATAGGTTTCTATGCTCAAAAATGTGTACATTATGGAAAATTAAGTGTAAAAGGAAAGTGATTTAAGAGTCACAAAGGTAAAACAGCATAAAACACAGCTTCAGACAATAAGATATAAAAAATATAACAGGGCAAGAAAAATATATGAGTGAAAATACCAGTCAGACAAAAGGCATAAATCTCTTGTAAACCAATGGGAAAGGAGCAGTATATTAAAAAAAAATCTAAACAAATAAACACACATATGTATGTTTAGAGGGAAGTTCCTACTACTTCCAGCATTCCCAGCCAGAGTGATGACCTTAAGGGCAGGTAGGCAACTTTGGGAGAGAGAATTCCTTCAGGTACTGTAGCCCCAAGCCATGAAGGGTTATTAAAATCAGCACTCAGTTGAGCCTGGAAACAAATCAGGAGCCAAAGATTATATAGTCTAGATTTAATATGAGTGTTCAACTTGGTTCCAGTCAGTAACTTAGTTATTATACTGTGTCCTAATGGAAGCTTCTGGACTGTCTTCAAGGTCAGGCCCTACAACAACACACTCTGCTGATCTAGCCAGGAGGTTAATAGAACATGTTCACTGAAGCCAAGCTTTCATGACACAGGTGGGGTTCTAGTTAGTGTATCAGCCTTAGCTCTGGCCTAGGGAGCTCATCCATCCCTCTAAAGAGAAGGAGAAAGATGTCTTCAAAGCATGGACCATAAAATGCCACACAGAGTGCTGGACCAGAATTTTCAGAGTATGTACTGAAGCATATGATACAAGGTGGCACAGTGCAAATACTTGAGGCAGCAGCTGAGCTTGGCTTTCTCTGTATTTAACCATTGTGATGTTTTGTGACTGTGAGACATTGCAATGTTTGTGTCCTGTGTACAATGGTGGATAGAGTACAGACGGCCCCTGGATCATAAAGGTCTGAGTTACAAGCTACCCTTACTTACAAACAAACTGCCACAAAGACTATTAATTTAAAAATTAATTTAAAAATTCAATTTAAAGACCATAGAAAAAAGGAAGCAGAAAGCGAGACTGGGAGGTCTTCAAAGCATGCTTCTTGCCCTGCTAATCCAGAGAGGGAAATCCCTCCATCATTTCCTTGGTGCAAGCGGGGGATAAGAAGATAAGAATGTAATAAATGAAGAAGGGGAGCCCTGATAAACCGTACCATGATCTGAGAGAGAGAGAGAGAGAGAGAGAGAGAGAGAGAGAGAGAGAGAGAGAGAAACAATCCAGTAGACATGTGGTCAACAGGATTAAGAGTTAAGACTTGGAGGGAGGCTAGAGATATTTGTGGTTTCTCCACTTTAACAAGGGCCCTTCACACCAACTCCAGTATATTCCAATCCGTCAGTCTTCGTCATGGTACCTCTTTGTATTTGCAAATAAAACACACACATTTTACTGGCATTAGTTCCATAGAAGATGTATGTCAAAACTGTTAGAAAATCATTGATAATCAACAGATGGAGGAAGGACCAGGAGTGTACCCGTTGTCACTACTTCTGATCTCCATGCCTTGATCTGAAGGCCATAGGGAAACTAATGTGCATGAACTGTGGCTGAGTTGACTGTTTCCACATGGTTGGGTACTCTGCAAAAGGAAGGGGATTGGATTGCCCACACCAAGCAAGAACAAATTGCGCACTGCAGGTGCTGATAAAACCTTCAGGTCAATGTGTACAGGTCAATGTAGTTTAATATGATTCTGCTTCTGCCTTCATGCTTGGAAAGGATGATATATAAATATAAAGCAAATATAAAGTTCTTTGCTTTATATTTTTCTGGCATGGTGTATTTTCCTTTTTTCTTTATTTTCCTCTGACACAGTTCAGTTATTGGGAAATGACACAGAGAAGATCACAGCACAACTTCTGCAAGTTCAAGAGGTTTGATGGTTGAAGTCTCCTAAGAACTATTTCTTGTGCAAATGCTTTTTTTACAAATGTGTGGAGAGGTCTCTACTGCAGTAGACTGAGGAGAGAAGAATTAAACTTGTCATTCTGTGCACCAGCTTCTGTTCAGCTTCTGTTTACTTCAGTTGTACTGAAGGCTTTGCACTATAAAAAAAACTTGCAGGACCTTTACAGGTTTCAAAATGACTTTTACTCAGAGAACTTTGCTACCTGAAGATAATTCATGATTTATTGTCCAGGCAGAGCAGTAATTAACGAAAATAGACCTTGAGTGTGCACTAAATGGGTCTAATGGAGTATGTTAATCTATTTGCTATCTTCTTTTTGCAAATGATAATAAAGAGCTATTGCCATTCAGTCCTGATACAAGGAAATTTATCGTGTATCAGGCCTCACAATCATCATCCAGCAGCTGACTTTAAATTAGTTTTGGGGTCTAGGTGCAATAAGAAGCCACACAGGGTGCATACTTAACTATTTTCATAAAATTATTTTCTCCACATGGCGTATTCCAGGGAAATTTTTTTAACAGCTGGGGCCGTATGCAACTGATAGCATCTTTCAAATGTCTTCAGCAGGAGGGATTAAGTTGCAGAAAGCGAAGGCATTCAGAACTTTCTTTTATTATCTTAACCTTTGTTAACTTGAGTGATTAAACAGATTCTTTTGCTCTGGTGAAACTCTTAGGACTTTGTACTTAATATTCTTAAATGATTAACCCTTGTTTTTCCTCTGACTAAGTGGCACAATAATAAAATAACACCAATAAATTCTATTGCAATATTAATAATAGTCTGTGATGCACATCTCATTCATCTTAAGCACAACCCTGAGTTGATCTGTGTTTATGGATGAATACCTGAAGTTGAAAAAGTCTCATTTGACCAATACACGCAGTAAGTTAGCTCACATCTTTCAGGCTGGTGAACTAAACCTTTGTAGTTCATGGACGAGCTAATCTGTTGGCATGTGTCATGTCTATGCAGTAGGCAGACCATGTATGTGGACTACCAGCCTCCCATAAATCTAGCTTCATTTGGAAGAATGCCATTTCAGGATTTGACCTGAGAGATGAGCCATACCAAAAGTCAATCTATCATTACAATGAAATACCTGCCAATGAATCTGTTCATTACCAAGAAAGGTACTGAACCGAATAATTAAAACTGGAGTTGAGAAGAATGCTGTACAGCAATGATTTTTAACATGAAAGGGGGCCTTCAAGGTTAGTCACACATTTCCTGAAAGTCCCACCCCCATAACCTTTTTGCCCTTGGTGTAGCTCAGATCTGCTGAAGCTTTGGAATAGGACTTTCCTTCCCAGTCACTGTGGACTAGCATTGCTATTTGTCATATAGTTAAATTTGTCATATAGTTAAATCTGGATTTGTGAGTACAGCATTGTTACTAAAACACAAAAAGGGATCCTCCCCCCCCAAATAGAAATGGTGCCAAACTTTCACTGGGTCAGACATCAGGTCTACAAAGAGGAGTGTGGTTTTGAATTATAAGCATGTGGGGCACTGGTCACCAGTGATATGCATTCTCTTTGCAACACACACAACCATCACAGAGATCTCTGAAAGGGAAAGGACATATCACCCAGTGAGGAAATGTTCAAATAATCCACTACCCCCACTGCATGTCAACTAATTAAAATACTTGTAAGCGCATTGGATGATGAGAAGTAGCCAACATGGATTTACTGGGAGCACATCATTCCATATCAAGTTGTTTTAAAATGTTTGATACATTATTTACTAGACAGTTGAATGTAGTTAGTAGCATATAGCCTGGCTGAACTTGACATAGACTCAAAGACGCACTCATTCATTCATTCATTTATTCAAATATATGTACCACTTTTCCTGGCCTGAAGTCAGCTTATATTAAAGTGACAAAACTACTTAATAAAGTATCACTGCTGCAAATGTAAAAAATGCATCCAAAGACTAATCATCAATAGAATTAAATTCTCCTGTGAGGCTTATAGTACTGGTGGATCTGATGTCGTTCAGCAGCTTCATTAATTACTTTCCTGTGGGAATTTAATTATGCATAATTATTAACATGTGCTTAATGTGGGTTTGCGGGGCAATACAATTACCTTTTAGGACACACATTTTAAAAAGCAAAAGTGTTCATTGGAAAGTATACACACAAAATATTACTCTTTAATATTTCCCATGTGAATGGAAATAGAGCACTGGATCTTCCTTTTTAGAAAATGCATCCCTTAGGAACTGTTCCCCCTTTTTTCCAGAATATGAACCACTGCATGTTTGATTATTTCTTGTGTTTGCACACAATTTCCAAAAAGCGACATGTTCTCTATTAAGAGTAAAGTTCTGTTTTGAATGAATACACAGGCTTGGAGAAAGAGTGCCTTTTGACCTGATCATACTCTGTGGTGTGTTATTATTTTAGTTTGACTACTGATGGGGAAAGCAGCAGTTGCAATAAAAGGGGTTTATAGAGAAGCCCATGCTGCGAGTCTTTGGCACAATATAGGGAATGATACAGGACACTATATTCCCCAGAGCAGGTACAATAATGAGCCCCCCAGATTAATTAGAGCCTGAGGTGGCTGTAGGGTGTGGAGACAATCATATAATGTGTCACGATCACTCTGCCCTATAGCTCGAGTGATTTGATGTGAAATAGTAGCAGCTGGCTGCAAATGTACGAAGTGCAAGTGGGCAGCAGGTGGTAATTCCAGTCTTGTTTGCCAGATCTTTGCAGGAATATGTCAGCTTGTCCAGCAAGGTCAGGAGCAAAAGCAGACTTTAGTGCTTCTGCTATGAGAGGTAAAGTAGGTAGGCGATAATTTGCTCACATCCTGATTTATTACCATGTTATAAATAAGCCAGGATATGTTAAGTGCTATCAACTGAGCAGTTGCTGCAAGTATCCATAGCAAGCATCATATTATGCAAACTTCCAGCACAGATGGCCTGATTCTGGAGAAAAGTGTGTTATGTTAGGGTACAGTCAAGCACCATGTCTTGCTGGGGCTTATCACACAGACCAAGAGCTGCAGCAGCATCCTCTGTGACAAATGGACAAGCAGACTATAGCCAGCGTTAATCAGGTTTATGATGCTACACAAGGATAACATTTGATTCAGTTCATTACCTCACTGAAAGCCAGTGTAGTGCAGTGGTTAGGAGTGTGAGACTGGGACTCAAGTGATCTGGGTTCTAGTCCCTGCTCAGCCATGGAACCAACTGAGTGACTTTGGGTCAGTCACAAATTCTCAGCCCAACCACCTCACAGGGTTGTTTTTGTTGGGATAAGCTTGAGAGCAGCAGGGAGAGAATGATGTAAGCCACTTGGTTATAAACAAAAAGCTGGATATGAATCTAATAAATAATTTACCAGAAACCTTGCAGCACCTTCTTGAATTGCAAGCTGCCTCACTGGCACTGGAACTATTTTTATTCCTTACTGTCAGGGATGAATCATAGGCAGATCTCAAAAGTCATCTAGAATCCAAAATCTGGGAGCCAGACATTGAAGCATCAGTGAGCAACATAGCTAGGAGTCTGTGCTGAGGACCATTCATGAGCACACCAAAACCAGGAAGACTCAGCCCATGGAAGAAACACCCAGGCTGCCTAGGCCCAACCAGTCCGCAGCTTAAATACTTCACTGACAAGCTGTTTGAAGCTGCAGATTTTATAGCTCACCAAATGGGGCACATACAGAAAGTTCCCAGTTCTAGTCCCTACAGCTCCTGATATCTGAGGCAATATGCAATGGAGGTAACCATGTTCAAAAAGAAATACACATGGAGAATAATCTTCAAGAAAAATAACATTTTTTAGCTTCCCCAAATAATCTTTTCTGCCTTAGGAAAATGTGCAGGAAGAAACATGCATTTAAGTTTAACCGAATTCTGCGTGGTCCTTAATTTTTTGGCAAAGTGCTATCCAAATTTCACTTTTCTGTTCTAGTATTTGTAAAGAATTGCATTTGCAAACTATTTGTATATGCAGTGTAAATTCTGCACTTGAGCTTGTAGTGGTTAATAGAGAGATCTAGGATGCTTGCGGATGGATGGCTCCTAGGATTTCCAATAAGAAGACATTGTGCACTATTCCACTTTGTCTTCCTTAATAATGGTTGTTTTTGTGGAAAGTTAATCAACCCAAAGCAATGGAAAAACAAAGGGTTCTAAGTGGAAGGAGACATTATCTGGGTCCCCCATAAATTCTGTAAATGAGGCAAAGTTATAAATGTTAGAAATGTTATAATAATAATAATAAAATAATAAAAAGTGATAGGGTGGCCATATGTTCTGTTTTACAGAGGATGGCCCTATGTTTGTGGAGCTGTCCTGTCAACCCTGGTTTAAAGAGCCATAGGAAATGTGGTTTCAGATTGTATGGTAAAACCTGCAGTTGTTAATAACCTTCTGACTCCATATAAAAACCAGAATAAGTGTAGTTTATAGTTGTAAGGAAATTTAAAAGTAAAGCAGCACCAACTGGATGACATCCACCTAGTCTACCTGTCTGTCTCCAATGGTGATAAGCAGATGCTTCCAAAAATTCACAAACAAGATGTGAAGCTGATACATCCACCCCTTATTGGTTGAGACCCGTGTTACTCAAAGAAATACTGGCCAAGGACATGAGGGAGAGGTTATCTTTCATGCCACATAGACCTTGATAGAGCTATCCTCCACAGATACAGTTTTTTAAAGCAATCTAAGCATGTGGCCATCAGCACATCAAGATTTAAGTTAGTTGTGTTTTCTCAGTTTAGGGTGAGAATTCCTGAGTTACATATTTGTACTTTTCAAGGTTTCAGTTTTCAGAAACTGATCTTGTCATAAAATATGTTTATTTCCCCCTAGAATAATCCTTTTAAATAAAAATATTAAAATCAATCTAAGTTCTTTTTATTTGATTTTGGTCTTTATTCCATAAGAATTATAACTTAGGAAAGAAATGAGCAATGTTCAGAGAAAAGCTAATGAATTGCAGACATAAAATAAGCTTTCTTGTGTTATCATAAGAAAAACAGTGACTATTCTAAATTCCAAAACAAATATTCTACAAGAAAATAAATACAAATTTCATAAAATTGTTTTGGGGTGTGTGCATTTAAGAAAGAAAGTGCATTTTAGATACATTTGTAATGTATCTTTCCAGTATCGGGAAAGAAGATTGTTCTAAATTTTGGGGAACAGTGCAATCTAATATGTGCCTATGCAGAAGTAGATCCCACTAAGTTGAAGGAACTTATTACCAGGTCAATGTGTACACCATTATAGAAATATGTGCTTTGAAGATAATAAATATCATAAAGTAAACAGAAGTAAGTGAGGAGTGGTCAGCCAAAGTTAATGGAGTTATATGAGCAAATTATAGGAAAGGATGGAATTACTTTTTAAAATATCTTAAAGAAGAGGTTTCTTCTCCTGAGAATTGGTTTTAAGAAAAATACACATTTAAAAAATATTTTCCAGAAAAAATAGGCTTTGCTATTTACACTGACCTCAGCAGGTAGAGGAGATAGAAAGAAAAATGCAGCAGCATCTGATTGGATAAAAGCTCAGGGCTTTCTGTATAATAATTTGCCCTGTAGATTATCGGAGTACATTTCAACCATATTGCAAAGGTTGCTGGCCTTTGCTTAGAGAACTGTTCTCTAATCCACCTATCACCCTCAATCTTCCAGTACTGGAAAGACGTAAGACATTGGTGCAAAATTCTTCTCTTGGATCTGATAACCTTTTCTGTTGATGTAAAAGTATTCCAATATAACAGTGAGGTAACCACTGTAGGATGTGAGAGATGAAATTAGTTCTGGGCATAGTAAATGTTGGCCCCAAGATATTTTTTTTAACATGGTTCAAATCTAGCAATGGTTTTATGTTCAATATATCATTGTATGTATATATATGGTCAGTTTGTGTACTTTGTGTTGCATGGTAAAGAGAACCTTCTAAATGCAGTGAAAGTATCTGTCAATTCAGAAGTGTTTGTCCACATAAATCTATAGACAGAACATGCCCTTGAATGGTTTTTTCCCCCAACCTGGGCTTCCCAGAATAGTTGGTCTACACCTGCCATCATCGCTAACCATTGGCCATGCTGGCTGATGTTGTGGTTTGTAGTCCATCAACACCTGAAGCCCTCAGGTTAGAAAAGCCTGCTCTAAAAGAAGGTGTCTTCCTCCTGCATTGATTAATAAACTAAATACTAATACATTTCACAGACTTGTTACCTGCAAAAATGTTTTATATTTCATGACCATATTCTGTCCGGGAGCTCTCCGTATATGTACGAAAGAAAAGGAAATCTCTAACCTGCCATCTTTGGCAGCAAATCTGAGGACAGAGATAAGAGCCTACTAAATTTCATGTCTGTTATTAAACTGTTGTTCTGTGTGACGTTTTGTGTTGTGTTATTTCGGTGCTGTGTGTGTGTGTGTGTCCCTAGGGTCTGCCTGGCTTCCCTACAGTTGCTGCCCTTCACAGTAATCAGATCCTCACCATCAAGGTTTGTGGATGACATGTACCAACTGGCCAGCCTTTCCTTATTGGTGTAGAAGTGCCATGAATACTTAGCTTGCCTTAGGGAGCTGGTCATTCCACTGTATGCATCATGGGCCCAATTGTCACTGTACTTACTCTTCCAATGCTGTTGTTTTGCCCTGGGTTGAGGCTGTATGCTACTTCGTTCTTGCACTCTTGAAGAGCATTGAATTTTTCAGGAAAAAATGATCTTACTGTGATTTGCTTGTAAAAGGCTCCCAACAATGCATATTTTCATCAAATGCATCCGTCTCAAATCCTGAATGATAAATGAATCAGTTTATTTCACCCTTGTGGTTTCATGGTTGCCACATATACTTTGAATGATTCAAGAATTGAGCAGAAATTATTCAAGTCATGCACGGACCAGCAAACTCAGGTATGCCATTTTAATGGCACAATTCTTCACGGCACAATATGCTGTTTGGAAAGTCTGACTAAAGCTGAACTGGTGCTTTGTCTCTTGGAATCTTTGCTCATGAACCAGAATAAAAGTGTTCACTGAGGAAAATTAAAAATCACAGTTAGAAGAGTCGTCCTGGCTTGTGTTGTCTTTAATTTCATTAAGTGATAAGCAATGAAGATGCTACCTCCTATCTTCTAAATTTATATGGTCACTCTTTTAAAACAAGGCATAGATTCTTTTGGCAGACACAAGCACCAGTTGGTTATCATATTTGCCACTGCAAGTCTAATGTGTACATTTCTATTTCTTTCTTGGGGCCTTCTGATGTCTATTCTTCAACTCTTTCACCTCTGAACTTCAACCTTTGACTTCACCTGCCTGATCAGATGGTGTTTCCTAAAATCAATCATGGGTTTCTCTCTGCTGATCAGCAGCTCATTAAACGCCGCCTCATTAAGGTAGTGCTTAATCTCTCTCTGCACCTTTTGCCCTGCTTTTGCTTGCAGCTGATTGCTGAATTGTAAATATTGCTGAGCCACACAGTTGTTAATGAAATGAATTTTTGTTTTTTGGAAAAAGCTAGATAAAACTGCACCAAGCTTCAGTATAAACTGCATAATTAATTTTATCAACTGTTTTCTACTAGCTTTTTACTGGAAACTGGACAAACCTTACTATTTTTGAAGGGGTGATTGTGATTTAACAGTTCATTACCCAGCTAGATTAAATTATTGCAATGTGGATATATTGAAGCTGTAAATGTTGTTTCTCAATTGTCACTATAAAATAACTGCTAAAAAGACATTAAATTTATTGCTATTTGATTTGTAGCTTGAAAAGTACTGTGCAGCTTTTCAGCAAGGTGGTTATATTTCAGTGCCCTCTTAGAACTCAGTCAGTGTTCGGTTGCTGAGTCTCATGAACCAGTTTTGTAAGCTGCCATAAAAGTTTTACAGCCTCTACATAAGTCTAATCATTCACCCTTTAATACAAATATGGCAAACCAGTAAACATTGCCCCCTCTGCAGAAATGTGTCAGCAGAGTTTTGAAGTAACCCTTTATGAAGAGTATTCAAGGGCAGAATCAAGCTTCACAGCTGTGCTCAACCTAGCTTGGGTCAGTGTACTTGGACACACTTCCTCAGCTGCTCTCTGGGACCAAGGGGCCCTTCTGTTGGATTGTGTCCTGCACATGTAAAAGGGCTCCACTGAGAACATCATCTCTTCTAGGCCTGGTCTGTGGATTGGCTTGGATTCTGTCAATGGATCCAAATCCTTGGGTGCCATCTCAATCAAGCAGTCAGCTTTCATCTTCAGAGACAACCTGAGCACATTGCAATAATCCAAACAGGGTGTTAGAAAAACATGGACAACTGAAGCCAAATCCCAGCTTCAAAGGAAAATCCACGAGGATCCACTCATAGTGTCAATAACTTTTAGAGGGATGGAAAGTCTAAATTCAGTTCCCTCTCTTGTCCATACAGGTGACTGGTGCTATGTTGTGCTATCAAAGATGACAGCAGTTCATCCTGATGTGTGTTAAGCTTGTATACATAACTGAAAGATACTTGAATCACAAATATGTTTGGATGTTTTGTCCTTTTATGAACTCTTCCCTTGAAAATTGGCTCTTTTCCATTATCCTAAGTTTTGTGCAACTGCTAAGATCTGCAAGCTGTCTACTAATGCTAATTTTACTGGTTGGTGTTCAGGGTGATCAAGGACAAGCTGGACCCCCTGGGCCTCCTGGGCCTCCAGGTCCAAGGGGCCCTCCTGGAGATACTGGCAAAGATGGCCCCCGAGGAATGCCTGGGGTACCGGTGAGTCAGTCATCAGATACATTAACATTATGGACTTAGAATTATTTTATCTGATTGGGAAATTATCTTCACTTTATCAGTGGAAAAAAATATGCTGGGATATGGAATGTTACCTGCATAAACTGTGGATATGCAGTGAGGGCCAAAATAATACTTAGATGTCCTGTTTATCTGCTTTCAGTAAAGAAGTCAGTTTATCTGACTTTCTGAATAATGTTATATTGTTGTCTCACATTCATTGTACAGGATAGCAGCTTTGCAATCATGGCAAAAATATTTCTACAGCTCTTCAATTTTAATATCCTTAAAATTAACCTGCACTTTAATGTTATTTCTATTTCCTGAACAATAACTAACACTAAGATGAAATCATAAACCAGAAAATAATTGAAGAAAAGCACTGAAAGCCATTCTAGTTTTTTTTCTTCCTTTCTTTAATTCTTCTAGTTGAACAGTATTGTATTCTTTGAGTAATCTTGGCTCATGAAAATGTTTCTTTTTTAAATGGTGAAGATAAATAAATATACTTATGAATTTTCAAGATTTTTAATTTTCTTTTCCAGAGTTCATGACTGTTGTTTGAAATCCTAGCTCCTTATAATACCTTTCCTGCTAAATTTGTATATTTATTATTACGTAGCCCACAAAACCCGAGGCGCCATACACAACCTTCAGCCAAGTGAGGACGAGAACCTGGATCTCCAGAATGCCAGGGCAGTAATTCAGATTATCAGCATAGTCTAGCATCTTGCTTCTCACTGTAGCCAACCCAATGCCTCTGGGAAACCTACAAGGAGGGCATGAAGGAAATAACCTTTCCTGCTGTCGTTCCCCATTATCTGATATTCAGTGCTTTAGTGCCTTGTGAACACTGGAGTAGCATATAGGCTTTTTTATAGCTAATAATCATTGATAGACTTATTCTTCAAAATGTCCAGTCCAGTCTGCTTCTAATATCTGAGTAGACTAATAGCCATCACCACCAAATGGCACTGATGTCAGTTAATCTTTTGTATTTAAGGGAGAGCCAGGAAAACCAGGTGAACAAGGTTTGGTGGTAAGTCCTCCTTTCTCCAATTAATACGGGCAATCTATAAGAACTTGTGCATTTACCTTTTCCCACACATATCCTTGGGCTACCAGGTACATAGTTCCAGCTGCAAAGCCCATCAGAGTTCAAAGGTGAATCATTTGGCAAAATCAATAAGGTAACAGAATTCTTTGTTTATACACATAATTTTAAAAAGTTGGAACCATCTTGTGCTACCTACCAACAGGAAAAGGCTTTTATTTGTCTTTTTCTCTCCCAAAACCTTTTATTTTCATGTAGGGTGCACTCAATTCATCTGTTTGCTTCAGAAGTATATTCTTTTGTTGGTCCTGTGCAAGGCCCATGTGTAAATCTTCCCATCTGTACTTGCTGGACCGGGACATATATTTGTGTTTCCATGGTGTTTGGTCTCCACAGTGATTCTCATTAAAGAGCTCACTCTATTTTTCTGCCATGTGGACAGGACTGCAAGAAAACCTAGTGGTTGCTGTTTGTGAGACACTGAAGGTTTATGTTCAAACAGTCACATATTCATCAATAGACATAACACAAATAAATGAACTTTATGCCTGGCGATAGTGACACATGCGTTGGTGGCTTCCCGACTTGACTTCTGTAACGCACTCTACGCGCTCTATGTGGGGCTGCCCTTGAAGACGGTCCGGGTACTTCAGTTGGTTCAAAATAGAGCTGCCAGGCTGCTGACGGGGACTGGGCGTTATGTTCACATGACTCCAGTCCTCCGTCAGCTTCACTGGCTTCCCATTGAAGTCTGGGCCCAATTCAAGGTGTTGGTGATGACCTATAAAGCCCTAAACGGCTTGGTTCCTGGTTACCTGAAGGAGCGCTTACGTCCATATATGCCCGCCCTCCCCCTGAGATCTGCGGGAGAGGCCCTTCTCCAGGAACCCTCCGTGAAGGAAATTAGGAGGATAGGTACTCGGAGGAGGGCTTTCTCTGCGGTGGCGCCCAATCTATGGAATGCACTTCCCAGAGAGGTCCTCCTAGCGCCGTTGTTATTTGATTTTAGGTGCCAGGCGAAGACCTTTTTATTCAAATGTCATTTTAACTGTTAATAGTATTTATTTATTTTATTCTTTGGCGAGGGCGACTTAATTTATACTGTTAATTTATATTATTTTAATGAAGTTTATTTGTGTCTGTGATCCGCCCCGAGGCTTCGGTGAATGGGGCAGCATAGAAGTTTACTAGATAGATAGATAGATAGATAGATAGATAGATAGATAGATAGAACATGGGAGGAGCTCTGTTTAAGCAAACTACCCATCTGGTCTGATGTTCTGCTTCTCACAGTGACTGACCAATGCCTCTAGGAAACCCACCATCAGAGAACAATAATCTCAGTGTTTCTGACAGTGGTCACATTTTCTTACAGGCATGCAAAGTTTATTTATTTATTTATTTATTTAGAAAATTTCTATGCCGCCCCATTTGCCGAAGCCTCGGGGCGGCTCACAACATAAATCAATTAAAATAATATAAATTAACAATATAAAATAAGTTAACAATATAAAATAGGTCACCCTGGCCAACGAATAAAATAAATAAATACTATTAACAGTTAAAATGATATTTGAATAAAAAGATCGCCTGGCGCCTAAAAACAAATAATGACGGCGCCAGGCAGACCTCTCTAGGGAGCGCATTCCATAGATTGGGCACCAGCGCAGAGAAAGCCCTCCTCCAGGTACTTTGCCTCCTAATGTCTTTCACGGAGGGTTCCCGGAGAAGGGCCTCTCCCGCTGATCTCAAGGGGCAGGTGGGCATATATGGACGTAAGCGCTCCTTCGGGTAACCAGGACCCAAGCCGTTTAGGGCTTTATAGGTCATCACCAACACCTTGAATTGGGCCTGGACTTCAGTGGGGAGCCAGTGAAGCTGACGGATGACTGGAGTCATGTCAGCAGAATGCCCAGTCCCCATCAGCAGCCTGGCAGCTCTATTCTGCACCCATGTTCCACAGTAAAATATGGCATAAGTGCCTATAGTGGAACCATAACACAGTGACATGCTCTGCCTGTAAACCCATCTCCTATTCATGTCAACATTCCTAGCGCAAAACTACTGGTTATTATGCAGCACAGATGTGATGTGCATGCTTTGTTCAGCTACCCAGTAAAGTTTTCTTCTTTGCTATATTAATAGCTAGCATCCCATTGTTCTCCCTGAGAGCCTGTTGAAAGGTAGGGCAGGAGAGACAGTCATAAATAGATCATGACCTGATCATCTGCAAAGGCTCTCTGGCTTGGAGTGGTAGACCTTCCCTGCACTCCCTGCCATGGGACAAATCCCTCCAAGCAGCATGGCTGCTGTTTGGCCTAACTCAATGAGCTGGAAGTTTGCAGGGCAAGGAGCACTTGTCAGTATGAATAAATTGTGAAAAGTAGTTTTGAGAGAGGTTTTAATTGCAACTGGCATATCCAAGCACAAATGCTGGAGGCTGCCACTTTGCAGAAAAAGTGATACAGTGTGTGATTCATATGATGCAAGCACTCAGCCAAAACAAAAAATAGGAGAAGGGAGGAAAGGAAGAACGAAGGAAGGATACAGGAATCTAGTGATATTTTAAATACTGATCTAAATTATTACAACTCCTTAAAAGCCTTAATTGTATATGATCCATTATTTTTCCAGACTGACACATAATTATGCAGTATAATTACTTTGCAATTATAGATGTGACCAATATGTAATTTACTACAAGCAAATTGCTTGCCTGTTTGACAAGGCATATTCTGGTATTTGAATCTGCACCCTCTCATTTGTCTTGGAAGATATGCAAGTCATCAAGGGCCATGCCCTGTGGAGGCTTGGAGGACACAGACATATAAAAGCATCCAGTCTGACCTTTTGTAGCCTATTCAGTCATCGTAGCTCCTCTTGTGGATGTAGAAACATGGCTTAAAGGAAGGTGAAAGTCACATTGACCTGGTTTACAAATAATTCTGACCTATGGTTCATTTAACCCATTGTTTAATCCTTTGATGGTCTACACAAGGTTTTTCCCCTCAATCCTTGGGTTGCCTATTTCTGTCCTCCTTCACCCCTTTATCCTAAATTCCTTTGCAATGCTGTAGCACTGGCATGTTGAGGGGCTACCATTCTTGCCCACTGTCTCTGTCCTAATTTGGTCATAATGGCAGCATATTAAACTATGCCAAATATCTTGTTGCATGGAAGCTGCTTCCAATTTTAATAATCAGCCTTTAGTCAACCCAGTTGTAGGTTACTGTGTGATGTGTAAACCCAGACACTATGGCCTGGGTTGAGTGTAGGTTGTCACTGAACTGTGGGTTACTGTTGAACTGTAGCTTGTTATACATGTGCGCTGCACTATGGTTTTAGTATGAGCTCTTAATCACAAACAAGGCAGAGTTCACAAGCCAAACAATAAATCATGGACTGATTTTCTGTTCATGGTTAACAACCCATAGTGAGGCATAGTGCTAACATACTGCAGGGTTTGCACGTAATGATGTATAAACATCGATCCACAATTCAGTGACAGACCCATATTCAAGCCATATTCAACTGGATTGTCAATATATGTGGACCAGCTGTATGGAATATTCATGGATTAAACAACTCAAAGTCAATCTATGCTTAGTTTTTAGGTCAAAACCAGCTTGTTTAACCCAAAATAATATATAGCATCTGGATTCTCATATCACACAATAATCTAGCATTAGACCTGATAATAATAACCTAGCATTCATTATACAAAGCCAAAGTGGCTCCCACACAGCACACAATCTGACAAATTATGAGTTAACTGATCTACAGTTTGCTGCTGCTCTGTGTTAACAGGGCTGTAGGTATGAAGAAACAGCCCATGAACAACCCACAGTTCTCAGTTCAAATGTAATGACAACTCATGATTTAAAAAATGCAAAGCACACAACCAAATAACAAACAATTTCTTGTTTTCTGAGTTGTCTGTGGTTGACCATGGTTTGCACATCATGACAAATTCGAGAATTCAGAAGTTAACATTAAGTGGAAAGCAGGATATCCTGCCCACATAGAGTACAGGTTAATAGTCCACCTTGCAGCTGGAGAGGCAAGCATATATCGTCACATGACCACCACAGTGCATCTTGGTCCAAACCTTTGTTTTACTTTCAAGGAACAGTAAGATGTGAAGGAAGACATATCTGTGTTGGTGGGCCTTCTGTGTTGGTGAACCCAACCTACTTTCCATTAGTTTTCAGGTCTGCAAATTATGTGACAAATTGTATAGGCCACTTAGATTTTTAAAATAATGTTCCTTCCATTTTATTTACCAAGTATTGCACCTTCCAACCATTTAGAATTTCAAGCTGCAGGTTATTTTGTGCTAGGAAAACATGTTCCTTCACTAAGTGTATGAATCATGTAGCAGAAACACAAACTTGCTTTTTAGCAGGTATTAGAAGTAGAAAAGCCTTTCTCAAAGAGTGACAGATTTGTGGGTATCAGTAGAAGCAAAGATGGAATGGAAGATTAACATGGAAGCAGGGAAGAAATGGAATCTTTCAGTCTATAGTTAATGCTAAGGAGAAGAGAAAAACATCCTTTGTACATTTCCAAGAGAAAGGTTCACTTTTCCTTGATGTGCAAAACATCAGCTGTTTTTGGCCCAGTGTAGGAAAGTTTGCACAATGGGGCATTTTAATTGGTCATTTAAACTTAAATTGGCTGTATTATTATGCTAATTGAATTGTTTTCCCTTTTCAGGGACCTCAGGGGCCTCCGGGACAAAAGGTATAGTATAAACAATCCTGTGAAAGTGATTATACTTACTAGTGCGAAATTGCAAGCTATAGCAACTGAAGAGTTTTAGCTACTGTAACCATATTGAAGCAGTTAGTTTAGTCTGTGGATTCTGTTTTCCCAAAATACAGCCACATAATAGTGATGTAAAATACCTAATTCCCCTATTCCCATTTATAGGAAACTCAAACAATGCCGAGCCAGACTTGTTTGCTATCCATCTGCTGAACTTGTAGGTTGAAAAAGGTTGCTATAATGTTCTTACTTAAAACACTACTACAATGATGAAACCAAACTCCAAACATTGTGGGAAGTGCAGCTAAGGTTTCAAGTGGGAGACATGGTCTTATTCAAGTAGATCACTGCCATATGACCAAAAAATACCAAGAGAAACAAAGGATTCTAGGTGTTGCTGATAAATTGTGCTTGGTGGCTGGCCAGTGTCTTCCTATTTCTATTGTAACCCGAGAGCTGACTTCCTGTGATTACTTCCGATATTACTTACACTCATCAGGGTTGACAGCTAAAGCATGATAGAGTGAACCCACAATTTATGGACTGTGGCATTAGATCAATACAAAATATGTAGGAATAAAAACATTCTGAATGTTTTTTTTCCTCAGACAACTAACTTAAATTTCCCTCTCAAAAAATATACCTGAGCCAACTTTTTAAAAGGTTGTTTTTTTTTTTTTTAAGATAAGGTATTTTTACTTTTGGAAAGACAGGTGTTTCATAAAAGGTTAGTGTTCAAGAAGGAACTAAAGGAAATGGAAAAGAAGAATTAGTAGAATCACAGGTGGGAAAACTGTTTCCAAGTCACAGGCAGAACTTTTTGAAAGTCACCATCATTACCAAATAAATAACTGATAATATAATACCAGTTTGTGGGGTTGCAGTTAATATGGTGTGGATTGCTGCATGTCCCGTGAGAGAGAGCAGGCTTTAAAATTGCTCTAATCAATTTATTGCCACATTTGATTTATATCTAGGAACAAGGTGAAAATACTACAAGGTATTCCATTTGGTGAACATGATTTAAATTTTTATCTTGGAAGGATGACGAGAAGTTCAACAATTACTATATGATAAGTTACCACGCTGTAAAGACAGTGCATCCAATATTTTAGGATTTGCTTCCTTTATTGTATTATGCCTTATAATATTACTTATATGGGTAAGATGAAATAAATAAATAAATTTATTTGAGTCAGTCTTCCTAAAGGGGAATGTAGTTATTAGGGGTTTGTAAAACCCTTGCAACAAGTCCAGGCTAATGATAAGTGTTATTCCTGGGAACTTTTCCATCCCTTCCTTTTTCCTTTGTAACAAGTTTCCCTTTGGAGCAGATGTTCAATCGCAGATGGCACTGTAAGATAAATTGTTTAGAAATAAAAATAAATTTCAGCTTTTGGTTTACCTTTCCTCTAAAGCCTACTGGCGTGCTGCTGCATACTGCACGGCTGTTTTCTTGACTTCTCTAGCTGTCACTGAGTATGTGTGAAAGTCCCCAAAGCATTCAACATGTACCAGTTCATAGGGATGGTAACAGGAACATTGTTCATAGCATTGCAAATGCTGGCTGTTGGGAGTTATTCTTCAAAATACATATTATTGAATGACAAATCTGTCATTTTCAGTCTTCTATAGAAATGTCAGTGATGCATGCATAATATTCAATGCAGCTGGATTAATAAAATAATTCTAGGAAATTTATGAAATTCCTGAAATTAAATAAAACCTAAATATATTAAAAAGCTATTACAAACTCAGGTGTTTTTTTAAACTTTCTGGTATACATCAATAACTAAAAATATTACATTTATATTCCACTTTTCTGCTAAACTTGGCACTCAAGGGCAGTTCTGCAGTAAAGTACAAATAAAACCCAATCTCAATTAAAACATAGAAAAACACCCTGGCCAGTAAGGATTGCAGCCATAAGCACTGCATTTACTTTGAGATATTGTATGACCTCCTTGCTATGCTTTGCTAAAAGCCAAATGTGTGGATTTCCAAATTAAAAACACCACAATAAAAAGAAATTGCCAGGAAACAGGCCAGCAACTAATGAAGCACGTAACACACTTGTGACTGGCCCCATTCCGCTGGCCTGACAGAGCATCCTGGACCAGCTGAAATTTCTCAACAGTTTTCAGAGTAGGCTTGTACAGGATATGTTTAGCAACTCATTTTGGGATGCCACCAAGTCAATTCTATACCATATCAGACATCACCACAAATGGGCACAGCTGGCTCATTTATCTGACTTCGCATTGACAAAATCTGAGCATCCAGGTTTAAGGCTGAATCCAGGAATATCTTTAAACTACAAACCTGAATCTGCAAGAAGATTGTAAGCTTGTCCCGTACATTCACTTGCCTGATCCGGCTTTCAATTAACCAGAAAAATTAACCAGATGAAATGTTTCAATGAATGCAGATTTAGAACTGATGGACCAAACAGCGCAATCCTATGCATACTTGCTCAGACATTCACAGTGAGACTTGAAATATGTATAGGATTACAGGCTGAAGCATTGTATTTACTTTAAGATATTGTATGTTCTGCATGACACATTTTGTTAAAAGCCAAGTATGTGGTTTTCCACAGGGCTCTTTTGGTGCACCTGGAGTTCCAGGAATGGATGGACAACAGGTGAGTTACACATAGTTCTCTACTCTATTTTTGTTGTAATTATAGTGCAGTCCTTAGTTAGCATGGGAATGCATTCTTAGCATATTTTTCTCACCCAGTTTATCAAGATATATTCTTTTCTAGTGAAAAATAAACAAAAAGAAAATTGCAAAATTGGTTTGCACAGTTAATTTATTGGATAAGAAAGCAAAAATGATAAACACTGTGATTCTAAAACAGTAAATAGTGGCTGTTTCATTAATATAAATACAATTGAAAAAATGGGACTTAAGAAATGCAATAATATTTTTACTATGATCAGCAGCCTACATTCAGCATCTTCCTAAAACTGTAGGGGTAATTCTACATTAGCACTATATACTTTTAAGCATTGAGAAGTTGCTGCACATCTATAGTTCCTATAAACATTAACCTTTTATCAAACTTTGGGGGAAAAAATCTGGACTGGATATATTGCGGTAGAGTCATTGGGCTTATTAAAGCACAATCTATCACATGTAAAAATATTATTACATAAATATATAGAATATCATGCCAAAAAAGTTAACATCATTTAAAAGAATACTTTCTGATGTCACAATTTATGTCCCCTGCTGAGTGATTCTTGACTAATATCAAGCCAATATTTAAGGCACCATGATTATCGAGTTAATTTGAATAACATTTAAAACACAGTCCTAAGCAATTGTTACTCAGCAGATAGAGGGCTCTGAGAGCAGAGTCTTCAGACTAACCGTGGGGAGTCTGTTGGGTTTTCCCACCTCGAGTCCCTGTACTGCAGCCCACTTTCTTTTTTCCCTAAGCCTGATTCATGCAGGGTGTTTGCATGGCCATCCAGCAGAAAGCAAGTCCACAAAGCTGGCTTATGTACGTGCTTTCTGCGGCCCATTTCCCCGTTGTGCAAGTAGAGTACTGCTTCTACACACACACCTTGTAGGCTTTGTGTACTTTAGGCATGAATAATTCAGCACAAAGAAGGGGTCTGCTAACATTCCTGAGCGTTCACAACTTGGCTTACTTCCTAAACCAGAGATGACTCTGAGAAAGAAGTCTAGCAAGTGCAAGAGAGTTGGATTCCAACCAGATCTTCCCATACCAGCTCCATCTATCCTTGTCCTTATGCCAAGTGCCAGGCAGGACAGGAGAAGGATGCATCAGCCAGGCAAGCTGCTTAGTCCCAACAAGAGGGTGGGACACAAGTGACAAACTCCATATGCTTAGTTAAACATTTCATCTTGCAGTGATTGCCCACTCCCAAAAGCTGCCAGAGGATCAGGGGCCTTCTAGAGAAGTATCTTACATGTGTTTGAGGATTGCATGATAATTGTCCAGCTTCCATGAGCACCCAAAAGAGATTTAAAGGCAGGCCTAAGTATCTCTGGATCTCCTTTAAAAATGGACTTTCCATTTTGCATTTTCTCTCTTTATCTGATTAAATCTTTCTAAGCCATTGCCTGTCAAATATTTTGCTAATTCTAGAACAAGAACATCTAACTTCCTGATTCCATATATTTATCCTCAATCCTGTATGCTCTTTACATGTATTCAGATCTGTTTCACTGTTACATTTAAATATAATCTCATTTGAGAGATATACATATGCATTATCAGGAGAAACAGATATGAGTTCACAACAATTAGGGTTCCCCCCCCTAAAAGCCCACTTGTACTATGTGTAGCTCAGAGTAAAGAAAAAGATAAATCATAGCTAATTTTTAATCTGCATAGACAAATCCTTCATAGAGTATTTTAATTTTATTTCTTGAATGATAGAAGAAAATTTGATCTAGAAGAGAATACAGGTATACTAATTACAGACCTGAATTCTACAGCAAACTCTTGGATTCAGGTGGAAATTTGTTCATATTTCATTTATAATAGAAGTATTTTTAAATTTTTCTATCAGTTGTTTAATAATGGAGCACTTCTTTGAGCTCAGAACATCTGAGCTTGACAGATATAGAGTTCCAGTGGATTTAAGGACTTAAATCAGACTTCACAGTTCAATACTGGGCAGAATTTTAATGGGACCTACTAGAATCCACTAGTATAAGAGGCCAGGAAGTTTCCCGAGACTTGTCTTTCATACCAACATAATTGCACTTAGAGGCATTGGCACAGGCTGCAGATGTGGACTGAGCCATCCCATTCAGCCTTGCCCCTGGGAACACTGTGATCTGAAGGACAATATCTTTTGGGAGTAAGAAGGATGGCTGCATGGGGTGCTCCTTCTCAAGGAGTGCTGGCTGGGTTCCAGGGGAATCAGATTCAGAATGTGAAGCAGGACGGTGGCGAGCCTGGGAATGTGGGCCACGTCAAGACTCTGAGATGATGGAGGTACTTATCTCAAGGCCAGATTCCACATACGGACAGGCAGCTCCTGGGATTAATTGGGATGCATAGCTGGCAGGAGGTCAGGAGCAAGGGAGTTCCCTAGACATATGCCAGACAGCCCCAGCCCTGGACCCCATGATGCTGCATCAGCAGAAGAGAGCAACCCAAATAGAGGATTGGTGCACGCAGGGGAGACGTGCTCGCTTTCAGAATGCCCCTCCCAAAGGGGCAGCGCCCAGGCACACTCATAAGGAGAACTCCTGGAGATAATTACTAGATTGGGTTCAACAAGCTGCTCTGTGCTTGCTCAGAGATTAATTCTGGGTGTTTTGTGCATTTGGGTCAATAGAGAATGCTTTGCAAGGAAAATGGCCTGTGGCCTTTGAACGCACGAACCACGGCTTCCAAAAATATCCATGAAGAAACACTTTCAAACAAGTAGTTCTTGCCACACAATATCACTGCACCCATGGTCCAGATCACTCCACGTGGAGCTATTTGCTCTGCAAGCATCCCTCTGTAGTATATAACACGATTGCATCGGCGGAGCAAAAGAAGGGAGGTGTTGCCAAGTGGATGGTCACAGCCCCCTTTCGCTCACATCCACTATACAATTCAGTGGATCAGCTGCAGTGGCTGCAGCTGGCAACATTGGTTTGGAAGGCACACAACTAGCTGAATGATGGCTTTCATTCAGATTTGCAGTTTTGAAAAACAAAAGAAAGATGATGATTAAAAATACATTGTTTCTTCTTATTTTCCCTTGGAAAATTAAACTTTTAACTACTGCATTCTCAAAAACATGGGCCCCAGGTCTATCTTGGGACTGTATGTCTGAATGTTTCCTTTCCCTTGAACAAGAAGCGACAACTAGTGCCTTCTCACATGCTGCATAGACTACAAGGAAAGGATCAGGACCATAACTTATACTTTCATAGAAGAGTTAATAATGTTTTCACACAGGTGTTCTTTTCAAACATTAGGCTTCTGTGTCTGGCAGCAGCCTAGCACTTCTTGGCAACTTTTTCCTGCCAGAATGTTAATCCTTCAGATAGGATAGTAAGCCAAGGTTCTGCCAGTTTAGTGAAATGCAGAGTATTGTTATGCAAGAAGTGATGTCAAATGAAGCCGAAGCTGGGATAACTTTAGTGCCTGGCTTAATTCTTCCATTGTCCATTAAAGCTGCCTGTTGGTCTGCCATCTCAGAGCAGAGTTAAAGCCTTTTGAGGAATCAATGTTTGCATTTTCAAAAATAGGTTCTATGAGCAGAAGCTGAAGTTGCTGTGGGATGCTTGCTTGAGTGTCTGGCCTTAGCCTTACAGGATTTTTTGGTATTTACAATAGGGCTAGGATGCAAACAGAAGGTGCAAACAGAAGGAGCTTAAGAAGACACATAGATGAATAACTTAAAGCTGTATTCTGGAAGTGTCCCATGGAGTTCAATATGAGGAGCTCTGTCAGTGATTTGAGGATATGGCAAAAGAATGATGTATCTCTAGTAAAAAGTTGCTGTTGAACTTGTACTGGATGAGACAGGAAAGGTGGCCAATTTAAAAGACCAACAAGAGTTTTTGATATGGTTAGAATGACTAATAGGACAATATGAGTTATGAGAGGTTCTTAAATATGTCTATGTATGTAGATTAAAATGCTTTTGTATAATATTAGCTGAACAAAATGAGAAAAGTACATGCATTCCCTAGAAATTGGAGCTGCATTTGGTTCTCTGCTTGTCCAGTAATGTGTGAAGAGAGATTTCATTGCATTCCAAATTCTTTAGAATGCATCTGGTTCTGTGTATAACATATGCCACTGCATATTGTTCTAATGCTGTACGCTGGAGATGCAAAACAAAAACTGTTGCACTTTACAACTGAGTACTTTTGCAGTCAGCTATGATGCCAGGTTAACGTCCTGGACATAGACTGAGGAAAACATGAAATTCAAATCCTTAATCAGTCACACACTTGACTGGGTAAACTTGGGCTTGACACAGTCATTCAATCTAGAACAACTCACAAGATTGCTGTGAAAAAACGAATGAGAAAGTTTCACTAAATATCAGTGTGACATAAGTAAAAGCAAATAAGCCTATGCATATGAAAACAGTGTTGCTACTGTAGATTCCTTCCACTTTGGTGGCTTGCTATGTGCAACATTTTGGTCTCAATCATAGTATCAGCATTAGCACCAGGAAGTTAACTATGGTTCTTCCACCTCACTGACATCCTGACTTCCCAAAAAGGTCTAGCTCTAGCTTGGAGATTTCCTTGCGCTGCATATTTTCCATTAACAATGAAAAAAGCTTCTGCAAAGCACAAACCCTGTTTGGCTCACATGCAGATATAGGTGAGATCCTAAACACGTTACTCCATCTTTGCATTTTTATAGACTGACAAGAAAATGTATGACTATGCACACCATTTTGCCTTCGAGTGTTTCAGCATGCTGCATACTGAACATTACAGGCCATTTTCTAATTAAACATGGATAGAACTACACACTTAAAGAGTATGCATGGAGCTCTACTCACACAACAATTCCATGTTTAGTAAAAAGGTGGAAGTGAGGAGTGGGATAAATGCCCAGAGGCCTATCTCAGTTCCCACTTATTCAATTATCCTCCAGATACAACCTATACATATCCAGCTTCTACACGTTTAAGTTTCTTCTCTGTGACCTGGGATGTTTCTTCTTGTTCTCTCACAGTTCCAGTTCATTTTTTAGCATGCAGTCACTGGGCTGGATCTACACAAATGCCCTTAGGTTTCAGTGAAATCAATCTGTAGGTTAGTCAGATTTAAAATTCTGACATATCTATAGTACAATTAACTAACTTGGTCAGAATCAAGCCCACTGACTGCAGTTCTAATATGTGAACAAGGTTCTGATTTCCCTTGGAATAAATTCACAAGCCACCAAACTATTTCCGTTCTTTTAAAATGTACCGATAGATTTACATCATGTGGTGACCATGGCCCTTTTCAGTGTTTATTTCTTTGTGTTGGTTCAGCAAATAATATTTCTTATTTAGTGTTATTTATTAACTGGATAAAGTCTTTCCTTTCTCCCTTCCCTTAGAAGAACATTATTCTTTTTGTTACTTGTGCATAAATCAAGCTGCATAAACGGCAGTTTATTAAAGTAGAAATCAAAAGAGAGAAACACCAGTGCAAATTCTCAGACAGGTTTTGTGGGCCATCTGAGTATTGTTGAAAGAACCTCTCACTTTCACTTGGTGAGTGGGCAGAGAGAGGTTTTCAACTTTAAAACAAATAATGTAATGTTTCAGGCAGGTGGGGAGAATAGATGAAAGCAAATTGAAAAGAAGTAATTCAACACTGGTTTGAAATGCAACTCGGGGCGGGTGGGCAGAAAAGATATCTAAAGGACCACTTTCTGCTGTTCTTGTCTAGCTAATGCAGCTTACAGTCGAACCAGCATGTTTTGGTTGGAGAAGGGATGGCATGGAGAGGCTATTCTGTTTTCTCAGTCATAAAATTTATTGCATTCTACTGAGTGAAAATGCTTAGGGGGATATAATCAGCTGCTACAAAAAAAGTGTGGCATTTCATAGGAACTGTGTGAAACATGCTGTCACTGGTGGTTTGACCTCAGGATACTCTCTTTCCCACTTAGAAAGTGAGGTCAGCTGCACATGGAGGGAAATAGTTTGAGTGTTCTTAATGCAGCCTTCACGTGTAGCCTACAACTTCATTGAAATCTGAGATTCACCACTCTCATTTTAAAAACTCATTTTCAGAGTTAGAAATTAACCTGGAAACATGATAGAAGCATGTTCTTTAGAATTCAGGAACCAGAACACTAGTGGGGAAAGAAGCCCGACTACACTTTTTGTTTTTAAAATGTGTTATTCCTATGCTTACTTTATTTTAACAGGATATCTGATTCAGTGTTTTTGCCATAGCTTTACTGTTCTACTTTCATTGATGTCATAATGAATTCTAACCTGTGTGTTGGTAGAGGACTCTAATATACAGGCAGCGCCTGTCCCCAGTTCTTTTTCTTTTACAAACACAGCAGAGGTGCAGCTAGGTAATTTTAAACTCTGAGCTTCATGGTCTTATGAAAGCCTCTCTTTAGAGGCTTGTATGCATTTCCTGCTCAATGCTAAAAGAGCAAATGCACTGTACTTAGAAGTCCTCAGGTTCACTTTACAGCAATTGCAGTTAAGGCTGGTAAACCCAGCAGAAGCTATGCCAGTCGTGTTGTCCATGGGAAGGCAATGTGTTTGCTTCCGGACAACTTTCATCACACCCGGAAGGTTCCCTATTCTTTCCACATTTCTGTTGGTGCTGAATACTGTGGATTCAATGGAGTTGTTTAATTTATTTAGAATTTTTGTATGCCATCCCATTCGCATGAGCCTCGGGATGGCTTACATACAAGAAACAAACACAATACAAAAAGTGCACATAAAATCCAGATTCAAATCACCCTGGCTGCAATTTAAAAAACCGATAGATGATATTAAAAATTGTTAAAATATTGTTTATTATTTATTTATGTATTTATTTATTAAAACATTTCTATGCCGCCCCATTCTCCAAAGCCTCGGGGCAGCTCACAACATTAGGTTAAAATACAAGAAATAAATAAAAAGGTCTTAGCCTGGTGCCGAAAAACAAATAACGTTGGCACCAGGCGGACCTCTCTGGGGAGCGCATTCCATAGATGGGGCACCACCGCAGAGAAAGCCCTCCTCCGGGTACTTAGCCTCCTAATGTCTTTCACGGAGGGTACCCGGAGGAGGGCCTCTGCTGCCGATCTCAGGGGGTGGGAGGGCAAATATGGAGATGGAGCTAATGAGGTGGAGCTCTGACCCCACATCTGCCCTGTACTGAGTTCTTCAGGCAAATTACTTGTCTTTTGCTATCTTTCCCATGGTAGCCATTTTGTGATGGTGCATGGGACAGTTTTTTTTAGATTGCTAAATGTGCTTTGAGTTCGAAAAAGTTCCCCACCCCTAATGAAAGACAGTACTGAGTTAGATAAAACTTTATTCTGATTTGTATCTGACATTTTCCTCCCTTCCTTCTTAAGATAGTCAAGGCACACTTGCCATGCATTTTATGACAAAACATTTCTATAAAATGTTGAAAGAGAGTTGTGAATAAAATTTATGCGCGTCATATCATAATTTCAGCCTGCGGGTCATTTCACAAAGAATGTTTTCAAGGTTTGTCTGTCAAGGATCCAATGGATTCTGCTGTCACAGTAGAATATAATTGTCCATTTATGTTATTTTAGGGTGAACCTGGTATAATGGGAGAAAGAGGAGCTCCTGGACTCAAGGTTAGTAGAGAAAAGTACTTTCTTTATATCTTGTGTACCTTCATGGACAATGATAAACTAAGAGATATTGGACAGTACCCAAAGCTGCTTGTTCATATCCAATGGCACAGTAGGAAGCTAGCACTTCCTAAAGCAATCCTGGAAACAAACTGAGAGAGTAATTTCTGAATTTGGACAGATCACTGAAATTCCTCTTTGTGACCTCACTCACTTGTTTTCGGTTGCCTTAAGAATTGCTTTCATCTTATTGTGCTAGCGGAGAGTTCCACTGACACATGGGCAGATTTAGATACTGAATTAAAAGCCACCCATGCAGCTTCGTGATGGGGTACGAACCTGAACTGTAATCTTAAACTGCCATACTCAGCTCTCATTGCCATTCTGTACAACAATTTGCATGCATACATGCAGACAGAATAAATGTTTTGCTTTCAGATTTTGCATTTTACCTTTGTATTCATAGTTAATGTTAATTCATGAGTTAATTCATACTGTGAAAGGGGGGCTTTTAAAACAAGCATACATTTTACAATAAATGTCTATTTGTTTCACATACCCACTATTTATTTGAGTTTGTACTTCATTGGTAGGGAAATTCTACTTTCCTAGCTCTCATGAACAAACTGCGGAAATGTTATTTTGTAGCTGATGCATATATTTTCTAAGGTTTAATGGTGTTGCTGTACTTTCTCTGGTTGTATCAGCCAAGCCAGTGTCTCTCAAAATCCACATCTGCCCTTCAGAAGCATTTGCATGTCTTATTGCTATTGACAGCTAATCCTGTAAAATGTTAAAGAATGACAGCCTTGTCCTTTGTCCATCAGGAAAGAACACAGGGCTTTGGGGAAGAGTAATTTCTCACTTTAGAATCCCATTGATGACACTTAATGCTTAATTAGTTTCCAGAGCTATATATTTTGGAACTCCAGATGAATCAATAGCCATAAAATAGGATTTGAATGAGCTATAGTGGTTAAGCTTCCACAAGATGAGCTGTCAGGGCCAAGTTGACAGAACTGAAAGGAGGCTTGCCAATGTGCTAATTTGTCAAGTGGCCAGTCATTTAAAGAGCAACAAGTCTAAACTCTTCTGCGAATATGTATCTGTCTGCCAGATTCTAAGCACAGAAAAAGCCATTGTGATCTGTAGGCCACCTCTGACTGCAGCTTTGAGATTCCCACCCATATATTCACCCCCCACGCCTTTGTTTCATGGCTAATTTTGAAGTGTGGGAGCTCACCATAGCATAATGCCCAATTGATTAGAATCAGCATGGCTGCAACCCTATACCCATAGTTAACCCCCATTAAACCAGGGGGTTTAATGCTTGCTTCAAATTGCATAGGTTCAACCTACAAAACAAGCTGAGCTTTAACTAAAGATATTCAGACAGCTGAAATGCATTTAAGAAACCAAACAATCTTGCAAAGATGAGCTACCATTTGAACTGCTAAAGTGAAGTAGGAAACCCAGCAAAGAGGAAGAAAGAAGAATCAAGACTCTGCTTGGATACTTTTCTTATTATATGATGTCCTATATGCAAAATCTGTCTCAAGCAATCACAAAACCTGAAGGCTTTCCCATCACCTCATTCATTTGCCGGAGTAAGGAAGATCCATTAAGGAACCTGATGTTCCAGTGGATGATGTCACCATGCCTGCATTGGGAGTGGAATCCAGGGGCTGCACACTCCAGCAATTTCCTGTACTATACCATTGAACCTCCACAGTACAAAGTATCCTTCTAGCTCTAGCCATCATGCTGTCTAGCCATGCCTAGTCAAGCTTGATCATACAGTCAAATACAGTACATTACTTGTTTTGGCCAGAATTTGGAAGATACCATATGCCTGTCTGAGAGCCAGTGTGGCGTACGTAGTGGTTAAGAGCGTGGGACTGGGACTCAGGCGATCTGGGTCCGAGTCCCCACTCGGCCATGGAGCCCACTGGGTGACTTTGGGTCAGTCTCAGGCTCTCAGCCCAACCTACCTCACACGGTTGTTGTTGTGGGGATAAGATGGAGGAGGAGAATGATGTCAGCTGCCTTGAGCCCTTTGTAGGAAAAAGGCAGGATATAAATCGGGGGGAAAATTAAAGTGGGGGCAGAATGATCCTGAGGACATCTAGAAATAGTCTAGATTTCGATCCCCACATTAGAAAATTGCTCTGACATTCTAGCAGGAAATCTGTGCTGAGATTCCCCTGCTCACCCCCTACCCTGCCACAGGCAGTGTGAAAAGAACCTTGCTGAGTCTTTCCCTGACATCAGAGAAAGGGCTCATTGGGTGTTCCAGAGGGTAGGAGACCAGAATTACCAAGATATTGCTTCCCCTGCCAGCACCCTGGATTCCCTCCCTCCTCCTTTGGAGTGCTGCACTCAGCCAGAATCAGTCATCTAGCTGTTTTGAGGAGGAGAAGGAGCATCCCTCCAGTGCTGCATAGGATGCCTGCAATGCTCCCGGTTCAGAAAGATGTGGAACTGCATCCTAAATATGACAATTTAAAGTAGATCAGTTTTTAATTTGGCGTATTTGCCAAGCTCAGTAAATATAGGTTCTCCAACCAGATGCCTTCCTGTTGTTTTCCTCTAACATGTACAGCACTGCCTTTTAGAGTTATTTTAATGACTGGCTACCTCCACTGAATCTGTCTTTTGAAAGCATTTATGAACTGAAGTTTTCGTTCTATCTTTCAATTAAATTAGGGTGATCTTGGGCAGCAGGGAGAAAAGGTGAGCTCTGTGTTTTCTTTACAAATCATATACAAACCCCATCCCCAGAAACAAAGTGTCCTTTTTGCTCCCTTGCTTCTCAAAATGCCAGGATGCTTTCGGCCACCCATTATACTCCATTACACTCTTCCAACATCCGCCCCAGATTTTTTGTGGCAGGGGCACTGGGCTATAGCTTCCCTCCATTGTAATTTTCTAAGAATGCTTTTAGGCTCTTTATTCTTAGAAATAAAGATGGAGTGGTGCTGGAGGCTAGCACTTTATTTTCCAGCATGCTGGTCTAGCAGTTGTTGTCATTTTAATTAAAAAATCAGCAGGATCAGGGGACCTGGTGGGTGCTAAGGGAGATGCACATGGGCACCACATGGAGAATCCCTGGTCTAGAAGCTTAGCTAAACCCAGCACTTTTTTAGTTAAATGATACTCAGTTATTAATACTTTAGTGAATGATAATATTCCTCTTATGCAATCTCTTTTTCATTCTTCATATTCTTTGGCTAGATTTGATTATTACAGACAATGATAGCATGATTTTTCCCCTAACCAGTACAACACTAAGTTCTTATTCACATATGCTTCAATTTTCATCATCTGTAATTTTCTATGGTCTGATGCTATAATTTTCTTTAAAACTGTCAAACATAACGTAATTGGTAAAAATTCTATTCTATTCTCTTTTAAGGATTTATATTGTATTTTACATTTTAACTGTTTCATGGTATCTTAATATTCCATATACGGTCCACCTAGGAAACATTAGTTATTGGGCAGATTAAAAATACAATATAAATATTTTTATGTGGGATGTAGTGGGAAGCAGCTAGAGAGTAAAATCATACTATAACTATTTTATCATTTCTTTAAATTTAGGGGGATACAGGAGAGAATGGACCCAAAGGAGACACAGGAGAAAAGGTAGTGCCAATTTTTTAAACTACTCCAGCAGAAAGATAGAAAGCGTGCACCTGCTGCATGAAGCCTGGCCTAGGGTTAAACCATAGGATCTAACTCTGGGCTGTCTCTCCTCCAACAAGGCAAAATTTCAAGCTTGCACACAATGCTGAACAAGCTCTGGAGCTTTCTTAGCCATTCCCGTTTGCCGTCGGTGTGATCAGGCCCTGTGCACCAACTCATTTCACTAACTCTCGCACTTCCTTACAAAAGCCCAAGGTTAAAAAGGCGCTTGTGGTTCCTGTGGTAGACAAACCAGACCAATCACTCCAACTTCCAAATAAATGATCCCCCGATCTAGTACAGCTGAATTTCACAGCTGTCTCTCTGAAAACAATACGTCTCTTTGTTTGTGTATATGTTGGTAATGTTGGGTCTATGACACTGATGGACCACATGAAGTGGATTCTACACATACGTCTATTTTTTAAAATCTTCCCAATTCTCTGGCAAATTCACATGTCAAGGTAAGCCATCTTGTGGAAAAAGTCATGGAGGATCGGTCACAAAATACTCCACAGTAGGTCCTCTTCCACTTGGGAGATCTTGGGAGCACATCTCCCAAAAGCCTTTGCAGCAGTGCCCATCTGGTATTTTTCTTCAGGACCCTCCCTGCTCTGATCGCTACTCCTTTCATTCACCACTTTTTCTTAATTATCTTTTGGTGTTTCAAGAGTTAGCAAATGTTTTTATAATTTTTAAAATTATTTTTCTCTTCTTGCACAAGTACACATTTTCTCCTGTCTGACTAGTGTAAGCTTGTCTAGTCATTTTTCTTGTATGTTTCAGCTGTCAAAGGGAGCAGCAAACTGGATATTAATAAGGCAAGGCTGCATATAGGCTCATTTGCAGACAGTTGTGAAGGACCAAGGGAGAAATAATAGTAACCCAGTTTTGACCCGCGATTCAGAGGCACCAGAAATAGGTGGGGAAGGTGAGACCAGTACAGGCACCAGAGTGTGGGAATAATATCTCCTCCTTGACAATGTAATCCTCCTGCTTTTAAGTGTTTCTATGACACTTCTCAGCATCCATTCAACATTTTGCTGAATCTTCAGGAGATCCAGAAAGGAGAGATATTGCTCCCCATTTTTTGCAGCAAAAAACGGGTGGCGAGCATGTGATAGTTACTACAAAGTGCTGTTCAGGCATTGGTGATGGACAGACACTAGCCAGTAAGGCGGACGCAGCACTGGTGAAATCATGAGGAGACCCACAGACCTTTTCCCACTCTTGCCAAGCTGCCCTGTAGCTAGTCCAGCAATCTAATTAAATACTTTCTGAAGATAAACTTCTTTGGCAGATCTTAATTTGAGATAAATAGATGTTTACAGGCTTCTTTCAAGCTGAGCCTTATTAATTTAGACATTTGGAAACACAAAGCCTGACTCTGTCATGAGAGGTGTTTTTAAGGAAATAATTTATTTTACTAAATAGCAATTATTACCTTGCAACTGATAAGAAGACATGAAGCAGTTTCTTTTCTTCAATTTTTTCTGTTTGGTGTAAGACATTAAAATGAATATGTTACAATGCAATGTAAAGCCACACAGATTTTTTTTATCTCTTTCCGGACTTGTTCATTTCCCCTGTTCATCTTTGCTCCTGTCATCATGGAGTGTTTCTGAGCATAGTGTTTTCCCCACATTATCAGATAAATTCTCTCCTGCAGATCTGCTGGCTAGGATGGAGTGGAGGCACTCCACTCCACTACTGGCCTGGCTGAGAGAAGTCCTGTCAGCAGGATAGCAGCAGTGCCCACAGTCAAGGCCCCTGTTATGCCCTGGAAAGATCTGTGGACAGCAATCTCGCACATCGTTGCATTGTGTTTCTACTGGCCGTAGGTTCCAAAGCAGGCCATGGTGGAGGCAGATTGGAGGCCCTTTTTCTTCTATGATGCCCCAGGAATGGGCTTAATGCCTTAGGCTGGGGTGGGCGTTTCTCCTCCTGTGGGAAGCCACAGGAGGGCACTTGGGAGAAATGCTGGAGAGAGCAATGGCGGTAAGTCCATCCTTATCAGCATGAACTGGAAGGATTTTGGAAGTAGAAGATGATCCACTTTTCACATCTCTACTCCCTCACTTAGAACTGCTCTGTATATTATTTCTCACTTTTATATTCTGCCTTCCTCAAGGAGCTCAAGGTAGCACACATGTTCCTGTGTGCTAGCTGGGCTACAATATAGTGATTGGGAAAAGTGTTGCACATCTCAGCTGAAGGGGGATTTTGTGCCTAGGGCACCTGTTCCATTAACTGCATCTCGATGACCTGAGACTACAGAAGCTGAGTGTTACCAATAAAATATTTCATTATGTTTGTTTGCTAGAACTGTAAATTCTCCAATTTTCACATATGATTATTGTTTCTGGATTTTATTATTTCATTATCCAGGGTGATCCTGGATCTTCTGCTGCTGGAATTAAGGTAATGTAGAAATGATAATTCCTGTGCAAGAGGTCAATACAAACTTATTTTATTGCATTTTATTTCTTTCCCTTAACCCATCTCTACCAATTTATTTTATAATTTTCTTGTTTGTGTTTGCTTTTTTAATTGTTCCTGTGTCTTAGGGGGAACCTGGAGAATCAGGTCGACCAGGACAAAAGGTAATTAACTTTTTAAAGTAGTTAATCTATGTATCACTTTTTATTATTACAAGATCCCTGAGATGAAACCATGTCCATTATTACAAATTTCACTATGAGCCCTACTAGCATAGCATTGGATCCAGATTTAGTCCTACTTTGGACATACTTAAGGCACAATCATAGACCCACTGAAATCAATGGAGCTTAGTCCATTGATTGCTGTGGGTTTATTCTGAGTCCAATATCTAAGACTCTATCCAACTCAGTATTCATTTTAAACTACTTAATACTAAATCATTCTATTGTCCCAACCGGCACAATATTATATTGCACAGTATTATTGCCCCAACTGACTTGTGGTTCTGTAGGATCTGAGACAGGGATTCCTCCCCTCAACGGATATGTTTTCCTTTATTAACTGGGTCTGGATGTGGGATTTCCTTCATGCAAAACATACATTCTACCACTGAGCTAACATACATTCAAAATATTTTTCTAATGAAGGCAAATGTAGAACAGAAATTTGAATATATCAGCAATCTCCATGAGTATATAAATTTGAGCTTTTTATTATTATTTGCTGCTTTGAAAACTTTATTTGGAGCCTTTAAACATTGCAGTGTAAAAATTAACAGTTTCCCTTTCAGTTTTACAGTTTCCTTCAACTTTAAGAGCTGACTAAAGAATGACAAATGATACCTCTTGTTATCACGTATACTGGATTTCAGTCTTCTTCATTTGACTTTGAAAAAACTAAGATGTCTTAAACATCCAGTCACAAAGGTCCCTAGAAACATGAGCATTTGAGTATGTATAGCTAGCATCCATGTATTACATATTACATCATTATTCACATATTATACTAGAAAAAAGAGACAGGATCAGCCTCTCTAATTATTCTCTTTCCAACTGTACCTTGTAATGACTTAAAAACTAAACTTTATACTACTGAGTTTATAATAAGATCTAAAAATAAAATAAACAATAACGGTGTGGTATAACCATCTTGCACTTTTGGAATAGACAATTTAAAAGAATGGATATATTCCCACTTCAATTGTTTAATTGAATTCTTTTATATACTAATTTTGGTCCATTTTATGTATCTTACAAATGAATGACTAAATGCTATAGAATATTTCCTAAATGTAGAGATATGTATTAAAATAATGTGAAATACCTGGCCATCCTGTTCCCACTGAAGCATCTACACTGTCCTGGAGGGACCGGGGGGCTGTAACTCATTGGTAACAGTAGAACATAGGATTTGCAGGTCGAGGTTCCCAGGCCCAATTCCTAGTATCTCTGTAGGACAAGGAAAGAGCAACCTGGGACAGCAGCTGCACTGCCAGTCACTGTCAATATTACTGAGCAAGATGAACCAATGGACTGATCACTACCAGGCATCTTCTTATATTCCTAGCACCATGCATGAAACCATACTGAACTGGCAACCTAATTTTTCATCACTTTTCTCTGTTGCTCATTAAAAAAAAAAGATAATATTCAATTTTGTTAATCACATGGTGAATACATTTCCTAATATAAGAGAGCCAGTGTGGTGTAGTGGTTAAGAGCATGGGACTGGGACTCGGGCGATCTGGGTTCTAGTCCCCGCTCAGCCATGGAGCCAACTGGGTGACTTTGGGCCAGCCACAGACTTTCAGCCCAACCTACCTCACAGGGTTGTTGTGGGGATATGATGGAGGAGGAGAATGATGTAACCTGCCTTGAGTCCTTTGTAGGAAAAAGGCAGGATATAAATCGAAAAATAAATAAATAAATAAATAAATAAATAAATAAATAAATAATATCCTTTTCCTCCTTGTGGAAAAGGTAGGTGCATCATATAAAAATGCACACAAGGCTGTAAAGCATTTAAGCATGCTAATCGTTTAAGATGAATTAACTATGAAACCATTAACATTGCTTATTTTGCATGGATGTTCTACAGCGTATTTTAAAAGATGTTTAGATCACATTCTGCACTGCTTTTTTATTGGTCAGGGAATAGCTATAAGAAATAAGGTATCAGTAGAATAGATCACACTCCATTACATTCATGATTGACCAGATGGATAAACCACAATGAATAATCCATAGCCATGCAGTCTAGTGTAATGCAGAGTTTTATGAGATGATAGCTTTGGGTGTTGATGTGTGATACCACATAAACAAAATAAATAGTTGTAGAGGGCACAATTCAGGGGGAATGTTTTCTCTGCGGGCTGCCTGGCAACAACAACAAAATCACAATTCTTGTGGAGCTCTTGGTGTACTATGGTCATCAGGTTTGTTTAGAATATAGTCCTATGCATGTTTATACAGAAATCAGGCCTACATTTTCCAGCATGCTGCATCTCCACTATGGGCGTGCTGGGAGCTGCAGGGCTTTTTCTGTCCAAACATACATAGGATCGCATCCTTAATCCTTATTAGATTCAAGGAGTAATGATCTGAATTTTACCTCAATTGTTTTTGCTTGGTTTTTTAATGGCCCATGTGTTCTAAGAAGGGGAATCCTGAACCTGGGAATTAATGCTGTTTTTTGTTTGTTTGTTTGTTTTTTGGTTTAGCTGGATGCATACATTTTTACTGTGCAAAACATTTTGCACAGAGTTTGGAAAGATTGAAGCATATCTCTTGACTTATTTACTGGTAGTAAAAGCTTTAAATTAAACTGTGCTCGTATTTTGTCCTCACCCTTTTAGCTTTTTCTATGTCCACCACTGGAATGCTGTTCCTTAAGATTTCTCTGAAATGAAATTTAGCTTCAATTGGTGCAAAATAGAGCTGCCAGGTTGCTGACGGGGACGGGGCGTTATGCTCACATGACTCCAGTCCTCCATCAGCTTCACTGGCTTCCCATTGAAGCCCGGGCCCAATTCTAGGTGTTGATTATGACCTACAAAGCCCTAAACGGCTTGGGTCCTGGCTACCTGAACGAGCGCTTACGTCCGTATATGCCCGACCGCCCTTTGAGATCTGCGGGAGAGTCCCTTCTCCGGGAACCCTCCATGAAAGAAATTAGGAGAGTAAGTACCCGGAGGAGGGCTTTCTCTGCGGTGGCGCCCAACCTATGGAATTCACTCCCCAAAGAGGTCCGCCTGGCACCGTCGTTACTGGTTTTTCGGCGCCAGGTAAAGACCTTTTTATTTAAACATCATTTCAATTGTTAAAACATATGATCTGGCCTGGGCAACTTCTTCTTCCTTCTCTTTCTCCTCCTATATTTTTATTTTATACTGAAAATTTTAATTTTGTATTTGTAAATCAATGTATTTTTTGTATTGTTATATTTAATGGTAATTTATTATGTACTATTGTATTTCAATGTATTTTATCATGTTGTAAGCCGCCCCGAGGTTTCGGCAAGGGGCAGCATAGAAATGTTAATAATAATAATAATAATAATAATAATAATAATAATAATATGAAAGATCCTATTATTGGGATCTAACTCATGGTGTAAAGATTTGTTCAAAAGTCCAAGGCTTGGTCCATGGAAGAATTCTAGGGAAAGGATAATTTGAACAGCTTCATGGAACTAATTACCAGAGTAACCTTATAATTCAATGTTTATTCAGTGTTCACCATGTGCCTAGTTTTGACTTATCTATGCTATATCATTTTACTTCGTAGGGTGAACCTGGGCTCCCTGGACTTCCTGGATTACCTGGGATTAAGGTAAATATACGGATATGATCTGTGTGAGATGGGTGTGATAAACACATGCATTTGATATGCCTTTGAAATGATTTATTCTTAAATTTAAGATTGTCAACACCTTATCACCCACACATGAATGAATGGATATGAAATGTCACTGGCAATACTAAAATGTATAACTTTTGTGTAGGATAAGGAGGGTTTGTGAAAGGGTTACTGAATACTGCCAGCACTTGCAGTCTTCAGTGGACCAGACTGGATGATATCCTTACTTGGATTGCTCCTCCATATTTGATAGGGAATGAGAGTGCATCCTATTTCTCTGCCCACCTGTTGCACCTGCTCAGACAGTGCTCCTGTGCTGCATCTGACACTATGAGAAGTCTGCATTTGGGCATGACATCTGAAAAGGAATGTGGGTATAAAATCCACTGTGTATAGGCCCAGATGACCCAATCAGTTCCCAGATTTTATTTGCAATACAGTGATTTGGATTGGATGGATGTGTGTGTGCATCCAGTCACATCAGACACAAGGCAGGCATGCCAGATGTATGAGAAAGGAAGAAGTTTCTCACTTCCCATTAGAAGCAGGGCAGTGATCTCCAAAGACCCTTATCTGATCCATAGCCATTCTTGACTTGGTTACTGATACAGTTAATTATGTGTCTGGAATAATTGCTTTATTTTTTAGATTTGGAGTGCAATCCTAATTTTTAAGTTTGGAGTGCAATTCATGTTTACATGGAAGCTAAGCCCCATTAAGTTCAATGGAGCTTACTCCCAGATAATTGCACATAGAAATTATCTTACCTGTTTAAGAGCTGAATAAGTAAACATCTGAAAGCCCTGGAGGTATGAGTTCATCACATCCAGCAAGAATGCTCTTAGTCTTGTGATATTACAGAAATGCATCCTAGTCATATTTATTCCCACCCTCCCCTGCCATCTGTGAAACACTATGTTATCAGCAGTTTTTTTCAGAAAAAAGCACAAATTCAGTCAGTTATGAAACCTTCTTAGATACACAAAAAACTTTTCTTGACCAACCATTGCTCTTCTGAAATGGTTAGAAATATAATAGGTGGCAGATGTGTTCCACTATTTCATTCAGGAAACCTGCAGACCACTCAAACATAGAATATTGACTCATCCATATGAAATCCCACAATGCCCTTTAAACAGAAGTCCCTTGTGCCTTGCAGCATGATGTGAATCAAAATGCTTGTGGGTTTAGTCTACAGTCCAATATCCCAGGAAGTGATATTCTATATATACTTATAATATATACACACCATTTAAAAATGTCTGGAAAGGAGGCAGTATAACCTCTTTCTCCTTGAGATTACCTCTTTTCTCCATGCATTCTGCCGTCTTAATAGCAGCTAGCCCTCCAGCACAAATCAACCCAGGGCACATATGGGAGAGGATGTGTAAGTTCCCAAACCATATTGGGATGGGAGGGGGGCAGATTTGCAATTTCAGGCAGAAATGTAAAACTGAAAATGGGACAAGCTGCATATACATGGGACTGGACTCTACATTATTTAACCATGTGGGTGAATGAGAATACTTGTGCGTGCCTGCAGATAAAAAGTGTGTTTTACTTTATAGACAAATATTATATAAACGACAGCTAGAGACAAGTTTTTGGTGAATTCAGTGCCTACTACCAAGCTGACAAAAATGTAAACCCTTTAGCTGTTTTTTTGAATATGTGGCATTATTTCACCATGTAAGCGACACAATATGCCAGGGGGCAAGCCTGGCTCAAATATTTTTAGAAACAAAATAAGACCCTGGGGTCCAGCTCAGCAGGTTCTTGGGGCTTATCAGCGTGCAAGTTCATGGACTGGCACTGAAGTAAATTCCTTCCAAGCACAACAAAAAGTTGTTGGGGCCCTAAAGCTGAATTCAGTTGGTGAGAGAGAAGAGGAGAGAATACGATCATGGGGCGATTCGTGAAGCCACTTGAAGTCTTCAACTGAACCATCAACGTGGTCCTTTTCAGTGGCTGGGAAGTGCACGGGCACTGTCAGCACCAGCAATTCACATGCATCAGCTGCAGTCACACAACATAACATGTATCCCATCAACCACTGCACTTGAAATTCAATTCCGGAGCGCATCACTCCTTACCAATGTCACCCCACTCTTTCTGATTGGCCCACACATAGACATGGGATGGCTAGAGTAGCTCCGGCCATTGCCACTCTTTTCAGAAGACTCTACAGTAGTTGCTACCATGGAAACTGTGATTCTGGTTTCAGACAACACAAGTCATGTTGGTGCAAAGAAACCATTTAACAAACTATTGTTTCCTATCATGGTTTCTAAAGACCAAATTTATCATGACTGGGTTCAGACAACATGAAAGACCAGCAATGGTAAAAATCAGCATAGTTTGTTTAGTTGTTTGAACCCAGCCATTAACTTTAACAAAACACCAAAAGGTTGTTGCTTTCAGTCTTAGCTATTTAAGAATAAGCTTCTTCTGGTGTTAAGACCCAGAACAAAAATGGGTCTCTTTTTGTTTTTCCTCTCCTCTGCATTGCAGAGGCATCATTATGCCTCACTGAAATGGAACTTCTTGTTTACTTTGTTTCACACCCCATTAACAAGACTAATCTGGATAGAATCCCATTAGCTTTCTGTTATCTTAGTGGAGTAGATGATGACAATGCAAAACTGAAAAGGAGATGTGTCCATAGAATATACTTGATTACTTGTGTAAAAGAATTTTCATAGTTTATATATTTTCTTCTTTGATAAACCGGAAATGAGGGTTAGGGGGAAGAGAAGGCAGAGTGACAATGTTAAGGCAACCACTTTGTTCTGGTGATGGCTATGAAGTTCTTCTGGTTGACAAAATGAATAATTGTTTCCAGATATTAAGGTTATGTCTGGGATGACTAAATATATTTTTGCCCTTTATGTAATCATCTCCACCTTTTTTTAAAATTAAGCTATTTATTTGGAGTGCTGGAGCTTACCATTGTGTTTGGAAAAGACATGAAATCCTGTTCCATTTATACATATTAGACCTAAGCAGGTGATCTAAGAATCATGCAATTTATTCTGTAATGTAGGAAAATGTAAAGAGAGGGTACAATGATAGAATAGCAAATCTATTCTCTAGAGTTTGGATTAGGGTTAGAATGTAGGTTTGTTCCAAAATGTTCCAAATGCAGGCTTAAAGCCGAAAGGCTGGTTTCCTACAAACACAGTCACCTACACCCTTGCTAAAGTAAGTGTTGAACTCTGTTGGTGGTAGATTTATACAGGGGTCCCATGAGGACCTTTGTAGATTATTTTATTTTCATTTGTTATACTATAGCTTTACAATGTTGCTCAAGGGCTCTAACAATCATAAAATCATAAAATGTACATAATATGTAATATTGGACATAACCACATCAACTGAAGCACATCAGTTAAACATGTTTAGCTCAGCCAAAAATATTAAAAACAGCACCCCTCAAAAATAAACAGTTTAGCAGTTTAAATATTGCTTGAATAAAAAGGTCTTTCCCTGCCAGAATGCACAAATAAGCTATTTAGGGGGTTGTTCACAGGGATTACTTCTAAACCAAGATGTATGCCTGGTAGTATTGTCCTATCTTTGAAAAGGAGTTTGGATTGCATTGTGATGACTTGAAAAATAATGGAGGAGGAGGAGGAGGAGGAGGAGGAGGAGGAAGAAGAAGAAGAAGAGGAAGAGGAAGAGGAAGAGGAAGAGGAAGAAGAAGAATTTTACTGAAAATGATAAAGAATGGATAGATTTTTGGTAAATAAAATAGGGAAGGGAATATTCTGACTTCTGTTTATTTAAAAATATTAAATAGACTTCCTCATGCATGCAAAATATTATTATATATAACATTCATGTCACTGATTTTGAACATTAAACCATGGGTTGAAAGTTCTTGGAGTTCTTGAGAGCATTTGCAGTTCTACTGTCACTGCATATTAGTTCTGTTTCACACTGAGACACATATAGAGTCTTGTGGGAGTATTCACTCTTCCATTTGACTTTCCCCCACTTTATTGGATATTTGTTGTTCCCTAAAATATTAGCCCTCAATATTTCTTGTATTGTGTTTGCATTTGGGTTCCATACATTATTACTAATGAACCTATGAAACAGAAAATTTTCTGCAGAAAAATAAAGCACTGAAAATTTCCAGGAAATGTTCCACCCTTCATCAATGTATGTATGTATGTATGTCAGTTTATCTATGTGCATATTATACAATTCTTTTATTTTTCATTGCCTAATTTATGAGAGCTATAATTGAATACATGTTTCACCCCATTTTATTTACTCCTCATTCTTTAGCTCCTCGCTTGCTTTTGAAGTTTATCGATTCTTATACTGTTTTTTCACTCCTATGTCTATGAACAATGATAATTTTTCCAAATACACTTTTTTTAGCTATTCAGGAAATGCCTTTGGCTTCATACATTGGAAATGTCTTTTTGACCAGCAAATTCATGTTATAAGGTGGTGTAGAGGGCAAGCTGACATTTTCATTCTTTTCACTATATAGTTACACTTGATCAACAACTGTGTCCATTCATAACAATGAGGAGAATTATATAAATGAAGTGCAAGATGTGTTTTTCATTCCATATTATTTTGTGCTAATTGTCAGTTTCATCTTGAGAGGTACAGCATACTTAACAGCCAACTGATATTGGTTGACTTAAATTAAGGCAATAAGGAAGCAAACTTAGGCACACTTGCCTGAGAAACACGCATATACTTCATTACCATTTTAGGACCTTTTTCTCCACTGGTGCTTTTTTACATAACTAATATTTGCTTAGCATTTAGTGTGACTTTCACCTGCAGGATTTTATGGATTGATATTTACAATTTTTCAGCCACCTTTCCAACCCAAAGGTTGCTCAGCATGATTCAATTCATTATACAAGATCTAAACTATACAAATCAGGAATTGATTCAGGCTCTCAGTTGATGCTATTGGTCATCTGTTTCCTGGTGTCACTCCCATCTCCATGATGTCTGTCATGCAGTTCATTAGTCCTGTATTGCTTCTTTTTTCCTGCATTCACTTATTCATTCACTTTGATTTTTTTCCACTGAAGCCCAGTGTTTTTGGAAGAATTTAGCTAAATTATTCTCTTCTAACCTCCACTTTCATGCTGTCCATCTCTCTATGCCCCCCACTCTCTAATGCACACACACCAAGTACCCTACCTTGTCTATGTAGATTGTTACCCATATTCTGTAAACTATATGATTTACAGATAATGTGTAAACTGACCTTTAGAAAAGCAACAGCCTTTATTTGAGATGGATGAATGAATTATATCCACCCACACCTAACATATGGAAAGTCACTTGTTAATGAGTCACCAGGTGGTCAGTATGCCTGTATAGCTTGATCTCCATCAATCGGATAGTAGAGGGCATTCTTCCTTGCTTCTTGTTTCTCATTTGCACTCTTGCAAATAGTTGAAAGTGGTTCAACTAGAGTGGACCTAATTTTAGATATGAACTTAATAGTTTTATGGGAATTGGGGGGCTGTAGGTACCTACAGCTATTGTGAACCACATACCTTGCATGCAACAATCACTGGCAGTCAGTCATCCCATGGCAGGCCCATGCCTTTCCAGCTGACCAAGGGTAACATGGCATGCTAGCAGCTGTAGGTCAATTTATATATAGCTCTGTGTATATGCATGTGTATAAACAAATAGCTTATCAGACAATCCTATTTTTTTAAAAAAAAGAAATGCCACGTGGAGTTTCATATTTTAAACTCACTTAAATGATACTACTATCATGACTGCAGAAATCAAATGGAGTTTGATCCTGCTGCCTTGGCACTACAGACTTTTAGCTGGAAATAAGCCCCATTTTCCTGCAGTAGAAGTTGGTACATATTTAAACTAGAAATAAGGGAAAGAGCATCTATGTAACCATGTATATATCCAGCTGACTGCCCTGCCTATAAAATGCTCTTGGAAAATAAGAAGGATGCTGAGGTGAGTCCAGGTGGACTGGGTCTATTTCCTCCTGCCCCATCCCCTCCACACACTTGCGGGGGGGGGGGGTTATGTGATAGGTAAGCTGGGCTGCACAGTATAGCTTTCAACCCCAAGGCCATGCAAGCACATGGTGGGCACATCGTGAGCAGAGCTGGGGTCAGACTAGGTGGCCCAGAAGGCCCCTTCTGACTCACTCTGTTTCTATGTTTCTATTACTTGCCAAAGCAAAGGTGAAGGTGATGACCTATAAAGCCCTAAACAGCTTGGGTTCTGGGTACCTGAAGGAGCGCCTTCTTCCCTATGTGCCCTCCCGTCCCTTGAGAGCCGAAGGAGAGGTCCTTCTTGGGGAGCCCTCCTTGAAGGAAATTAGGAGAGTGGCTACCTGGAGAAGAGCCTTCTCTGTGGTGGCGCCCCATCTATGGAATATGCTCCCCAGAGAGGTTCACCTGGCACCGATGCTTTATTATTTTCAGTATCAGGTGAAAACCTTTTTATTTTCCTATTATTGTAATGTTTGGTTTGTTTTAACTGGGGCTTTTGATTTGCTGGATGCTGCATTTGTTTTTGCAATTTTATTGTTCCTTATTGTCAGCTGTTCCGAGACATCAGTGGTGGACGGGATACAAAAGTTTTTTAAAAATAAATAATATCATATAAATGCAATAGAGGTAAAGAAGTAAAGCAAGGTCTTCCCTATATTTAAGGCTGCATTGCTAGAGATACTTACTAGGAAGTAAATCTTATTGAAGACATTGTTCCATAAGTAAAGGAAGATACAATGCATTGTTGACATGTTTATTCTTAATTCTGTATTCCAAGGCAGATTAAAAATAAGCTATGTCCTTCTGTTTGCAAGCAACCAACCTGAATTTTCCTCTATCAATAGATAATGTTGACCAAACTACCAATCCATTAGATTAAACTTTTCACCTGTAGTTTTCACATTACTGGATTCATGGGACTAATTTCAGAAGTGATCTCATGAATGCAAAATACTGCATCAGAATTGGTCCTTATAAAAGAAATTATCAGAAGAGAAGAACTATTTAATCTAAAACTTTTACATGCAAGTGGGAGGAGACAAACCTACAAATAAGCAGTGAATGGAAGGAACTATGGCTTTACCTGACCTTCACACTGAACAGAAATGAGGGTTCCTTGTAAATTTCCTTTACAAAATAGAAATGAGGGTTGCTTCTGACTTGAGTTCCTCAAGTATCACCCCCTCCATGTGAACTGCCTGAGATCCCTGTGCCGCTTCTATGACCATTCTCTGTGTCCCTCTTGCCATTGGATATCCATCAGCCTTCCACCCCAGGGAGGTACTTACTGCTTCTCAATAAAGAACAAAAATGGTTTTGTTTCAGCAAGCTTTTCTGTGGCACTGCTTTTAATTTAGGAGAAGCACCCTACACTACTGATAATACAACTAGAACAAAGGATTCCAGAAATAAATCAGTGCCATCGAATAGGGCAGATCAGTGATACTCCCAAAATGAAACTTTGCTGACCTCTTGCATCCTGGAAATGGGTGTTTCCCCTAATTTCCAGGATTATTTTAGAAAGAGCCATTTCCTGCAGCTCTAGCAGTCCATTTGTTTTGCTCGAGAGAAGAGCGGAGGCACCGCAGCCATGCAAGATGCTGTGCAAGGAACTGATCACTACAGCTGCTTTTTAGCTGTGTTTTATATCTGGGTTTTTAAAGACTATTTAAGGATGATTTAATTGTTCACTGTTTTATTGACTATTTCTGCAGAAGGGGAGAACTGAAGCACTAAAAATCAATATGTTCTTTAGAACAAAGATAAACAGTAGTTAATCCTTTTGGTGACCTCTCTGGTAATCCATCTGCATATTACTCTTCCTTTTCAGTTAGTTTATTCATTTATTAATGGAACTGCTTAAAGTTAAGTGTATTGTGTCTGAATCTCAGATTCTGATCCAGCACCTCTGTGGTAACGTCAAAAGCATTTTTAATCCTATAACCAACTTCGTTTTGTAATTAAATGGGTGCAAAGGTTGAAGATTTTGTAATTTATGAAAGACCTGTAAGCAGAACCACTTAATTCACCTTTTCCACTGAATCCATCATATTAGTCTTGCCTTTGCAAATTTTTCATAAACTGTAACATAATCCAGGATGCATAACATGCATTAATTCCATGAAAAACAAGATGTAAGAACTTCCAGTTCATTTGCTTTTCTTAAACTCAATGAAGCTTTTCTTTGAGAACTCTATGCTGATGGGAATCAAGCTTGATTAATTGTAGCTGTCCATAGCAGTTGGATTGCAGCTAAAAAGCCGTGGGTGACTAGGGGAAATATAATTAGAAGTAAAGCTACTTTTACTGTAATTGTTCACAGTTAAATTAACAAAGATCTAATGTGCTCATTTTTTCAAAGGGTGAACCAGGTTTCATAGGTCCACAGGGAGAACCTGGATTACCAGGATTGCCAGGAACAAAGGTATGCTTTACATTTTTTCCTTATTGCATGTGGCTTATTTCATAACAAATTAATTCAAAACCTAATCCTTAGCCCAGACTGAAACACGTTCACCCACCCATCCGTTAAAGTCAAATTGAACTTATGTGGGAGTAGGAATCATAACCAGAATGAGAGAATTATCAGAACACACCCTAATTTAAAATGTCAAGTTATTTTAAAAGTGTGGAACCTAAGAATTAATTATGTTCTTACAGCTCTAGTTTCCTCCACATAGTTAAAAGTCGCTAAATCAGGGCTAATTTATGCTAGCTTTCTCACCTTAACTTCAGTTTGCCAGTTATATCTTAGGGCAGTAGTGCCTAAGGAAATAATGTTTTTTCTTTACTTTGTGTCTGTTCTTTGATGACTGAAAGGAACTAAATTAAGTGAATAAAGTGTTTCTTTAAAAAAAATAATGACAGCTGCAGGGGAAACCAATGGAAACTTCACTCCAGGACAAATTACAGCTTCAGGGGGTTAATATTTCTTGGAATCATGTTGGGAAAGAATTAAATTTGGCCTCCGTACCCCATGTAGTCCCTCCGTTGCATGGCCCCCCGATGGCCACCACTTACATTTTTAAAGCATACATGTTAATTCGTGCAATTAATAGCACATCTCATTTTGCCCTAAGATCTGTGTGCATTATTATAAATACAACCTAAGATGTTATTCTAAACCTGATTGAATAAGTGACCGAAGAACTATCTTAGTTCAGTTAGTACATGATACACTTGGATTTAGAAATTCTGCATTCCATTTTCCCTTCATTTCTAAACTTTCAAGATGTTGAGCGGTCACTGGTTGCAGTAAGTATGCTAACAGTAAGATATTAGCAGTTAGTTGGCCCATGTGTGAGTAGAATGCTGAACTAGAAGGACCTTGGTCTGATCCAGCATTGATATTATATTGTTTAACATATTTTGAGCTGTAAGAAGAATCTAAATTTGTCCAGCACATTTACCAATCACTGTAGGACAATTTCCTATCTTCTGGTTATTGGAAAGTGTTATGCAGATCTAGGAAGCTGTAAAATGCCACTGACCTGAAATGCTTCTCTAATTTCTTTTTTCTTTTCTGTGTTTTATACACATATTTAACCTATTGTGTTTCATGACAGCTTAATACTGACCAGTTAGATGAAATAGCGGAAAGCATCCACTTCTGGAACGTAATTTATTTGTCCAGAGAACAGTTTGCCACTGTATTTTGCTGATCAGTTGTCAGCTTGAAATATGTTCTGATGTTAATTCTCTTTCATTTTTCATAAAACAGCTTGGCACCACACCAGGCATTCTGTAAAGTTTCTGTGCGTGTGTGTTGTGATTTTTGGCAGGGTGAAAGGGGAGAAGCAGGGACTCCTGGGAAAGGTGAGCGAGGTGAGCCAGGAGCTCCAGGGCCAAAGGTCAGTCTGGTTTAATTTTGAAAATATTCAGCATGCATTTTGGAGCTTTGTATTTTTATTGTGTGTGTGTTTAAAAGAAAACCTGTCAGTGGAGATTTTAGAAAGCTAAAAAGATTGAGAAGGCTAAAAAAGTGTGATTTAGGGTGCATTCCTGAAATGATTTAACTTGATATCAGTCCTGTTAAGGTGTGGTGTGGTCTGCTCAGAAACCCTTTATGTAAACTGAAATATCTAGTATTAAAACCAAACCTGCAACCATGTGTACAGTTTCTTATTCTTAATTGTCATATTGAAATAAATGGGCCATATCTAAGTATCAGACTTAAGGTTTTGGCTACTGCAGTATTTCAAGTACAGCAAAATCAGCTTTAGGGTAGGAGAAGGGAATTATTCTTAGATTTATGTAAGTCTATAGGACAATTCAAGTGAAGAACTAGGTTTGCAGTAGTTACTTGTACATGATACTTTCCTACCCTTGATCTGGCATATGTGGGCAATTTTATTTGGAATCGGATCCATCTGCAGTGTAATCCAAAATACATTTGCAATGGGATGCCAGATGGCAAATCCTATGTATAGCAATGAATACACACCAATATTTTCCAAATAATTCAAACTTGGGTGGGGGTATTTGAATTTCTTTGGGAATGGAAGCTGAAAATGTGGCAAATGTGGAATCATACTGTACAGAAGTATGGGAAACAAGCAAAAAGAGTTGCAGTCATTACTTTTTCATTAGAGTTAGCATCATTACTGTTAGATGCATTCACTATTTTTTCACAGCCCTGTTAATGAACTTCTCGAATACTGTGTGCTCAGTGGTTCTGCTCTTTCTGATGATGCATTTATTAGTTCATTCACATAAAAAGGCAGGAGAGAATAGAAAAAATTAAAGTCGGTGCTGAAAAAACCCAGTGAATTATAGCTGTGTTTGGGTTTAAGCAGAGAAGTATTTGTACTTAGAACTAAGACTGCATGCATTTTTCCCCACAACTAGTACTTGGCAATACTGCATCATGATCTAACATGATCTCTGGGGGAAGGGCGGTGTTCAGGGAATATAGGAAGTTGCATGGGAATTGTCTGATGCATAAACTGAGGAGTTTACATGGAGGGTCCAAATCATCTTCAAGAATACTTTTTAATCCTTTAAAATTTCCTTTCAGGCTGTTCTAGTAAACAAACAATTGTAACCTCTATCTATTAATATTAAATCATTCGGTATCCTTGTAGGTCATTAATCCTATCATATAGAAGCATAATAGCAATTGTTTTAATATAGTGTTTCTACTGCACTTTTAACTACTGGTGGGAAATACTAATTCCTTTTACTTCACTCTCTCTTTGCTCCGTCCTCTCCTCTGCTGTCCATCATGCAGGGAAGGTCAGGAGAGTCTGGCACTAGAGGCCCAAAGGGGTCAAAGGTCAGTAGTAAGCAAATTTTGCTTTTATGGATTTTAATGTGCTGCAGAGATTTTTTTTTTATCCAGTGAATTTGTTTGTTTTTATATGTGTTTATGCTGCCTATCAGCCAAATAGTTACCAGATGATTTACATTAAAATAACAATAAAACAGTACCCAATTACACATCCATGAGCACAAAAGACCAGCCCCTAAAAGAAGTAGAGCCTAAAGCATCTTGCCTGTCACCAGTAAGTAGACACCAGGCAAGCCTTTCTGGGGAAGGAGTCCTTCACACAGCTAGAGAGGTTTCCTTGTAATCATTCCTTGTTTCACATCAGATGCAGGAAAGCTTCCACTGACTTCGCAGTACACAGGCAGGTTGATGGGAAATAAAGATCCCTCTAGGTATGTGAAGTCCAAGCAATGTAGGCTTTACAGGTACGTTGTAGAGCATTGAATTATATTTAGAAGTGATCCAGTAGTAAGTCCAGTTCTTTAAGCATGGCAGTAAGGTGATCTCAGGGTTTAACTCCTGTTAATTCAGCACAGACACTCTAGTAATAACACTATTGAGGTGCATGTTTATTGGCCCTCATCTAGCTCAGCACAGATTCCAGGCACTAGTCCAGCACTTCTACTGTCTCACCTGCCTTAGGACTTCTAAGCACGAGAGGTTCAACCCAACACTGTCTGGAGGCTTCTTCTGTTTTTGTAGCAGAGAAAAAAGTAACCTTTACTTGGGGCTTTTTCTGGGGGGTTTTCTGCCTTTCTATAGATTCTGTTAGCCAACCATATATCAGTGCTGTGATATGATTGCAGTATAGTAGACTTTCCTCTTTTCACGAGGCATTTGCTCCAGTTGGTCCCAATTTGACAGGATAAAAGACCCACAAACTCCTGTGATTGAGGCATCATGAGCACACAATAAATACCTCATATAGAGAAGCCCTTAGAACAAGAAAAACATCAGAGTTAGGTGTAATCTGCATGAAAAAGAAAGAAAAATCAAATGCCCAGATATAAGATGGAGATGCCTAGGTCTGTAATCAAACTGAATATGAATCAACAGTGTGATGTGGCTGCACATTATTTTAGGTTGCATCTATAGAAATGTAGTTTTAAAATCATGGAAAGTGACAGTTGGACTCTATTCTAAACTGCTCAGATCCCACCTCTCATACTGTGTCCAGTTCCAGGCATCCCAGTCCAAGATTCAGATAATTCCAAGCTATTTCAGAGAAGGGCAATGAAGACGATTTAAAAGTCTGAACACTAATTGCTATGAAGACCAGTTGAACGAACTGGGTACAATATTTCTAGCTTTGAAAAGAATAAGATAAGAAGGACATATGATAGTGCTTTTCAAGTATCTAGATGGCTGTCACACAGAAATGATCAAAATCCCATTTTGTGTCAACCAGGACTACAGGACATGAAATTATAGGCTTGAGTTACAGGAAGGCAGATTTTGATTAAAAATCCGGAAAAACTTCCTAGGAGACAGACAATGGAACCAATTGCCTGGGGAGATGGTGGGCTCTCTTGCAAGGGTGTTGTCCAAGCAAAGACTGGACAGCCATCCATCAAGGATGCTTAAATACAGATTCCTGAATTGAACTGAGGATTGAACATGATGGCCTAAATGGGCCTTCCAGTTCTATGGTTTTGTGTCTCATTTAGCCTCTTCCTTGCACCTTTTTTTCTGGTGACATGTTGTCTGTCTCGCTCCATCGTATCACTTTCTCACTTCTCTGCTTTTCTCTTTTTCACCCTCTCTGGCACACCTACTCCCTACCTGCTCTCTGTATGTACATCTCTCTTCCCTTCCAGAGGATTGCACTGCCTGGAGAAAATGTTCCATCCCAATACAATGCAATGTGTGTTCTTCTACTGCCAAAAAGAGAAAGTTATGATTGTCCCTCATATTCATTCCTGACTTTCACACACCCTTTCAGGTGTGAAGATCTGAGCTGACAATGGGAGTCCTAAAGGGTGTCCAGTCTTTGGCCTGTACTAATGGCTTTTGCATATTCAGTGGACTTATATCTACCCATACTTCTAGATAGACTCATGGTGCTTTTCTCTTTGTCTTTTCTTTAAATATGAAAACGTTAATGAGGAAACCTCAGATATTTAGCTATATTAACCAATATGATTTTTACCAGGGTGATCCTGGAGACAAAGGCGATTTGGGGACAATGGGGCCAAGGGTAAGTGACCATCACTTGCTTCGCTGTTGCATTTTGCCTTTCTCTGTAGCATGCAAGGTAGCTCACTTAAGCTAGAAAGAGGTAGCACCAGGGCCTGGCACATTGCAGACCTGGGATGGACCTCCCACACTTGCTATTTCATTTAAAAAAACATTCATGTATTGCTAATTGTGCAGATGGGGTCAATATTTTGGTTCTATAATCTAGACTGGGGAAGGGGGCATTTTCAGATCTGAGGACCCCATTCCTTTCTAAGGAACCTTTCAGAGATCACATACCAGTGGTAGGTCAGTCAAAGTTATAATGAGCACATATAAAATCCATTTCCATTTATACCCCACCTTGAGCACCATTTCTTTGATAGAAAAGCAGAGTACAAATCCAATCAATCAATTACTGGTGCATGTTCATTCACATGTCAATCACAAATCAAAAGATATAAGCTTGTTGCTCAGAGTTACATATGATTCAAAAATGGTGGAAATGGGGAAAAAGGTGTCAAGATTTGCAGTAATCCTTCATATCTGCATTAAAAACTTGGAGTTAGTTACCATTTCTACAAAGAGATAGAATTATCCTGACTGAAACCATACTGGAATAGGCAATTCAGAAAATCTTTTATGATGCTTTTCTCAAATTAGTTAGAATTAGTTGCAAATTAGTCATGTGTATATTGTATTCTTTGTTAAAATAATGTTTTGGGGCTTTGGGGATTTGGTGAAATGTTACAGGGCCCACCTGGACAAAAAGGTGATCAAGGTGCTACAGAAATCATTGACTACAATGGAAATATCCATGAAGCTTTACAGGTATTTAATTAGAACTTGTACACAAATTCAAATCTTATCTATCTTTCTTATCTAAAGAAATAGATATACAGTGGTACCTTGGCTCACGAACTTAATCCGTTCCAGGACTCTGATTGTGACCCAAATTGGTCATGAGCCAATTGGTTAAAGTTCCCCACAAGGTTCAATATAAATAAGGTTAATCCATTCTGAAGTCATTTTTTAAATCAGAAAAATGTGAATCAAAGTGACAACAACAAAGATCGCAGCCATCTTCTCCCCCCTCACCCAAGCAGGAGCATGGCCATCTCCCCGACCCCCAAGCACAACCGCGATCGCACTCCTCATCCCTGCATGTGCCCATCATTCCAGTACACTGGGGGGGGGGGGACGGGTGTGATCACAGGTGCACTGGGGAGGGAGTGATGGGTATGAAAGCGGGCACACTCGGGGCGGGGGGAGATGGTTGAGATCCCAGTTGCACTCCTGCAGGAAAGACGCATGCAGTCACAGGCGCACTCATGCAGGAAAGACAGGCGTGATCTCGGCCATCTCCCCCCCCCCCCCGCACAATCGCAGCCATCTCCCCACTCAGGGGGATGGGGAGATGGCTGCAATTGCGGTTGCCACCCAAGGCAGAGTTCACGACCTGAGTCAAAATTTTTATGACATTTTTGTTCGCAACCCGATTTGGCTGTGAACTGAGGCATTCATGAGCCGAGGTACCACTGTACTTCTCTTCCACCTCCAAAGACAGCTTTAGATACCTAAAAATTGTCTGAAATTGTACCTTCTTAAAACTTGTACTCCATATAGCCACACTTTTCATAAGTCTTTCAAACTTAAATCCAAGTCCTGGAACCTACGTGGCACCTTAACCTTTACTGGTTAATTGCAAATTGCTTATGGCATACTGCCAAGGGAGAGTGTGGGAATGACCTGTAGACTATAATAACCCATGCTTTTAGGAACCAACTTAAATTATTAGGGAGTAACCCCATTAAACATAGTGGGATTTACTTCTGAGCAAATCCTCACTTGCTCTCTGCCCACCCCCACCGCCAGAGCAGTACCATGCAGGACAGAGACTCCAGGATGGTGGGCATTGTCTTGCTCTTTACTATGTCATAGTAAATTTAGGAGCCTTTAAGGTGCCACAAGACATGTGGCTTTGGAACACAAAAGAGCAAGAAGCCCTATCCTCCTCCCACATCCATTCACCTTTCTCCGGCCAAGTGCAAACCCCTGATGCCAAGAGGACCATTCACCTGCCCACCATAGATCACCCCCTGTGGAACTTCCCATACAAAGAAGGTGGGAGAAATTGACAAGTTCTTTGACAAGTATGGAATATGGTTCCACTGGACTAATAGAAGTAATGTGAGGATAGGATGAAACAGACAAGGTTTCAAGCAGGGAATATGCTTCTGTGGGGTTTATTCCCAGGTACAAGTCACATGGAATAAATATATCATTATAAAGTAGTACTAGGTGTAGAATAATTATGCAATAATGGAACATCCTCTGGTTTCCTGATGCTAACTGAGAGGTCATAGGATGACCTCCAAGCACTAAGTTCCTGCATCTTTGCAGCTGGTATGGAAAGAACTGTGCTGACTACCTCCTCTGAATGTGCCTACAAAAGAGAGAAAGGGGCATTTTCCCTGGGAGACTCAGTCCTGCTCCCCAGTGCTTTATCAAGATGGCTGAAAACAGCGGGGATTATTTCTGTTTGTTAGATTTGTATCCTGCCTTTTTTTCTTTTTTAAGAACTCAGAACAGCTTACATCATGTTCCTCCTCCAGCTCTCAATCTTATCCCCACAACAACAATCCTGTGAGGTAGGTTGGGCTGAGAGTCCATGCCTGGCCCAAAGTCACCCAGTTGGCTCCATGGCTGAGCAAGGACTAGCATCCATGCTGGCTCTCTGGCACTGTCACACCTCATTCAGAGCATCAGATGCACATAAACCTCCATATTCAAAAGTTTACTTTCACTCACAGTAGAGATGATAGGATTGCACCTAAATGTATTAAGCAGCCATGGGTATGCTTGAGAACTAATCCATATAAAAATAAATTTAATTGTAAAATATGTTCTTTGCTGGTGAGAAAAATGAATTTAAAACTCAGAGCAGTCCACTTTGCAAAATACATGTGGTGGTATGATCTATGAACTGAAACAACCCTCTTCACTATGTCAGCTCCCTGTCAAGACTGAACTACAAGGGGATGTGGGGAGCTATTCTTCAATCCAGCTCTCTAATTCCCTCCCTTTCACAGATTGCCAAAAGCTAAGTCTGAATGATTTCTAGTATTGACAAAGGCTTTTTATTAAAGTAAGTGTTTAGTGGTCAAGGATAAGCAAGGATTTATTAAGCATTCTTGTGTTCCTTTGATACTGCTTTATAAAGATGGTTATCAGTCCACGGCTTTCAAGGAGCAGTGCAATGTATACCTGTAAATAAATAAGCATAATAGAGTTAAAGTTATTTTTTATGGCTAAGCAGAATTGATGTGCATGAACAGACAGGCATCTGTATTGAGAATTCTGTGCATGAACAGACAGGCATCTGTATTGAGAATTAACAAAGTTTAGTCTTAGATTGTTATGATAATCTTGATGATGCAACTCCTTTATAGTAGAGAGGGATGATAGATAACAGCATAGTCACTTGTATAGCTGCATAGTAGAATATTTATTTATAAACTGCATAGGAAATTCTGTATTCATTTACTCTTTCAGTATCACTGTGAATGACCAACACCACCAGCAGCAAAAATGTAACTAACACATTTGAGTTAGAGCTTGGTGCTACATTTTACTTTTCACTGGGGGACTGTGGGTAAGATCCAATGATGATCCCCTGCAGCTAGTCGGAGGAATCTACAGTGTGTGAAATTCCTGCTTGTGGTAGCTACCTCGGCCCAATTAAGGGGGAAGGGTCCCCCAAAGTCTCTCATAACACAGCTCACCCCACTCGGGGGGTCTCTTGACTTGCAGGCCTGGCTCAATGCCAGCAGCCATTGTGAATATTGAGGATGCCGTGAGCAGGTACTGCGACTTATTGGGAAATGTCTTCTTGGCAGAGTAGGTTGTTGCCATGGTTAAGTAATTTCCCCCAATCTCAAACCAGCCCATGGGTTATGAGTGGTTTGTTAACCATGGCAACAATCCATCCTCACCAGGTTTGTAAGTCATGAAAGCTGCCTGCCATGGCTTGAATGTTCACAATGGCCACTGACAATCAGCTCAACCTTCATTCAGCAACCATACAGTCCACCCTTCAGTGTAGCATTTTTGGGAAGCCCTGGGAAGGAGTGTGGAATCATTATTCCACAGATTGAAATGTCAGTTCAGGAAGACCAAAGGGAGGTGCCCTGCATTTGGACAAGGGCCTTGTTGATGAGCTAAAATCCCTGGTCAGTTGGCTGTCTAGAAGAGAACTGTCATGGCCACACTTTCATTTTAAGTCAATGGCCAGTCTTTGCAAGTAACATTCTAGTCTTTACCATCCAAACTCCTCTCTGTTGAACTTACTACTGTTTAAGCTTGCTGAGATTGTTCATGTGAACTGTCTATCTACTTTGGACCTTTGTCTCTGGAACTTTTTATTTTTAGGATAAAGAGTACTGCTGTACTTTTCATAAACATTTAATTCTTGTTTCCTGTTGATTGAAGGCTATTGTATCTTCAATAGCCTAGAATTGTTAAGTGGCTTGCCAGATCCTGATTCCTTATTTTCTGTTCTGATCAGTGTAGTGGAAGCTGTGGTCATTAAAGTATCTGCATATTCTCTTAACCCATTTATTGTTGAGCTTCTAGTGAATATTTCAAGGCTGGGATCGACCTCTCACTGTGTGAATTTGTTTAGGTCTTTTTTTTAGAATTCTTGTTTTTTATTACCTGGAATGCCTTACACCAGGAATTATTCAAGCCCTTGCTGGTATTCTAGCCATACAGAGTGGAACTACTTATGGAGTCTGTATGTCATCAGCAATAAGATTTCTGAAGAGTGTAGACTTTAAGTTTTACTACAGATTTGCTACAGTGAAAGAGTTTCACTCACTCCCAGTGTCCTGGGTCAGAATGTCAGAATGTGTGCTTCAAGGATCATGGCAACTATAGCAAATGAGAAGGATATATCAGTTGCTCGTGTGGAACTGAAATTAGTAGGATTATACTAATTAAGTGGTTGGCCCCGATTGGAGGTCACTGTCCAGACTTTGTGAAAAATGCATAGAAATTTAATATACTATAATATCATGTTTAAAGAAAACACCTATTTTACTGCAATGAAACCCAGTGTACTAAGAATTTGAGAGTGAGTAATGTTATTTTTACATGTACTGGTGTCTATGCTTCTTAAGTTCTCTGTTTCAATTAGTGACAGTCAGCGAAAATATGTGTAGGCATACACTGTAAACATGTCCCATTCAAAATCCTGATAAGTCTTTGGGACTTAAAATGTTACTGCTAGATCTATTTTTTGTTAAAGGTACAGAATTGGAACTTAGATCATCTTTTATTTCTCCAAGACAGTCAAATGCTTCTCTCAAACTGCCCCCAAATTCTGTGAAACCCATTACTAAACAAGCAAAGTATTTTATTTCAAACTGAACATCTGGTAACTTTGTCTTCTGTTAATACATTTTGCCAACAGAGGATTACCACCCTAACTGTCACGGTAATTCCTATTGCATGACTTACGGTGGTTTGTAGCTGTTTTCTTTTCTGGTGTTGCATGTGCATAAGTCCTGTGCTTTAGAATGTGTCTTTGTTCATCAGATATTGACCCTGTTTATTGCTACATAATGTGTTATCAAAGGATGCTTTGTTGAAAACTAGGGCTGCAGTTCTGCTCCCATTAAAATAATAACAAATTTCCTATTAATTTCAGAAAGAGAAAAAAGGGTTCAGACTCTTGCTAGCATTGGCAAATGTTTATGTCCATGAATCAGTGTATCTCCTGCTTCTTTTAGTGGAAGTTTTTCAATGCAAGAATTGCGCACTTGAATTTTTCAGGGTAGCATTAAAAAAAGTTAGCTAGAGCAGTTACATCTTAGAAGATACAGACCACACTTTCTACAGAAAAAGAGAATTATTCAACCAGTAGAATTCTTTTGGATCTAAATGACAACAGTCCAGAATTTAGATTGCAAATGCAACTTTTTTCAATTATTTATTTTCCTGTTCAGAATCAATAATATTAATAGAGGGAAGGAAACGTATTAGTCTCAGAAATAGTAACTATTGTTAAAATAAATTTCAGTTAAGCAAGTTGAACATTTCCCTGCATTTCGAATTCTCACCCTTAATGTTGAACATTATCTTTTCTGCCCTCTGCTTTCATTAGCCTCAAGAGGGGCATGTTGGGCTGGAATTTGGTAGTATAAATACAGTGGTGCACCTAGGAGATATGGATATGTAAGCCTTATAGGTTCTGTGTGGTTTCTGTAAGGTAATTTGCTGTTTCTAGTATTTCAGTGAAGCATCCTTTCTTTTTATCAGCAACTCACATATCTGTTGTGTACATGATGTTTCAGGGTCAGTCCCTCGTTTATCTCAAGTAGCAGAGCTAGGAGAAATTAGTAGAGAACACCAGGTTGAAGGAGGCCATTGCTTAATTAAACATAAAACAGTTAGCTATGTTCACCCAAGGCTCTGTGCTGAAACCACAAAGGAACTTTATATAAAAGCCACCGAAACTGATGTGCACAGTGCTGAAAAGGGGATGGGCGGGGCGGGGGGAGATTTCTGCTGAAATCAACATACTCAAAAAACGAGGTGAAAACCTTTAGGTTCTCCACATTTGCAGTTTCCATCTGTAAACTAGGATAGCCTATTTGTGAGCCTTCACTTTTCCTTTTTCTCTTCTTTTTAAGCCATTTTTGCCTCACACAAACCCCTCACTTTTGGTGACTTTAAACCCCTCAAATTTTTTTCTACCTAGTTTGTGGAATGCATGCATGTGTGTATAGGTTTTATTGTTTACCTGTCTTCTACTAATTTGTCTAAACCTACATAAAAGTTCGTTCAGGCAACAAAATCCCCAATGTTGAATTTAGGAGGGGAAATGGCTTCAAGAAGATTTAATTCTCAGCATAGAAATGGAGGTGCTTAACCCCAGTCACCTTTCCACTGCAAGCGTTTCAATCCTTTTTCATCCTTTATATAATCACAATGTCCAGGAGAACCTGGATTTAAAGGAAGTAGCCCTAATACTTTGGCACAGGGCAGTCTACTGCAGTGAGCTGCTTCTTTTTTTCCTTCTGATTTAGCTTCAAACAAGGGACCCTTGAAAATCAATACACAACAGTAAAGCATGGTCAGGCCAGTTGCTACCACCCACACTATTGTGCTGTATTGCTTCCATTCTACCCCTGCCTAGAAAGTTCCAAATAACTCATCCTTGCAGCCACAAGTGATAGCTAGGTGTGGGCACATGACCTGCATCTGCATCAATTTGGTTTGCTCTTCTTTGAAAATCAAACTGGATATCTAGTTTTGTTTGCAGAAAACTATATACTTTGTAAATTAGGAGCTGGAATTTCACTGGACAGTTAACTTTTATAATAATTTGTGTTTGCTTGTTTAATAACGTTATTGTAAATTTTTAATGTAGCATATATTAATACTGTCTGTCAATAGAAGGTCAGTGATTGTCACGTATGTTATTGATTCTTCACTGTTATGGTGTTCTTTGTGATGCTCATTTTGTTATTAACCAATATTAGAATATTTATGTCTGAGAGCTAGAGTGCTAGAGTAAAACTGAATTGCTTCTTGTGTGCAGGGTCCTCCAGGACCACCTGGACCCCAAGGATTGCAAGGGCCAAAGGTGAGCTAACAAATGTTCTTTATTTGGCTATCAGCATGTTAGAACAAAGACCTTGGTAGTTTTCACTGTAGTCTTAAAGTATAAACAGTATTAAGGGGAATGTTATAAACGGACGTTTCTGATCTTTCTTGTGGCTGTTCCAGTGGAGGGAAAGGGGAAAGATGTGAGCCCATGGTTTGAGCAGACTCATTAAACTATGATGTTTATCAAGTGATAACAATATAGTGAAAATAATTATGTTGGATTTTCACTTTTCAGGGTGAACCTGGATCTCCAGGATTACCAGGTGCTGATGGGGAGCAGGTACTTGAACAACTCCTCTTATGACTGATAAGATGAATCTGATAATATATTGCTCAGTAAAAACCAAGGACAACTTATTCAGTTATAGAAAATATATAATATATTTAAAAAATACAAAATATAAAAATAAATAGAATAGAATTATGAGTGTTGCTGGTGACATTTCCCTTTTCCTATTTTCTTTTCATTATCCTTTGGATGTGAAAAATACAGCCAAAGATAGGTGATAATTAATGCCAATTAATAACCCAAATATATTGCTGGATGTACTGTGTGTTCCAGCAATGTAGGATTCATTTTCATGAATGTGCTGTTTCAGGGGCTTAAAGGCTCAAGGGGTGATATGGGTGACCCCGGAATACCAGGAGAAAAAGGAGGAATTGGACTTCCAGGATTGCCAGTAAGTTACTTGAAAATGCCTTTGGTAGGAGGCAGCAGCATTTTGATGTCCATTCAGTGTCTGCTTCTTCCCGAGGTTAAATATGATGATCATCATTATTGTACTTTTTAATATATATATATATATATATATAAATATGGATATATATATGGATAGGGCTTCCTTTAACGGAACATTTAAAGCCTATCTTTCCAACATGAATGAAATACAGAAGGTGTCTAACAATAGAGAACAACAGGGAAGCTGGCGCAGCATGTGCTCTACAGGTCCCAGGTTCAGTTCCTGGTATATCCAGATAGAACTGAGAAAGACCCCATCTGCAACCTTGGAGAGAGACTGTCACTCTATGTAGACAATACTGAACCATGCAGAACTGTAGCCCATTGTAAGAAGGCAGATTCTTCTGTTTCTAATATAATTAACTAAATCAAAATTAGTCAGGGAATTGCTGTAAACATATTTAGGATTGTCAGGATGGAGGGTTTTATCCAGAGTTAGGGATTGGATAATATGCAAAATAAATCCTGACATCTACCATAGAAATGGAAGTAATGTCATGAAAATGTGTCCTTCAACTGGACAAAATGAATGATGAGATGAAAATGTTATTCAATAATCAATTAACAATTTTGTAGGGATCAAATGGCATGAAAGGAGAAAAAGGAGATGCTGGCTTGCCAGGACCTCAAGGTCCCTCTGTAAGTCTTGCCGTGCTATTTCAGTGCTTTCATAAATGTATAGTCTTGATTCTCTCTATATATCTTCTCCATAAAAGCCAATAGAGAAAAACAAGGTGATGCAAAGGAATATTGCAGTAGTGTTGCTGGCAGCAAACTCAGGGTATCAAGATTTAGTGGCAATTATTCTATGAATGATCTGACTTCTTAACTCACCTGCAGGTACCTCATCTCTTGAACTAGAATGCCCACTTTTGACAAATATTTATATGCACCACTTAAGACCCACTGTAGTTTATTAAATGATCTGACAGATACATACCTTTTATCATATTTAGACTTCGATTAAGTAAGCCTCACTGAACTCAGTGAATATACTTCAGCGTAAGAGTGCAGTTTTAAAGATGTACAGAGTAATAGAAATGAATGGCATTTTCTAAAAAGACAGGCGAGCATATGTTGGTCTGAACTGATTATATTGATTTTATATGTAGATCATAGGACCACCAGGACCTCCGGGCCCCCATGGTCCACCAGGGCCTATGGTAAGTCTTTCCAGCCATCCCTGTTTTAATGTTTCATGAATTAAAGCAACATGTCAAAGGTGGTCACACTGGAACATCTATCAATTCTTGGGATCAGGCAAAGAAAAAACTATCTTTCCAGAGGTTGTGGAAGGAGGATATATCAGGGGCTTGATGGACAGGTAAGATTAGGAGAAATGCTTGTAGAAGGGGCTTCAGGTATGGGTCTGATAACATAGGTGTACTTGTGGAATGCAAAGTATGACATCGGAACAGCAGGGGGCAGTTCTCAGAATTACTCCCACAGATTATTTGGAAAATAGATTGGAATGGAAAAGCTGTTTCAGAGTTCATTCTATTTGTATTTTGCTGTTAGGAACTAGCAAGCTAATTAAGGATTTTCTTTAATAAACCTTTGAACTGCTAGAACCCCTACTCTGTATTAGAAAGAATACTCTCCATACAAGAAATAGTGATTGAATGTGTAATGATTGAATTTTCATTTTTAGGGACCTCATGGATTACCAGGTCCAAAGGTAAAGAATCCAGGCAACAACTGACTTCAATATGTTAATTGGTTATGCTGTCATTCCCATGAATCATGTCCAAGCATGCACTCATGTTTTGTCCTTTGTCTCACTTTTTTGTTAATTTATGTGTGTATATATAAAGATATAAATATATTCTTAAACCTTTAAGCAGCTGCTTAGAATAAAACATAGCATACCTTTAAATGTAAGAATTTATGGCAATTTTCTGTGTCTGTTCCACATCACCATAAGCTGAATTAGCTGTCTATAATGTTAATTACAGAAAGCCAGTAAAAACATCTAGTTGTCTGGTGAGAATTTCAAGTTATACCATTTTGAACTACCTTTCACTTAAACTTAGAACAACAGAGGATGAGTGCATTATGGATAAATCATTCCCAGATATAAAATCATTTCCAGATATAAATTTCTTCTTCACCTCTGTCTTTCATGTCTTCTAATACTTCCTATTCATGTCCCCCTTTTCCCTTTCTTTGTAATAACATCATGCTGATTGTTTTTGTCCATGTCCTCCTATTTTTTAATGTGCTTAAATAGATTCCTAACAAGCCAAGTCTATACCAGCCAAGAGTCCCTTGCTACTGCTGGAAGCATTATTCCAGATGAATGGAAAATATGTGTGTGCACACACACATACATTTTAACATCAGATTGCTTCGTAGCCATAAACAGAAGGCATGTGTATATTAAAGAACTTGGTGTAGCTTAATTCCATCATCTGGCTCTTCAAACTCTTTACAGCTATACAATCTTATATTTAAATTTGTTTTATTCTTTTTTATTTTAAAAGAGAAGTAAAATGAGTTTTAGCCATAAGCTGGCACAGGAGAAGCATGTGCTACAATTTTAAGTCATGCCAGTGCTAGGTCTAATCTGACAGAACTCATTGACAGTCTCCAGACCCTAAACCTTGCAGTTTTTGTTCCTACTGATTTACTGGTGCAATCCTATACATATCTACTCAAAGGTATAAATCGTATACTGCTCTTTTAAAACCCAGTAATTATAACACTTGAGGTTTACAGGGTACTAATTCAGGCAAAATAAAAATGTATATGGCTTGTCTGCTTCTTTAGAATTTATATTGCCCTGCATTCAGCAGGATTGGTGTATTACTGCTGTGTTTCAATTCACTGTTGGATTGGTATAGGAAACGGTATACTTAGAACATTTCCTACCCAAGCTTGCTTTAAATGCTTGGAAAGGCACAGTATAGCTTTTAGCTGAGCTGAAGCTAATTAAACTGCCCCAGCTTTACATGAAGTATCTTGAGAATTACAATTTTGAAGTGGGCTTGTAATTATTTGTTAGCAATTGCTAGCTTCTTCAAAGCAATGGAATCCTGGCATTGCAGTTCTCTGCATATTTATCTATATAAATAGTTGAAAGAGAGAAAGCTATCATGCCAGTGTTCTTATGCCAGGGGACCTTGACAATTAAGTAGGCTCGAGACTGGTTTGAATGTTAGGGAGGGCATTGCCATCACCATCACACAAGAAGACGGTAGCAATGCTCTTGAATAACTCCCACAAGGCTTGAGCAGGAGAACTAGCCAGTAGTGGATTGTTGCCTCGCAAAGGGGACATACTCTCAAAAAGCCTAGGCAAGGCTATAACATCTGGTTTTTAATATAGCATCTCTAGAATATTCATAAGCATGAAAATGTATTAACTTCTATTAGCAATAAATGTAATCAGCTTTATGGAGATCGTTAAATCATGGTTCCTTAAAATACATTTCCCAGTGCGTCACAATCTTCCTCTGGTAAATTAGGCATGCTTAAAGGTTTAGAATATCTTTCCAAGCAGTACTGTGTGTTTCAGTTCACCATGAGAAGAAGCCACACAAGGATCACAGTCCACCGCTGAGCAGCTCATACTTTTGATTGGTCAAATTAAATTTCCCTTTTCTGATTTATTTAGCAGTCTTGGCATCCATCAGAATAAGCAAGTAGTAATTTCAATTATAAATGAGTTAGGTTGTTTAGGAATGTTGAGATAATTATAATATGAATATGAAAGATAGTTTTACTATGTATATCTATTTTAATGTGAATCACTATCATTTTCTATATGTGTTTTACTATTTGGATGAAGAGGAAATTGTACAAATAAAATTAATCAACAGAACCAGTTGTGCTAAAGAACAAGGGTTTGTGCCCATGTCCTTGACTGGCTCTCTTCTGTCCCTGCTTAAATAATCCTATCAGCACCCTCCAAAATAGCATTTATACTTTTATATTTAGGGTGAACCAGGGTTAAATGGTCTGAAAGGATTGAAGGGTGAACCAGGTCACAAGGGTGACAGAGGGCCCCTTGGTCTTCCAGTAAGTAAAATACTTATTCAATTTCAGTGCAAATTGCAAACTTCTCTTTCTATTTTCAGCCAAAAACTCTGGTTTACTCAATAGCAAATTTAAGCTATTTCACGTTGAAACAGAAAATCAGTCTTGTTTTGTTTTTATCCAGACACTGTTCTTGTATCATCCCATACTGTTTTGTCAGCTGTTGGTTTCTTGTTTTCCCCTTTTTCTTTTCTTTTTTTTTTTTTGTTATTTGTAGTCAACAGCATTATGGGTTCCGATCTTCCATATTATGTCACTGTGTAAATATTGTGTGATATTAACTATATATATAGATATAACCATATATAGAAATATATGGTTATCGTTGTAGTGGTGTGGGCGTGCATGTGCCCTGTGATTCCATAAATGTTGCTCAAAATCAAAGTTTATAACAAAGTGTTGGAACATTTCTTTAAAGTAATAAGATACCAGTTCATGTAATTTTGTGTTTTTGCTTTTGTTCATGGATATGGGGACGTTTCTGATTTTATTATTTTGAATAGTATTTGTTGCTAGTACTTTTCCATGTCTTCAATGAAAATTCATTGGAAACATATTTTTGCATGACATTGCATTAAGTGATAAGTGCTGAGAGGAATAACAATATTTGGTTTCAGGGAGCCTCATAATTCCCTGAATACAAACAAATACTTTAATTCTCCATTTCAGCAAAAACATCACAGAGTGAAGTGGGAAATAGTCAAAGTTATTTAAAATAATTGAGACAGTAATTGGGAGGTAATCCTACCAAAGTGAACATTTTAGAAGGGTATTCAGTAGGAATTTAGCAAGTACTTAACTCTCTTCCATTGACATCACTGGAGACTTACCATAGCTAACTTTGCCTGGATCCTTTTTCAACGTTTTTAAAATACTTGATGGGCATGGTAAAATGTTGTTTTTTTCTAGTGAATCCATCTAACTTCTTCCATTCTGGTTATAGCAGTAACTTTTTATATCTGTTAGCTCTAGATTTATCTTCTTTACATAATATCCACTAGGGGTCATCTATTTTCAAGAATGCCAAAATGAATTTTTCAAATGTTTTGGACAAGATGGGCAAAATCCGCTTTGTTTTGAAGTGATTTGTAAAAGAGCCTCTGATTTTAATGGATTAACATTGCACTAATGCAAACAATCAGCAATTTGCACAAGCAGTTTGAACTTGTTTGCACAAGAAATGTTATACATTAAAAACAGTGAAGAAACAGAAATAGTCGTTAAAAGTATAGGCGTTTTTCAGGTAGTATAATGCTATTTTCACAGGAGCCCATGTTTTTTCCTGATACCCCACCCTTTTCCTCACCTTTACATTCTGATTGTGAATATACGATTAGACTTCTGTGTTAAATTATTTATTCCCTTTGTTTATGTTTCATGTTATAAGTTTCCCTTACTAACTTATGAATAAGGGTATGTTTACAAAAAAACCCAGGATAACATGTGAGATTTGTAGCACTAATGCATCTAGAGACTCATTGTGATCTCATAAGATTAAAGAATTCTACTAAAAAATTTAAGAGAGATCCATAGCAAAGGGAATCAAAATTTGATTCTTCATGTTATGTAGAAATTATAACTAACCTCATGCAGTACTGTGATACTTCTTCCAGAACCCTGTCACCATGTGTATTCTGTATATAAATAGAAGGTGTACTTGTTCATCATCACCACATACTAATCTCACATTCTTGTCCTTCGTGTTATCCCTATCATCTATGCTTCCACTTAACCGTACAGGGAGCATCTGGCTTAGACGGAAAGCCAGGACCCCGGGTGAGTCCCTTGTGTTCCTATGTCGTACTACACTACCAAATCTACATGCCTCACTTCCAAACTCTTCACACCAGACAGATTTGTCTTGTTTATCGTGTGATGCTGGTTCTACTGTTGTAAAAATGACTAGAAACCTCATGTTCTGCTTGAAGGTAATGAAGGGCTAGCAGTCTTGGAGAGGGAAAAAGCTTTAGACTATAGGGTTTTGCAGTGTGAAATCTTGACTGCATCTAGCCCCATCTAGACCTACTTGCCACATATGGCTAGTGCACTTGGTTAAAAGGCTCCATGACAGGTGGTGTGATGCAAGTTCAGACTAGAATATACTCACTAAAATCATCAAGCAGAAAAAATGACATGTGAATGTAATGCACCACCCTTATCTTTTCTCAGTGTAAATTGATCTGCTCACAGCTTCAGAATCCATCTTTCAAAACCAGTGTTAGCAAAATTGATATTTAAGTTCAATGTATGGTCCAGCCTTCTTTTTATCTGGCTTTCAGTTTTCCCTCTGGCTAAAGCAAGAGAAAGCTCCAGTGTGTGATGTTCAGAGCAAGCTCAGATTGATAACTTAGATCACCTGTATTAAGCACTGTTAGAAGGTAGTAGAACTTATTATGGTTCTGTCTTCAGCTCTTCTGAAATGGATCCAGATTTCTAATTATGGAACCATTAAGGAAGAGCATAGCTGTGAATTTACACTGTCTTCCATTAAGCCATCTTTCCTTTTGGGTCTTTATGTGCGTTCTGCATGATTTAAATAAAAATTTATTTGTCTACCTCCCTTTGTTTAACCCCTAACTCTGCCTAGAAGAATCTGCCTCTGCTGTTTAAAACTCTATAGATCAGCCAGTCTAAAGCTACAAAATAAATATAATTGATATGGGGAATAAGTGCTGTGGAATTTAACAAAATACAGGTGGGATTTTGAATTCTGCCAGAGGGATTTGGAGCTTAGTTGGCCTCACTACTAAAATCCAGTCCATATTCTCAACCCTTCATAGGAAACATGATTCTTTGCTAAATATAAACCTTCCATTAGGAATCGTCAACATTTTTTATCAGCTCCTGTATGTTTAAATTTTCAGGGTATGGATGGCCCCATTGGCCCACATGGCCCTGCTGGTCCAAAAGGAGACCGAGTAAGTACATGCCTAGCAACTTCTCCGATGTCTTTAAACATTGTGGAAAATGTATTTCCTTTACTCAGTAATATATGCAGTAGTGCATTTGTGTTGGTCTGCTAATGTACTTTCACAAAAATAATATCTAAGCAAAAACAATAATAAAACAGACAGAACACTATAAGGTTTAAATGTAATGATGCGTTAAAATGCACTTTTCTCTCACCGATGCATAAAAGGTTATTGAATTCTTGCTGATATTATTAATCTCTCATAACATATCATAAAGCAAAAATAACATTTGAAAGAATGGGCATGTATTTTACAGTAACCTAAACTGGGTGTAAGAATGAGATCTTATCCTAAAAGACAATACAAAGTCTAGGAGGTAGTTGTATATCTTGTCTTGAAGCTTTAAAATGGGTGATTGTTGTATATTCAGGTACATATTTCAAAAATTACAGTACACTGATAAGAATCAGAATTTGTTGGTAAATTATATACAATGATGTCTTGCCACCTGTGGAACACGCACCTGCTTGCAGATCCAATTTCCCCGTTCCCCGGCATTCCCTGGTATCTCTCTCCTAAATCTGGTCCAGGGGACCCCTGGAAGAGATTTGGGGCATATGCAATGAGGGCTGCACTGGAGAAGAAGGAAAGGGAAACTCCTCATACTGGGCCCCGTCAGTCCACCTTAAGACACATATTTGTTAAAAATTCCATTCTGCTTCCATACTGATGCTTCTGAAATCAAGCAAGCAAACAAACAAGCAATCCTCTGCTGCTGTATTTAAGTTTTTAAAAAACATTTGGAGATCTAATCAGGGACTTAATATTAAATTAATATTTAATTTTGCTCTCAAAATGTGACTGTAGGCCATTCAATATCTCTCATTTTGTTGAGTGATGAACAAACATGATAAGCTCATATGTACAGTTCTGCAAATATGGAACACTCAAGAGTGGCCACAGGAGTGGAAAAGGTCAGTTTACATTCCAATCCCAAAGAAGGACAATGCCAAAGAAAGTTCAAACTACTGCACGATTGCACTCATTTCACATGCTAGCAAAGTTATGCTCAGAATCCTACAAGCTAGGCTCCAGCAGTATGTGGACCTAGAACTACAAGAAGTACAGGCAGGATTTCAAAGAGGGAAAGAAACCAGAGATCAAATTGCCAACATACGCTGGATCATGGAGAAAGCTAGAGTTCCAGAAAAACATCTACTTCTGCTTCATTGACTATGCTAAAGCTGTTGATTGTGTGGATCACAACAAATTGTGGCAAGTTCTTAAAGAGATGGGAGTACCAGACCATCTTATTTGTCTCTTGAGAAACCTATATGCAAGTCAAGAAGCAACAGTGAGAACTGGGCATGGAACCACTGATTGGTTCAAAATTGAGAAAGGAGTTCAGCAAGGCTGTATACTGTCACCCTGCCTATTTAACTTATACGCAGAGTGCATCATGAGAAAGGCGGGGCTAGATGAATCACCAGTTGGAATTAGAATTGTTGGGAGAAATATCAACAACCTCAGATACGCAGATGATACCACTCTCATGGCAGAAAGTGAAGAGGAACTAAAGAGCCTCTTGATGTGGGTGAAGGAGGAGAGCGCAAAAGTTGGCTTGAAACTCAACATTAAGAAAACTAAGATCATGGCATCCGGTCCTCCTGGCATCTCACTTCCTGGCAAATAGATGGGGAAGAAATGGAGGTAGTAGACAGCATACTAAAGAGCAGAGACATCACCCTGCCAACAAAAGTGCGTATAGTCAAGGTTATGGTTTCCCCAGTTGCAATGTATGGCTGTGACAGTTAGACCATAAGGAAGACTGAGTGCTGAAGAATTGAAGCCTTTGAATTGTGGTGCTGGTGGAGACTCCTGCGAGTCCCTTGGAGAGCAAGGCGATCAAACCGGTCAGTCCTAGAGGAGATCAACCCTGACTGCTCTTTAGAAGGCCAGATACTGAAGATGGAACTCAAATACTTTGGCCACCTAATGAGAAGGAAGGACTCCCTGGAGAAGAGCCTAATGCTGGGAACAATAGATGGCAAAAGAAGAAGGGGACAGCAGAGGATGAGGTGGCTAGAAGGAGTCACTGAAGCAGTTGGTGTGAGCTTGAGTGAACTCCAGGGGATGGTGGAGGACAGGAAGGCCTGGAGGAATGTTGTCCATGGGGTCACAATGGGTCGGACACGACTTCGCAACTAACAACAACAACAATAGTCCTGTGATTTCCAGTAAGGGTAGCATATAAGACAAACCAATCAATCAATCAATCAAATGGAAAAATTAAAAACATACGATTTAGAATGGATATTTTTTATAATTTATTTTAGGGTGAAAAAGGAGTTATAGGAGACCCTGGGCCTAGAGGACCATATGGCTTGCCTGTAAGTTACATGACACTTTTAAAAAGTACAGTTTTGAAAATTCTTGATTAAATCCTACTGTGCTTTATGACCATTCATCGCAGAGAAATGCAATTAGTTTAAGTAGTACAAGGTCACCACTCATGAGGCTATCTCTTATCTCAAATTTAGACAGATTCATACTCCCACATGCATCTGTGCTACAATAATAGAGTAGTTCTGACATAAACTAACAACAATGAGAAAAGCCAGAATTAAGGGTGACCCTTTTTGCACAGCTCCTGCCATTTCCATTCTGCTCTACATGTGTTATTACTTGTCTCGGGGCACTGGAATATAATAGCAGGAATTTAAGGCAAGAAAGGAAATCTATCAGGAGGATGTTACTTTCCTTAAAGAGCTCAAATGTCTCATCAGTACAAAAGTGTGATCAGCTTCCATTTATACAAAATATTTTGTTGTTATATTTCTTTGATTTATATTTTGGGCAAATTTGATACAGTTCCTTATTTGACACACAAAACTACAGCATCCATGTTTTATACAAAATGCCTTGGGCCAACTGATTTTGTCCTCTGTAAGTGGATGGGATAAATAACAACCATTGAAATATTGTATTATTTTTGGTTTAATGTAAGTAGCTTTCAACTCCATGCACATATATTATTATATCCAGTACAGAGTAATGTTGATAAATGCTTTACTTTGAAGAAATATTGCAACATTCAGGTTGATTTTATAGAAATAAAAATAGAAAAAAATGGGTTGGATCCTATCATTCCTTGCATGCAAGGCCTGTGATCCAGCAAGGAAACAATTTTCATCTATTTCTCTTCTTCCCTTCAGCCCCTATCATACTGTTCTGTAACATTCCCCCAAAAAGTATGCTTCACGTAAACAAATTTTTAGAGGTTGCAGAAGCCTGTGAATGGAAATCAGTAAATGGAAAATCACTTTCCCACTCCATTAGCAGGTGCCAGGAGCACTCTTTCTGTGAACAAAACTCTGATAAAATAATGCTCATAGAATTCGAGGATCCAACCCATAATCTAAGGACTGTCCTATGCGTGACTGTATTCATTCAGTATCCTGAACAAAAAGTTGAATGTGCTGAGACATTTAATCATTTGAAAGTTTACTGTAGTCAGAGGTACCAAATATTGTGGTTACTTTTAACTTTCACATGCTTCTCTGTAACAGACACAAACTCAACCCATTTTCAGTGCCAATGGAATTGTGAGATACATAATTTGTTCCAGCTGCAAATGTACTTGTGTGTATTGAACATGTGGAGAAAAACTAAAAAATTCACTATTATCTGACATATCAAGTGCGGATGAAAATATTTCCATGGAGAATTTTTTGTACTACTGTTTTCAGAGAACAAACATGAATTTAGTTGGATTTTTCCTAAAATAGATTTGGAAAATGTACTTAGAAGAATATGCACTTAGAAGAAAATGTATTCTTCCCTCTCCATATACACCATATTACCTTGTTTACATATCAGAAAAGACATACCACGTGGAAGTTCATTAAATGTTCCTTAAGCATCCATCCACTGAAACATCTGTCGGAGGAGAGCTGCTTTAATTGAAAAAGAACTACAACCTTTTTGGTGGTCTTTCATGGGAGAAGGGCCATAGCCCAGTCATAATGTATATGCATTGCATACAGAAGGACTCAAGTTCAATCCCCAGTTTCTCCAGGTATGGCCAGGAAAGGTTCTTATGTGTTAGCCTGGAGAATGGAGCTCTGTCAGTTATTGAGTACAAATAACACAATATCTACACTCAATGTTCAGTGTAGGTTGTCATCAAACTGTGGGTTGTTGTTAAAACAAGGGTTATTGAATTGCCTGACCGAGTCAAGTTATCAAACCATGGTCATCAATCCCTAATTAATAACTGGCCAACAAATCATGGATTTTTATGAGTTATTTGTGGTCACCAAGCCATGGTTTGTTAAGGCAGGTCAGTTCAGACATCACAATAACCCTCATTTAAACTCACAGTTGAATGACAATCCACACTCAACCCATTTTCAACTCTTGAGTATGGGTTGTTGTCTGAACCTAGCCAATGTAGACAGGGCTAGATGGATGGACACCAATAATTGGATTCAATTGCAACCAGCTACAGTGGGTTGGGGCAGTTACCTTTGAGTGCCAAATTTCTGCTCCCTGTTGTTCAAACATCTTCAAGTTCCATGTCACTTAATTAAAATATTAATTCATAAATATATGTCAAGTTGTCTGATAGAGTATTTTGTGCATTTAGAATAAATGATAAATGTTTTGTAAAGAGGACAAATGAGCCTTCCTGCATGGATTTCTTATTTTCTAAATAGGTGAAAAACTACTGGCCCCTACATACAAAAACCCAAAATATCAATTATACATGCTCAAGCAGCACTTTCTGAATCATTGCACAAACAAGATCCGAAATCAAACTGGCTGGCCAAACATGTACATCTAATTGCAAATATTTTGAGATTATAATTTAAGCATTTTTTCCTCAGCCTGCCCAAAATCTTAGTGCAGTCCTAGATGGGATTTGTCTCTTTATGAGCATTGATCTTGCAAATATGCCTACACATGGTTTTTAAGCTCCTGGATAATTTCAATGCTTCCAAACAAAGTCCCAGCAAGTCTATAATTTCAATATAAAAAGGCAATCAGGAGACACAGTGTATATTAGAATACATTGCACATCCAATTCCCAGACATAAGAACCACCTGTCCACTTCCTCCCTCTCTTGTTTGGATTCAGCTTCAGTACATTGGTCCTCATCCAGCCCATTATTTATTTATTCAAAGCATGCTTGTCCTGTTTTTCAGTCAAACAGCTTACAAAAATCAGTGCTTAGACAATCTTGGCCCTCAGATTTATGAAGTGAAAAACCCCCACAAGAATCAGCACTTTGGATTGTGCCTGGAAACAGACTGAAATCTCTGAAGCTTTTCAAACACTGGAGCTAGAGGTATTTTTGCAGATGGCCCTATTAACTGCTTTGTGACTCTTTCTGAGTGATCTTCATTGGCAGACCTGTATACAAGCCATTATAATAATCTGATCTGTGGTTAAGATCAGTAGGTAACAGTGATGGATAAGAGGTGATTCATGCCACGGCTGCTATTTGGATCTCCAGTTCGTATGAGTGATCAGTGGGTGCCTAATGTGGAAGAGATGTAACTCCATTCAGAACAAGTGGAATATCACAACTCAGAGAGGGCAAAACACCCACCAACAATGCACATACTTCTAAAGGTGAAGTTTTAGTAGAATGACCTTCACTCAGCCTGTTGCTAATCACAGAAAGCATTAGCAATTCCACCACCGCATCTGACTCAGATGATTCAGTTGGGTTGTACGCTATACTTAATGTCCATTGGACAGTGTCCTATTTCAACATGATTGTCCTTCATTCAGAAAGCTTTTGTACCTCATTGTTAAACCAGTCCCAAAGATCCAGGTGCACACCTGTGTTGTATACACAGTACAGTTGCTGCACATCTGAATAATTCTGGAAGGTATCTTACACAACCTGAGCTTATAGTCACAAAGCTTAACACAATTAATATGGTTCTTTAATAGGGCAAAGATGGTGAACCTGGCCTTGATGTAAGTAATATATATCATCCATTTATTTGTGTGGTAGGTAAAGATTTGTTTCAAGTACTAGTTGCATGCTTGGCGCATGTTCCCCCATTTGGTGTGCATGACAATCATGCAGAGTATATACTAAACATTGCATTGTTGTATGATTTTAAATAATGATAGAATAAGAGAATTAATAACATTTGGGAGTGTGAAGAGAACACTGCTAAGAAAGCAGTCTTGTAAACCCCACCTTAAATAGTGCCACTAATAAGTGCCTGCAGCAACTAGTGCTAATTAGAACACATGATTGATGTCTGTGAAAATTGCTAGTATACTTCTGTGCAAGCAGATATATTTTATCTGAGGAAGCCTTCATGGGTAGTCAGTGGTGCTTGGAAAATGCAACCAGATGAAGTTTGTACCACAAGACACTCCTTTTGATGTAGCACTTCCTACAAGATTCTTTTACCATGCAAGCACAATTCTCAGAAAGGGAAAGGTTTGTGTCAGGTTAAAATAGTTGAAATACCATGAGAAGTTGTCTTACCCAAACACATTACTGTAGGCAGCACCCACACAGTCCTGTTTCCAAGCTTTTGGAGCACACTGATTGCATGTGTTGATTGCAACCAAATGTATTTCTTAACAGAAGTTGCAATTGGACATTCCATGTTCCACAATTTCCTTTGCAGTGAGAGAGGATAACTTTTGCTCTTTCATCCCTGTGTTCAGTGCCAGTGACCCCCCTATTGAAGCATTTCCTTTGGACATTGCTAGTGCTTGGCTGCATGTAGGAATAGGGGTGACTTTTGATCTATCTGGGAATTTCAGTATTGCTATCTTGCTGAAAATTATAGCCTTGTAAAATTCCACCATGCTCGGTGCAACATTCTGGGTGTGTGTGCGTATGTGTGCATATAATTCAGTTATCCTACTACTAACAACAACAACAACAATAAAAGCCCACATATCAATATACAGAAGCCAATAGAGGTATTTTTGTTTTTTATAGGGCTTCCCTGGTCCTCGTGGAGAAAAGGGTGATGTAGGAGAGAAGGGAGAAAAGGTGACCTCAATACTATTAACCATTGTTTGATTACTTAGCCTAGTCAGCTTTTCTGTCCCAGTCCTATAATTTGTCCCATTAAGCTTGACTTTTCTTCCTTCTGTGTGCCAAAAGTCATGTCACAGATCTTTGCTAGACAAAGTCATCTGTCAGAATGTGAAACAAAGCTTCCACCCAGATCCAGAAAGGTCAGCAGTTTCCATAATGGGAGAGGAAAGGCTTTCTCCTCCAAGACTCCTGGCAGTCTGTGTTTGTTTATATAGCAGTTACTGACAAGAGACATTGGAGTAGCAACAAGGTAGGAGACAGTGGGCCAGATTGACAGCTTGTGTAAATCAATATAGGTCCATTGACTTCAATTAAATGTGTGCTGTATTTATATCTTGTAAGTGTCTGGCTCATTGCTGAGAAGATGAAAGCTCAACTAAGAACACTTTGAGTTCATCCAGAGAAAGTTTGGCTCATTTGTGCCCTCTTGAAAATGATGGCTGTGCACAGTTAAGCATTTAATCTTGTTCAAGTAACTTCAGCGTGCCTGTTGTAGGATTGGTCTCATGTGCCACAGTTCAGCTTCTTCTGGCAAGTGCAGGAGCTCTTCGGCATGTATAAGCTCTTTTCTGCACTTCTTTACTTATATTTTCAGTACACCTGCAATGCTGGGAATGTGGCAGCTCTGATATGCTCTCAGAACTCTTGCATTTCTCCATGGGCAGGATTGAAAGAACAAGGTTTGAAAAATTAAGAAGATGAGCAAAGGGATATTGTAAACGTAGCCTTCCACCTAGTACTCATGGAAGAGTCTTCACACCATTGCCATGGTGTGGGTTCTGCTGTTGGCCCTGCACCCACAATCATACAGCATCTCTTGCCCTTCCTCCATGTCTATTTGTTATGGTGGGTTAGGGAGAGGAGAACCAGCATGTGCAAATTTGCCCAGGAGCTGGAAGCCTGCCCTGTCAGGATCCATTTTCAGGGAGACGTGCACACATAGATGTTTACAAGTAGCCTTTTCCCCTGTGGGTATCTCCAGCTAATAAATGAACACTGGGGACGGAGGATGCCATGAACCTTGGAAATGGAGCTAGCAACACAGCTCCACTCCTCTATTCATGTAGAAGCAATGTTGCAAGATAAATCTAATAGTCACTGGGAGGCTGCACAGAGAGAAAAGATGGTTTAGGACTTTGATTCAGAACTTTGGACTGTTACCACACTCTGAATCAGAGTTGAGACTGTGAAACCTTACTTGGGTTCATTTTTCTATAGCTGCCAATGTTTTCTCCATAGATTGGAAATCAGTTTTTGTTAATGTGTTTATTGTTTGGTAGAACTGAGTGAAATTTGGTGACAATTGGCAAATTTCACAGGCAATAAACCTATGAAGTATAGGTGTCTGAGGGAAATTAAAGGCAATGCCTATACCATTTTAAAACTTATGTTTGAATGATATTTGGAGGCATGGTATGTGTCCCTTCTGAAGAAATGAAGGCAATTATTTTTCAGACAAACAGGTGTAGGGGATTTTAAATTTGAATTTTAAAATTGTATTTGCTTGTTGTGGAGGAGAATTGGTCTGGATGCTTAAGAAAATGAAAAGAGACATGCTAGATCAGACTGTCTATCTAGTCCAGCATTTTGTTCATATTTTGGCCAGACCAGCTGCCCATAGGAAACCCACAAGCAAAATATGAATACAACTGATGTACACAGCAGAATGCCTGTTCACATACAGCCATCTGGACTACGAGCTGTTGACAGCCTTATCTTCCTTTAATTTGCCTAATTCCCTTCTAAACCTGTCCAAACTGATGGCTATCACTTTTGTTGAATCCTTAGTAGGGATGGAAGAATGAGCAGTGTTCGAGCTAGTTGAGGTTCTCCATTTTCCACCCCAATGCTTTTTTAAACTTTTTTTTCCAAAAGAAAACAAATAAAGTTTATTTGATTTTCTTTTACATGTTTCCAAGCATGTACCTTAAAATGTGCACTTTCCTCACTTATAGGTTAAGGATGGAACTATATGGAGAAGCAAATGTACATTTTCAGAACTGCACACTTTGATAGGTGAATGTTTTGGAACTGTGCATATTTTAATGCAAATATAACTGAGGAAAAAACTTCTTAAGAATTATTCTTCTGTTTCCATATTTTGTTGTTACCAAGACATGTCCATATGATTAGTGTACATCTCTGCTTCTTATTTCTTCTAGCAACCTTCTCAGAAACTGTGCAGGAGGCATTAGATTTGCCACATTCATTCTTAATGGAGTGCAACTCTTACACTTTATTGAAATATATGAAAGTGTACACAGATGTAATACCCACATTGGTACATTCTTGGTTATGGTTAAGATAAATCAAAGGTGTCCTTCCTTTGGTCTCCGTAGGCAGGAGTGGAGTTCTACCACCAGTAGAGAGCTCTTCTATATCTACAGAAAGGTTCGAAACAGATCAAATTGGCCTTACAAAGTAAAAGTCAATCTCCAAAGCCCAAAGGCAGGTCTGAAGTTCTCGTATGAACCCACTTCAGTTTGAACTGTTTCACACCAGAGTTGTCTAAGTATGGAAACTGCCCCATAAAGTAGACAATTTCTGTGATAAATATTAACATTAAAGTGGGAAAAATAACAGATTAAGAGAAGAGTTACTAAAATCAAACTATCCATATTAGTCTTCTGGGTATGAAAAACTGGCTTAATAGCTCAGCTTATCCTGTTGTCATTTTGTAATACTTGAATTTCTTATCAGAACCATTTATTCGTAGAATTATGCCATTAAGTTTATTTCGTCAGACCATAATTCATGTATTCAAGTCAATGAGCTTGTTTGTATAACACAGCAACTAACTGTGGTTTAATTTACCTGTGTGGGCTGTTGTGTCATGCAAACCCATTTAGCTGCAGATGGTATGGCACCCATGGGCGCCCAGTTTGTCTTGGTTGGTTGTGTTGTGCAAAGTCAAGGAGCAGGGGTGTGTTTGAGATTAGGCAGTCCTCAAGTAATGCTTAAACAGCCATGGATTGTTGAATGTTTATTCAACTTTGACACAATCACTGCCACCTGGCTTCATGTGATGCAAGCAGCCATGGCAAGTAGGGTATTTTGGCCACCCATCATGGCATGAGAGCCCCGCAAGGCAAGGAAGCCACAGTGACTTGTGATGTCATGTGAGCCAGGTCAATGATTTAAAACAGCAGGTTTTATTTATTTATTATTTTATTTATTAAAACATTTTTATGCCGCCCCATTCGCCGAAGCCTCGGGGCGGCTTACAACATAGATAAAACAATAAGTTAAAATATCCATATAAAATAATCTTAATTAAAACACACATTATAAAATAAGCCGCCCTGGCCAGATAAAATTCAATTGTATTTAGCATTTAAAATGTTGCTTAAATAAAAAGGTCTTAGCCTGGCGCCGAAAAACAAATAACGACGGCGCCAGGCGGACCTCTCTGGGGAGCGCATTCCATAACTTAGGCGCCACCGCTGAGAAAGCCCTTCTCCGAGTAGCCACCCTCCTAATTTCTCTCACGGAGGGCTCCCGGAGAAGGGCCTCTCCCGCCGATCTCAGGGGGCGACTGGGCAAATATGGATGTAAGCGCTCCTTCAGGTAACCAGGACCCAAGCCGTTTAGGGCTTTATAGGTCATTACCAACACCTTGAATTGGGCCCGGACTTCAATGGGGAGCCAGTGAAGCTGACGGAGAACTGGCGTCATGTGAACATAACGTCCAGTCCCCGTCAGCAGCCTGGCAGCTCTATTCTGAACCAATTGAAGTATCCGGACCGTCTTCAAGGGTAGCCCCACGTAGAGCGCGTTACAGAAGTCAAGACGGGAAGTCACCAGCGCATGAGTCACTGTTGCAAGGCAGTCGTACTCCAGGTAGGGGCGCAGCTGATGAATCAGCCGAAGCTGGAGGAAAGCGCTCCTCGCCGCTGTTGTCACCTGAGCTTCAAGTGAAAGCTCCGGGTCAAGGAGCACTCCCAAGCTGCGGACCTTGTCCCTAGGAGGCAGTGCAACCCCGTTCAGGACAAGGTTCAGGTCACCTTCTCCGAAGCCCGAACCGCCAACCAACAGGACCTCCGTCTTGTCTGGATTGAGCTTCAGTTTATTGGCCCTCGTCCAGCCCATTACCTCGGCCAGGCACCGGTTCAGTACAGCCACTGCCTCACCTGGATTGGTGGAAAACGAGAGGTAGAGCTGGGTATCATCAGCATACTGATGGGTCCGCAGCCCACACCTCCTGATGACCTCTCCCAGCGGTTTCATGTAGATATTGAACAGTAAAGGGGACAAAATGGAACCCTGCGCAGAGCCATAGTCCCCCAACACCACCTTCTGGAATCGGTCGTTGAGATAGGAGCGGAACCACCGCAAAGCGGTGCCTCCAACCCCCAATCCCGCCAGCCTATCCAGAAGGATACCATGGTCGATGGTATCGAAAGCCGCTGAGAGGTCCAGGAGAACCAACAGGGACGCACTCCCCCTGTCTTCTCCCTGCACAGGTCATCGTACAGGGCGACCAAGGCAGATTCAGTACCGTACCCGGGTCTGAAGCCGGACTGAAATGGGTCCAGATAATCAGTTTCATCCAAGAGTGCTTGGAGTTGTCCCGCCACCACTCGCTCTAACACCTTGCCCAGAAACGGGATGTTGGCCACTGGTCTATAGTTAGCGGCCATCCCTGGATCCAGTGACGCCTTCTTCAGGACCGGTCGAACTACCGCCTCCTTTAAAGGGGCAGGCACCCGACCCTCCCTCAGAGAAGCATTAACCACTTCCAAGATCCAGGTTCCAATCCCGTGCTTGGAATCCTTTATTAACCAAGACGGGCAAGGGTCCAAAAGGCAAGTGGTAGGACGTACTCATCCAAGCACCTTGTCCACATCATCGGGCCGCAATAACTGAAATTCATCCAATAATTCTGGACCAGACGGCAGCGTTGGTGTCTCCCT